>NC_139462.1:79235000-80435000 GCF_057233095.1 Heloderma suspectum | reverse complement strand
TGTGTTGAACATGGTTATGATGGTGCACGGTGATAGTCATTCTTGTGAACCTTCCTCTCCATCACAAATGGGCTCCACACACCCTGCTGCATGGGGCAGTGGGGGGAGGGGGGATTTGGTGGTAGCAGCAGTTTGGAAGCCTGTGAGGGCCACATGGAAGTCTTCCTTAGACTGTCCATATGTGCCCTAGCACAAATGCAACGATTTCCAATAAATATGGGCTGTGTTTCCACCAGTGATTTACTCCAACTTGGTTGCATGGTGAGGTCTCTATATTTCCATGATGTCATGGCCATTCAGCACCAGCCCCACATTTTAATGTAGAAAAACCACTTCTTCTGAGACTGGATATAGTCTGACTTTTCCAGCTTACCATGGCTCAGTTACTGACCTGTTTCCACAGTCATACTGGGTCTGGTACCATAGTCCTGCCCATGGGGTGTGTAGCCCAGCCTTTGTGGGTGTGTCGCTCTGACCTCAGTGACCCAACCCTTTCCCTCCCTGTTTTCCAGAAGTTTCATTGCTGTTTTGGAGCAGGATGCCAAGGGACCAACTTTTAAAACACCATTGAAAATAAGCACCAAAACACAGCCCATGACCCAAGTCAAGGGATGTTTTCTTCCATTGTGCTGAATGAGGCTTGCCTGCTCAATGACCAAAGAAATAACAGAGAAGCCCCTCAACTGACACAGCACATATTAAAGCCCAATTCCTTAAATGCGATTAAGTGCAATGTCGAGGCTCTGGTCCATTGCCTTAGGATGTAACTCCTTCACAACTTCCATACAGAGATCCTGTGGGTTACGATGGGGGCTGGTTTCCATCTTTGTGTTTACTACTCTCTTTCGCACAACAAACCCATTAGTGTCTCCTCAGAAGTAACTCCCATTGTACTGAATGAGGCTTGCCTTTGAATGCCCACATCAGAGCTTTCAGAGATTCCCCCTCAATTGAAATGGCACATATTAAAGCTCAATTCCTTAAGTGCGATTGAGTGACCAAGTGAGATTACGAGGCTCCGATGAATTGCCTTAGAAAGAAAGTACTTCACAGCTTCCTTATAGATATCTTGCAGGTTACAATGGGGGCTGGTTTCTGTCTTTGTGTTTACTGCTCTCTTTCCCCCAACAAACCCATTACCGTATCATCAGAAGTAACTCCCACTGTGGTCAATGAAGTCCTCTGGGTGAAAATGGGGGCTGGTTTCCCTCTTTGTGTTCTCCCCACCCTTTCTCAGCACAAGCATGTGTGTGTCTACTCAGAAGTAACCCCCATTGTGCTCAATGAGGTGCATCTGGAGTTTCAGGGGAAAGGAGAAAAGGGGGGGAGGGGGGAGCCTCTGTTCACAGCAAAGCTGATTCCTTTTTAAAAATATGGTACTTCTCCATTAGCTTCTCCTTCTGTTGTCCTGGAAACACAGCCGAGGAGGTGGGAACAGCACAGAGCCCCAAGCTACAGCAATGATAAGCTGGGTCTTTAAGGGTTGTGGAAACAGGAAAAGGAGAAGATACGATTGGGAAAACATAGCAACAAAGTTGCAAACAAAGTGAAGCCGATAGCATGGAAACATGCCCATGGTTTCTTTAAATATTAGGGGCATATGTTTGGACACAATATTACAGATCAGGTTAGTTTGCACAGAACTAAATTAGCATCCTTAGTTAGGCCATAATCTGGTCCAATAAATTTTGCTCTGTACTGAGGTTGAGAAATGCTGGCATCATGTTTAGTAATTCACATCTCACAATTTATTATTTGCATGTGCAGTGTGAGGAATGAGGGGAGGGGGAACACAGTTCCATTAGGTTCTTGCTTTCCATACTTCTGCTTAGGCACTCTTTCACATTCTTATTTGATGGCTCTTCAAAGTGATGCCTGTAAGGTATCTCCAACAAAATAAGAGACAAGCATGGAATGCATAGTTAACCAGCTTGCTTATTTGAAATATTTATGTAATGTATCTGTGTGTGTGGATGGATGCGGAAGAGGTTGTTTTTAATCTTGCGACTTCTTTTTTTTTCTTTTAAATTTCCTGGTGAGAATAATAGCAGTGCATTTTCCCCAGTGCATTTTACATATTACAGACATTAGCCATCTTGCACCAAATTCAATGATGCAATTTACTTTCAGATTAATTGTTTCCCTCTCTGAACAACATATAACCTCCCTATTGTATAACCTTTTCTAGCATATTACCTTCCCTACCCTGGGTTTTGAGAATCACTGGTTTGGACCAAACACTTCAGTAGTGCTCCCCCGCCCCCAAAGCACACACACATACAGGTACTGCATATCACCAATTACTTAATGGCAAGTTCTATCCACCCCAGTCCATAACATCTGGTTCAACTTACTCTGTGTCATTCTGATGTCCACCAACACCCACCCCACCAGGCTGGCAGCCAATGATTTACAGCAGAAATAGGGGCAAGACCCATTGTAGTGGTGTCAAGAAATGAGGTCAGTTAAACTAGATATTGCTGAGGGGTGGGGGAAGGAAAGTAGAGATGGAATTGCCATTTTCATGGCAGTCCCGCATTCTTGTTTGTGATATGTAGTTCTGCCCAAACCTCTGCTTGTGACTTTGTCAAAGGGTAACTACTTTTGGCTTTGGTTTTGACAATGAGATATCTGATTTGGACTTGGGAGCTGTCATATGTAAGTGGCCAGAGACCTTCCCGCCTCCAAATTTAATTGATTAATTTACTGGTTTTTTAACAATTATAAATATAACAGCAAGACAGAATATATAACAATAAAATAACAATCAAGATAATCCACGTCACCCACCCACTCTCCTTTCCCACTGCCACCCATGCAATAAAGGAGAAGAAAAGAAGTTATAGGGTATTAGACAGAATAGCCAGATACAGGAAGAGATAAAAGAGATGAAAAGACCATCCCATCTATTATTAATAAACTACTTGTCTTTAGCACATAGATGTCTCATCTTGCTAACTCTGAGGTCCAGTGAGGGGGAAAAATGGGAACTTCTAATATAGAAGGATGATCCAAGCAACTCTCTGAATCCACATAAGCTTATGTTAAGGGGTGCCAAAACAACAAGTATATATCCCAGGACTGAAGTATTAAAATTAAGATTCAGTGAAGAAAATAAAGTAAGAATACTTCCAGCTCCCATATCTTGCCCAAACTGTTCAACTTTCTGGCACCCCAAAAACATGTCAACCAAACTGAAATGGTTCATGGCAATTCCAAGAGGCATCACCAGAGGCTTTTTACTAGCTTGCTTCCTGATACTTTATTTCTTATATTCTAGGCATCTTTGGAAGTGTTATTGCTGCTTTCACCTATGGGATCTGGGTCTTTTGATTTGAATAATCAGCAATATATTAGATTGCTTTGTTCTACTTTTCATTTAGGGAGGCCATGCTGCTTTTATAAGGAATTTATCAGTCATGCAAACACTTTGTAAAGGGACCTTGTAGTTTATTTCTGGACTTGGTGTTTGGTGGGACATGGCTTGCTTTACATGGATTTACCTTTTCACAGTTGTGTGGAGCATAATGTTACTCTTAAGATGAATGCATAATTCTGAACATTCACTCAACACGGATAGGCCTATTTTTATTCTAGTAGTGGCTATTCATCACCCTGATCACTACGTACCCTTATAATAAATAGACTGCTCTATTGTAGGCCCAGCTGTTTGTATAGTAATTGGCGCTACACTGTAAGCACTCTCCTTACTACTCCATTTGTGTTATTTCCTAAGGGATCTAATTAAATTACCAAAGATTCAATTTATTCCTCTGGTTCATCATGATAATGAAATCGTTGACTACTCTGCCTGATTCTTCCATTCCTTTTCAGTTGACATACGCAGAATTTACTTAGGGGCAATACCTTATTTACTTATGGCCCTTTCCTAGGGCTGTGTCTGCTTCTCTCCTCTTCAGCAGGACTGAAGGATCAAAATTTAGAGAGATCACATGAATAGTGGTGGCACATGAGGTGTCTCATGGGAGCATGGAGGCTGTTTTTCCTGTTGCTATAGCAGCCTTGCATAGCTCCGTTGCTGAGGTCTTAGGGATGATTCATCTCAGTTTTGAAATAGATAAGCAGCTTTTGGTGCATTTCAGCAGAGAGAGGTTGTGTCCTGCATGCTGTACTCAGCTATAGTGCTTACAGCCAGTGCCAGCTTCAGGTTTTGGGGAGACCTTTGTGCAACATCCCCTCAGTAGGCCCTCTCCTTGATGGCGTCACCTCCTCCTCAGTTGTGTCCTATTAATTTGCCCTCTTGCTCTGGATTTATACCCCCACTCAGAGGGAGAGTGCAAAGCAACTGAAGGAAGATGCTTCTATTTCCTCACTCTTTCATTGCTTGCATGGCCCAATAGGGCAGGTGAACAGGCAATGACAGCAAGGAGAAGCAGCAGTAGGGCCAGGAGGATATTGGCATTGGCAGTGGGCCACCTGCAAGTGTGTGGGCCTCAGCAGGTGACCCACGATGCCTACCCTTGATGTTGGTCCTGCTTATACCTGAAATGAGTAGCACATCTGTCTGTGCCATGGCAGCTAAAGCATCCCTTATGACTGGGCTTTCTATCATCAAGTATCAAAATAAAAGAGGAGGGCTAAGATCTAAACTTTTTAAGAATTAGACCTCTCTAGAGAGCAAAAGTATAACATTCTAGGTAGAAAAGAGCAAGGAAGGCTCACCAAGCTGAAAGCAGCCTTGCAGCCATGTGTGGTGGCCCAATAGGGGTTTGATAAACTGGGCCAACTATTTTTTCTCCTTGGCTATGATAGCAAAAAATGAGACAGGATTGTTAAGCACCTGGCAGGCCACAATACCTGCCTGGTGGGTTGTGTTTGGTTTGATGCATCATGTTGTGCAATCTTGGAATAAGTTTAATAATTAGGAACTGTTGGTAAATAAGAGCTAGAATTAATGTTTGCTTAAACTGAGGATAGCTTCACAAGGTTACATGGGCTTATTCTTTCAACCAGAGGTTGCACCAGTTTATTTTTATTTATTTATTTAAAATATTTAAATACCGCTCCATATCAAAAGATTTGGGAGTGGTGAACAGCAAAGATAAAAGAATAAAACACCATGTTTAAACAATTAAAACATTTCAAAAAGAAACACATTCTGAGAAGACTAAATTTAATTAACTGCAGCTAGTCACTCAAGGAAGGCTTCCCAAAATAACAGTGTTTTCAGGAAGCACCAGAAGCATCACAACATTGGTGCCTGCCTGACCTCCAAAGGCAGGGAATTCCACAGGAAGGGGGCCACCACACTGAAGGCTGTTTACCTGGTGGACTTCAGCCAGGCCATGGGTCCATGTGGAACCATGTTGCCTTTCCTGGCATGAGAACTTGGAGCAGAAATCAAAGCATGAGCACACAAGTACATCCTCTGTTTGCCACATGCTAGAATGTGCAAAGCACAGTGGAGTACTTCTGTGAGCAAAAAAGAGAGTGGCCCTGTTCAGACGCACATTGGTGAAGGGTGGTTAGGCTAACCATAATTTATGATGGTTACCGCTAACCGCTTTAAGTGCTACTGCCACACGTGCAGGTAACCATGTTCCGCAACATGGTTTGACTAACCGTTCTCTAACAACCCTTGCTCCCGCAGGAACCCACAGTCCTCCAGATGGGCAGCCATGCATCCTAGCAGCTTTTGTGCTGTCGGCCATTTTGGTGCTTGGCGCCATTTTGGTGCTTGGCAGCTACTCTTCTTTGGCCACTCTTGCTGCGGCACTCTTCAGCAGCTGTCAATTAACCATGGAGGGTGTTCAGACATCACACTAAGTCATGGTAGAGCCCACTAATCATCTTGCAGCAAGTGTTTAGTGAATGTGGTTGGTCTGTGGTTAAGAAACCACCATGGTTGGGACAGATGCCTGTTCAGACATCATGCTAAGCCAACATAGTTAGCTCAAAACTCCTAACCATCATGACTTAGTGTGATATCTGAACAGGGCCTTTATGTAGCCCAGACTTTTGTATATTTATTTACTGCATTTTGTTAATAAAATGTATATTTCTATAGTTTAAGAAAATGTGATCACAATGCTCAAGGTAGCTTCCAACAAATTAAAAAATTAAAAACTAAGTTAAAATATATGTGCATAGTGTCGATATGCCAGTAACTAGGCCCTTGTCTCAAGACAAAACATGAAGTTATGACAGTATTGTAACAGCATGACAGGCAGGCATGTTCATGCAATGCTTAAGTTGGAGTCTTAGCAAGTTCTCAATCACTAATTCAGGAGGACAGAAACCTAATGTTCAGTAACCTTGGGCTGTCAGAAATTAGTAACGGATTATATAACAGTTACTATAAAATTTCTATAAAATGTATTGCTTCTTTTAAAAAACAAAATCATGTGCATATAGGCTTCTCAGTGGATTTAATTACAAATATTACAGATGTGTGATAGATTACTGTGTATTGATTCATTATTAATAGCACATCCTACACAGCATTCTCATTTTCTTCCTCATGAAAAACAGTTGGTGGCAGAAAAGCAAACCTGGAAAAATCAATCTCATTGGCACCAATTAATAATGTAGAAGGCAATATATGAGCAAGTCAAGAATAAGGAAAGAACTAATGTAGAAGCTGTGATTTTGTGTGAATTACACCTCCTACTGTATTTGGCTTCATCTTTGCAATAGAAAACAGGAGTGTGAGGAATAAATTCAAACAAAGCCTAAAGTAAGAATGAGACATGAAGAGCAGGAATGATCTGCCATGGAGAAATTTTAAGCCAAAATTATTCTGGCCTGTGTGGATGCTCTTCCTGCTGCTGCACATGTTCTTCTGTTGACATTGTCATCAGTGGAGAGGGGTGCAGTTCCATGGGAGATGAAGAAGCAAAACAATATGGATCAGTACACTGGATATGTATCCAATACCCCCTGAAATGTCCAGCAGATTCTTCCTAAGTACAAAGCATATCAAAATATGAAATGAGCTTGTTTCTTTTTAAAGGTCATACAAAATAGCTTTGTAAAATTGGTGTGATTTCTGGTTGAGGTATGGGCGTCGAGACTGCCAAATTTTCAGTTTCACTGAAAATCAAAACATGGGTATTTGGGGTGTAATCCAAAAGGGTGCTTATGCCCCTTCTGATTCCTTTCTGATCTGCCCATTCCCTTCCGCAAGCAGTGGGTCCCACCAATTCCATTGTACAAGCAGGACCCACTGCTTACACAAGGGAGATTTAGCACTTCCCAAGGGAAGCCCTCAAATCAGTGTAAACACTCATTTCTGGAAGGGGGCAGGCCAGCAGAGGTCCCTCTGCTAACCTGGCTCCTTCCAGAAATGAGCATTTCCACTCATTTCGGGTTGCCCCTGGAAGTGCTAAATTGCTGTTGCACAAGCAGTGGGGGCTGCTTGTGCAACACAGTCAGTGGGGTGGAAGGGAATTGGCAGGACATAATTGCCATATTGGATTCTGCCCATAAAGATACAACTTACATGGTTATATTTTGTTTTGTTACTACCTCAAGTTCATTTTGTGCCTTGAGTCTTTTATATCTGTTACCACAATTGACCTAGCTGGTTTTAAAGATCTGAATTTCACACATAGCGAAATCCAATTCATTTTTTAACCATAAGATGACTACCAGTGCAATCCTATTCACGTCTACTCAAGAGTTAAGCGACATTTAGCTCAATTGGACTTACTCCTGGGTAAGTGGGTACAGGATTGCAGCGTAAAATTAACTGTATCTTGGATAGCTGTATGCATCCTAGCCTTGTGGATTGTTCGACACATGATCATGCTTTGAAATCTAGATTCTTCAGGATTATTGAACAGCAGCTCAAGTCACTTGCAGGGCTGTGGATATCCTCCATGAGGCATATGAACATAAACTGGTTGATTGTAACACACGTTACAATAATGGCTGGGTCTGGATGATTGCGATGGGACATGCACAACCACCATTTGCATAATCCCCCACGATACAGTGAGTTAGCATGTTGTCTGAACCTGGTGCACCATGCACTGGGGGTACCTTTGTACCCACGCTACAAACCACTACGTGCAGTAAAGGTTGTAGGGTGGGACAACATGCCAACCCATGCTGCATTGTGGGGGATTATGCAAATGGAAATCACATGCATGACATGTATGGGGATGGGCGGGGAAGCCACAATGGCTTCCTTTCCCGTCATGATCATCCAAAGTAGGGATTGGCAACCTGGTTCCGTCCATATGTGGTTGGACTCCAACTCCCATCAGCTGCAGCCAGCATGGCCAATGACCAGGGAAGATGGGACTTGAAGTCAAACATCTGGAGGGCAACAGATTGCATATCCCTGGTATGAAGCAAATATTTGCTAGGCACTAGGCAGGAACACTGGCTCTATGGATGATATGAAATACATTCTTAGCCTTTTAGCATTTCTTTTCCTCGCAGCCCCAGGCAATCTTGCTGTATTATTACATAGAATTAAACAAATTTAACCCTGGTGAACTCAACAGAAGAAACTGCTGTAATTCCACATATATAATTATAACTATGTTGTGCATGGCAATGTTAGTTTGGAATAATAATAATAATAGTCATCATGTAGATGAGGGATTTTTCTTTGGCTCAGAGCTGAGGCAATCATGAACCTAAAATTAGGAATGTGGTGGTCTTGCAGCTTACATTAAATCAAGTTGTGAGAATTTCTTCCCTCATAGTTGAAGCAAGCATAATTTTTTAAATCATCTTGACTTAGGGGGTTGACTGAAGAAAAATCAAATTCCCATTGCCTTCAGACCAGAGGCAAAGAAAACACATCTGAAAATGATTATTAAAAGTTCTCTTTATGTGAACAGGTAGTTCTGTTATTATCATAACAGTCTAAGCAGAAAGCACCCAAGTATAGCTAGCCCCGTCCACGCTAAAATCTTACAGCATAAGTTCTATATTTCTTGTGGCATCTGCAGGTGGAGAACTGCATGAGTGTCGTGCACACCGGTTCAGAATTCCTGAAAGCCAAACAAGGATTTTGGTAATCTCTGTGCTTATTCCTGCTAATCTAAATCTTAGATTGATGGATCAGCAGGGTAGACACTGGCAGGATAGTCCAAATTAAGAGAGGACTGTTACAAAAACTCCCTTGAAACATGACCCTCTTCCTTGTGGTACAGCTTACTTTCCCCCTGCTTTAATAGTAAATGGTGTAACCAGCATTTCAGAAAACTTCTGTTTATTTGATTTCATTGCACCGTCCAATAGCCAAAGCTCTCTGGGTGGTTTACAAAGATGATTTATTTAAAACATTTACGACCCCCCCGAAATATATATATATATTTCTCAGGGCACCTTGCAATAAAAATGTAAAAATACAAATATGCAATAATCATAATCAAAAACAACAATAAAAACAGCAGCAGATAAGAGTGCAGCATAAAACCAGATAAAGGAGATAACATGGATGTAAAATGCCTGAGAGCATAAAATGGTCTCCTATCCTGGCAATGAAATTATATTAGGGATGCAGCCTAAAATAGAATTAATGGAATTAAGGTGTAATCCTAAATGTGTTTAGATAGAAAAAGGTCCTACAATTCCCAGCATACTGGGAATTGTAGGACTTTTTCTGTCTAAACATGCATAGGATAGCACCCTAATTACTTTTCTAAATATAAATACAGGGAGGTGATGTACCAGTTTTATTTCATGGAATATTGATTGTCGATACTACATAATAGGAGAGGGGCCAAATCTTCTATTAATGACACAGGGCAAAATCCAGTGGAGTGCTTATGCCCATGCCGATTCTCTTGCACCCCACCAATTCCTATCTGCAAATGGCACCCGCCACTTCCACAACAGAGATTTAGCGCTTCTGGGGGGCAACTGGACCTTGCGTAAGGGAGCTCCGCCGACTTGTCCCAATCCAGAAACAAGCATTTCCACTCACTTCAGAGCTTCCTCTGGGAAGCATTAAATCTCTGTTGCACAACTGCTGGGTCCCACTTGTGCAGTGGAATCAGTGGGGCCCACTGCTTGTGCAGCAGAATCTGCGGGGTGCAAGAGAATCAGTGGGGACGTAAGCACCCCATTGGATTCTGCTCACAGTTGTTCCCTTTGCCACCACAGCCTTTTATCCCACATGACTGTCCCATTCCCACTGGCACTTCTGGTCTTACCAGCAGATCAGTGCATGGCTCTGTGGAAAGCAGCGGTGAAGCTGTCCAGCCAAGCTGACCCACTCAGCTGGGAGCAGGGTGAGATTTTTCATCAGCAAAAGCTAGGCACCAACTGAGGAGATGTATAGCTGCCCCTGTTCACTACCCCTTCCTGGAGCATCAGCAGGGCCCTGATCCAGAGAACATTTGGGTCTTTATTTCATTCTCCAAAGAAGGGCTCTGGATGACCTATGCTGCTGGGCATGCACTGTGCCTTCTAGTCTGGGCTTCTGCTTGGACAGGACTGAGCACAGTTTTTGATGAAGGTCAGCCCCAAAGGCTGAATGACCATTGCAGATTCCTGGGTTCAACTGCTGGTGATATGGCCCAGATTATCACTTGATTTTCCTTAGATGGGAGTTCAAAACCTGCTGCTTTTGACTTTGCAATCAACTGTAGTGTTCTCTCCCAGGCAATGAAGTCATCTATTGCTGATCAGGATCAGGCAGTTGCTAGGCCATTCCTACTTCACTTTCACCTGTGCCAAGTGCTAATATTAGGCACTTTTAAAAGCCTTTTAAAGAGCTGCTGACTCTTTGTTTCAGAGTTCAGAATGGAAGGGCAGGATTCAGATGACAGGGAGCCAAGCAATATTGTCTTCAGCACTTGTTGTGTTGTGCCTGCGATGGTGTGGGGAGGCAGCCTCTGATTATAGGATTAAATTTAGCATTACCACCCCTCTGCTTCCCGATGCAGTTTCAGGCTCCAAATGGTAAGCTTCTAAGTGGCAAGCAAGCATGTGGCTTCCAATCCTCAGGGCTGAGCCTCAGAAGACTATCAAAACAATAGGAATATTTTTAGTGCTTAGGATTTTGTGGAATCAATATACTAACTATACACTTAGAGTCTTTTCATTGCCAAATATCTAAGCACTCAGAAGAACTAATTTAAAGGCTGCAAAAACAAAATTGTTTGTCTGAAAGTAATTGAAAACCAGCCATTTTATTTTTAGTCTACAATTTGAGATTCTTAAATGACTCTTTGTTTCCAACTAATTACTTCAGTGTGAACGCCTGGGGTTGGCGGGGATGTCTCTTTTGCTTAAGTAATGCTGGTGGAGCATGGAACCGTAAAACAGAAAGGAGAAGAAATGGCAAGACATAAAATGTACTAGTTTTTAAAGAAAAAAAGGCAGTTGCTTGCTTTTATGTTTTAAAAAGATCCCAACCACCAAGATATCTTCCTTAATAATTTTCTTAATCTAGATGATGGTAACCTTGTGTCACATGGCTCACTGAAGTGAAAAAAGTTGAGGAATTAAGGGTCATTTTAGGCAACTATTATTTTCCCAAGTTCAGCTGAAGCCAACTCCTACTAGAGTGGAGGAAAAAGATCTCTGTCTACCAGTCCCTAGCAACAAAGAAGCAACATTAGGGATGGGCGAACGAACGACGTTTGAGGTCGCTAGGATTCTCCAAATATTGTCTCATTGTTTGTCTCATGTCTGATTCCCATTCGCATTTGTGATTGCTGCTTGCTTCGTGTGAAGGGGAGATGTGCATAAATTGAGCAGCAATTGAACAGGAGATTCATGCAAATCTCCTGAAATTTGCACATATCTCCTGAGATTTGCACAATTTTCCTAATTCGCACAATTTTCCTCCATAGACTAAAGTGGGGCTGATTCAGGGGATTTGCACAAACCAAACTGGGAATCAGGAATGAAGCAAACATGAGCATATGTTCAACAATTTGCAGAAAATTTGGGTGGACACTTACTCACGCTCAGGCTTTGAATGGGACATGCTCGCATGTTTTGCAAACAAAAATGAAATTTTCGTACATCCCTATGTATGACATGTGGTAATGTCAAAGCTGTTATTGAACAGCATCCAGGATGGTGGAGATCCTGAAAAGGAAAGACACACATGTGGGGTTGCCAACTGGTCACCCTGCCAAGACTCTGTGCATGGGATAATGGCCCAATGTATAGCAGGGTAACAAGTGCAGTGTCTGTTATGCCACCATCACCTGTTGCATATTTGTTTGTCATGGGACACTCAGCTGTGGATGTGTCTGGCGGTGAAAAGAAAATCCGATGCTGTAAAGAACAATATTGTTTAGGAACCTGGAATGTCAGATCAATGAATCAAGGTAAGCTGGAGGTGGTCAAACATGAGATGGCAAGATTGAACATCGACATCTTGGGAATCAGCGAACTCAAATGGACAGGCATGGGCGAATTTAATTCAGGTGACCATCATATCTACTATTGTGGGCAAGAATCCCTTAGAAGAAATGGAGTAGCACTCATAGTCAACAAAAGGGTGGGAAAAGCAGTACTGGGGTACCATCTTAAAAATGATAGAATGATCTCAGTACGAATCCAAGGCAAACCATTCAACATCACAGTAATTCAAGTCTATGCCCCAACCACTGAGGCCGAAGAAGCTGAGGTTGATCGGTTCTATGAAGACCTACAACACCTTCTAGAACTAACACCAAAAAAAGATGTCCTCTTCATCATAGGGGATTGGAATGCTAAAGTAGGAAGTCAAGAAATCACTGGGATAACAGGCAAGCATGGCCTTGGTGTACAAAATGAAGCAGGACAAAAGCTAATAGAGTTTTGCCAAGAGAACATGCTGATCATAGCAAACACTCTTTTCCAACAGCACAAGAGGCGACTCTACACATGGACGTCACCAGATGGTCAATATCGAAATCAGATTGATTATGTCCTTTGCAGCCAAAGATGGAGAAGCTCCATACAGTCAGTAAAAACAAGACCTGGAGCTGACTGTGGCTCAGATCATGAGCTGCTTCTTGCAAAATTTCGGCTTAAATTGAAGAACGTAGGGAAAACCACTCAACCTTTCAGGTATGACCTAAATCATATCCCTGATGAATATACAGTGGAGGTGAGGAATAGATTTCAGGGATTAGACCTGATAGACAGAGTGCCTGAGGAACTATGGACGGAGGTCCGTAACATTGTTCAGGAGGCAGCAACGAAATCCGTCCCAAAGAAAAAGAAATGCAAGAAAGCCAAGTGGCTGTCTGATGAGGCTTTACAAGTAGCTCACGAAAGAAGGGAAGCGAAAAGCAAGGGAGAAAGGGGAAGATATACCCAACTGAATGCAGAGTTCCAGAGAATAGCAAGGAGAGACAAGAAGGCCTTCTTAAATGAACAATGCAAAGAAATCGAGGAAAACAACAGAATGGGAAAGACTAGAGATCTCTTCAAGAAAATTGGAGATCTCAAGGGAACGTTTTGTGCAAAGACGGGCATGATAAAGGACAAAGAAGGCAGGGACCTAACAGAAGCAGATGAGATGAAGAAGAGGTGGCAAGAATACACAGAAGAACTATACAGGAAAGATCTGAATGTCCCTGATAGCCATGATAGTGCGGTCACTGAACTTGAGCCGGACATCCTAGAGAGTGAACTCAAGTGGGCCTTAGGAAGCATTAGTAACAACAAAGCTAGCGGAGATGACAGTATTCCAGCCGAGCTATTTAAAATCCTAAAAGATGATGCTGTTAAAGTGCTGCATTCAATATGCCAACAAATCTGGAACACTCAACAGTGGCCACAAGACTGGAAAAGGTCAGTTTACATTCCAATTCCAAAGAAGGGCAACGCCAAAGAGTGTTCAAACTACCGCACCATTGCGCTCATTTCACATGCCAGCAAGGTGATGCTCAAAATCCTACAAGCTAGGCTTCAGCAGTATGCGAACCGAGAACTACCAGAAGTACAAGCTGGGTTTCGAAGAGGCAGAGGAACTAGAGATCAAATCGCCAACATTCGCTGCATCATGGAGAAAGCAAGAGAATTCCAGAAAAACGTCTATTTCTGCTTCATTGACTATGCTAAAGCCTTTGATTGTGTGGATCACAACAAACTGTGGCAAATTCTGAAAGTGATGGGAGTACCAGACCACCTTACCTGTCTCCTGAGAAACCTGTACGAGGGTCAAGAAGCAACAGTAAGAACCAGACATGGAACAACCGAGTGGTTCAAAATTGGGAAAGGAGTACGACAAGGCTGCATATTGTCACCCTGCTTATTTAACTTATATGCAGAGTACATCATGAGAAATGCCGGGTTGGATGAATCAGAGGTCGGAATTAAGATTGCCGGGAGAATTATCAACAACCTCCGATATGCAGACGATACCACCCTAATGGCAGAAAGCGAAGAGGATCTCAAGAGCCTCTTGTTGAGGGTGAAAGAGGAGAGTGCAAAAGCTGGTTTGAAACTCAACATTAAAAAAACTAAGATCATGTCATCTGGCCCCATCACTTCCTGGCATATAGAAGGGGAAGAAATGGAAGCAGTGACAGATTTTACTTTCTTGGGCTCCAAGATCACCGCAGACGGTGACTGTAGCCATGAAATTAAAAGACGCTTGCTCCTTGGGAGGAAAGCTATGGCAAACCTAGACAGCATAGTAAGAAGCAGAGACATCACCTTGCCGACAAAGGTCCGTCTAATCAAAGCTATGGTTTTCCCAGTAGTAATGTATGGCTGTGAGAGCTGGACTATAAGGAAGGCTGAGCGCCGAAGAATCGATGCTTTCGAACTGTGGTGCTGGAGAAGACTCTTACGAGTCCCCTGGACTGCAAGGAGGTCAAATCAGTCCATCCTAAAGGAAATCAACCCTGAGTGCTCATTGGAAGGACAGATAATGAAGCTGAAGCTCCAATATTTTGGCCACCTAATGCGAAGAGAAAACTCCCTGGAAAAGACCCTGATGCTGGGAAAGACTGAAGGCAAAAGGAGAAGGGGACGGCAGAGGATGAGATGGCTAGATAGCATCACGGATGCAATGAATATGAACTTGAGCACGCTCCGGGAGAGAGCGCAGGACAGGAAGGCCTGGCGTGCTATGGTCCATGGGGTCACGAAGAGTCGGACACGACTGAACGACTGAACAACAACAACAACAACTGCAAAGATACAGAAACTTGCCCGAAGCAAACAGGTTGACAACCCACTGGAGGAGCATCTGGGAGCATCTCAGATGCTGCTGGTGGTCATGGGGTGGGCCTTCCTCATGGCCAGCACAGAACAGGTTGGGGGCTGGATCCTATACTGTGGGAGAGTGGCCTGTGGAGAGCAAAGGGAGACACAAAGAAAATAATGAGCAATAGTCAGCAGCTGGAGCACTTCATCCCTGGACTTGAATGCACAAATGGTGTTTGTGAGTAATGAGAGACAAGAGTTAGTGGTGCCATCATTTAGGTGCTCAGCCAGTGCTCAAGGCCTCCCCCACCCTTCCCCCATAGAGCGGGAAGGGGGAGACTGCAGTGACTGAGTATGGCTTGCCTCTTTGAAGGTTGTAGTGAAACACTGTGGGTGCAGTGGCTGTTCTTCTCCATGCATCCAGGCTGTGGTCCTGCAAGGCAAATGTGCTTGTGTGTGTGGCAATGGTTGGAGTGGTGCCTACCCTTTACCAACAGAGATGAGGTAAGGGCCTCCTCTGTGTGTGTGTGAGATGCTGCTCCCCACTGTTGAGGGGAAGAGTATTAGAGCAATACAGTCCAGACAAGACACAGTATTCACATATAGCAAAAGAGGTGGAGGGGGAGACATGGGTGACAGGTATACATTACAGCATGTGTTCCCTCTGCCTTGCTTACCTGTGTTGGGTGTTCTGTCCAGCACCCCCAGTCATTGGAATGGAGTGAGGTTGGGTGTTGGTATTTGTTTCTGAAGTCCCAAGGTGATGTCCCTCTTAGAGTTCAAGACAGAAGAGTGTTAGCAATGTGCTCAAGATCCCATGCGTCTTTTGAAGCTAAGCTGTTTTGTGTAAAGTACTCTTTTTGTGTGCAAGTGCTCTTTCTCCTATTCCCTATCATCAAGGTTCCCCCTTGTGAGCTCTCAGTGTGAACAATGTAGAATGAGAGATATAACCCATTATATGAGTTATACTCCCCTGTGTGGGGTTTATATACTGATGGTGAGGTGGTGTGATTGGGTGCTGAGTTCCACCACATCATACGCACTGTCATGGGGATGTAAGTGGGGTGGTCAACAATGTGGGGATGGCCATTTCTCCTCCCACCCTTGAAATCAAAGGGAGGTAAATTCTTTGTGCCAGGTCTGGAGCTGTGCCATTGACAGAGGCATGGCCATGGACTGAGGGGGTAGAGGATGCAGTGTAAATGTGCTTCTCCCTTGTGCCACACACCCATGACTCTGCTCCATTTCAACCATTCCATCAGTGTATCTTCACTGCCAGGACAGCTCTGCAGTAGCATGTTCTGCCTGCATATCTGTCACGGCACAAGCATATCTGGTGATCCCCCAGTGTGGCATGGAATAACTTATAGGACTGTGCCCTAAGTTACATGAGTATATCATAGATATATTTGGTTTCAAGTCTTGTGCTTTTTGTGCTTTTTTTAAATCACAAAATATTATTTGCTTGAGTCCATCCTGATCTCTACATAAAGGTGATTGGGGTAGATCCTTTTATTATGAGCCATTGTGAAGCTTTCTTAATACCCTCTGAGAAATTAAACATGGGAAGGCATTCACTTACCCCCCCCAAAAAAAAGATCAGTGGGATTAAAACAAACAACCAATGATTGTCCCCCCCCCCCGATTTATGATTGGTGGGGGTTTTCTTGGGGAGGGGAAAATAGTTTTAAAATCTTCAGGGTTTCTGTCTCACTCTTTTCATATTTGTTACAGTTTATCATGCTGACTTATATCTTTATGCTGGCCTGGTTGGGGGTTACAGCTTTCACCTCTCTGCCTGTTTACATGTACTTCAACCTGTGGACTATTTGCAAAAACACCACCCTAGTGGAAGGGGCAAACTTTTGCTTGGACCTCCGTCAGTTTGGTAAGTGAATAATTTGTTGGTGAATTCTGTCAATAAAATAGTAATTGAAGTCCATACAATACTGTTTTAAATCTTGGGGAGCTTCAAATATCTAGTCCAAAAATGTCAATAATGCAAATATGCATATGGGTGAGTTTCACTCAGTCTTGCTTGCCAAGTCAAAATACAGTATTTGGGGATAGATATGAGGGTGATAGCCTGTGAACTGGACACATAGTCTCTTTTCAGATGCAACCCTAAATCATAGTCCTCACCCTCCCTTTTCCTCATACTGTGTGAGAAGGAAACTGGAAGTTTTGCTTCCAGTTTTAAGCCACAGTCTCTCGTTGCATATGAAGCAGGAATAACTTTGGTTAATTTAAAGCAGAGGTAGGTAACTTTGTGCCCTCCAAATGTTCTGGACTACAAGTTCCATAACTCCTGACTATTGGACATGCTGTTGGGTGCTGGTGGGAGTTGTAGTCCAAAACAGCTGTACAGTACCAGATTGCCTACCATGTCTAAACTATGGTTTCTTCAAACATGCCAGGATCAAACTGTGGTTTATGATCTTCGGAGAACCTTCTCCAAGTGTCCCTTCCAAGTAGCAGTTGGCTATGGGAGAGGGCCTTTTCAATGGTGGCACCCAGTTGTGGAGTGCCCTCATTAGAGAGGCTTGCTTCATGCCTACTTTGGTGTCACTTTTCCCCTCTGCAAATTGCGTTTTTATATTGCATTTATACTTTTATTGTTTTTATTGTTACTGAATTTTAAATTGGTCTCTTTCTTGTTGTGAGCTGCTCTGAGAATGTTGTTGTATGGCAGTCTATAAATACTGTAAATAAAGAAAGAAATGACTTGCCAACATCCACCTTGTGTGATCTTGGCACAGAAAATTTGTACTTACTTTTTTCAGGGCCAAGTGCATTCAGTTGCCCGAAACACGTTAGCTCTCTGAATTATTCTCAAATGTCATGTTACCAAGTGGCTGATCATTGTTTCTTTAAGAAATACGTATCAGAGCCCATGTCTCTTATTCTATAAAAATCTGTTTACATTTCCTAGCCATCTAACTCACTTAAATGAGTGTATTAAATATGTGTCAAAAGCTCACCAAGTGTTTAATCTGTTCCAGGAATTGTAACAATTGGAGAAGAAAAGAAGATTTGCACAATGTCTGAAAATTTCTTCAGGATGTGTGAATCTACTGATGTGAGTAAAAGTGTGAAAGGTTTTCTTACTGTGAAAAGAAGGAGCTAGCACACACTTCTACTCCCTTTATACTTGAAGGGAACAACTTCACCAGTTAATCCTGAAAGCTCTCTTGCCATGAGTCCCATTGAAATGCATGAGGACCATGCTGACATGATTAAGAGATATAAATGGTCCACATTTGGCCCAACCAAATTGGCATTTCTCAATTTGCCACCATAGATTGACTTCTTTTCTTAATCCCCAAATATAGGATTTAAAAAAAATAACAATGGAGAATAAAGCCAAGGGTACATAGTTAACAACATAAGAAGAGCCATGCTGGATCAGACCAAGAGTTCATCTAGTCCAGCATTCTGTTCACACAGTGTCCAACCAGCTGTTGACCAGGAACTGACAAGCAGGACACAAGTGCAACAGCATCCTGCTGCCCATGTCCCCCAGCAACTGGTGTACATAGGCTTACTGCCTCTAATACTGGAGGAAGCACATAGACATCAGGATTAGTAGCCATTGATAGCCTTCTCCTCCAGGAATTTGTCTAATCCCCTTTTAAAGGCATCCAAATTGGTGGCTATCACTACATCTTGCGGTAGTGAATTCCATCATTTAGCTATTCACCTTGTGAAGTATTTCATTTTATCTGTCCTGAACCTCCCACCAATCAGCTTCATAGGATCACCCCAGGTTCTAGTATTATGATAGAGGGAGAAAAATGTCTCCCTATCCACATGTTCCACATCATTCCTTTGGATTGGGGTATGGCATGGAGAAGAGCTCATCATTGCCAAGTTTAAGTTGTCCGGTGGGCCCATACAGGGCCATGTGTTCATCTGTCCATCTTGGCCTCCTCCTTCTCATTCCTTCTCTCTTCCTCTTTCTAATATAGACATTTACCCCTACATATACAGGCATGCACCTATTTTATCATACATGTCTAAACATGGAAAATAATAACATCCATTAATACTGAACCTTCACTGAAATAGCTCATGCCTTGAGTATCCCTAGCCATAGGGTCAGCTCAGACATAACTGTCCCAAAGGGAATAAACCTTGTGCTCACACACTCCTCTTTCTCCACTTAAGTCATGTGCTCCCATTTCCTCCCTTACTTCCAAGTTGGGAGCAAATCATATTTTGAATGTGGTTTGCGCTTCTGGTTTGAGGTTTGCATGTAGTTTACCCAGTTCAGATAAATATGGTTTGCAACTGATCTGGAAATAAAAAAGAGAATTGGCGCATGGGAGAGAAGGAGGGGAAAATATATGAGAGGAGGCTTGTTCACTTAATGCCAAAGCATGATTTGCTGTTACATTCATTTGGGATGGTTCAATCTCCCAAAAATGCCCCAACCAAATTGGCAGACAGCAGAATTCTATATTACAACAGAATTCTTACAAATCTTCAGGTGCAATGCAAAGAAAATAGGAAATACTCACTCACACTGGTAGTGAATTCATAGAAATCAATTGATTTCTTCAGAACAGCAACATCAAGATGAAGATTATGGTACAATTTGAGCCACGCACTGTGGTACTCGCAGAATGTGTGTTTTATCAGTGTCCTCAATTTGCAACTTGCTTTTTTTGTTCTTTTTGCAGCTGAACATGACGTTCCATTTGTTTATTGTGGCACTTGCTGGGGCTGGAGCAGCAGTCATTGCTATGGTAAGATTACTTTATCTTATGGTAAAGATTGCCCTCATGGTAAAAGTCATAATTGATATTGCAGTAACCTATGTGTTTGTACCTCAAATTACATAATATTCAATGTAATATATATTATAAATATATATTAAAATGCAAGAGCTTTATAAATATCTGAGTGTTTAAGGAGGGTAGAAGAGCATGGGTACTATCCAGTGTTAGTCCTACATAGACTAAACCCATTGAAATGAAGGACACTTAGGTTAGTCATGACTAACCCCAGAGATAGAGGTAGTTTTATAGATATGCACCACCCTTTCCCCAAGAAGTTCAGGATGGCATACATGTCCCCTCATTTTATCCTCACAACTATCCTGCGAGGTAGGTTACAATGGAGTGTGACTGGCCCAAGCTCACCTAATATGCTTAATAGTTGCGTTGGGATTTGAATCCAAGTTTCCTTAGTCCTAGTATGATGGTCTTTCCATCCACTATATTACTGCAGCTTTTATAAGTCACAGGTCATCTGGTTGTGGTACATCTTCTTCAGCACACATATGATCCTGTTCATAATTCAGTTTTTTTAACAAACAAAATACAAGAGTAAAAGAAAAGCATATATAGAGGAGGAGGAGGAGGAGGGGGAAGAAGAAGAAGAAGAGTAACTGACAGTCATATACACAAAATCTATGCTTATATACAATGTAAAATATATTATAAACAAATTGCATTTTGGATTCTGATAATGATTTGACACTGCGAAAATGTAACTTAAAAAATTCCAGAGAGACTGGAATTCTTAGTTTTTAAGGAAAAAAAAAACTTAGTCTTTAAGATGCCACAATAGACTAACATTCCATTTTAATCTATTGTGGCATCTTAAAGACTTAAGAATTTTTTTTTCTGGCATAAGCTTTTGTAGATACTGTCTTCATCATCATCTGATGGACAATGATCATGAAAGCTTATGTTAGAATAAATTTGTTAGTCTTTAAGATGCAACAACACTCTTTGCTGTCATTTTTTAAAAGTTAATCGAAGTTATCAAGCACAGTTTGGAAATATATGTCCAATGTTTGAAGAAGGTTTAGAAACCAGAAGATTCCTGGCTTTTGTCAACATAGGTAACAAATAACTTTCAGCAGTAATTTCAGCTGACCTTCCTAGCCTAAACATTTGTACCCACACTGAAACTACTGCACAAACTGGGAAAAATGTCCAGGAAACAAGATGCCCATGTTGGTTTTGGTGCCACATGCCAGCAGTTTTTTGGCTAGCACTTTTAGACATAACATAGCTGACCACCTTCCCCTATATACACCAAATTGAGCCCTGAGATCTTCTGAGCGGGCTTTATTGGTCTTTCCATGACTAACAGTATGTTGTCATGTAGCGACACATAAGCGGGCCTTCTTGGTAGGGGCACCCGCCCTCCAAAACATTCTCCCACATTTGGTTCGAGAGGTAGTAACTGTGGCAAGCTTCAAATGCCTCTTGAAAATGCATTTGTTCACTCAGGCTTTCCCTGTCCTGTGAGTGATCATTACACTGTTCTGTTTTACTGCTTGTGTTGCAAAGTTTTAAAGGTATTTATTGTTTTATACTTTTTTAATAGTGGTTTTTATACTGTAATGTATGTGCTTTTATGTAAACTGCTTGGAGAAAGAATGAGAACAAAAGACAAAGTAGAGTCAAAGGCCCCCCTTTTTTAATGGGGTGAGTCTGTGAATGGGGGGGAGGATTGACAACAGAAAAACAACAGTCAGTGGGGTGAGTCACAGTAGGTTAGGGGTGTCTGTTGCTGGGAAATCCTTTTTGGCTCGATGGAGTTCTGCGGCATGTATGACTCGCTTTGCATCTGCGAGCCAAGTTGTGGGCTGTTCCTGGAAATCTGGGAATTTTTTGTGCATTTTTTGAAGGTTCTGCAATTCACACAAATGTTTGAGCAATTTGCACAAATTACAGCTAAATTTGCACACATTATGGATGAATTTGCACGAATTGTACAAATTTGGCTATGATTAGCACAAATTCAGCCATATTTTGTGCAAATCTCACCAGAATTTGTGTAAATTGCTCAGAAATTTATGCAAATTGCAGAATCTCCACCCCCAAAATGTGCAAAATTCCTGGAAAATCCACAAACTGGTCTAACTCACTGCAGATTGAGTGAGGCGCCACAGTGGGAACCAAAACAAAGGCCGGGGCGGTGTGGGAGGAAGCCTAGGAAAACACACTGAACTGCTGAGAAACTGTTGAGTTGGGGGATGTTGAGAAAAGGGCTATCAATGCTGACAATGACTTCTTGAAGGTGAGAAATAGGGGGAGATGGCTGGATTTTCCTAGTTTGTAGATTCAAGAAAAACATGTCTATATGATAGTGTGCTTTGGGGATTATGGCTGAAGAGGTTCTTTTGGATAGACGGTATGTGTGTTGTGTTCTGTTACAGTAACCCAGTGGGTTTGTGGCTGAATGGAAATTTGAACTCTGGTCTCCCTCGATCCTTGTCCCTTACTCTAACCCAGCCTTCCCCAAGCTGGTGCCCTCCAGATACATTGGATTACAACTTCCATAATTCCCAGCTAGCATGGCCATGGAGCATAGTTGTTCAACACATCTGATGAGTACCAAGTTGGTAGTGCTCTAGCCACTATGCTATATATGAGAGGCATATCATTTACTAAAGCTTAATCCCCAAATTTCCATCTGCCAACTCCACTGAGTGTATATCCGTACACCGTTTATTGCAGGTGGAGACAGATAAATAAGAGACAAGACACAGAAAATGGATTGAACTAAAGTGCCATGTTTATTTAAATTCAGGATCTGCAGATGGGCATAAGATGTGTGGGGACAGCTAAGCTAATTGCTACTGGCAAGTAGCCTGATGTTTAATCGGGTGAGCCCTGAGCAAGGAATGGGGCATAATTTCCCACCCCTTGCTCTTAAGCCACACCCATTGGGGTATGGAGGGTAGCCTTCCTGACTGAGCCCCTCCTGGTGCCCCACAACTTCAAATGCATGCTACAGTTAGCCACAAAGGCCATCTGTACCCTGCCTACAGGTCCCACAGCCCTGTAAGGCAGGTCTTGGGAATGGAAAGTCACCATAAAGGTGTCTCAAGGTGCTCACCTAAAGGTGTCCCTTCCTACCCAACCTGCACAACCTGCCAAATGTGACTGAATTAACTTACCTAAGCAAACCATCAGCAAACCCTTCCAAGACTCTGTTACAGCATGTGGAGTAGGCGAAACCACTTCAACTAAGCCAATTTGTTGATGATCAAAATTCCTACTCAGCCTCCCCACAAGGGGACAATCAGCTAATCCTACAGGATCCTACACCAAAACTCTATGGTGTAGAGGATAGGTGGGAGGGGTGGCTGCCTCCAGCAAAGAGGCTGAAGAAGGGGGCGGAGCCACCTTAAATAAGGTGCAGCTCTGCCCTCTTTCAGGATGCTGGCATGGCATGTGTCCACACATGATGTCACCTCATCTCTTCCTCTGTCCCTGCCTGAAAAGCTCTGGACCTTCCGGGCCAGTCTGGGGAACAGGAATCTCTGAAACACCCTCTTCTGACTTCGAGATCCTGCTGCCTCTGAGACATTACTCTGATGAAGCCACAAGGTGCTGTGTTAAGCCCCTGTAGCAAGTGCTCCAGAACTACCTTTCACTTACAGAAAGATAGTAATAAAGCTCTTGTATGTTTTATACAAGTCTGAACTTGTTCTCTTTTTTAGTTTCCATGGTAATACAATTGGCTTTACAATCTTATGTCAAAAGTGGTTCTTTTTCCTGTTCCATAGTTGTTAAATGTGTGTCAGGCATTGTTTAGACAGCAAATACTCAGTGACGTGGTTGGTTGGACTGAACTTGGAGCTTTGGAACACACACATTAATCTTACTTGGTCAGTCTCTGCATTTGGTTTGGCCTCCTCTGCAGACCAGAACAAAGATCAGTTAATACTTTAAAGTGACTCAGGCTTTGAAAGTGCTGTGTAAATGTTTCTGTTCATTACATTATGCATTTAATTCATTTGCTCTTCCAAAAGCAAGTCTGGTCAATAAAGCTATATGGCCATAACTTCCATAGTCATAAAACTCAAAATATAAGGTATCAAGGTATATTCTCCCTCATTAAGTCTTAGGAGGTAGTTTGGCACAGAGATGTACTCAAAACGTTCAGTTGACTGTGAGCATAAAGACTTGCCAATTAAGAATATCTTCCAAAGACTGCATTAAAAATAATTACTTTGTCCTATAGTATTTGTATGAGGCTAGTTGCACCTCAGAGTCCTGTGCAGTAAGGCAGTGGATAGCAGACAGGGCAAAGAGAGACTTCACCAAAGTAGACCCCTGAGAATCCATGACAAAGAGCTCTACAGTATTTGTAACTTGGGTGTGCTTTCTGTTATTGCTGAGCCAAAACAATGTCAGTCATTTTGGTTTAGCTTTCATTATTTTCAAAGAGCAACTCTGTTGTTCAGTGTGCCTTTGAGTACCCCCTTGAAATTTCATCTATTTCTTGTTCAAGTCTTGGGTTCTAGAAGCAACTGTGCAAAAATCCCCAGAAGGCTAATGTTTGTGGCTCCAGGGGCTGTACAGTCTCCACGCTAGCCCACAGGCCACTACTCAGGGACATTCTGAAGCCTTCAGAGCAAGGCAGCTGTGCAATCCCTGAGCTAATCTGACCAAATTCTTCTGACCAAATTCAGGGAAGTTTCCCCACCTACCTGACATAAGCAGCAGAGTCCTTTGATATACACTGTCTAAACTTTTCTCTATTCCATATGACTGGAGGCAGTGATAGATAGCTGTGCGATCCCTGGCTGATTGGCTGTTACCAGTTGTAATGGCCCCAGGCATGGAACCGAGTCACCTGTAGTTTTAGAGGGGCCTAGAGATCCATAGTGCTCCCTTTAGGTTCATTATAAGTGCAATTTCCTTGCTAGTGGGCCTCTGAGCTTGTGAGATGAGTCAAAGGTCGATATTGCCACCTCAGCACATTCCATGCTAACGAGCTACCATTTATCTTAGCAGGGCCTAGGATGTTCCTGAGAAGTTTAGGCTCTGTTTACAGGTGGCTGTGCTGGGAAAGTTCTGATTGTTTTCCCTCTGAACAAGCACTGTTAGCCTATGCTGGGAAAGTTGCAAATGAATGGTAATTAACACTTGCTGCTGTCATGCTGCCTCACTACTGACATGGATGGTATAAAACCCACTTTACCCCATGACTCTGGGTTCAGAGAAGCTGTCTGATCCAACCTTTGGGTACGCCTACGTGCTGTAAGTACTCAATAAAGGCTCCTTGTAAGCAAACCTGGATCTGGCGTATCATTATCACGGCACCTCCAAACCTTAGCAGCCCACAGTTGGGGCATATACCGGTCATATGAGCTGGGGAGAGTTTATATAGGCTGTCTGCCTAAACTAGTGGCTCAGGCAGGTAGTAGAGCGTCCCTGAATTTAACTTGATAAGCCAAGGGATTGCACCATTCTCTTGCTCCCACAGCTTGAGCAGTATTGCTTATTTCTGTCTGAGTTGGGATTAGTGCTCAGGACTTGGGCAACAAACGAAGGAACACTTTGGTTTTCATGCAGTTTGTTAAGCTGTTTGAGGAAAGGTTCTTATAAAGCATGCAAATTCCAACATGAAAATAGAAACTCACAATAATTACTTCTTCTCTAATTTGTGCCCTATACCCCTACATGTAGGTTTTTGTTTACAAACACCATGTGCACATTTTACACTTGAAGTCATGCAAGTAGAAGGAATAATTCCAGTGACTCAGATTCAAGTTGTACAGGCTGGGGTGACAGAATAAGTTTCTCATATAGAACAAATGTCTTTACCTTGTACAGTCAGGGCCAGAAATATTGGAAGAAGGATAACTGTGTTGGCAGTTGGCCTCTGTACACCACATTGAAGTTGAAAGGAAACACACCCAGATGGGAGCAAAGTCAGGACTTTTAGCTGTAATTCAAGGGGTTTGACAAAAGTGGGGCACTAACTATTCAGGAAGTACAGCCAGTGGCATACACACCCCATCGTTGGTGGCTCATAAGTAATGGAACGAATGGCTGACAAGCAGCTGTGTGGCCTGTTTCCTGGGTACCCCATGACCAATCAAGCAGATAAAAGGCCTGGAGGTGGTTCTGAGTTACATTTGCATTTGGTAGCTGTTCACTGGAACTCCAAACGTGAGGTCCAAAGAGGTGTCCATGCGAATGAAGGAGGCCATCATTAGGCTGAGGAAACAACATAAACCCATCAGAGAGATAGCAAAAACAGTGGGAGTGGCCAACACAACAGTTTGGAACATCCTGAAAAAGAAGGAATTAACTGGCAAGCTCAGCAACAGCAAAAGGCCTGGAGGACCACAGAAGACAACTAAAGTGGATGACCGCAGAATGCTGCTCATGGTGAAGAGGAACTCTTTCGCAACATCTAGCCAGGTCAAGAATGCTCTTGAGGAGGTAGGCATGTCATTGTCAACATCTACAGTCAAGAGACAGCTTTATGGATGTAAATACAGAGGCTTCACAACAAGGTGCAAACCACTGGTAATGCTCAAGAACAGACAGGCCAGATTAGCCTTTACCAGCAAACAGCCTTTGTCAAAAAAGCCTGCCCAGTTTTGGAATAAGATTCTTCGGACTGATGAAACCAAGATTACCTTGTACCAGAATGATGGGAAGAGAAAAGTATGGAGAAAGAAAGGAACAGCTCATGATCCAAAGCATACCACATCATCTGTCAAACATGGAAGAAGCAGTGTTATGGCATGAGCATGTATGGCTGCCAATGGAACTGGGTCACTGGTGTTTATTGATGACCTGACTGCTGATAAAAGCAGCAGGATGAATTCTGAAGTTATAGGGCTATACTTTCTGCTTAGATTCAGCCAAATGCTGCCAAACTGATAGGATGCCGCTTCATATTGCAGACGGATAATGACCCAAAACATACAGCAAAAGCTACCCAAAGGTTTCTCAAGGCAAAGAAGTGGGATGTTCTTCAATGGCCAAGTCAGTCACCTGATCTCAACCCAATAGAGCATGCTTTTCACTTACTGAAGACAAGACTGAAGGCTGAAAGACCCACAAACAAGCAGAAGCTGAAGGAAGCTGCAGTAAAGGCCTGGCAAAGCATCTTGAGGGAGGAAATTCAGCATTTGGTCATGTCCATGGGTTCCAGACTTCAGGCAGTCATTGACTGCAAAAGATTTTCATCCAGGTATTAAAGATGATCCTTAAGTTTGAAATGATGTTTTGTCAAACCCCTTGCATTAAAGCTGAAAGTCCTGACTTTGCTCCTATTGGGTGTGTTTCCTTTCAACTTCAATGTGGTGGTGTGCAGAGGCCAACTGCCAAAACAGTTATCCTTGTTCCAATATTTCTGGCCCTGACTGTATATATGTCTGTACTCAGAACTTAACACTGCTTCAGCCCAAGGCAGGCTGTAGATGTTTCCCCCTCTCACATCCAGTAAGGCTTGGCATGACAGACCAAGCTTCAGGACAATCTGTTCATAAAAGTGTAAGATTCAATTGCACATGGGTCCTTTAGTGATGGTGTTGTCCAGTGAATTGATAACAGATGGAAGAGAGAGATGAAAAACATCAAACCACTGATTTGAAAGAAAAGAGGTGATCTTTCTTCTGCAAAGTAGGCTCCCATAATCTTTATAAATGGCCATTTTCAGTAAAGAACAGATCTAATGAGGGTAAAAAATAGTTCTGCATGGTAAGGTAAAGGTGTTTTGACCATACATGGGGCTTGTGGAGAACTACCTTGCTTCATAAAACCAGGTGTACACTGGATCAATGTATTTCAGCACACAAGCGTAATTTTAAATGTCTTAGCCCTGCTTCAGCTGTTACCAAGCAGGAGGGAAAAGGAAGGTGGACTTGCAGGTGGGAGGAAGGAGAAGGAATGTGGATGAATGGGAAACAAGAAGGCCATGACTGTGACTACACGTAGAACCAAAAAAACGGAGATCCATCCATCCTAAATCTGCTGTAGCATCATGGCATCATCAGCAAAATGATTTGGGTCTCTATAGACAACAGGATTAAATAACAGTGTGGGCGAATGAGGCTGAGCACAGTTGAGGCAAAGGAGGAGGAGGGCAATGGTGCAGAGATGAACAGCTCTGAAACAGCATGAATGTGTTTGCAAGGGATTTAAAAATAACATAAAACAGACACTTGCGAAAGCAAGCACAAAACAAGGGAGATTATTCCAGTTTATCATGGGCTTTGAGCTACCTAACAAATACCATTGGTTTAGCCAATTCCTCCCTTTGTTAGGAAAGGGTCTGGACACAACACAGATTCCAAGAGAATCCAGGTTGGTATGATAAAATGTGATGTAAACTCACATGTAAACTCACAGAAATAAGTATGATAAATGTGATTAAACTCCATAGCATCTCTCTCTCTCTCTCTCTCTCTCTCTCTCTCTCTCTCTCTCTCAGGTTCATTACCTTATGGTTCTGTCTGCCAACTGGGCTTACGTGAAAGATGCTTGCAGAATGCAGAAGTATGAGGATATTAAGTCAAAGGAAGAGCAGGAGCTTCACGACATTCATTCTACCCGCTCTAAAGAGCGACTCAATGCATACACATAAGAAAAACCTTGTCTTACTTTCTACCATTGAATGCGTTGTTGTTTAACTAAAGGCCATCCATCTCTCCATTTAAAATCAAAAGTGCTTCTCACAAAAGATAGTTAGGGTGACTTGTCAGTTGCCCCTCTACAATTCTTGGTTGTCCAGCACTTGGTTTCCTAATTAGTTAATAGCTTGTGTGACCAGTCTCTACTACAAAGCTCCTGAAACAGCCTTTCCTGAATCCGAAAGTGATTTATTTTCTGTTAGATCAAGGATACTAACTATTGTCAAATACGGAGATGTTTGATTTTTTTTTTTAAAGATCACTTTGTATGTGTTATGCATAATACCTTTTTGCATTGTTTCTTATGTTTTTGAAAAGGGAAAAAAGCTTTTTATACTTTTTAGTTTGGATTTTGGTAAGTACTTTAACTACAGGTATACTTCAAAGGGACCACTTGTACACCGTGTACAATTTCTCGAGGAAGCACACTGCTGACATTCCTTCAGATTTGGAAATCTTGCCAGGTGGACCAGTGAGCATCTTGATGGAGGGTCCTGAGAACATTTTAAAACAATTAAAGGTGCAATTTCTAAATTTGTAAGAGTAGGTAAAAAACAAAAAGAAGTGCTTCTTATCTTTGTTAACATTGTATGATTCTTGATGTACTTAATGGAGTATTCTCTCTTTTCAAGTTTCATTGGTGGCTATTCCTGTTTATAGTGTGAGCATGCCGACCGTGGTGCTTGTAATTAATGCATGGCCATTTGTCTTTTTCAAAGCGTATGATGCCACGGTCACCTTTCAAGAGTTGCAGTATATAGACAAATGTTACATAGAGCTATGCGTAAGTTTCTGCAGAATGATCTCTGTAATTCCACAATGGTTATGCTGAATTGGAGCTATTCATGTGCTGATGTGAGCAATTGCTGCTTAACTGCATTTATGAAAGTGATATATCTATAATCCAGCAACCTTTAGGAGTCAGAAATATTTTTACCTGCTTTAAAAATTTAAGTGGATTGCACCTGTCTGAACTATTCATATACTGTATGTGATATAGTAAAGGAGGCTTCCATAAATGTAATAGCTTGGCTTGTAGCTTTCCTACACACATACTGGTTTTACCTGTATTATGTTAAAGTGAGGTTAATGGCTGCTACTGGAGCTATTGTTTGGAAGTGTTAGTAATATATTTGAACCTTTATTTTGAGTAAGAAAATATTAAGAGAAAAGTCAGTCATGTTAATCTGAAAGAAGTACCTGTATTAAAAAACAAAAGAAAAAAACATACAAAAAAGGAAAAAAAATAAGTATTATTGGACCAAAATTGGTGTTTTTTATTTTTATTTTTTGCCTATTTCTAATGCTACAAGAATGCTGTAAAGTGTCATTTAAAGCAATGTATCCTGACAAGACATTTTTGTCAGTGTTAAAACAAAATCCTAGCTAGTTTTGTGCACTTATTGGGCCATTGTGAATTCTCTCTCAGTGTAAGTGCATTTCTAATAAAAGTTCTTGAGTAAAACTCTTCTTTGTACTATTACTAGTCATGCATCATCAGTAATTTTTACCAATTCTTGTAGTAAGTAGAGGGTAATACTATAGTTACTTGTGGCATGTTTATGCATCAAGTAGTCTTAGTTTATTTAGTTTTTTTATTTTTATTATTTTTTAAACTTTATTTTTTACACTTTACTGTCTTACGGGGTCAACATTTTCTGATATGTGCAGTACCAGTATTTACAGATCTGCAAAAAGTATTATGAACCTCTTTCAATTCTATATTGTAGTGTTTCAGTTTTGTGTCTTAAAGCAGTTTGTGATGATTTTTAAAACAGTGTCTTTTAAACTCATGTAATGATGTTGATGCTTTTGGCTTTTTTCTGGTATTAGAGTTTGTATTTTCACAAAGAATGCTTTGTAGCAGGCATTACAATTAATCTGTTTTGTACATAAATGTGCCAACAGCTTGATGGTGGCGTTTTTGAAATGTAGAACCAAGTGCTTGCAAAAATGTAATAAATACACTTGTGTACTTTGTGTACTTATTAGTTGTCTGTGCCTCATTTCCCCCCCCCCCTTATATAAGGTGTTCTTTCTTGAAAATTTCAGAGGGAACTGTTTCTTAGCTTCAGAAGTGTTGGGATAAGTTACTCTTTTACTTTTTAGAATAAGCATTCTCTAGGCTGATGATTCTCCCAGGGATATTATTAAGTCTTTCAGCTTTATTTTAAAGATGTGATGGACCTCCAGTAGATATACACTGCTCCCTGTACAAGCCAGAGACAATGTTAGGGGCAAGCCCATCCCCAGGGGAAATCTCTCAGAACTATGGAGAGGACAGAATGGTAGTAGAATCCAGGGTAGTACTTACGAGAAGGGATTGTGTTGTCCCAGCATTTCCTGCTTCTTCTGGGCAGTCATAGTATGGACCTGTGGCATTGCTAAGGCATTGTGTAGAACCTCTTATGAAGGATTCCTTCTTTGCTTTGAAGTATTTCTTATGGTAGGAATTGTGGCCAGGAGCTAACTTCTATTTTCTCAGTGCTCTCTTTTGTGACTGAAATTCTAACTGTCTGTAGTTTCAGCCTTCCTTCACATCGGAATTCTTCAGGTTTGCTTCAGCAAGACATTCTAAAAATTCATACAGGCTCTTTATAAATTGAAACCAAAGCTTTGGCAGTTATTTCCCATTGTGGCATTTTGTGGGGCCACGTTTTGGCCAAAGTCTTAGGGAGCAGTTCTATGTCCCCTAGACAGCATCTGGGGAAATATATTTTTCAGATTCCTGGCTCTGTGCTTGAAGGCAGGGCTCCGAGCTTGGAGCCAGGAAACTGAACTCCCCTCCCTCTTCCCCTCATAGCCGGCATGGAGAGAACTGCACTGGCTGCCTCTCCGCACTCGGTTAACTGAGTGCGGAGATGGGGGAAAGGAGGCTTCATTGATCAAAGTAGGACTTACTTTCAAGGGAATAAGCATAGCATTGTGCTATAAGGCTCCAGAATGATGTAGTTTTGTCCTTCTGTATTTAAGCTGCTATACCCTACCCTATTATGATCCCCTTTCTTCTAGAACTATAAGAATTCAGAGAACAAATCTGAGATGTTTTGGATTTTTGAGGACTGGTTCACATATGCCTATTCATTACCTGAATGACTGGGGCATCCAGATGCATAAATGAACTTCATGGATGAACGCAACAGAACTTTGCAATCCTCTCACATTATCTCTAACACAATATTTTTCAATGGAGTGTGCCCACATATTCAACTACAACTCAACTGTCCAGTTATCAAGTGCAGAGAATCAATTGATAAATGTGCATGTGATGCTAATTAACTTGGCATACTGATTAGGAACATGACTCACCAGATTTATGCTTTGTACTTGCTGCTTTGGGGATTGGGATGTTAGGGAGTCACTACCTTCTGAAGGTACAGATCCATGCTTTCCTATCTCCACCAAATTGTGATGTTGAAGCAATTCAGATAGAGCACCACTGAGCCAGTCCAACTGTGTTCCAGAAACTCTGGAAGGTTCAAGCTGCAATACTGTACCCATTTACCTGGGATAAAGCCCCATTGAACTCAGTGGGACTTATTTTTAAGTAGACATAGAGGATTGCACTTGTAGCTACTGACTCTGGAAGCCACTCGGTGGTTGACTTGTGGAAAAGCTGGTTGAGTGTGGCCTTTGGCATAATGGCTCAAAGCATTCTCTTCCACCATTTTGCTATCATATGTTTCCTTAATTTACACAGAAGCTGAGACAAATAAAGGTGGGAAGGGGAGGAAGGCAGAGTATAGGCAGCTCTCAACTTACACTGAAGTCCACTGATTATGACATAGAACATTTCTTTAAAAGATTATGCCTTCGCAATTTCTTTCCTATCAAGTTAAATGAGAATGGTCAAAAACTGTTTGAGAAATTTTCGGCACAGCACTAATCTAGGATATGTTAGATTCCTTGCCTGAGATAGTCCATGCTTTTCTAAGGGAAGGTAGGGTGCCCAACAGCTTCATAAAATCAAAGCTCAGCATTCATTCTCTTGTTTATTAGCATCTAACATTAAACTTGGGACCAGGCTATCTGAAAGACTACCTTCTCTCATATGAACCTGCCAGTTCTTAAGATGGGGGGGGGGGCTTCTTTCAAGATTGCTACCTTCAGAGGCATTTTTGGTGGCAAGGGGGAAGAGCCTTCTCAGTGGCCACTCCTGGGCTGTGGAATTCCCTGCTGAAGGAGACTAGGTTCACTCCCTCTTTGTTGTCCTTCTGCCAGCAGGCAAAGACCATTTTATTCCGGTGGGCCTTTGATGTGTAAGCACGTCTGTTGGGTTGGAGGCTGTTTTTACTCTTGTTATTGTTGTGTTTTTAGTTGTCTTTAATTGTGTTTAATGTATTTGTTTTAGTATTATTTTTTACCAAGTTTTATTAGTGATTATAAGCTGCCTTGAGTGCCATTTTTGGTAGAAAGGTGGGGTACCAGTCAAATAAATAATAAACTTTCCCTTCTTCAGAGGAAAAGTTTTGTGTTTTATTTTGCTATTCCCTTTGTTATATCATTGTGCTATTGGTTACTGATAATTACAGTGGCAAGGAAAAGTTTGTGAACCCCCTTAGGATTGTCACATATTTCCAACCTATAATGTTATTAGATCTTAATCTAACCCCATAATCCTAGATTAAAAAAACAATAGATAAACTGATTAAACAAATGATACACACCCAATGCTTTTTCAACTTTTATTCATCCACAACTGATTCGGCATTCAATATCCATGTGTGAAAAAGTATGTGAACCTTTAGATTCAGCACTGGGTGGCACCTCCTTGAGCAGCAATGACTTCCAGTAAGCATTTCCTGTAACTGTTGGTCAGCCTCTTATATCGGTTTTTAGGAATTTTGGCTCATTCCCCCTTACAGAACTGCTTCAACTCAGTGACATTTGAGGTCTTCCCTGTATGAACAGCTTGCTTCAGGTCTTGCCACAACATTTTGATGGTGTTTAGATCCGGACTCTGACTAGGCCATTCTAAAACATGGAATTTCTTCTTCTGCAGCCATTCTTTTGTAGATCTGCTTGTATGTTAAGGATCTTTGTCATGTCGCATGACCCACTTTCAGTTCAGCTTCAGCTCATGGATGGATGGCCTGACATCCTCCTCTAGAAACTTCTGATACACTGCAGAATTCATGGTTGTGTCAATGATGGCAAGCCACCCAGGTCCTGAGGCACCAAAGCAGGCCCAAACCATCACATTCCCACCACTATGTTCGAAGGTTGGGAAGAGGTTCTCCTGTTCGAACTCGGTGTTTGTTGTTCACCAAATATAACATTTCTCATTGAGGCCAAAAAGTTGTATCTTTGATTCATCTGTTCAGAGAAATTGTCCCAGAAGTCTTAGGGATCATCTATGTGATCTTCAGTGAACTTCAGATGGGAAGCAATATTCTTTTTAGAGAGCAGTAGTTTTCTCCTGGCTATCTTCCCATGAACACCATTCTTGTTCAGTCTTTTTCTGATCGCTGAGTCGTGAACACTCACATTAGCTGAGGCAAGAGTAGCCTGCAGATCCTTGGATGTTATTCCGGGGTTCCTTTTGACTTCCTGGATGATGTGCCAGTTTGTTCTTGGAGAGATTTTGGTAGGACAACCACTCCCGGGTAGAATGACTGCGGTCTTGAACCTTCTCCATTTGTAGACTGTCTGTTTGACAGTGGATTGGTGGAGCCCCAAATCCTTAGAAATTGTTTTGTTACCCTTTCTAGACTGATGAGCAGCAATAACTGCTTTTCTGAGGTCCTCAGACATGTCTTTTGATCATGGCATGACATGTTTCCACACAACCGTATGGTGAAGCCCAAACTCACAAAGTTTCTGATCCTTTTATAGGGTGGGGCCTTCCAACTCCCCCCCTCAAGTTCTACCTAATTACTTAAACAGCTGATTCTACTTATTCCCTTTAATTGAGCTGATGCACCAGGGGTTCATTTACTTTTGCACATACCCTGACTCTTAAGTACTCATTGTTTGCCTAATTTATACATCATTTTCTTTCACAAGACATGGAATTGGTTAATATAAACACTATTGGATATTTAGAAAAGGACTGGTTTTGATTCATGAAAGCTATCATGGTAAAACTATAGAATTTCCATAATTATTATAAGGGTTCACAAACTTTTTCTCACCACTGTATATTGATATATATTTTAGAAATGTAATAAATATATTTTTTTAAATGGCCTCTCTGAAGCTTCCAGTGCAGTTTGATTCCCATAAGTCTTTTAAACCCCAGCCAGTTCTTCTTTCAGCATGAGCATGCTAATGAAATTACACTTGCAAGCTTGGTCAACAATCCAGAGGTGGAAACTGATAGGGGACAATGAGAAACTAAATCTTTCTGCAAGTCTTAAATACCATCTTGCAGAAAAGATGGCCCATGTACAGGGCCTGACAAGTGTAGGTTGGTCTGATCTAGACTAGTTTTCCTTATTTCTGATAGGAAATTCTCAGAAGTGACTGGTTGCTTGTCATTTCCCTAGAATATTTCTTGTGGCATGTAAATTCCAGATTTTTCCACCATGGTATTCAGTGCCATCTGTACTTAGATGTTTCTACCCCTCTAATCAGATCCTGCAGTCTTGGTGCTTATCCAGTGTGTATTCGTTTAGGCTGAAGCTATAGATGCTGAATCTAGACAAGGTTGAAGAGATGGCAAGCAGTGGGATTCACCTAGAAGGACTGAGGTGAATCCCATTTTTGGTAACCCTCTCATGGATAAGGTTCAGTGTCCCTTTGCAGACTCCTCTAGGCTGCCCTTGTGACTGTTGGAGAGATTGACCAAGGCTGCCATCTTTTCATAATATGCCTGAGCACCTTTCAGAAGATTTTATATGTGTGTGTGTGCGGATAATGCATAGAAATGGATATTTTAATATTACACAAAGAGAAAAACCTTAAAATACAGCAGCAGTCTCAGCTCTTTAATTACCAGTTCAATTAATTCTAATTATTATGTTTCTTTACAGTGCAATCCCATGCCCACTTTCCTGGGAGCAAGTCCCATTGAACTCAGTGCCACTTACTTCTGAGTATACATGTATTGGATTTCACCCTTAATCATTTAAGAGAGCAATTCTATTTCAGAAAGTGTCTGAAGAACCATAGCATACTGGGGGTTTTCTTCTCCAAGGTCATAGACAGAGCTATGACCTTGGAGGTGGAATTCCTCACTTCTATTTCCCTGCCCCTCCCAGTGACTGTGGCAGCTCCTCTCCCGAAGTCTGAGCTTCAGCCTCTTGATAAGGATGGAGAGAGAGGAAAAGGAGTGTGCTGGTGTGCAGGGGGTCGGGGAGAGGAGGGCTGTGGATCTGCTGGATCCAAAGGCCTCTTGGCCCCAGTCCCTGCCCTTGGTGCATGACCCCACTAGACAAGCGCAAAGGCCCATCTAGTGAAAGAAAGTGCTAGATGAGGGCAGGGAGGCTAAAACAAAAACAAAACGCCTCTGAAGGGTGTTGGATCCTTGGAAGCACCCGAGACGGGAGGCTTCTGTCATTCAGGTGGCAATCCCATAGTATTGCACCCCAACCATTGCGCTTGTTTGTTTGTTTATTTATGTAAAGCATGTTTTTATCTTGTCCCTTAGACAAACTCTTTCACAGAGCAGCTTACAAAGACCAGTAATAAGAATGCCAGTGCCCTCCAATATGCAATCAAAAAGGCACAACACAAGGGAAAAGGGAGGGGGGGAGGAGGAGGAGAAGGACAGGCACCAGTTCCTCAGATTTCAAATTAGTATAAATGTAAAAAAATTGTATCACTGTCCTGAAGTTTCCGCTTATGCGACACAGAAAAGTCAAGCACCATTTACCAAAATGGGGAAGTAATTAGTCATCAATGAATATTCGTAAACACTTTAGTTCCCATTCAGGTCTTTCTGGAACTTATTTAGCAATCCCCATTACATTCTTTGTGAGGCAAACAGAGGATTTCCATTTTTTTAAAGAAGTGCAAGCTCTCTCTCTCTTTAAAGCAACATCAGAAGGACTGTTAGCTAATATCCACATTTTATAAAGAATAAATACTGCAGACACTGTCGTGTCTGAAAGAATAGCAGTAAGGCATTCTGTCACATGATGTCTGGAATAAAAGCCCCACCCCCCGACCCCCCACCCCGCTTAAGCTGAAATAAGAGACTTCCATTTTGTTTTATAGAGCTATGATGTTCTGGAAAATTCTGTGCACCTGTGACACTTTAAGTTCATAAACATTTTTGCTTAAAATCAGATGATGCTTAAAATCATGGCTTCCAACCTGTCACCTCTCCTCTTTTAAGAGAGTCCCAAAGAATTAGAGGAGTAATTATGCAATAACTACTCCTTGCTTATTTGCCCACGATGGCTGTAGGGAGTTAACTGGAATCTTGAATTAAAAACTGGCCTTGTAAAGCTGAAAGCCTCACAAACATAATAAAGCTAAACAAACTGAAGAGGCCTCAAGGAGGTGAGATTTGTTGTCACTGCTTCAGCTTCTTTGGACTAGAGAGCATCCCCCCATATTTAACCATCTTCTCATTATCTTACCAAGAAAAAAAAAAGACTTTTGCATGGGAAACCAGAAAACTGCGTGCCTCGTTTCAAAACCCATTTACTATACTATGGGAAAGCTGACAACATTCAGCCAGCTGTGGGTAAACTGAATCCCCCCTAAGGCTGAGTGAAAAGCCATTTCTGCATCAACAAAGAAACCTAGCTAGCTTCTTGCACATGCCGAGTTTGGAACATGTGAGCTGGGGGCAGGGGGAGAGCATCCCTCTCGTCAGGGGAGGCTGGTGGCTCCACTTTTGGTGGGGTGGAGATTCCATTCTGGGTTTTAGTTACAACCAATCAGAAGTCTAAAGGAGCTATCCAAGGTGCTGGACCCAACTGTAACTAAAACCCAGAATAGCATCTCTGCCCCACCAGAATTGGAGCCACCAGCATCCCCTGCCTGTGATGTTCTAGGACTCCACCCAGCGCCTATCATGACAGCATCTGGTGTAACCAGCAGGTGGTGCTTTCTTGCAACCATAGCATTTTTAAAAATGTAACTGGGGTAGGGAAGTCAGAGAATTCCGCCATGGATCTCGGTGAGGCCGAATGCCAGTGCATTCGCCCCCCCGAAATCTGTGGCGGAACGGCCTGCCCCCCCTGCCCCCCCACGGATCCCCCCCAGGACGAGACGTACCTGGGGTGGATCTTCTGGGCAGCGGCGGTTGTGGCGGCTGGTCTTCCAACCGGCTGCCACCACTGCCATTTGTCTTGTAAAAAAAACAACAACGACGTGATAGGCTATGTAAAGATTTACGTAGCCTATCATGGCTGGGTTAAAAAAACAACAACAAAAAATGACGTGATAGGCTACGTAAATCTTTACGTAGCCTATCATGGCTGAGTTAAAAAAAAACCCCGCATACGCAAATGGTGGCGGCTATGGCCGTCGCCATTTGCGTTCCTTATTTTTGACCGTCTTAATCTACGTAAATATTTACGTAGACTATGACGGCGAAAATAAAGGGGAACGCAAATAGCGTAGCGGGCACTATTTGCGTCCCTTTTTGATTCACCATTTTAGCCTACGTAAAGATTTACGTAGGCTAAAACGGGGAATCAAAAAGGGACGCAAATAGCGCCCGCTACGCTATTTGCGTTCCCCTTTATTTTCGCCGTCATAGTCTACGTAAATATTTACGTAGATCAAGACGGTCAAAAATAAGGAACGCAAATGGCGACGGCCATAGCCGCCATCATTTGCGTACGTGGTTGTTGTCCCCCCCCCCCAGAACCCTCTGTGGACGGAAATCTGGCTGCGGATGGCTCTGGGCTGGGCTGGGCCTGGCCGGCTGCTCCGCTGAGCTGCCGCGGAGCACAGCCAGCCATGGAGGATTCCTGGGGGGAGGAACGGATCGCCTCCCTCTCCGTCGAGGATTCCAGGGGTTGGGACGGAACGCCTCCCCCCCCCCATCAACATAATCCGTGGAAAGGTAAGTGACTTTTGTACATCCCTAAACTGGGGCATCTGAGGCAGCATCCAGAGTGGCCCAAGGATTGAGCACCTGAGACATGGTCCTAGAACAGCCCAGGGATGTGCTGCACCATTCTAGGAGTCCAGCTCTCATGCTCAAGCCTCTGGTGCAGCCAGCATATTTTCACCACCCCCTAGTTTTGTCAGATGCAATGGGCACATTGGGCGGGGCGGGGGTAGCCAGACTCTACTGCAGTGTGGTGGGTTCTGATCCTCCTCCAAAGATGCTTCTAACCCATCTTGCACCTAGTGTTCCTTTCCAGATTCCATCCGAGGTGCATCCTTTGGGAGCATCCTTACTCCCCCCCCCCTTCAAGTCCACCCCATTTTCCTTTCTGTAGTGCTAACATTACAAACGGCCTCTCTTTTCTTTCCAACTGTTTAAAATGGTTGGTAGATAGGAAACCCCCTTGAAGGTGGTTGAACACTGCAGTCCCCTTGTGGTTTCCACATGATAGATTCACTGACATACTTTAAGGGGGGGGGGGTTGCACCTGGGAGAAGATGTATGACTTTTCACTCCAGTGCAATAAATCTCTTTGATCAAACACTGAAGAGTAGTCCTTGTTTGTGGACTGGACACCAAACTGACATACAGGTTCATTGAGTATCACTAGTCACTTAATATCACAGTGGGCAAGATTTCAGCACATCCTTAACTCGCCCACTGACATAAATGAAACCGAGAAATGCTTAACGTAGGTGGATCATTTCCCAGATTCACCCCTGGATCAGAATCATGCCCAGAACCTGAATTCAGTTTCTATCCATCATTACAGCAATTGTTTACTGTAGAACATGCTTGTTGGAGTCAAGCTATTTATAACAGCCAGAATACACTGAGACTAACTTTTAGCCTACAGCAGATATTTATAGATAGCATGTATACAATGTGCATTTCTGTAAGCATGTAAGTGACGAACCTATTGTATTCTTTGCAGCGCTGTGTTCTGCAATTGCAGTGATAACTGTGAGATCCCTATTCTCTTGTGAGACTGATGTCCTTCTGTGTTTTAATTATCATTCAGGAGATGTTCTGCCCACAAATCAGTTCTGTGCTTGCTCTCTCTTTGGAAAATAAAGAAAGCAGTAGAAGTGTATCTGCATTGCATTTCAGAATCCTCCAGAATTTAAAACACTGCACAAATGCTTCACTAAACCATTAGCTGTTTTTGATGCTTAATCAGTAAAGGGAGCATTCAGTCTGAAGCAATTCCAAACCTACTGAAGAACTGATGCATGCTTGGTATTCTGCCTCTTTCCATAGAGCTTGATTTTCTGAATTTTAATGAAGACAGGAAAATGGCTGAACACCAGAATGAAACTGCAGGAGGAAGACTTTGAGAGAGACACCCCTTTGAAACGTGTAAAATACAGACATCTAGTGGCCAAACCACGGAGCACAAATTCAAGAATGGATGTAGGGAAAAAATGTTTTACTGGATTACGTAACTGACTAAGCGGAACTGCATTGACTCTCTATACCTAGCCTGATAATTCTTCTAATATGAGGATTATTTTGTTTTGCTTTAGGTATTATTACACAGATTCTGTGAGATGTGCTGATCTATTATTATGTTTCCACAGTGAATATTTTCATTCATGGTTACCTGTATATCTGACTTCTATAACCCATTAGCTCTGAGCAAGGCCCACTTATAAATGAATTAGCAAAGCCCTGCTCTGCCCTTTTGCTTCCTTTCTTCTGAAGAACAGATAACAGCAGCATGGAAGTGTAGTAACATCTTTTTTATTTTATTTTTGCTCTAATCCCTGAAAAAGGAATATAACAATTAGTGCTTGTTTAGAATATTGTAATGAATTAGGCTGCAATCCTATAACCACTTACTTCAAAGTAAGCCCTATTTATTTTATTTTTAACCCACTCAATAACATATGCTCTCTGTTATTTAATCCACCCAATGACAGATGGGTGGATTAAATATGAACTCAATGGGTTCATTTTGGGAGGTACAAAAGCTGGTGGATAATGAAATTCTGATCTTCACTATAATCTGGAATGTGTGGGTCTGATCCATTCATATTGGAATCAAAGATCCAATTCTTCAAGCATCTGTACACCAGTTCTAGGATGTCTACTCAGAATTTCATAAATAAGTACTATTGGATTCAGTGGGACTGTCAGTCCTCACCAGCTGACTGCAACTGGAGTCAATAAATCACTGGCTGGTAATAGTTGTAAACCTGTCCAAGGCTGAGAAAGGAGGCTAGAGTGGGGAACTTTACCAGTTTAGTCAAATCCAAGGTGATGTGGCAAAGAGAAGTCTGTTTTCCAGTCCTAAGTCCAAAACGCAGGGGAAGCCAAGCAAGGCTGAAGTCCAGGTTTGGGGTCAAGGTGAAGCTGACAAGATCTGGCACGTGAAAATGACATTGTTCTCCAGCAGCCTTGCACCTGTCTTCTTCCTGCTTTTAACTGCAGCATCCTGAAGCAGCTGCATTTTATCAGTCCTCTGGCTTCTGGGAGCCTCTCTGCCTTAAACGGACAGAGGCTCACCTATGTTGTTCTTTTACATGCAGCTACGTTTGCTCAGCTGGGGTTGATGGAACTTCACTTTCTGAAGCCTCTGGGGAGGCTGCAGCTGGACGTGGAACATCCACAGGAGGTGAGGGAGCTTGGGCTCCTTCTGCGCTAGTCCCTTCCCCTGGGTCTAGAGCATGCCGTTCCCCTTCATCCTTGGGGGAGTATGAGAGAGGCATGACAAGGACTTACTCCAGGTTGCAGCCTGAATCTGAAAAGCAGATTCCATAAGAATATAAGAAATGCCTTATGTAATCAGACCAAAAACCTATTGGTTCAGCATTCTATTCCTACAGAGACCAACCAGATAGATGTGGGAAGTGCATACACAGGACATGAATGCAATAAAACCCTGCTCATATTCCCCAGCAACTGGTGTTGAGAGGCATACAGCCTCTGATACTGGAGGTTGTATATAGCCATCATGACTAGTAGCCACTGATAGCCTTATCCTCCATGACTTTGTCTAATTGCCTTTTAAAGCCATCCCAGTTGGAGGCCATCACTAGATCTTGTGGTAGTGCATTGCAAGCAGAGATGGGTTAAAGAAGAGTCAAAAAACAAAGCTTGGGTTGAAAATTGGGCCACGTTTATTGAAAATATCTGCAAAGGGGTACCTAGGATGGGTAGCTGACTGTGCCAGCGACTAGCTGGCACTTCTTGGGCGAAAACACACCCAGCCTGAGGGGTGGCATTGATCCTGTCACCCCTCCGGACTGCCCCTTCTGGGGGAGGTAGACCTTCCCCTGTCACCCCCTCGGTGCTGCACAACACCTGGGTGAGTGAGGAGGGTTGGTCTCCCAGGCAACCCTTATCGCCCTGCTGAGCCGCACAACCCATTTGGGGGGCCTCAGGCGTCACCTGTCACTATAAGGTGCCTCTGCATGCACACCATCCCTAATCTCTTTCAGGTTTTGCCCGTCCTAGCTGCCACAAGAGTCACAAGCCTATTGCTTGTAAAACTCGCCCCACCTGCGTTGAAGGACTTCCCGCAGGCCCCTTTGCAGATCAGACAGAAATATGTCATTCCCTGCATTAGACAGGTGGACATCATCCTGCCTGTAGAGCCCCCTCCTTGTCCAAAGAATTTCCTGATGGGTGATGAACCCATCACCATGTTCACATAGCCCCCAAGCCATTTCTCTGTTAACTTTCCGTCGTGTTCGGTCAATGGCAGCATTATTCCGAGCCTTCCAATTGATCTGTGGGAGCATCAAGGACCACAATATGGTCACCTCCGGCCAGTTATGCCGGATCACCTGCAAATCAACTAAGGCCTGCTCGGTCAGGTTTTGCCTGGCTTGCAGCCCAAGTCGTTCCCCCCAGGTGCGGTACCAGGACCTGCAGGGGGAGACTGACCAAACCTTGGTGGAACAGGGTGGGGAGGAGGGACTTCCACTGCCTATCCCGTCTGCCAAGAAGCCACTGGATCCAAACTTGTCAGGGTAACTGAAGCTGGGATCTGAAGGCCAACGTAGAAGTCCTTCGTGCAGCCCAAACACCATACTGTGCTCACATATGAGCACCCGTACCGGCATACGTCGAATCCAGTGATCTAAAGAATAAGAACATTGGGGGGAAGCGAAGAGACAAAGTATCATGAATAAGCAGACAAATTGCGAATGTACGATCGGAAAGCTCTGGAGCGCCATCTTCCCACAGCCATCATGTGCTGGTGTGAAAAACCTAAAGTGGTTGCCGTGGAGGCCGCCCCAATGCGGAAAGAGTGTGGGTTCCGAATCAAAAATGACCTAGGCCTAGCATGGATAAGGCTGATTTGGTGACTGCCCAGAATTGAAATTTTGTGAACCATCGGAGTTACAAAACAGGGGTCCCTTCCCTGACCCACGGCATTCCAGAAAAGCCTGCAAGGCCCTGAAGGGGCATAACTCATCGACTTGCACTTGGCCGAGGGCCATGATCATGCCCCTGCCATACTGATCGGTCTTTGATCTCCGAACGCAGAGGTGGATTAGATTGGGACAGACCTGTACCTCGGAGTATCTCAAGACCCTCCCAGACAAGTCATATTTGGAAGCCCAAACCAACTCTGAAATCCTAAGGACCGCAAAGAAGGCCGTTAAGGCTGCTTCGTGGAACAGGGAGGCCTCATACTGGGAAGTGCAAATGGAAGGCCATGATCTCCGGAGCCCAAGAAGGATATCCGGAGAAAGAGGGTGCCTAGAATCTGCAATAGCGGGTGACATCTGTGTCCAACCCTGCACTGCTCGCCTAACCCTGAAATCTGACATGGAGTCGTCAACTCCCTTCATTTTGGCGCAAAAGGCTAAAGTGGCAAGCTTGCCACTTATGGTCCTGGCGGATAGCCCCTTGTTCCATAAGCGTATGCAAAATTGCAGCAAGTGATCTATAGGTAAGGGCCATGAATCCTGTAACTGAAGGCCACTGCTGAAGGCGCCGAACTCCCTACCTGCTCTGTCGTAGGTTGCTCTAGTGCTGGGAGCTATAGAATTCAGGATAGCATGCTCAGCTTCAGAACGCCAATCTCCCATAGTCGTGCAGGCATGGGGTCTGGTAACAGATGCATCCACAGGGCTAATACCCGGAACCGTCGATCTGGTTTCATGACAAAGCATCAGCAATTGGGTTTTCCAAACCTGGCACATGGCGGACGCAGAACCAGATGTTGTGACACAGAGTTGTCACCTTAATAAACCAAAAATGGAGGCTTTACATTGAACAGATCAAAGTGGAAGCTGCCCCATCCCTTCTGACAGTAAGGGTGTGGTCAGGGAATAGTTTTTCCCTCATCATAATTCACATCTATATCCCGCCCCATAGTACAAAAGCCCCTCTTAACACGCAGTGGACTGAATTGGATACGGCCCTTGATTATCTAGAAAATTAATTCCCACTCGCTATTATTATAGCAGTGGGAGATTTTAATGCTAGAATTGGAGGAAACAAAAATAAGTTAGCAGGCCACCTAAATATTGATGAAGAAGAATTGTTAGCTGTCTTTCCACAGAACTTAAGAGACAAGACTACTAATATAGAGGGTTACAACTTTTTGGAGTTTCTGTTTAAAAGGAACTATTCATTCTTGAATGGCTCCTATCCTAAAGATACCCCAGGACTCTTTACCTATTATCAATAAGGGGGCAAAGCATAATTGGCTATGCCTGTGCTCCTCTGATTAAAAACTTCATTAATTTTGAGGTCATGCCTATGGGCTACTGTGACCACCAGCCTTTAAGGTTCGAGTACTTTAGAGAAGATGGAAGCCTCCAGATTTTTGCCTGTGATGAGTTCCAGGCCAGAGTCGATCTACTTGGTCAAAGGAGGGTTAAATGGAATAACATTACAATGGATATAATAAATCATACCCTCCTATCGGAACAGATGTTATCCCTTCATAATAATATACTACAATTAGATGTTACTTCAGCAAACATTGTACCTCTGTATCAACATATAACGAATATTCTAAAGCCTAATTTGATCAGAGGCAAATGTAGAGTTTTCTGCAACCAATATCAAGAAAGCTGGTTTGACCTGGGTTGCAGAAATGCTTGATCAGCAGCAAGAAGCTATGCTAGGAAAATAAAGTCTAACCATTCCCCTAAAATAATTGAGACATTTGTGAATAAGAAAAAAGAATACAGGGAATTAATCAGAAATAAGAAAATGACATTTCAAAGACATCTCTGGCATAGCTTGGATACTGCTTTGAAGACAAAAGATATGTCAGCCTTTTGGAAGATCGTAAACAACAGCTTAAATGGTGATATATCAAATGTAAATGCACAGATATCAAAGACAGACTGGGAGAAACACTTCAGTGATTTCTTTAATGCTGATAGCCCACAATTACATCTGCCTTTGTGCTCCATCCTTGGCACTACAGATCCATGCCCCCCCGTATCCCATAAAGAGTTGCCAGCTAAAAAAGCCCCAGGAGAAGACTATGTCCCAGCAGTAGGGGTGTGCAAAACATTTACCCCGTTCCGGCTGGCAGTGCGCAGTGGGGGGGAGGCGATCTGTCCCTCCCCCCCCGGAATCCACCCCAGCCGGCTCCACTCTGCGGCAAAGCTGAGGAGCTGCTGGCCGGGGCTAGCCACAGGCAGACTTCTGGCTGCTGCTGGGCTGTGGCCGCAAATGGCGGCCGCTACGCCAGCCACCAGTTGCGTCCCTGCCAAGCTGTGATAGGCTACGTAAGTATCTACGTAGCCTATCATGGCAAAAGGCAGGGACGCAAATGGCGGCCACTACACCATTTGCGTCTGCAGCCTGGCAGCAGCCAGAAGATGACCCGGAGCCACCACCACCACCAGGTAGGTCCATTCTGGAGGGGATTTCAGGTGGTGGCGGGGGGGTAGTCCATTCCATTACGGACTCTGGGGGGGCAGATTCTAAAGAATCCAGCCTCACTGGAGTCCATGTTGGAATTCTCCAACATCCCTACCCAGCAGAGGTAATCAAATATAACATCAAGTGGTGGCCGCCTATTCTGGCCAAATTGTTCGCTCATATAAACCTACTTGGGGAATTCCCAAAGGGTTGGAATACTTCTATTGTGGAGATGTGGATGTGAGGGAGGTGTCTCCTGCAGTAACCGGTGGGGGGGTCGGGTTGCCAAGCCCCACCAAAGAAAGGGAACCACCTGCAAGTTGAAATGACCTGGGACCCCCTGACGGAAGCCCCTGGCTGAGCCACACTAGCCATGGAGGCCGAGGTGGTCGGGCACATCGTAGGTGCGGGGGACGGCCATCTCTGGGGGGTAAACCAAGGCATCCAATCCCAAGGCCCTGTAGGTCCCCTGCCTGGCCATGTGAAGTGAGGTGCGGTGGTTGTCTCACCTGGATCCGGGCCAGCTGTTCCCAGGTCCCCTGCCAACAAGGCGGATGATGTTGCTTGTGTTGCTGCTGACAGAGATGCCTCAGGAGGGTGGACTGCCTCCGGCAGTGGTGTGCTGCCAAGGTGAGCCTGTGAAGATGAGGTGGAGGCCTCAATGGCGTCCAGACGCACTGCAATGGAAAGCAACAGTGAATGTTGCGTCTGCTGTCACATCTGTTTGGGCAGGACTGCCGTGGCTTTGCTAGGCACAGCCGGGGGAGGGGGGGTGATCCTAGAAGTACATTCTGCTGCTTCCAGATGTGTGAGAATTGAAGCCAAGACTGGGCCCGCATCCTCATCTGACTCAGAACCGTGCCTATGTTGTGGTCTTTTTTGGGGGGGGGGGTTGTGGAGCTTTACCCTTCCCCTTTCCTCCTCCCCCCCGTCCCTTCTTTGGAGGCATGACGTTGTCAGAAAAGGGGGGGGGTGACAAAAGGGCAACTGGATGGAACCACGCCGAATGGGGAGGGGAACCCTGGGCCCTAGATCAAAGTTGGTGCCCTGGCGGCTTGTGGCCAGAGGTGAAGGCCTCGGAGACCCACACAAGCCTTTTAAGGGGCGCCGGCTGGCAATTGCCCTCCCTCCGCAAAACTCCAAACCTTTGGGCTGAGGGCCCTGAAGAAACTGGCCCAGGCAAGGCTAAGGCCCCAAATAGGGTGCTGGAGCATCCAGATCAGGGCAGGGCAAAAGTGAGAAGGACGTGCACACTGCCTGGAGCGAGTGCAGGAGCCCCTGAAGATGCGGCGCACGCCAGTAGCCGCAAGGACAGGGCTAGCCGGGGCTGACTGCCGCATCCGCCATGTCCCGAGGGCGGTGGTGCAGAGGGAGCCTGAACGGGCAGGTCCTGGGCAGGCCGCACTCTAAGCGCTGAAGGTGAAGGCAGGCAGGCGAGGTTGTCCACGCACTGAGCCCTCGTCTGCCGACTCTCTCGCAGGACAGCCACGAGAGCGAGAGAGCTTGGTTGGGAGGGGCGCAGAGCTTTAAGAGGGCTCTGCTGGCCCCTCCCCTGCCTGGTGGTGCCACTGGGAGGTACTCAATGGCACCCAGCCACATCTTCTCTCCCCACCCGCCCACAACAGCCCCCTCCTTTTGCCAGACAAGCTGGCGCCGGGGTTAGGGCATTTCCATTGTTTGGGTATGTGCTGAGTGAAGAAATACTGTTTGTCCTGAATCTCCCACCTTTCAGCTTTATTGGGGGACTCCAGTGTCGAGTATTATGACTGAGAGAAAACTTCCATGCCCACTTTTCCCACGACATGCATACTTTTAGATACTTCTATCATGTCTCTCTCTTACTTGCCCTTTTTCAAAGCTAAAAGCCCCCAAATGCTGTCATCTTTTCTCTTAGGGAAATTGCTCTAGCCCCTGATCATTTTGGTGGATCATTTCACCAGAGCCAGCATTTCCATCTGCAAACTCTATGGCCAACAAGGAATGCCGGAGGGAAAGCTGGACTAGTCTGGAATGAGTGACTGGTGGACCATAATCTTAGCAATACATCCAAAAGTGTGAAACAAGCAAGAGTTTTGTGGAACCTTAAGAACTAACGTTTGTCATGGCTTATGGGGTATGAAGAAAAGGTTTGCAAACACTCGGGCCATGAAATGCAAAGGGTAACAGAAGCTGAATTAAAAAACTGGATCATCCAAAGTGTTAATGTTTTTGTTAATGGACAGCTGGTAGCTGTGTGAGTGTGATATAACTGAACAATAGCAGAAGGTTTCCACCTAGTGGAACTGTTGCAGTTCTGACTTCAAACTAAAGTTTGAATATCATGCTCCTCCACTTCCTCCAAAATATCAAGAATAAATTGTGGTGTTCCTATTGTCCCCTTTCAAGTATCCTTGTTAGGAATGCAAGAAAGTTGCCTTACGCATAGGGTCAAATTACATGTTACTTTAAAGACATAGCTAGCAAGACCATGAGGCTTGTGTGGGAGGTAGGGAGGCTTTAACTCTTGGTCCCCTGCACCTGTAATTCACATTGCCCCCAAATGATCTGTTGAAACAAGTGAATCACATTTTGGTAAGTAAATAGCACACACACACACACACACACACACACACCCCGATCTGGATTTAGGAGGAAAGGAGTTAAAGCCCATCCATCCCACACTAGGATCCTAATCCATCCTGGGGTCCCTGCACTTACATTTGCTGCTAGTAGCCACATCTTTAAAGTAATGTGTTGTTTGACCCTGGATCAGACCTCTGGACGATCCAGGTTTGTATTGCCTACACTGACTAGCAGTGGCTTTTCAGGATTTCAATTAAGAAACTTTCCCAGCCCTACTTGGAGAGCCAGGGGTGGAATGTGGGACATTTTGCACAAAGCCATGTGCTCCACCACTGAGCTTTGGTCTTTCCCCATAGTTTATAACTCCATGTTCATCATAAAGAGACAACAGGTGACACTTTCACCTAACATGGCCCATCTGGGCCAGGAAAAGCCTTATCAGTTCGTTTCCACTTGTCCTGTTGAAGGCACAGGGCCACCATGAATAAAACAAATGTACAGACCTAAATGTAGACACCATGGAGTATCACTTCACCAGAAAACCTTATTAGCATGATGGTATGCAAGTTCACTTGAAAGAATGTTTCACTATGTTCGATGGGCTGGATTCCCTAAGTTTTGCTGATCTATTATCTTAATAGGTTTATCTGTCTTATTCCCTAAGTGTTTAGTATTGCAGCCTCAGTATGTATAGGGCTGTGGCAAGCATGAGGTTTAAACATCCCCCTGCAGCCACTGAGGGAGCAATCCTATCTGGGTCCATGGTCGCCTCCGAGCTCAGAGGCAACCGCCTATCCAGTGCAGAGTGGGAGGAGTGGTGAGGAGCGGATCTCCTCCTTGCTCCCCCACCCAGCTTTCATGGCTAGACAGATGATTTCGGCTGTCTAGCCATGGGACCTCGGAGCGTGTGAAGCGGCAGCCGGACGACACTTAGGATGTGTCGTACTGGCATTTCCAACTTTCCCGCCCCAACACGCCCCCAGGAATGCCCCGTTCTTGCCACTCTGTGCTCCTCTTTCAAGCTCAGAGTGCAGGGCCGTTCTGCACTGCCTACGAGGTGGCGTGGGAGGGGGTGGAGGTCAGTTCTCAGGGAAATGACCTCGGATCGTGGGCTCCAAGGTTGGTTCCTGGAAACCAACCTATCCTATGGCTGTCTAGCCACTGACTAGTGGCCATAGGATTGCGCCCTGAAAGGGGAAGTCATGGAACCATGTGTGTAAGCCACAGCCCCTTCACCAGCACACCTAGTGGCCACTGTCCATGTGTTCAGAGCAGGTTGGATGGTGTTCTGTGTGCATACAACACACACATAGAGCTTCTCCATGTGAGGGAGGCCTCTGATTGGTCCAGAGTCCCTGCTCACATGGCGGACCCCCTACTAATGCACTCTGAATGCACAGATGATGGAGAGTGTAGCCACCAGGCATAATGAGGCATAGTGGCAGAGGGGGCAGACTTGCTCACGTGTTCTTACAGTGCATAGGAGAGGTTGTTTCAACCCCCCCTTTTAAAAATCAGACAAAAACTTACACTGTCATGAAGGCACAAGTGGTGATAAGTGGGACCCTACTCCCTGGGTACTGTAGGAACAACCACCAGAATCCTGGACAAGTGGTTGGCCCATACACTTCCAAGAGCAGATATGCTTCTCAGGTGAGGAGGGTGAACTTGGTGAATTGTTCTGCACCTCTTGCACAATTCCAGGTTAACCTGACTGATAACATCTGATTAAATAGATGTTCATACTATGAGTTGTGACCCATTTGCCTGCCAGCTCCATCCCATATGGAAAGATCTTCACCCAATCAATAGTACACACAGAAACCCAGATAACTAAAGGGTGGTTTGTCATGGCATGTTTCTGTTACCAACCGAAAGTGATTCCTATTGCATGCAGTAATTATGACCAACTGCACGAGCTGGGCGTGAGGTGGTAAAACTGTAGCTGGGCTGTACCACTTCACACTGCAGATGGAGGCCCACAGGACTGAATTCATAAGGTGAGATCTCTGTGCATAGAAAACTAGATGTCAAAGGCTAGGATAGAACCCTTCTCCTTGACATCCAATTTTCTTTTCTGTGGGGAAAATTTTTTTTGTATGGAGGAACATTCAATCAGGTGAGTGCTTGCCTAAAGTTTGGTGGTATAGTCCCATAGTGGGTTTGACACCTGATGAATTGGCGAGAAATTTAGTGAGATTCCACATGCCCTGCACAATTTCTTAAGGCCTGTATATAATAAAGGACAGGGTTTTTTCCCTGTTTCTTAGAGTAGGCCCACATATAGTGGGCAGCTTCAGTAGGTTTCTCACACAGGCAGATTGGTATCAAGCAGACACCAATCTACATGTTAGCATTTACTAGCTGTCTGACTCTGATAAGGGTGTAATCTTTGTATCAATAATTATGCAAGCTGCCTAATTTCCATCTGTTTGCTTCAGCCTTTTAAGCGGATAAGGGTGTGATGTTTTATCTCACTGAGAAAATGAGGAGGGTTTCTCTCCACCACCACCCCACCCCATGTTGCAATGTTGGGACCTGTTGGGCATGTCCTAAAATATTGGAAAATGGCATAAAAGACTGGGCTAAGGCCCAACCAATTTGGTTCTGCTCCTTGGGGGAATAAGTGCACATACCAGCCTGGAGAATTGATTGTCAGTCATGGGGGTGACATCTTGTATATCTTGGGGACTCATATATATACAGCCAGGTGTGCTGAAGGTGTCAGCTTCAACCAGCTAAAGGGATGTGTGAGGTTTCTTTTATTATTCTTTCTGCATCCATTTATCACATTTGTGTAATCAATAAAATGTTAAACTGATCCATTTGTGACTTTTTTCACTTTGGCAATCCTCAAATCTGGTTTGGCTGGGACCTGACAGAACCAGGGACCCTAAATTGTTACAAGTCCAGACTGGGGCATCTCTACACCAGCCTAAAATCCTGCATTTAAAACAGGGCTTTCTGCTTCTGTTTTAAATGCAGGATCATGATTCCCTTTTTCACCCACTTCCTTTCCCCTCTCTCCTTTCCCCCTCCTTCTCCTGTATCTGAGTCTTCCATTGATCTCGCTCCTCTTCCTGCTGCTTTTCCTCTTTTCATGGATGGAACTCAAGCAGAACACAGTGGGATAATTTGATAGCTCATTATCTGTGATCTATTTAAAAACAGAAGAAAATGCATTTAGTGCAGGAGATGCCTTGGAGGTTCATGGCGTCATGTAAAGAGCCGCAAACATCTGTGAGGGAGCCATCTCATTCACAAGATAAAAGCTCCATATGAAGAAAGCCATAGTTGTACCATCTCAATGAAGGCGAGTTTTATATTATTATTATTATTATTATTATTATTATTATTTAATTTATTAATCGCCCATCTGGCTGGTCACCCAGCCACTCTGGGTGATGTACAACATACAATAAAACAATAAAATTCTACAATAAAAACATTTTCTAAAATACCCTAACCCACCCCAAATGCCTGCCTGAACAGCCACGTTTTTAATGCACGACGGAAGCTCATTAAAGAGGGGGCATGACGGAGTTCCCTAGGGAGGGAGTTCCACAGAGTGGGGGCCACTACAGAAAAGGCCCTCTCCCTCGTCCCCACCAGTCTAGCTGTCCTGGCTGATGGGACAGAGAGAAGGCCATCCGAGGCTGATCTTGTTAAGCGGCCTGTCTGGTGCTGCTGGAGGCGCTCCTTAAGATAGGCTGGGCCGGAACCATATAGGGTTTTAAAGGTCAAAACCAACACCTTGAATTTGGCCCGGAAAACAACTGGTAACCAGTGCAACTCCTTCAGCACTGGAGTGATGTGATCTCGCCGGCGGCTGCCTTTAATCAGGCGAGCCGCCGCATTCTGTACCAGCTGCAGCTTCCGAACCGTCTTCAAGGGTAACCCCACGTAGAGCGCATTACAGTAGTCTAAATGAGAGGAGACCAGGGCATGTACTACCGATGGGAGCAGATGGTCGGGAAGGAAGGGGTGCAGCCGCCGTATCAGTTGGAGTTGATACAGCGCTGTCCGGCTCACAGCTGACACCTGAGCCTCCATGGACAGCTGGGAGTCCAAAATGATCCCCAGGCTGCGGACCTGGTCTTTCAAGGATAGCCGTACCCCATTCAACACCAGGTCAATATCCCCTAGCCTCCTCTTGTCTCCCACCAAAAGTACCTCGGTCTTGTCAGGGTTCAGCTTTAGCCTATTCCTCCCCATCCAGCCACTCACCGTCTCCAGACATTTGGACAGGGATTCTACGGCCTACCTTGGTGAAGATTTGAATGAGAGGTAGAGCTGCGTGTCATCCACATATTGATGACACTGCACCCCAAACCTCCTGATGATAGCCCCCAGCGGCTTCACATAGATGTTAAATAGCATTGGGGAGAGGATGGAACCCTGTGGCACCCCACAAGTGAGTGGCCACGGGTCCGAAACCTCCTCTCCCAGTGCTACCCTCTGGTGCCTGCCAGAGAGGAAGGACCGGAACCACCGCAATACGGTGTCCCCAATGCCCAACCCCTCCAGGCGGTCCAGGATGATACCGTGGTCAACGGTATCAAAAGCCACTGAGAGGTCGAGGAGAACAAGGAAGGAGCATTCATCCCTATCCAGAGCCCTCCTCATATCATCTACCAAGGCGACCAAGGCCGTTTCTGTCCCATGCCCAAGCCTGTAGCCCGACTGAAATGGGTCTAGATAATCAGTTTCTTCCAAGTGTGCCTTCAACTGCACCGCCACCACCCGCTCAATCACCTTGCCCCAAAATGGCAGATTTGAGACTGGGCAAAAGTTGTTCAGAACTTGAGGATCCAAGGAGGGCTTCTTTAAGAGCGGTCGTATCACTGCCTCCTTGAGGGCTGATGGCATCACTCCCTCCTCAAGGGAGGCGTTCACCACCGCCCTGATCCCCTCACCCAGTCTCTCTCTGCAGCCCATAATGAGCCACGATGGGCAAGGATCAAGTAAGCAGGTGGTCGGCCATACAGATGAAAGCACCTTGTCCACTTCATCAGGAGGAAAAAGCTGGAACCGATCCCACAAAACCGGTTTGCCACAGGCCGCCTCTTGCTCACTAACTGTATCCACAGCATGCAGAGTAACACACCTAATCTGATCAATTTTATCTGCAAAGTATATCTGCATGTTTTCTCTTCTCATGATAGTGTTAGGGTTTATCAATATGCATCAATGTCAGACAAATAATGTATTGTTTACAAAGTCAGCTCAAATGCATCCCATCACCACCACACTCAAACACAGAGGTTAAGATTGGTTTACAGAGAGCAGTAGGACTCTCCCTTTTATAAACTTAATTGTGTATATTAAAGCCAGCATATGGGGCAAGACAATCCCACTTTACAATCCAGCCAGACCAGAACACAGGTAGCTAAAACATTAAACACATATATTTATTTTTGGAACATAAGATCCAGAACAAGTAGTCATCTAATAAATAATGGTTCTAATTACCTAACCTAACATCTCTGATCTCACTCCTCTCCCTGTCTTCTAAACAATGAACCCTGTCAGCTTTCACTTCTAACTTTGCTCACTCTCTGTGTCTTCTAATCTACAAACTGTCTCTGATCTTGTTCACTATGGGCAGTGTTGTAGCGGAGGCAGGGCTCTCAGGGACGCAGCCCCAGCACTTTTTCATTAGCAGGGACTCTGATGTCATCTGCCACCCCCCTCAGAATTCCCTGTTCCCTCTGAGCTTGGCTGCGATCCTCACTGTAGCTGTGGGGGGAATGAATTTTCCAAGCAACAATATATTGTTCCATGTTGGAATGCAAAGTCTTTGGAATGACTTGGTCTGGAATGGACAATTAAGACCTATTCGCTTTACCAAAGACGTGATCCTGTTGGAGATGAAAACTCCTAGAACTGGTTTGTTGATATGGATTGACACCGCTGCCTGAAATTTTTGGACTGCCCTTGGAGACTGTCACAATGAGCTCCTGCATTTCCAAATTTACCACTACACCACTCTGTGTGTGTGTGTGTGTGCATGTGTGCACGTGTGCATGCAATTCAATCCAGCTGGGTGAGTGGACGTTTCTGTTGGAGGGGGAGGGGGGAGATATAATGAAGGAGCTTAGGGAAGGCTAATGGGTAAGTTTGGGGCGCTAAGGGAGTGTGCAAGGGGCCTGTTTAAATGAGAAGGGATCTGTCCATGAGGGCTGAGTTGAGAGGGTGAAGCTTCCATAGAGTATCATATTTTGAAAACCCAAAATGTTTGTGTTTGAGTGCATGAGGGAGGGAGTGAGTGAGAGAGTGAAAAAGATTTTAACACCCCTGCATTTTTTCTCAGACGTCCAATTGAAATAATTGAAATGCTGCCTTACTCTCAGCTGCACTGTTTTTGGATCCTAGTTGAAGGCTGTATATCTTACAAGGTTATACAATCTTAGAAGGGGGCATGGCTGTGAGGGGGTGTGGCTGTGGCTGTCACCAAGGGACCCTGCACTTCTGAATTTGCCACTACACTACTGTCTACGGGTGCTTCAGGACAAGTCTTTTATTGTGCAATCACACTGCCTCATTCATGGAGTGTGTGTAGTGGCGTTGGCATCATCCTGGAATTATCGTCTTCCATTTGGGATTTCTCACTGCTTCTTCAAGCTTTCCCTTTGTCCCATTTTCTCACCAGAAAAAATATTTTAAGGAAGAAAAACTGAATAGCTGCACAGTGCTTTTTGATTGTTTGTGATAGGAGCCCTCCATCTAACTGACTTTCCCAACTGACAGTAACTCCACCCACCACTCCATTCTGGCCTCTGCTGTCAATCCTTCCTCCACCCACTCTTCTGTTGCACTTACTGCACAGGGTTTTTCTGAGGAGTAGTGTGATGAAAAGCATGTTGAATATTCTGAAATGTTCTATGAAAGCCAAATATTTTGATGATGATTCTTGAATGTACAGACAGGTCACTAAAACAGAAAGAAAAGGATCTGATGGTTATTTAAGACTTTTCTCTACTCCCAGGTATTTGACAGCATATGACAAGGTTTATAATGGGTCCTGGAATTTACTGTTGATTGTTTTAAAACTGTTTTATTTTTGTATGTTGGTTTTATATTATATATTTTAGGGTTTTAATCTTTGTAAACTGTCCAGAGAGCTTTGCCTATTTGGCAGTATAGAAATGTAATAAATGAAATGAAACGAATGGTGATAGGTAGGGCTGTGCACCGCTTCGGCCGAGGCCCGAACCCCGAGTCGAAGCGAGCTGCTTCGGGCCACTTTATGCCCCCTCTGAGGCAAAGCGGAGGGGGCACGAAGTGGCCCAGAGTGGGTCAGGGGCTCAGTGTGCTTTGGCTCCCGGCCCAGCCCCCCCCCCGGTGCCTTACCTGAGCCTTCTCCTCATCGCTGCATCTGCTGCCATGCTGCCGCCACATTGCTTCCTGAGGCCTGGATGCGCAGTGACTCTTCTTTCAGGGAGTCACCATTTTTAAAATGGCAACCTCCTGCATGTTCCAGGAAGTCGCCATTTTAAAAATTTTAAAATGTTAAAAATTTTAAAAATGGCGACTCACTGGAAGAAGGATCACCGCGCATCCAGGCCTCAGGAGGTGGCAGAGGAGGCGGAGGCGACAAAGACAGCAGCAGCAGGCGGTGGTGAAAGCAGTGCAATGGAGAAGGCAGCAGAGAGACGGCGGTGGCAGCAGAGGAGGTGGTAAAGAGCTGGGGGGGGCGTGGGGTGGAACCTGCTTCGGGTTCAGGGCTGAGACAGGTTGGGCCCCCCCGAATCTGCCTGAGGCAGATTGGGCCTACCGAGTTGGATCGGGGTGTGTGTGTCTCTGCACAGCCCTAATAATGGGGTGCTTCCAGATGGACAGGTCCTAGCATAATCAATCAAAAGGCTCTGTGCAGTTATTCCATCTTGCCCTCCTTCACATATTTTTTTGTGTAAAGAAAAAAGATGGAAGAAGAGGTTGAAAAAACACAGGGTGGTTACAAATGGAAGACAATGACACCTGGACACCGCCCCCCAGGTGTACAAATCTGCATTTGAGGCACAGTGATTGAACGATAAAAGCCTCGCCTAGAAACACCCAGTATCCAAAGCAAAATATAAGGAATCACAGTATGTCTGCAGAAATTGGGGAGCTAAAAATCATTCAGATTCGAGACATCAATGGAAGTAAAATTCATGAGCGTGTTCAAGCAGTAGATGGCAGTTGGTTCTTTGGGTTTGGTTTGGAGTGGTTAAGGGTGCAATCCTATGCATTTCCCAGAATTTCCTACCCAGCATGGCTGGCTGGGGAATGCTAGGAGTTGTAGGACTTTTTCTGTCTAAACATGCATAGGATTGTGCCCTAAGGTGCTTGTCCCAGAATAAGATGATAATTTCAGTCATCATGTGTGGTTTGCCCACAATCCCTGTGATGCACATCTGATACCACACAGAATTCCTAGAAAGGCGAAATACTCACCTTCACAGAGTCCCATAGCACTGAGATTTATGGTTATAGAACAGCGGGCAGGCAACGTGTTGCTCACAGGCACCAATGCACCCCAGACATCTTTCCTGGCACCCACCAAGGTTCCCTAACCCTACCACTTTTTTCATACTGGCAGCTGGGATAACTGTGAAATAGGTTTCTGAACACTGTGGATTCAAAGGAGTTGTTTAATGTGTTGGCACTCAGACCCCCACTCAGAATCCTTGTGCTCAGTCTTATGGGCAGCTTACTTGTCCCTTGCCATGCCTCCCATGGCAGACATTTTGTGGTGGTACCTGGGACAGTTTCTCAAATTCTCAAATGTACACACAGGCTCAAAAAGGTTGCTTACTATAGAGTATAGGATATTGTGAAGTGATATTCCCTGTGCAGGTGTTTGATGCACCTGTAGGCTCTTCGTATGAGGAGGGGAAGCAGGGCTGGGCTCCCTCAATGGTGTCCTCATCAACCTCCATGTGTAGAGGGAGACTCTTCTACCCATGGAGGCTCTGTGCACAATTTAGAACCCCGATTTTCCAAGGTCCTAAACTGTGAAGAATCTCCACAGATAGAAGAAACTCTCTGGTGCAGACAGAACCCTCTACATGTGGAAGGTGACCAGAATGGTGATGGAGGGGGCTTGCATGCTCACCCCTGCTTCCCTTCCTCACATGTATCGAACCTACATATGTATCGAATGCCTCCATAAGGCTCTTGCCTTACTGAAATCCTAGATGGTCTAAGGCTTTTTGGTTTGCATTTTGAGAGTGGGGGTGGTGGCATTTGAAGACTGAGGGCTCCTCTAAGCTTCCTCTAAGCTTCATGTAGATCTAGGTAAAACAAAGAACTTGCATGTTGTTGTTGTTGTTCAGTCGTTAAGTCGTGTCTGACTCTTTGTGACCCCATGGACCATAGCACGCCAGGCCTTCCTGTCCTCTGCTCTCTCCCGGAGCATGCTCACGTTCATATTCATTGCATCGGTGATGCTATCTAGCCATCTCATCCTCTGCTGTCCCCTTCTCCTTTTGCCTTCAATCTTTCCCAGCATCAGGGTCTTTTCCAGGGAGTTTTCTCTTCACATTAGGTGGCCAAAATATTTGAGCTTCAGCTTCAGTATCTATCCTTCCAATGAGCACTCAGGGTTGATTTCCTTTAGGATGGACTGATTGGACCTCCTTGCAGTCCAGGGGACTCGTAAGAGTCTTCTCCAGCACCACAGTTCGAAAGCATCGATTCTTTGGCGCTCAGCTTTCCTTATAGTCCAGCTCTCACAGCCATACGTTGCTACTGGGAAAACCATAGCTTTGATTATACGAACCTTTGTTGGCAAGGTGATGTCTCTGCTTCTTACTATGCTGTCTAGGTAAAAAGTCATAATTCACTATGGCTGCCAATCATTGTGTCTAATGGCCACAAGATGGCAGCATACTCCTTCTGGTTAGTAGGAGCACCACCAGAGAATTCAAAATGTATACTTTGCTCATTCTAAATCAAGTGATACTGTATGAGATATGGTGCAGTTCTGATATCACTGCAATAAATGGGCATTTTTTCATTTATTTCAGTGGACATGGATTTCATCCATAGTACTTTTATAATGTATATATTCCGGTTAATGTGGGTAAAATATAAAATGTGCATAAATGCTAGGGCTGTGCACAGACCCCCTGCTTTGCTTCAGATGCCACTTTGGACCTTCTGAAGCAGCCCTGCTTCACTTTGGACCAATTTGGACCCAATCCACTTCTCTTCAGATTCGGATCCGAAGTGAGATTCAGATATCCAAATCATTCGAATTTGACGTTTCCCCATTGACTTACATTGGAAAATAGAAATGGCCATAACAATTTTATTTTTTAAGAAAAATACATGACATTTGGAGAACTGTCAGCCCCCATGGAGGGAATGCCATCTGCCAAATTTCAGACAGTTTGGCCCAGTAGTTTCTGTGCTAGGTGCAGGTGAAATTTGATTTTTTCAACAAAAACTCTCAGAGCAAAGAGCTATAACTTTTCACTGTTGCCACATAGGTGCATGAAATTTGGGGTCCTGTCAGCTCCAGTGGATGGGATTTCATAGGTCAAATTTCAGATAGTTTGGCCCAGTAGTTTTTGTGCTAGGCACAGATAAAATGTGCTGTTCTCAGAAACTCAAACCAAAGGTCATAAAGGGATAAAGGGATAATCAGAGAAGTTAGGTGTTTAAGTGGTGATTAGGAGGAGGTCACTATCCCTAATCTCTGCTGTAGGTTTCTTTGAAGTGCGAATAACCCCTCTCCCCTCGTACTACTAAATTTGGTAATCTGGGGCCAGATAAAGTTGGCATCCAGGCTGTGAACTCCGCACTCTGCTGCCCTAGGACACACCAGGATACACTATCCAGACTGGGACATGGCTACCAGTGCTGCTAGTTCCAGGAGCACCTCTGCCTCTGCCCCAAAGATGCCTCATATTGGGCTTGCTTGCTTTGCCACACAGTGGAGTATTGTTTAAATAACAGATGTAGTGCTTTGCCCACTGTATTTTGAAATGTGGACGTATAGTTCTTTGCTTGACCACAACACAAGCACACACTCACAGACACACAGAGAGACAGACACAAGGGCAAAAGAAAAGCAAATACGGAACTACCTACAAGCAAAGAAAAGGGTTTTTAATTTATTTTGTTTTAGGGAAAATAAAAATGGGAAGGGAAGCAATACAGGAATTGAGAGGAGTGGGGAGTGGGAGGGAAGCCAACAATACGGAAAGGAAGGAAAGCACATTGTTGTTGTTGTTGTTGTTATTGTTATTTAAAGGATCTAGCAAGAAAGACAGGGAAAACTACAAAGAAAGAATTGAATTGAGAAGGGGAGGGAGCCAAAGGGCAAGGCAAGGCAAGGCAAGGCAAGGCAAGGAAACTAAAACTACTTTTTCAAAAAGATTTTTTTTAAGAATCAAGGAAGAAAGAAAGAAAGAAAGAAAAGGTAATACAAATAGTTGAATAATTCAGAAGGGGGGCAGCGGGGTGTAGCCAAAAATCAAAGCAAGGAAAGGAGGAAACTAATGCTTTTTGGTTTTTTAAATACATTATCTAGAAAAGAAAGGCAACAGTTGAATTGAAAAGGGCTGAGTGGAAAAGATTAAGAACATAGCTTCAGTACAATACATAAACACACGCGCGTGCGCGCCCACCTGCCACAGATCTAGCTAACTAACCGACAGAGCTCTCTCTAACTGTAACCACCAGCTCTCTCACACACAATGAAACAAACGCAGGCTGATCTCCAATATATCCAGTATTCTCCGCCTCCTGTCACTGATTGGAAGCTGCTGGGTTACATTCAGCCCTAATTTGGCTACTAGAGTTGCCATTCACCAAAGCTCACTCCCTCCTCCTCCTCCTCCTCCTCCTCCTCCTCCTCTCCCCCTCCCCCTCCCTGATCTTTCTCAAGTTGATACATTTTGGAGACAGGTGGTCTGGGCTTCAGAAGGCATCAGAGTAGCTCCAAATCTCCAAGGTGGACTGAGGCACTTCAGCAGTGACCTGCCTTGCTTTGGAGTGCCGTGGTGCTGGTCTGATTTGCTTTGGATCGCACCAAGTCACCCCTGAAGTGCCCCGATTCACTTCCGTATCTGGATTCAGCACTGAAGCGATGCACAGCCCTAATAAATACCAGTCACTGTGCACTTTTCACCTGACATCCTAGAGAATGTACAAACCAGGATCATGAATATTATGCAGTCAATATGCATAGTCTCTAAGTGACTGGAGGATTGCGTATTGAATGATGAATTTGCACAGTCCAAGAGGAGAATTCAGGGACTGAACAGGGACTGGGCAATGTAAGAAAGATCCTGTTTGTGCAATCATAAAATTCTCTGTTAATTATGTTTGTGTGTGCAGATTTTCCATGTTGTCTGGTAAATGTGCACAATGGCTAGTTTTTATCCGTATCATTTATCCAACTGTCATTAACTCCAACAAAATATATATGTGGAGACTGGGGTGCCACCTGCCTTGTGATGTGGGATCAGGTTGCAGGACCCTGCTCCAACTTATTTAAGGTTTGCTAACATCATCCTCTCTAGTCTTAGCCTAGAATTAGGGCAAGGAAATCCTACAGGAGGAAGCATCTCGTTGCAAACTCTCCCACTTATCTCTGGCCAGAGATCAAACTGTTGGCCCTTACCTATCTTTTCACCAAGCATGTTGCATTGATGGTCTGAAATGTCGGGGAGGGGGTGACAATCCTTTAGGGTGTCAGAGTATATAAGCAAGCCCCAGGTTCCAATGTAGTAACATTTATTAAAATAAAGGATAAGGGTATGGAGGGAGAAAACCAGAAAACAAACTGTTTTTATTCACTGGAGGAGAAGCATGGAACAGAGATTCAAAGTCACTGCAGCCAGATTAGGAATGTATGAAAAATTAATTTCAGTTTGTTTTGGGGCAGAGTTTACTCAGTTCATATCTCCCAGAACCAAATGTGTACCTAAATGTAAGATTTTCTTTTAGAGAGACAGACAGGCACTGTATTTTCAGTCCGACCTCACAATATACTCTTAAAACTTTGGCACCTTTGAGCATAATGGTTGTTATGGAATGTGTTTAGCAGTCATATGCAAACAGGAAGCCCAACAAGCAGCCATAGGATGGAGCAAGCCATCCTCTTCCTCAGTTTGCAGCCAAATAAATCCTCTATGTGGCATTGCCTTCCTTAGCTGTTTGTCTGGTGCTAGAGATGTTGACTATACTATTCTGAATATACTTCTATTCTACTTGGGGATCTTAATCAGTTTCACTGAATTAAGAAATTTATTGCTTGTCTTATCCTATTGGCTCGGGAAGTAGGGAATTAGAGCAGTGTCACTGGAAATGGTTAATTAGACTCTCTAAGGGGTGCACGTTGGAAGTTAGAAATGTAGAGGATTTGGAAAAAACAGAGGAATAATAATAACAATAATCTTATTGTTCATTCATTTTACAATAATCTATAATAATAAAATCTCTCTGTGTATGTCTGTGTCTGTCCATTTGCTGCCAATGCCACAGCTATGAAACATAGACACCTGAAACTTGGCATGCATGCTAAGGGGATCCTAGGGGTGTGCGCCTCAGGGTTATTTGGATTTTTAAAATAGATTTATTTTAATTAATTTAAAATTGTATCTGTGTTTGAAGCCTGCAGTACCATCCCAGGTGGCAGACTTCCCCAAACAGCACATAGCTTTGCAGTCAATACAGTTTGAAGTGAGGGGCAGCTGCATACATAACTCTGTCCCTCAGAATGGAGAGGGTAGCCCCTATCGCCAGAGCTATAGAGGTGCGCCCTGGCAGCGGGCATGCCTAGGGGGTTTCAGCGGAAGTGGCTTCACTCAGATAGGGTGGGCACAATGTATCAGCAGCATAGCTTCACTTGAAGGCTGCACTGTATCTAACAATAACAACGACAACAGGCTTATCCAACCCATGCAAAGCCAGGTATATTAGCTAGTTATACTATATTTAATGCATAGAATTATGTCTGAATCAGCCTCTCATGTCACTGTCTCTGTCTCCAAGTATTAAAAAAGTACTATAATGTAGACAGTGAGTGTCCATCAGCAGTAGCTGAATACCAGTTGACTGTGCTCAGCAGCCAGTCCCAGTATTAAGTAATCCTGGGAGTCTTCTAGTAATGCTTCTCTTCTTCAAGGCAGTTGGATTTGATACAAACACTGCAGCCAGTTGTAATGTCTTCTATTCCATAAATTTTGATTCTGTGGTTTCCCACAGATATTGGGGGTAATACCAATTTTGTGGATGAAATTCCTACAGGAAGCCGCAGGGTCTGAAAACTCAGGGTTTTGACTGGAAAAGAATGCCAAACAACAATAGAGAACAATAAAGAGATGATTTGGAAGAAATGTGGAAGGAAAGGGACTTTACCTACAATGTCAGCTGGTGGCTGTAAAAGTGGCATATGCAACTGTCACTAAATACTTATCAGATAGCTGCTCCCACCACCACAACCAAAGGACCACATTAAATATCAGAAGAGTCCCATAGAACACCTCCTATTCTCCAAACTGCATAGAATTCCTAGAACTGCATAGATACTCTGATTGCCAAATGCTGGAACACACATGTAGGGTTTGGCTGTCACTGTTCATTACTGGAGACAGAACGGTGAACCTTTGGTCTGATCCAGCAAGACAGTGGTTCCATTTCAAGAGAATTTAATGGAACCTGCTGATGACCAACACGTTCACAGTGCAATCAGAAGTAAATTGAGCTTTACTGTCAGGTGTATATAGGATGTCAGCCTTAAAATCTAACAGACTACACACTTTATTGCATCTTAGCATTGTGTTTTTTCTTGTTAACACCCTAGTGGGCAAAGCCAAAGTTGTTTGGCTGGAACTACTTTTTTGGAGCATATGTTAATGTCTAGTATGCAAAGTCAAACTCTTAAATCTTGTGTGTGTCTGTGTCTCTGTGTTTCTTTCTCTCTGTGTAAATATGTATATATAAAACACACACATGCAATACACACACACACACACATTTTTCATATATATATATATATATATAGAGAGAGAGAGAGAGAGAGAGAGAGAGATATTATATATATATATATATATATATATATATATAATCTCCAGATATAATTTTTATATATATAATCTCCAGATATAATTTTTATATATATAATCTCTAGATATAACCTCAGGGTATTTCATAGAAATTTATGAAAGCAAGATATTAAAAATATTAATGCATCTTTTCATACCATGTTCTCCTGATCTAAAACTAACAATTATGAGTTTTGAGTCATTGTTGAGGTACCTTTCAGCTGCAGGCAAGGAGAGATGGTGAATCAATCATTACTTATTAGTTTGTTTTCACTTTATTGCAATGCCATCATGTATCTGAAACAGCAATATATTGTTCTTCATGTTTATGCATATTGTGCCTACGTGTGTCTTACAGCTGCAAAGTAAACATTTTGTTGGATTTCTAAGCTTCTGTATGGGGAAGGCAATGAGCACAGGATTTCTCTTGAGCAAGGACTATTGAAATAAATGGTAGCAGCATAAGATACACCAGAGTCTTGCATGTTCAGGCCACAATCCTTCTCCAGAAGCCTCACTCTGTGTTTGAAGTTGACCTCCATCTTTTTATTACTCCCTTTCCTTTGGCTCCTCTCATCCTCTCTGGGTTCTGTTAAGAGCTTGGAAACCTTTTTTTTTTTTACAGATGCAGTCTTCCTAACTTTATCAGGGCCAAAATAGACTTGACACCATTCATACAATACTGTGAATGGTTGTGTTAAGTATAAATAATCGGTATGGATGATCTGGATAGGGAAGGGAGGAGACTTCAGCTCTTTGGTCCCTGCAGTGGTTCCAATCCAAACTGGACTTCCACGCCTGGCATTTGCATTGGAAGTAAAGTACCCACGGAATTTTGCTGTCCAGGGCAAGTAGCAGATGGGGTGGAGGCTGATCCGGGTTGGCATCACAACCAGTGGGGTGGGGCAAAAGGTTAAAACCTTCCCACCCCCTGCAGGGTCCTGATCCATATCTCAGCCCTTGCTATTTATACTTTAAAACCATTCATGCAATTGCTAATAATGTGAATATTATCACATTTCTTTTGAACTTCAGTCAGCAGATGAGCGAAGACTCCTTCTATCACTGATACCACAATGATAGGTGGCAGTCATTAGAGGATAAAGCTGGTTTCGGGTTAACTAATGTGTTGGCTTTTCCTTGGTCAACTAAATTTGTGTGATTAGTCTCTCGCTGATGTAAGTTATTCTCCCATCAATAGACAGAAGCAAATGTGCACCCAGTACTTCTGCACCGCTTAGGTGAAGCAATAAAATGATTTCATTTTCTCTGATTAACAACATGAAACAATGTCTTTGTCACTTAACATTGTATACGTCTTTGTGCACAGTTTAAGTGTTCGTTGATGCTTTGCAAAAATGTCTAGGAAGCAAAGCATTCTGGCAGAAGACTCCATCAAAAATATTGTTCTACAAATTTTCAGGCTCTCTGAGACACTAATGAACACTTGGATACAGGCAGTCTATAATTTATACATCACCATGTTTGCTTATTTGTCAAGTATGGCTTAATTAAGTCTGTGCTTTCTGCCACATTCTGGCTTAATCTTATGCTATAAAATTATGGAACATTACCCCTGACTCTAATGGCGGCAGTGTGGGATTCTATTCAGAGCACTAGTTAACTGAGCCATGAAAAGCACTTCATCAAAACTTCCATCAATGAAATAAAATCCATCCAGACAGAGCTATTCAGATAACTCTACATTTTCAGGCAGCAGGTAGGTTGGGAACTTTGACACCATATATTCATACAATAGTCATTAATATATTCCATGGGCTGAAGGTGGCAGATCCTTGGATGTACAATGTGTATAATTTCTAGTCCCTTGTCCATACTGACCATTATAGCAGATGCCCAATCAGGTGCTCCACTGCATTCATAAATGGAGGCTCTTTTCCATTTTGATATTTTCATCTAATTTTCTTTTGATTCTTTTCTTTCCATTTCAAAAGGAACCTTACTGAAGTTTACTCCTTTCTATTGTCTAATGAGCTTTCAGTCTTTTATCTTCTTGTGCACTCTTGTGCACTCGTTTTCTTTTTTTATTCAGTTTCTTTCCAAATCTCATCTATCCTTTACATGTCAGTAATAGGTTGCATGCAGGGCCAGCCCAGCTCATTTTGCTGCCTAAAGTGAAGGACAAGATGGCGCACACCCCGCTGCGCATTCGGAAACTGATTGGGCTGGCAGTTGATTCTTACTTCAGCACTGGTGACTGGACAGCAGCCTCCACCACACTTGTGGGCAGCAGGGCTCGCGTAGGAGGCTCAGGGCAGGCCGTGTGGTATGCCACATCTCCGTCTTCCCATTCCTGTCATAATTCTGTTCGCCTGGACCTGAGAAATTCATTCCAACCTGCAAGACTACAATGCTGCACATGCATTTATTAATGTGAAATTATTTTTAGGCTGCCTTTAATGGTAAAACCCTCTCATGGGAACAAGCACTGTGCTTGCATGCAAACACCATGATGTGTAGAAAATCATCCCATTTGTACATACCTTCCCATCTCATTTGCACATCCCTACCCATGTACACTGCCATATGTGCAATCCATTTGCTACAATAAAAGGTTGATAGATTGTCCAGATGAGGCCTACCCGCATGTATATGTAAGCTGAATTGGCACTTATCAGAGAACATTCCACACATGGTGAAGGGGGGTGAAACTAAGTTTTACTCCTGTGTCCCAACATATGCATAGTCTATACGCTGAGAAATTGTGTGGACTGGCTTGCAGCTTTCAGTAAAATGACAGAATATCAGAAAGGGTGGTTAGACTCTCTGTATGGGACTCAAGTCCTGCTCTTTGTGAGATTTCAGGGGAATAGCTGATGGCAGGGGGTGGCCTGTCACTCAGTGGGAGTCCAGAAGGTTCCAGCTTCAATTCCCATCATCTCCAGTTTAAAAAAGAATCTCAGGCAAGCAAAATTACTCAAGAACCTGGGGAGCTGCTGCCAATCAGAAGAGATAAAACTAGAATAGAAGGACCAACAGACCATTGGTGTGACTCGTTGTCGTTGTCATCGTTGTTGTTGTTATTTAATAGAGTTACATACCACTGAACATATTCAAAACTATCTCTAAGCGGTTCACAAAATACATTATAATATACATTAAAATACAATTAAAATACATAAAATTGCTAAAGCGTTGATAAAAACATTAAAATCAATTAAAACAACACTGTAATTACAAACAGACTGGTCAGCACATTCACTCAGGGAAGGCCTGCATAAAGAAATGGGTCTTTAAATGTTGACTAAACCATGATATAGTTGGCACTTCCCAAATACCAGGGGGAGATCATTCCATAACTTGGGTGCCACCACAAAGAAGGCCTGCTTCCTGGTTGCTGTGAGATGACAGTCTGCAGGTCATGGTACCACCAGCAAGACCTCCTTCGATTATCTTAATGATCACACAGGTCTGTATTGAGGAAGGTGATCTACAAGGTAACCTGGTCCAAAGCTGTTCAGGGCTTTATGGTATGCAAGCAGCAAGACCTTGTCCTTGGCTCAGTAGCTAATAGGTAGCCTGTGCAGTTGCTTTAACTCTGGTATAATATGAGCATGGCCAGGCACTCCACTCCATTCACCACAATGATGAATCCAGGAGCACCCCTAAACTACACCCAGCTTGAAGTCAGAACCATACACCCTTTTCCAATTTTGTCGTTCATCCTATTCCTTCCAGTGTGTGTGTGTGTGTCTTTTTCTAGTTTCAGTTCTGTTGGGTGTTGCCCATTTCTGCAGGGGCAACACACACAAAGAGCTGTACCCCTTGCAAGGTCTTTCCCATTCATTTTAATAGAGGGGACAGTGCACATGGGGCTCTGGATTGGGACATAATTGTGACGTGTCTTGGTATGCTATCTCAAAAACCAAATCGCATGGGGAGGAGTAGAGATGGGAAAGTTTGTTATGTCTGATCACAAATAGTTCATGAAAGCTCCAGTCCTAAGCACAATTGCAAGGGAGTACGTGAACACAGCGGGACTGTTTGGAAGTTATGGTTTGTTGATCCTTGTATTTTCCACCTTTGTAGCGTTGAGTTGCAGGAGTAGTTTGATTCTGCATTGATGAATATTTGCATTACTGAATTAGTTTGATCAGCGTACACTTTTCAACAAGCTTATGTTTAGGACTAGGACAACTAAAGTAGAAACTGCAAGGGGTATATCCACTAATGTTGGAGGAGGCATTAGCAAGTGGGAGCAAGAGAAGAAAGATAATTGATAGACATAGCATGGTAAAAGGAATCTACCTGCTTAGAAACCTCTCTCTCCATCTTGCTTCCCAAAGCAAGTGTGAATTAGAAGCACCAATATGTTTGCTACTTAAGTGCCAAAGTCACGTTATAAAATACGGGTTGCGCCAACGCTGTCTTGTGAATTCCCCCTTCCTTCTGCAGTCTCCCACACTGGAAGATCCCCAACCCTCTGGAAAATCCCCCCCCCTTCCATTCACAGATGCCTCTGCTGGGTCAAAGAGCTTTAGTGAACAGAAGGACATTGTTGGATACAACCCTATATCTTAATTAAACCAAGACACTGTTACTCCAGGTCATATTCAGTTTATATGAAATGTATCTTTTTTGTAATATAATGCTAATCAATGATTAATTTAACAAACCATACCAATTAATTCCAGTAAATTTAATTCATGTAAATTTAAAAATCTCATTATTTATTACTTTTTATCCAGATGTTGTTTGCTTTTTCTCTCTCATTTCCCTCCTACTCATGTATAAATGTTTGGAATATTTTGAGGCATATTGTTTAATCTAGCATCAGAAGAAACATGGCACATCAGATGACAATGATGAAATAAAAAGAACTGCAAATATCATGCTTTTGTGAATGACAAAGGTAGTGTATACAGTGCTGATCATATTAGCTGGCTACTTTTAGTCAAAACCAAAACAAAAGATAAACAGGTACAGACTAGCTCAAACTGCCCCTGAACCTGAGGTTACTAGGGCCTCAAACAGAGATGCCACAAAATGTCCAGCCAAGGTATCTGGATGGTTTCACACCATCAAAATTAGGGATGTTGGTTGCTGGGACATCTGGCCATTTGGGGGCTCATTGGAGTTCCATGGCATGCCTGACCTGGCTTGCATTTGTGAGCCAAACTGTGGGATTTCCCCATATTCTGGGGACTTTTTGTGGGGATGCCACGATTTGTGCAAATTTGCATAATTTGCACAAATCTCAGTATAATTTGCACCCATGCACCAAAGGCTCCTATAGATTCAAAGGAATAATGTTTTCCTTCCTCCCACCTAAGTCCACACAAGCATGCAGGCAGTGTGACGAGCCATTGGCAAGTCTGTGTGTGTGTGTGTGTCCCATCCCTCCCTACAACCCTCCACTCAGTGCTCTGGCTTGGACACCTTTCTTGGCATCTGCCGAGGTGCCCTACCCCTCCCACTTTTTATTTTTTAAATAACAAAGTTTCTTCCTGGCAGCTGGGATCACTTCAGTTTAAAATGAGGGCCTCTAGCTGCTCTCATCTTCTTTTCCCATGAATATCTCTGGGCCACAGATGGGTCTTAGAGGCATTCTTAGGAAAAGAAGATGGCCGGTGGCTGCAGGCCAATACTTACATCTGGAGTGCACCCGTTTTTTGGTGGTGCCCAAGACAGATTCTCAAATTGCCAAATGTGTCCACAGGCCCAAAATGGTTGCCTACCCCTGACACAGGAAGTATGCATATTTATCTATCAACATTTCTATACTACCTTATTTGCTAAAAATCATAGACCTCCAGTGCCCCTCCTCCACAGCTTATCACATTGGCTGAGTATGCATAGGTGAGGGAAGTATGCATAGGTGCCCCACAGCAGACCCTATACATTTGCTCTACTTGGCTCTGTTTCATACCAATCCACTAAGCTCAATGGAATTCAGCCCTTGTGGCCAATAAAATGGATGTGCCAGTATCCAATATATGACATAAGAGATGGCTCTGAATTGTGAGTAGCCTCTTCCCTATTATGGCAGCTTATCACCTTTGTGACTGTTGAATTAACATAAGACAATATGCAGAGATGCACACCATTGCCACGAAATTCAATAGGGCAAAAGCTGAAACATATAAAATTTTCTCTGGAACTTCATTCATAGGATAACTATTCAAGGCAGCAGACAGTGTGCAACTGTGCATGAAGCCAAAATACAGCTTTCCAAAACTGACCTATGATCACTGGGAAGAACTATTTAGAAAATGCAATCTTAAGATATCTACAGATTGATGGATTTCAGTTTTCAACAAGTATGCCATTATACTTTCAGCTTCCATTTACCTTTAAAAGGATAACAAAATACTAGCCCTTGCCTTTCTCACAAATATATTCTTATCTAGTATTAGACTAGATGAAATATTTATTAGAAATCAGCCTAACCATATCTTTGATTTTGCACACTGAAAATGTAAATGCCTTGACATTTGATAAATGTGAATGTCCTTTTCAGAAGGGGAAAAGGCTATAAAATTGATTGAATGCACTTAAAACATCAGCCACTTATTTCTACCCTAGACCTAGAGGGGTGGTACATTTAGAAAGGATGTTTTTAAAAAGTAAAAGGGGGTGGGGAGGTAGGTCTCGTGTTTGGAATAATTTATTGATGAGCACAGAACATTCTCTTCCATAGGCTGGGTTCTCACAATTGTGGGGGTGAAAGAACCCATCGTTGCCTCTTTCCCTGCTCCCATACATGCCACTCGTGTGATCGTGATTTTCATAATTTACCCCTGATGCAGCAGGGCTTGCTGTGCCATCCAAACCTGGCACACAGCACCGTGGGGATGGCTTTGTACCCACTCTACAATCCCGACTGCAAGTCATGGGTTGCAGTGTGGGTACTAAGCCAGCCCCTCTGCGCCATGTGCTGGGTTGGGACCACATGGTAAGCTGTGCTGCATTGTGGGAAATTATGTAAATTGTGACCACATGACCAGCATGCAAAGGGGCAGGGAAAGAACCATCAGTGGGTTCTTCCACTTCCATGATTGTGTGAACCCAGCCATGGTGTTGCCATTCACCACACTGAGTGTCTGTTGGACGTTGTTGCTCTGTTTGTATGAGGAAGCACTTTGAGTCACTGGAAATCAGAATTTTATAAAGTCAAGTGCGCTGGTCAAATGAATGGTGATCGTTTTCTTCTTTGAGAGCACCAATCACCCATTAGAGCAAGGATGCAGAACCATAGGCCCAGGGGCCAAATCTGACCCTCCTGGATTACCCCAAATGGCCCCATCCCCTTTCCCTCAACCACCAATAGTTTGGTGGTTTCCCAGCTGTTCTGCAGTCCCCCCTGCCCCAATTCCAAGAGGCTGAAATGCCTCTCCTAAAGCTTAGTTACTGGCAGTAAAAGCTTTAAGCAAAAATACACTGGTATTTTTCATCCTGCCTGTTTTCCCTTTGGTCCCACCCACAACCGGAATGCAGCTCTCAAGAGCTTCTCCAAAATGGAATTCGGCCTTTAGGATGGAAGAGGTTCAACACTCACGTCCTGCTTAGGGGTCTCCTGTCGACCACTGGTCAGCCACTCTGTGAACACATTGCTGGACTAGATGGACCCTGGTCTGATCCAGCAGGGATCTTTTTATGTTCTCATGTAACACCCCTGCATTAGAGGGAGGAATGGAGGACTAGGCTCATTGTCCCACATTTTTAAACAGATTGTTAGCATGGTCAAGTGTGGCCATGCTAATTGGTTAGGGTTAGTAAATTAGTCTACTTAACTAATTGGCTAACATGACCCTGCAAGGATCACCATCTGTACAGCTCTGGGTTCCAGATGTGTGTTTGTATGCCATGCAGCACTCCTTTGTATGCACACACTGCTTCTGCCAATCATCACAAAGTAGCACATGCAAGAAACTCACAATAAAATCATTGACCTAGTAACAGTACCAGGGAAAAATTCATTCATTCATTCATTTAATTCAATTACTATACTGCCCAATAGCCAAAGCTCTCTGGGCAGTTCACAGAAATTAAAACCACAAAGTGCAGCATAAAACAATATAAAACATAAAAGCTTATAACAGTACAGCCAGAATAAAACCTACCAGCAATGCAGAGACTTAAAATACACATTTAAAACACCAGAGCTAAAAGATTAAGAAGCTAAAATGCCAAAATAATGGGAGAAGAATAAGTCTTATGATTATGTTCCAGTCTTATGATTATGTTCCTTCTATATCCTATGGAGCTAAGTTTGTGAGCAGGTTTTCTCCAAATGATCTTAAAGGCCTTGAGAGTTCGTATGAAGAAAGGCAGTTAAGGTATGCCAGGAACAGGCCGTATGGGCTGTTGAGCATATTATGACATATCATCTTAAAAAACGAATTCAAAGAGACAAAAAGTAGTGCTATAAATGTAACATCATCCTAGAGGAACAAATGCTGTAATATGCCTTGTTCTTCTGGGATGTTGTACTAAAGGTCTTATGCTGACAGCATGTTGGCAGAACTCACCTTGACAAATGGCCTTTTTATGTCACGTGAAGTTAGGACATCTGTGAGAAGATTAAAAATAACAATATACCCAGACATATCCTGTCTTATATATGTTCATCCTTGATTGTCATTTCTTAGGTGGTGGTCTATATTTGAAGGATTAACACAATGTAAGGAATTAAATATTGAAATGTGGAACTTTTGAATACATGTGCAATGAAAGAAATGGATGGGACAGACATGGTTCACATGCTTTAAGTTGTTTTGGAGTGAGCGAGCGAGCATGCTGGCTTCTCATTGTTCACCTGCTTCTGCTTTACTAAACAACCCAGGAATGCCCATGACATTCGAACATGGAACTCTGGGTTGTTGAGGAAGAAACAGCACAGAGTTTTAATCCTAGAACAAACCGTGGGTTAAAACTCTGGGTTATTTCTCACTCCTGCGTGCTCACAAGCAACACATGGTTCATAAACCATTGGTTTTTAATTGTGCAAACTAGGTCACTGCCTTCTTTTCTGAGACTGGGTGGGAGGCCCTTCTCCTATGCATCCCTGCCTTTCTGAGATTCTGTTTCTGACCTCTCCCTCAGGATATGATTTAAACAATCAAACTCCAAGCTCTGGAAGTGGGAAAAGCCCAATTTCCTGATAGACTTAAAGATTAACAGTGCAATCCTATACATGCCTACTCAAAAGTACATTCCATTTAATTCAATAGGTCCGACTCCTAAGTAAGCGGCTATAGGATTGCAGTCTAAGATTGTAGTTGGTAGGGCAGGGGTGAAATGGAGTAGAAGAGATTTTCTCAGAATTTATTTAAAAAAACAACAATACTGGATCTGAAGGGAGCTTAATTGCCTGACACACATACATATGTGTGTGCTTGCGCGTGTGCAACTGAATCAGAATAATACATGTGTGCTGTTCAGGAGCTGACATTCAGTAAGACCCATCTTTGGCTTACTTTTGCATTTCTACTACTTAATATACCAGGGAAGCTGTTCTGGTCCATGGAGGTCAATGGCATTTTCACCGATTTTGCTGTCAGGACTGCAATCACATTTTTTATAACTTTCTAGGGGTTTTCTTCTGTTCTTGGTTTATATATTACAGACAAAGCTAACATTAATTTAAGTGACTGCATATTGTTCAAGCCCCTAACAAGTCAATATTTTGTTTTACTCTAATGATCCCTAAGAACACCACATTATTATATTTTTAATTACTTGGGTTCTGAATTTTCTTTCCTCTGAAGAACCGAATATTGGATTGCGCAGTACACGGGCATAAATGAGTCATGTTCATGACACTGATATGACCACTACTTTCTCAAGTAATTCTTGTGACAGAAATTTTAGTGACAATTACTATACTGGCAATCTTAAATTTATCTACAGGACTAATTATGACATTTTGAAAATGTCACTTTGAGGATTCTTTGCTATACAACCTTGAGTGGATTCAATGACAGTAGAGAAAAATGGTTTCTTTGCTGACATCACTGCCACAGCACCTGCTTTGAAATGTCAGAGGAAGCCGCATGACATGTAGTTGGACCATCAATCCTTCTTGCACGGTATTGCCTACGCTGCCTGGCAGTTTCAAACAGGAGTCTTTTCCAAGAGTCTTATCGGAAGATACAGGAGACTGAACCTGGGACCTTTTGCATGCAACTTATGTGCTCCTTCATTGAGCTACAGCATTTCCCCTAAGCTGTCTTCTTTCAGATTTGGCCCATGTTTCCTTCCATCTGTGGTCCAGCCACCTTTCTTGCAACTTCATAAACTGGCTTAGGTCCAGATTTAGCCGTGTGCATGTGGGCTGTTGGAAATAAAGTTCCCTGCCCGCTCCTCCCCACAGCAGGCCCACTAGCCCCTTGAAAATGCTACACAGAGGATTAGGGCCCCTGCTGAATGGGGTGAGTTGTGGTGCACGAGGAGGGAGGATCCTCAAATTGGGGAGAGGCACCTTCTGTGAATGGAGCCTTACTATGCAGGGAAGGCAGATCCTGGATCCAACTTATCATCTGGAGTAACACCAAGAAGACACCTGGCTCCAATGGCAGGAGCATCCAGGCAAAACTGTGAATATAACATAAGAAGAGCTATGCTGGATCAGACCAATTTATCATTATGCCTCCTCTCTGCTTTCTATTCTTTAACCAGTTACTGATCCGTAAGAGGACCTGCCCTCTTATTCCATGACTGCTAAGTTTGTTCAGGAATCTCTGGTGAGGAACTTTGTCTAAGGCACATTGTGCCACCTTCTTAACATTTCACCCCAGAAGAACCTAAATTGGGACCTAATGCTCTGTACCACACATAATAATCTGTATCACACACAACAACCCCCAAATAGATTATCAGAGATCTGACTGATAGAGAAGTTCAAATGTGTGATCTGCCACACAAGTGAGGCCATGGACACATTGGTACCTGCCCCCCACCCTGACCATGGAAGCCAAGAGGTCTGAAGCTATCTCTTCCTCTCTTCAACACACTTGGCCTTTTCAGAGTTCCTCTTGGGCAAATCTCTGAATTCTCTGCTTTCTGTTGAATGTAGAATTTTCAAATTCTGCAGCATGACTAAGTATCCTATAGTGACATTTTCTGCTAGATGGTAGTGAGTATGGGGTGCGTGCCTACTTAAAAAATATGATGGTTAGTTTCTTCTATGTAAAGAGATGGGAACCTGCATTTGTAATGGGGGTGGGGTGCAAAGGAAAATTTCAAATATTCTTGAAGTTTCACATACTACTTGATTAGGAGCATGAGGAGATATTATTTAATTTGGCTGTGGAGAAAGCTGGGGATATGTTTAGCAAAAAGACAGAAATGTGCACTCAGAATGCAAACATGGGAATAAAAACCTTATCATTTCTTCAGTTGTTGTCAGATAAGCCACTTCTTTTTCCACTTGCATAGCAATACCTGATTTAGAGAGAGATTTTACATTATACGTGGAGATTAAACTGTGGCTGGTTAGTGGAAATGGGGAAAGGAGGCAAAGAATTTTAAGCAGAGCTGTGACAGTGCACTCTCTGTGGTTACATGGAAGATTTGCTGTCTCTTATGAATAATGCATACAATATGCTTCCCTTCGCAGAATGATAAGGTGTGTAATGAAACGTTTGAAAAAGGCTGCAATTTACCTGGCTGGAGAGAAGACAACATAGATATCAGTTGGCTCATTATCGGTCAAAACAGCTTTGGTTCTGGCACTTCACAATTCAACTGCGATTTAGTGGTACATTTGGAAGTGAAGGCACTCCTCCCAACCGTCCCCATAGTCACATCCCCAAGGACAGTCCAAAAATGCAGGCCGCAGTGTTGATCCATATCAGCAAACCAGTTCTAGCAGTTTTCATCTCCAGGAGCCAGTCTTTTGTAAAGCTAATGGATCTTAATTCCCCATTTAGGACCAACCCACACAAAAATACTTTGCATTACAACAGGGAACAGTATACTGTTGTTGGCAAAATTTATTTTCCTTCATCTACTGTGAGGATTGCAGCTAAGCTCAGAGAGAACAGGAAAGTTCAGGGTGGATGGGGTAGCAAATGACATCATCATCCTAGCTAATCAAAAAGTGCTGGCGCTTTATCCCTGCAACCTCTGGCTCCACGACACTGCTGCCGTTCAAGCTCTCTCATCTGGATCATATAGATACATTTCACTGTAATGCTTTGCAGATGGTCATTGTATGCTTGGGGAGGCTGACTGGTGCAGAATGCTATACTCCCTGTGCGATATAATCTGAATTTAAAAGATCATGACTAAATATTAGGCGGGAAAGATTGTCCCAATATATTTTGACAAATAGGCAAGTATCAGCACTGGGTAGCAGACAGCACAAAGTACAAGGGTCCTGGAAGGATTGGGACAGGATTTCAGATGGAGATGGATCACCAAGACTGATCCTGTAAGAGACTCAAACAGGGCCATGTAATTGTAACATAAGAGAGTCTGTTTGGTGGTAGTCAATCACAGGGTCCTAGCCAAGTACTCTATTCAATGTAGGCTAAAACTGGGATACAGGGAAGCAGCAAGTGGAAAGGTATGCAGAAAAGAAAACTGATATGAGAGGGAGGGAGACACAGAGAGACCAGAGAGTTGCATAGGTAAGGCCAGAAGCTGGCTGTTGCCCAGGCAGAGACTGAGCCCTCACCTAGGGGTGTTTCCATGACAACAGAAGGAGAAGTGAAAGGAGGAGTACCAGATTTTTTTAAAAAGGAATCAGCTTTGCTGAGCTTTGGTACATGCAGGGCTCCGTGAGCGAGTGCTCTACACCAGTAAAAATCAGTTCACAAAACATAATTCCTGGTGGGGGTTGGAGGGAACATCGTCTGACTGGCAGGGGCTGATCAACCAATAAGACAGGCTTCCCCCCTGCTCTCCCCCACCCCTTTCTCCTTTCCCCTGAAGCTGTAGATGCACCTGCATTTCAGGAGCAGGCCTCACTGAGCACAAGGGGACACACATATGCTTGTTCTGGGGAAGGGGGGGGACACAGGGATGGGAAACCATCCCCCTTTCTAATCCGATGCTGCGCAGAATCTCTGTAGTGAAGGTGGGAAGTAGTTACTTCCTAAGGCAATAAACCAAACAACAGAGAATCGCAGCCTCAAGACCATGGTTTAGAGCATTTAAGGACTTTGTGCTTTGAACTGTGTCATTTCAATTGAGGGGGATCTCTGTAAATTCTGATGTGGCCATTCAGGGGACAAGCCTCATTGAGCACAATGGGAGTTAATTCTGAGTAGATGCTAATTGGTTTGTGCAGGGACGGGAAACACACAGGAAACACCCCTTGACCGGTGTCATGGTGAAAGGCACACCCCTGGGCAGGGCTAGCATACCCGAGGTCAATGCGGGGGTTGGGGCACACCGCAACTATACCGGGGAGGACCTGACTTGAGGAAAAGAATTGGACTTTAAGCAGTCTCAGGAAATCTGGGTTTTCCCTGATAAGTTCCGGGGTGGCTGCTTGATGGCCACGAAGTCATGTATTCCTAACGCAGCCAGCTCAGAGTAAATTGCTTATGGAGACACCCCCCTAGAAACATTTATAGCCAGGCCAAGTCAGAAGGAACCAATGGGCTGCCTGAAGGGATTGAATGCTACTGGAACCTAGGAGGACCATTTTGTCCTTTTTTCCTCTGTTATGCAGCCTTGTGCACAGATCAAATGGCTCCCAGTTCAAACCCCAGCAGATCCTGACAGCCAAGGCCTTACCAGTCCTGTTCCCTATCGTGCCTCCACACAGTTGTGCTCCATGTCACATAACATCTGACACCAATCATTGTGCGCCTTGTAACATTGCATTGCGGCACAGTAGGCATTGGATCCAAATTGACCAAAAGCTTTCCTGAAGTGTGCACCTTCCAAACTAGAAGTCATAGCCTATAGCTCAGTGGTAGAGCACCTGCTGTGCATGCAGAAGGCCTGAGGTTTAATCCCCAGCGTCTTCAGGTAGGGTTGGAAAAACTCCTGCCTGAAACCCTGGAGAGCTGCTGCCAGTCAGTGCCGACAATACTGGGCTAGATGAACCAATGGTCTGACTTAGTATAAGGCAGCTTCCTGTGTTCTTATGTATAGGTACTTGATCCAAGAAGCAAGGTAAAGCTGGGAGAGGCAGAGCTGGGTCATCAATGTCAGAGAACAGAACAAGCTGACTCCCTCACAGCTGCTCTGCATGCTGCCATCAAGCTGTAGCAAGCTGCTTCCACATGGTGCATTGACTTGCTGTATTGTCTAGTACAGCTTGCTACATCAGCAATGAATTTCTACAGCAGGGATGGATGCTTTTAGGAACAACCAGAATTGCTGAGGACACTCTCTATATGTTTGGGAAAATCCAAGTGGCAAGATGCAGGAAAGAGACACTTACATAGAAGCGATTTGTCACTGAGATAAAATAAAATAATTTATAGATCATCATTTAGTTGCTCAAATCGAGGAACTATACCCCTTTCCTAGAAATTGTTATACAGATATGCTTTGCCAGCTTGAGCTAGCTTCTCTGCTATTTGACGGCTTCTGCAATTCTAGCTTACGTACTTGCAGTTTTATCAGAGTTCAGTTAATCTCCAAATCTCTGCCCAATTGATGATAAACATTGATTAAGGGGGTGGAGTTAGTGCAATGTCTTACAACTAGATATGTAGCATGATACTATGCATGTTTACTTGGAAGTAAGGGCTGGATGTGCCTGATCTCATCTGCTCTCGGAAGCTAAGCAGGGTTAGCCCTGGTTAGTACTTGGATGGGAGACCGCCTGGAAATCAGTCTTCCTGCACTGAGCAGGGGGTTGGACTCGATGGTCTTGTAGGCCCCTTCCAACCCTATGATTCTGAGTCATAAGCCTCAATGATTCAGTGGCTCACAGGACCTGGCTGTTATTTTACTGTGGTTCAGTATCATTTCAAATTGTGGTTTGCACTATCTATGGCTTACAATGCAAACCATGGTTTGAGCTTCCAAATGTACAGGCACACCATGGTTCAGAACTACTTGTCTGTTTTGATTTTCCATGTGCTCAGCACTCCAGTATGTAGGAACAGTGGCCACTGGAGGTGGAGCATTGTTATATGGTTAACTAGGTGAGAGGTGAATCAAGCAAGAATAAAAGGGAGAATTAAACCTATATTTTTCATCCATATCCATAGCCATGGTTTGTCAATTCAGACATCATGTCAAACTATAATTATGACAAAACATGGTTTGCAACCTCACTTCAATATACGGTCTGATTCTGGTTTACTGATTGATTGATTGATTGATTGATTGCAAACCACAGTTTGCCAAGTCAAGCATCATACTGAACCATAGTTACTCTTTTTAAACCATGGTTTGGTATGCTGTCTTAACTGAACCAATCTTTCCACTCAGTTATTTTACAGTGTATAGTAACTGTTGCATTAGGAATCTGAGTGAAACCTGTGACACCTCACCAACTTGACCTGTTGCATTTCATGCAAGGAATCAATATAAATGTTTCCTTCTGTATGACATAATAAATTGCAAACACGATAGATAACATGCTGTAATGATAAGAGTGCTAACGTTAACGTATCATTTCAGTATGCCACTTATCTGGAGCATAAAGCCTTCCCTTTGCCTTCTTCCTTGTTAACTTTCAAAGCATGGAAGCATTGCATGAGACTTTGCACAGTTCTATATTAAGTTTGACAAGGATGTTATGCATTCTGCACAAAACAACACACTTGTCACTAAAGAAAGATGGGGAAGCATTGAACTGCCCATGGAGCTTTAATGTGAAGATCTGCATTCATCTGTGGCAAGATGAAGGTTTCATTACCTGTGCCCATCCAGTGGGCTTTAGGGAACAAACACAATCTGCAATTTCAGTCATTCCATAGCACACTTGCCAAAAGAGTAGAACTGGTTGATGCAGCAGGTCAAAAGAATTTCAGAATATGTAGGAGTTACAACCAACGTTTCTGAGATAGATCTGAACTCATTCCATAAGTGGGATGTCACAATGGAGAAACCCCTTTCCCCAGTTACCACCCACCTTGGGTTGGATTAAGGGTCTGTCTTCCATGAGAGGAAAGGACCTTCCATGAGAGGAAGGGCTCCATTTGTGGAGGGTGCCTCTGCTCAATTTTGGGTGATTCCCCCCACTGTCGCCACACCACACTACAACCCATCCCATGAAGTAGGCTCTCCTGACTCTCTCTATAGTATTTTCAGGGGGCCGTGAGGGCTGCCATGGGAAAAAGGGGGCAGAGAAGTCCACTTCTGCCAGCACAGTTGATCTAGTGGAAACCTGGATCCAACTCCTCATCTCAGATAGCAAAGGTACCCAGAGAAGGGCTTCTGAAGACGATGATACTAGTACATGGACAGATGTTTTGTTGTTGCTGAAATAGACATTCTTTCAGGTGCCCAACTGTGTAGAGCTTCTGTTCACAATTTTATTGTGGATCAGAACTTGCTCCTTTATACTCATCTTTCATTTGTGAAATTCAAAGGAGTTTGGATTTCTATGAATGTGAGTGAGTGGCTGGATGGGGAGCAATAGGCTGAAGCTGAACCCTGACAAGACCGAGGTACTTTTGGTGGGAGACAAGAGGAGGCTGGGGGACGTTGACCTGGTGTTGAATGGGGTACGGCTACCCTTGAAAGACCAGGTCTGCAGCCTGGGGGTCATTTTGGACTCCCAGCTGTCCATGGAGGCTCAGGTGTCAGCTGTGAGCCGGACAGCGCTGTATCAACTCCATCTGATACGGTGGCTGCGCCCCTTCCTTCCTGACCATCTGCTCCCATTGGTAGTACATGCCCTGGTCTCCTCTTGTTTAGACTACTGTAATGCGCTCTATGTGGGGTTACCCTTGAAGACGGTTCAGAAACTGCAGCTGGTACAGAATGCGGCGGCTCGCCTGATTAAAGGCAGCCGCCGGCGAGATCACATCACTCCAGTGCTGAAGGAGTTGCACTGGTTACCAGTTGTTTTCCGGGCCAAATTCAAGGTGTTGGTTTTGACCTTTAAAACCCTATATGGTTCCGGCCCAGCCTATCTTAAGGAGCGCCTCCAGCAGCACCAGACAGGCCGCTTAACAAGATCAGCCTCGGATGGCCTTCTCTCTGTCCCATCAGCCAGGACAGCTAGACTAGTGGGGATGAGGGAGAGGGCCTTTTCTGTGGTGGCCCCCACTCTGTGGAACTCCCTCCCTAGGGAACTCCGTCATGCCCCCTCTTTAATGAGCTTCCGTCATGCATTAAAAACGCTGTTGTTCAGGCAGGCGTTTGGGGTGGGTTAGGGTATTTTAGAAAATGTTTTTATTGTAGAATTTTATTGTTTTAAACTGTTTTTATTGTGTGTTGTACATCGCCCAGAGTGGCTGGGTGACCAGCCAGATGGGCGATTAATAAATTTAATAATAAAATAAAATAAAATAAAACCTGTGGATTCCGTAGTGGACCAGCTTTTTCTGAGTTGCATAGATTCTGTGCACTTGCAGACCATTTTTTTTTAACTTGGTGGTGGGGATTTGCTCAAATTTGCACTTCCACTAATGTACAGCAGCACTAATGCACATTAGCACAAGTGGGATGAAATTCCCATACATCCCTAAACAAAATCTGATTCCATCAATGAGCAGACGACAGAACAAAAGACACCTGACAATTTGCAAACACAAACGGAAAGGATTCAGCAAACTCTGTATATCCCTAGTTCCAGCTCCTGGATTTGAACTGGATCCTAAATTCACTCAGCCCTCTGTCTGGTCTTTGGTAGCAATGATTATACAGCTAGTAACTACAGTTTGATGGCATCCTTGGCCAAAGAGCTTTTGGAATGTCATAAAGAGGTGATTCAAAATGGAAAGCAATTTAAAAAGAAGAAAATAATGTTTTATGTCAACGTATGTTCCTATAAAATGTAATGTGCTGTTTTGTGGAGTTTGTGTGTGTGTGTGTGTGTGTGTGTGAGTGTGTGTACATGCATGTGTGAATGCAAGCAGGGCAACTCATTAAGCTAATCTGTGAACATTAAATGGCATTTAAATTAAGCATTAAAATACTGGGGAAAATAAAGGTTGGTCAGCATACAGCTGAAACTAGTATGTTTTAACACATAGGAATGATAACGTTTCAGTACGAATTGTGCTAGCCAGTCAATTAATAGGTCACAATGCAGCTGTAAAATCATAATTCTCTGATGATATTCCAAGGCACAAATAAAGAATATCAGAATTAAAAACATGTTTTCATGGTATAGTCTTTGAAGCAGAGGGGGGAAAGCTAAATTGTTTAGCTCCCACAAGGTGAGGTGGCATAGTTCTCACTTGGGCAAAGTTGAGTTCAGCCTTTCGTCATTCTGACCTGTGAAAAACCTTGTATATAAACATTATGATGAAGTGTTCTAACTGGGAGAATTCCACAATTCTTTCTCCCAAAATTTGGTCTTCCAAATTATTCAGTTTTCTTTCTGAAATCGAAGCTGTACATTCTGGTGTAAATTTTTCATGACATATTAGACTGGTCTTACATTAATTGCGTTGACTTCCCATTAGTTACTGGGCCCAATTCAAGAGATTCTGGTGCTTACATATAAAGTCCTCATTGCTGTTATCACACCATTGGCTTAGTTGTTGGGAGACTCTGAGATCCCAGCTAGTTACACTGGTGCAATCTTCAACATGAAATGATTCTCATAAAAGGAACCTCCTGGTCCTGATGCATTTTTGAGAGCCAAGTAATGCCTGTTCTTTTCTCACCCGTTTCTGATAAAACCTCCCTTCCTTCATACTTCTGATCATCATGACTAAAACACTTTGGCTCCAGGATCAGAATGTTAAGTAGCTGTTTCAGGCCCAGTATGTGAGTACTTTCCATCCCAAAGAAAAAGAAATGCAAGAAATCAAAGTGGCTGTCTGATGAGGCTTTACAAGTAGCTGAGGAAAGAAGGGAAGCGAAAAGCAAGGGAAAAAGGGGAAGATATACCCAACTGAATGCAGATTTCCAGAGAATAGCAAGGAGAGACAAGAAGGCCTTCTTAAATGAACAATGCAAAGAAATCGAGGAAAACAATAGAATGGGAAAGACAAGAGATCTCTTCAAGAAAATCGGAAATATCAAGGGAACATTTTGTGCAAAGACGGGCATGATAAAGGACAAAGAAGGCAGGGACCTAACAGAAGCAGATGAAATTAAGAAGAGGTGGAAAGAATACACAGAAGAACTATACAGGAAAGATCTTAATGTCCCTGATAGCCATGATAGTGCAGTCATGAACTTGAGCCAGACATCCTAGAGAGTGAAGTCAAGTGGGCCTTAGGAAGCATTACTAACAACAAAGCTAGCGGAGATGACAGTATTCCAGCTGAGCTATTTAAGATCCTAGGAGATGATGCTGTTAAAGTGCTGCACTCAATATGCCAACACATTTGGAACACTCAACAGTGGCCACAAGACTGGAAAAGGTCAGTTTACATTCCAGTTCCAAAGAAGGGCAATGCCAAAGAGCGTTCGAACTACCGTACAATTGTGCTCATTTCACATGCCAGCAAGGTGATGCTCAAAATCCTACAAGCTAGGCTTCAGCAGTATGCGAACCAAGAACTACCAGAAGTTCAAGCTGGGTTTCGAAGAGACAGAGGAACTAGAGATCAAATCTCCAACATTCACTGGGTCATTGAGAAAGCAAGAGAATTCCAGAAAAACGTCTATTTCTCCTTCATTGACTATGCTAAAGCCTTTGATTGTGTGGATCACAACAAACTCTGGCAAATTATTAAAGAGATGGGAGTACCAGACCATCTTACCTGTCTCCTGAGAAACCTGTATGAGGGTCAAGAAGCAACAGTAAGAACCGGACATGGAACAACCGATGGGTTCAAAATTGGGAAAGAAGTACGACAAGGCTGTATATTGTTGCCCTGCTTATTTAATTTATATGCAGACTACATCATGAGAAACGCTGGGTTGGATGAATCACAGGTCAGAATTAAGATTGCTGGGAGAATTGTCAACAACCTCAGATACGCAGACGATACCACCCTAATGGCAGAAAGCGAAGAGGCTCTAAAGAGCCTCTTGTTGAGGGTGAAAGAGGAGAGTGCAAAAGCTGGTTTGAAACTCAACATTAAAAAAAACTAAGATCATGGCATCTGGCCCCATCACTTCCTGGCATATAGAAGGGGAAGAAATGGAAGCAGTGACAGATTTTATTTTCTTGGGCTCCAAGATCACGGCAGACAGTGACGGTAGCCATGAAATTAAAAGACGCTTGCTCCTTGGGAGGAAAGGTATGGCAAACCTAGACAGCATAGTAAGAAGCAGAGACATCACCTTGCCGACAGAGGTTTGTATAATCAAAGCTATGGTTTTCCCAGTAGCAACATATGGCTGTGAGAGCTGGACTATAAGGAAGGCTGAGCACTGAAGAATTGATGCTTTCAAACTGTGGTGCTGGAGAAGACTCTTACAAGGAGGTCAAATCAGTCAATCCTAAAGGAAATCAAACCTGAGTGCTCATTGGAAGGACAGATACTGAAGCTGAAGCTCAAATATTTTGGCCACCTAATGTGAAGAGAAAACTCCCTGGAAAAGACCCTGATGCTGGGAAAGATTGAAGGCAAAAGGATAAAGGGATGGCAGAGGATGAGATGGCTAGATAGCATCACCGATGCAATGAGTATGAACTTGAGCACAGTCCGGGAGAGAGCGGAGGACAGGAAGGCCTGGCGTGCTATGGTCCATGGGGTCACGAAGAGTTGGACATGACTTTATGACTGAACAACAACAATGCAAGTAGTTTAAGATGCATGCTGGTTTAAATGTTTTGGACCAGGGTGCCAATCTGTGTCTAGTCAGAATGCTGTAATGACATCTGAAAAAAAAACAAAACACTTACATAGTGTGGTGGGTGGAGAATGAAATATGAGAATGAAGTGTCCATGCTATAGGCTTGCCTCTTGGAGTAATTAAGTTCCATGATCAAAGAACATGTTCTTCTTGGAGATATTTATGTAAAGGTAAACAGTTGCCCTGTCCTTTTTGAAAAATGCTCTAAACAATCTTGATTTCAAAATCAAGAACAGAGCACTATTTTTTTTAAAAAATGACAGCAGGAACAGGTTGTATACCATATTTTATTTAATATGAATGACAGCTGCTTGCCATTTGCCCCCAGGCCTCAAACATAAACAAGACCACAGATATCAACAGCTAAGGTACAAAAAGTAATCTCTTCTATTGCACAATACTTTTTTTTTCTTATTATTCAATTTCCACACCTATAATCACATCATGTGGAAAACATAAGAAAATCTTAACTTGGTTCATAACCTTCTCATAGGAGCAGGTAGCAGCTTTCTGTATTCCTCATAGGACCTCATAGAATCATACTGTTGGAAGGGACCCACAAGATCATCAAGTCCAACCCCCTGCTCAGTGCAGGAAGCCTGATTCCCAGGTGGTCTCCTATCCAAGTACTAACCAGGGCTGACCCTGCTTAGCTTACAAGATCAGATGAGATCAGGCTCATCCAGCCCTTTGGTCTCCTGGGATTATTTCTCTGAGGCTGACCAATGCAAAGAATGAAGAAAGGAAAGCAATGTGGTCTGCACAAGCACCACTGGTCCCATGCCAGGCCTTGTTACACAGCGTAGGCTTAAACTTCAGTGCCCTTCGAAATCAAGGGGATCATGGAACATGGAAACCAAAGGCTGGGACATATGTACATTAGTGCATATGTGACTGGGCCATGCTCATGTGCACTGTTGATCACAGCACTCTGACTGTGTGAATGGGGCCTACTTGTATAGACATTTCCATCCATAGGTTCTGATTTACAGTGAAGAGGCCAAGGGCTGAGTCAATGGGAAGAATTCAGTGCTGCCCTTGTGCACGCAAGCAACTCCGCCATTTCTGGTCCGCAAGTGGTCCCTACCGCTTGTGGAACCATGATTTAGCACTTCTGGAAGCAAGCCAAAATGAGCAGGAATGCTAGTTTCTGGAAGGGGCAGGTCAGCAGAGCTCGCATGAGGGGGGCCTGCCAACTTCCCTTCTTCCAGAAACTAGTGTTCCTGCTCACTTGGGGGCTTGTCTCCAGAAGCGCTGAATCATGGTTCCACAAGCGTTAGGCAGGGCAGGCCATGCATGGACCAGAATTGCTGGCCAGCTGCTAGCAGCTGGGCAGCATTGGATTCTGCCCAGTGCGTGCTAGGCTGAGGCTTGTTCCCATGGCCTAGGGAGTGTAAAACCCACACAATGGGGCTAACTATGAAGCCAGGATTCGTTCAGATTCCTCTTTGCTCTCAGAATGGGTCAGGGGCATGGTATGGGCAGGCCAACGGTCAAAATAAGAGATTAATCCAGTCCCAAACATCCCAGCAAAGGAGCAAACTCACATCAATGTACTGGCTAGATGATAAGTCGTAACCATGCATTTTTTGTTTGCTGCTAAACTTCAGGCATTTATATGCTGTTTCTTTGATTTTTGCACCTTGCAAAAATGACTTTAGCACTCAGGGAAATGTAGGAGAAAATGGAAAAACTTAAGCTGTATTTGATTGACTCAGAAGTGGCCATGTATCTGTAATCATGTTGTTGTTCTTACTGCAATGAGGATAAGTATTCTAAAGCTTCACATGACTGTAGCAAATATTTTCTCATCTCATACATTCCACATCACTGGGTTCCAGTTAATCACTTTCATTGCTAGAAGTTACTCACTTTCTAAATTAGAGGAATATATCCACACTCATTCCCCCTCAAGTTTCAAAATACCATTGTAATGCAATGACACTAACCAAAGTATAACAGATGCAAGATCAGCCTTGTAAGAATGATAGTGTGGGTATACTGTGTGCTATAAGATAATATTTTAGATAATTGCCATGCAAAAAGTTATTGAATCACAGTGAGCTGCTAATATAGAAGTGAGCAGTGTGCAATGGCATTTTGCATAATTATGTAATTCTAAAATACAAGCAAAGCCAGCTTTGATCCCTGGAAGGTTCACGTGGGTCTCAATGTAAATTAGCCCAGAGGGTGAGTACTATCCACAGCATCAGTACATAGGAAAGGAAAGGTTCCTCCTGTGCAAGTACTGGGTCATTACTGACCCCTAGAGGGACGCCGCTTATGCTGGCATTTTCATGGCAGACTATAGTGGGCTGGTTTGCCATTGCCTTCCCCAGTCGTGACTACCTTTTCCCCCAGCAAGCTGGGTACTCATTTTACTGACCTCAGAAGGATGGAAGGCTGAGTTGACCTGAGCCGGCTACCCGAGACCCAGCTTCTGCTGGGATCGAACTCAGGTCGTGGGGAGAGTTTCAGTTGCAATACTGCCACCTACCACTCTGCGCCACACGAGGCTCATCAGTACATATTATGACATCAATATAAGCATTGCCATTCATATCCTAAAGCATCCTGTCTTTGCTTTATGCACACAATGGAAAAGGATAAGTGAGAAATGTGCTGGGTTCGCATTTTAATGTGAGCTAATTCATTTCATGACTCTTAGAACTGAATGTGAACCCAAACACCATTTGTGGTTAGAAATCCATACATTTCCAAGTTAAGGATGTATTTCTCTAAATAAATAAATAAATGTGTTCAACAAGATGGACCCATTTGAAAAGACATGCAAGGAAAAATGCATACATCTGTGAAATGCATACAAACACACTTTAGTCAATGGCTGCATGCACACAAAAATGTGCACATTTTAAAAATGTGCACATTTTGAAAAAAGCGCATAAACTTATGTACACATTTCTGTGCAGGGGAGGGGAAGCGCACACAGAACTGGGATGGAATTAGCCTAGTGGTAGAAAACTGAGAAGCTGAATGAGATCGAACAATGCATGTCTTATCACCTCAGTCAATTTCTGGATTGGACCTTCTACAATAACCCATGAATATGTACTGGAAAATCAACAAACAAGCTTTGAACATTTCTCAAAATAAGGTTAGACATAGAGGGTAATGCATGTAGCTGTACCTGACCTTATGTGCAGAAGGCTGAGTGGAGAGAAAGTACCCTGCGTCCTGTATCTCCAGAACAGCACCAAATGGTGCTATACATAAGGCTGTTAGCCCACACCTTACAGAGGCTTCTGCCTCTGGATTCTTTGTCAGATTAAGACTGCCTCCTTTACAGGTGCTTTTTTCCAGGGTTTTTCTTTCTCTGTCCTTCTATATGTTTCATTATACAACCACTATATGGTGCTGTGGTACAGTGGAATTGCACAATTAAACAGGGCTTTATAACACATTTTCTAAATAATAGGCTTTCCTCATTAGTAAAAAAACCCACGATAATGGTTGCAAAGAGTGGGAGAAACCCTGGAGGAGGAGGATGCTGTAACTGCAAACTACTGTGACTGAGCAATCACGAGTGAACAATAAAAGCCTTGTGTAGAAAGGCTCAGAGACAATTCTGGTGGATCTCCAGAGTTTCAGACAGGAGTCTTTCCCAGGCCTATTTGAAGATGCCAGGGACTGAACCATTTGCATACAAACCATGGACTCTACTCCTGAGCTACAACCCCTCCCAAAAGGCGGCCCTGTACATGCACCAATGGATACACAATGTTCTGCTGTTCTTGCAGCTCTGTGAAGGTGAGACACTTTGTTCCATTTCTTTGTTCTCAGTCAAGCCTCCTGCTGTCATAGGTTATGTTCCTTTGGCTGGTGGCTTTTCTTAGCAGTTCTCCTTAAGCAAATTAAAGGCTGGCACTTTTTAGAGCTAACAAAAGTAATGGTTTCTTACAACATATAATCAGCATGTATGTTATATTGCCAGAGGAGATTGTCCAGACAAATATGGTGCTGTTGTTTTAAAATACTGGAAAATGTACATTTGAACTTCACCTATGAAATATGCTGTAACTAAAAACAGGCAAGGGTACAGTGAAATGAACAACGGCCTGCTGTAGAAAGAATGAGCACCACATTCTATTTATCAGTATTTTAATTCTTATCTGTTTTTCCCTTATAAAATGCTGTAAACCACTGTGTACACAGATGGTGCCATACAAATTAACACATTAACAAATAAGAAATAATACCAATAAAACTATGTGCTAATATTGCAACTGCTGGAAGTAATGGGAGATAACTGTTAATGTAAGCGCTGAGAAGTAGGGGTGTGTTTCAGATTCAGTGAAACAAACCCTGAACTGAACCAGGCTGATCTGGACAGATCTGCGAGATGTCCAATTCAAAGTATGGCTCCTCCGAAGCAGACTGAATCTGAAACTGAGCACTCCTGAAGTTTTTGGATACAGAGGAATACAGAGCCACAGACAGTGTCTCTCCAAAAATTGATACGCTGCTCCCCAAGCTTTGCATATAAGGAAATCACCAGGAGGGGGTGAGAGGGGGTGTAGTTTTGTGACTGGCAGTTTCAGCTTCTAATCACAGTAATGGTTCTACCAGGGCTCTGCAATCCCAGTGCTTTGGGAGAGGGATGCTGAAGTAAAATATTGCAAGACTGCTCCAACGTTCAGTGCTCCTTCCTAGTTCTCTCTTCGAAGAGCAGGTACATTAGAAGAGGTTTTGTGGAATCTGTGGGACCTGGGGGTGGTGCAGCATTGGGTGCTTGCTTCGAAAATGCAGGATGTTCAAGTCCTTCTGCCTCTGCCACTGCATGCTCCACATCCATCATCTACCCTTGTCCTATTGTACTTTCTGTGACTTTGGTGCCAATGGAGCAGAACACAAACAAGTCTTAAACTGTTTTCCACTCATCATAACTCCCTACCCCCTGCACTTATCCTCCTGAAATTTTGCAAGTTTCTTGTCTAGGCCCACCTCTGTGCTGTATGTTATTTTCATACCAATTACCCACAGAAAATCGTAGGAAGATAAGCACATCCTTTTGGGGGAAGCTCCCAAACTGTAAATGCTGCTCTTGGTGAAAGCTCCCTGCACCTATTTAACTGAAATGTGACAGGCTTGATCCCCTCATAAGGGGCAACTACCCTTGCAAATTTCATCCAATTCTGCTAAGAAATAAAACAGTTATTGGCATTTTCCTTTAAAAAAAAATGTAAAGGCATGTAGCCCGAACAACACTGCACCTATTTCTCTGACATTTGGCAGGTTTAATCCTCTCATAAGGGCCTACCAGGTCTGAAAATGTCATCAATTCTGAGAAACAGAAGAAAAGGCTACAGCTGTTTGTTGATTTCTGATTTCAGAGCTAAGTCTCATTGAGCTAATGGAACTTACTCCCACGTATGCGAGTATAGGATTGCAGCCTATAATGATAGGTATTAAAGCATGTTGCTTTCTGCATCCTTTCCACCTTTATTTTTGTCTGAGTCTATGGAAAGCATCTTGACAACAAGGACTAAATTCTTTGTATAGAAGCAATCATGCAGTTTGAGTTGCTAGGAACCACAATTCGTTTGTATGTTGTTTTGCTAGGTTTCAGAAGGACAGCTGATCTTCAGAATGCTCAGTAAAGAGAAATTAAATGGGCTTGAATCAGCCCAACAGTAGGAGAATTATAGTGTGGATTCTTTTTATTTCTGAAGGGGAAAAATGGAAGGAGATGATGAAGAAGTGCATTGGATTGTTCTTCTATTCCTGTCTTTAGTGATTGATTTAATAGGGATCAATGCTTTTTTTCTGAAAGAGTGGCCTTTTGGATAGCATGAATGCATTTGGTGGAGTTCCCACTGAATTTTGCTTTGAGTACAATTAGAAGTACATTTGGAGGGTCTGGCTCCAGCAAAGTATCTCTAAATATCTTGAGCTAAGTGAAAAGAGTTTTGATCAGATTAGTGAATTCTCAGCAGGGCTTTCACACATTACTAGTGATTTTGCCCTTAAAAAAACCAAAAACTCATAATGAATTGTTCCAGTAATGCCAACTCACAGCCCTGAGGCCATACATGGTTGACAAGCCCCCTGGTAGTGTTATCCTACTGAAGTGTATATGTTGAAGGCTATTTGTAATTATATTTCAGTGTAGTGTAGCGGTTAGAGTATTGGACTATGTCTCTTTCAACATAACCTACTTCACAAGGTTGTTGTGAAGATCAAATGGGTTGAGGGTAGAGAACTATGTATAAGGTCTTCAAAGGAAGGTCAGGGAATAAACACCATCATCATAATAATCAACAAGAACAATTTGCCGTTTCACAATCTACTGCTTCTTGCTCAGTCTCAGTTTTCATTTTCCTCCAATATCAAGTAGTATTACAAAATATTCAAGAACCCCCTACAGACAAATGTTAGTTTCTGCTTCATGCCAATAATAACTTCTTGTGAGAATACAGAAATGCTTTCTGACAGTGGCTTGCAGCAGCTGCATCGCATGCACAGTTCAGATGAAATGTCTCTCCAGCATAGGGGTGTACAAACCCCACTCACCCGAGTCTGCTGGCGGGTCTGCGGGGGGGGGGAGGTGATCTGTTCCTCCCCCCGGAATCCCCTCTGGCCGGCTCCCCTCCGCAGCGAGTCCGTGGAGCTGCCGGCTGGGTCCGTCCATTGCTGGACTTCTGTCCGCTGCCGGTCTGCGGATGCCATTTGTGTCCCTGCTCTTTGCCATGATAGGCTACATAAATCTTTATGTAGCCTATCACAGCAAAGAGCAGGGATGCAAATGGCGTAGCAGATGCTATTTGCATCCCTGCTCTTTGCCGTGATAGGCTACGTAAAGATTTACATAGCCTATCACGGCAAAGAGCAGGGACGCATGCAAATGGCATCCGCTATGCCGGATGCCATGCGTCCGCAGACTGGCAGCGGATGGCAGTGGAGTGAACGGACGGCCCTGGACCCGGCTGGCAGCAGGTAGGATCAGGCTGGTGCAAACTTCACAGGGTGGCAGAGGTGAGTGGTCCATTCTGCCATGGACTCCAGGGGGACGGATTCTTTAGAATCCAGCCTCATTGGAGTCCGTGGTGGAATTCTCCACCATCCCTACTCCAGCTGCTCCACTTAATTGGTTAGATGAGATAGAAGAATGGAAATGGCAACACCTTTGTGCCAATGTATTGTGCCAATCTATTGTGTAACTAACTAAGAAAATAGGGATTCAGCTGGTGCTGGATGGGGTTACACTCCCCCTGAAGACTCAGACTCCCAGCTTGGACTCGGCCCTGAGGCCAGGTTTCGGCAGTGGCCAGGAGTGTGTTTGCACAGCTGAGGCAAGAGTTACAACTGCTCCCATTCCTAACAATGTCTGATCTGGCCGTGCTCATACATGCCTTAGTTTCATCCCATTTGGATTATTGTAGTATGCTCAACATGGGCTGCCTTCAAAAACTGTTCAGAAACTTCCTCTGGTCCAGAATGCTGTGGCCAGACTGTTGACTGGGGCTAGTTTCAGGGAACACGCAACTCCCTTGATACAACAGCTTCATTGGCTTCTGGTCTGTTTCCAGGCAGAAGTGCTGCTTGTGACCTAAAAAGTAGGGAAGGCCGTCATGGGAAAATCCAGCCCCTTTATGGCCCAAGGGATTCCCACAACACTTTTGCATTGCCAAGCCGGGGGTTTGCTCCTGAAATCCAGGAACATTTTTTCCCTTTGCTGAAATGTGTCCCGCAAATTACGGCCATAATTTGTGCAAATTATGGTTTTAATTTGTGGGACACCACAGTTCTGCAAAAGAAAAAAATCATTTCTGCCACCACACACACCCCTCCCGCTCTCCTTCCTAGTGTCGGCATCAGCAGGAAGAGCGGGAGGGGGTGTGTGGCAGTGGCAGCCATGGCAGGGAGGGAAGACTCCCTCCCTTCCTGCCGCTGCTGGGCGCACCCCTCCTGCTCTCCTTGCCGGTGGCTGGAAGAGTGGGAGGGGTGAGTGTGGAGGCCATGAAAATCCACTAGCTGGCCTGACTCTCTGTGGACTGAGTCAGGCCAGCTGGTGGATGTTGGGTCAGAATCTGGGGGACGAGCCAGCGAAAGCTCACTGAGCTCTACCCCCTAAATGGATTCCTCCAATATTCCTCCTATAAATCTCTATACAGCTTGAGACCAGGCTACCTTCTCCCGTATGAGCCTGCCTGGTTCCAAACATCTTCTGGACAGGCCCTTCTTTCAACACCATCACCTTCAGAGATGCATTTTTTGGGGACCCAAGAGAGGGTGTTTTCAGTAGCTGCTCCCAAGCTATGGAACTCCCTCCCAAGGGATGCTAGACTTGCTTCCTCTTTGATGTCCTTCCACCGGCAGGCAAGGACTGCTCTATTTAAGAAGGCCATTATCCTGCAAGTGAATCTGGTGGGATTTTAATAATTTGTTTTCTCTAATTGTTACATTTTTATTGCATTTTAATGTACTATTTTAAACAATTTTAATTGGTCCTTTAAGGCACCATAAATGCTGTTTTTGGGTAGAAAAGCAGGTTACAAGTAAATAAATGAACCCATACATGCAAAATATGACACCATAACCAAAGCTGACCTTGGATGCCATTGTTATTGTTGTTGTTGTTCAGTCATTCAGTCGTGTCCGACTCTTCGTGACCCCATGGACCATAGCACGCCAGGCCTTCCTGTCCTGCGCTCTCTCCCGGAGTGTGCTCAAGTCCATATTCATTGCATCAGTGATGCTATCTAGCCATCTCATCCTCTGCCGTCCCCTTCTCCTTTTGCCTTCAATCTTTCCCAGCATCAGGGTCTTTTCCAGGGAGTTTTCTCTTCGCATTAGGTGGCCAAAATATTTGAGCTTCAGCTTCAGTATCTGTCCTTCCAATGAGCAGTCAGGGTTGATTTCCTTTAGAATAGACTGATTTGACCTCCTTGCAGTCCAGGGGACTCGTAAGAGTCTTCTCCAGCACCACAGTTGGAAAGCATCAATTCTTTGGCACTCAGCCTTCCTTATAGTCCAGCTCTCACAGCCATACGTTGCTACTGGGAAAACCTAGGGTTGTATGAAAGTCACTTACCTTTTCGAAGGGTGACATTCGCGGTGGGGGGGAAGCGCTCCGTCCCTCCTGCTGAAATTCTGGCCAGGGGGGGAAGGCGCTCCGTCCCTCCCCCCTAAATTCTGGCCGGGGGGAGGCGCTCCGTCCCTCCCCCCTGCAATTCTCGCCAGGGGGGAGGCGCTCCGTCCCTCCCCCCCGAATCCTGGCTGGCCGGCTCCACAAATGGCGGCGGCTGTAGCCGCCGCCGTTTGCGTCCCTGCAGTCAGCCATGATAGGCTACGTAAATGTTTACGTAGCCTATCACAGCTGATTTAAAAGAAAAAAGAAACCCTGCGTGTACGCAAACGTAGCCTATCAATTCACGGCTGATTTAAAAGAAAAAAAAACGCACATACACAAATGGCAGCGCCCATTTTCATTCCTTATTTTGGCACATCTTAGTCTACGTAAACATTTACGTAGACTAAGATGGCGAAAATAAGGGGAACACAAATAGCGTAGCATCTACGCTATTTGCGTTCCCCTTATTTTCGCTGTCTTAGTCTACGTAAATGTTTATGTAGACTAAGACGTGCCAAAATAAGGAACGCAAATGGGCGCTGCCATTTGTGTATGTGCGTTTTTTTTTCTTTTAAATCAGCCGTGAATTGATAGGCTACGTAAACATTTACATAGCCTATCATGGTTTTTTTTTTAAAAATCTAGCCGTGATAGGCTACGTAAATCTTTACATAGCCTATCACTTTTTTTTTTTTTTAACTGGAAATGGCGGCGGCAGCCAGTCGGAAGACCGGCCATTGCTGCTGCCGAACCGCTGCCACCGCCACCACCGCCACCACCAGGAAGATTCGCCGAAGGTAAGTCCCGTCCCGGGGGGGTGGCGGGGGGTGGCAGGCTGTTCCGCCACCGATTTCGGGAGGCCGAAAGCGCTGGCATTCGGCCTCCCCGAGATTCGTGGCGAAATTCTCTGACATCCCTAGGAAAACCACAGCTTTGATTATACGGACCTTTGTCGGCAAGGTGATGTCTCTGCTTCTTACTATGCTGTCTAGGTTTGCCATAGCTTTCCTCCAAAGGAGCAAGCGTCTTTTAATTTCATGGCTACAGTCACCGTCTGCAGTGATCTTGGAGCCCAAGAAAATAAAATCTGTCACTGCTTCCATTTCGTCCCCTTCTATATGCCAGGAAGTGATGGGGCCAGATGCCATGATTTTAGTTTTTTTAATGTTGAGTTTCAAACCAGCTTTTGCACTCTCCACTTTCACCCTCAGCAAGAGGCTCTTTAGATCCTCTTCGCTTTCTGCCATTAGGGTGGTATCATCTGCGTATCTGAGGTTGTTGATAATTCTCCCAGCAATCTCAATTCCAATCTGTGATTCATCCAGCCTGACGTTTCTCATGATGTACTCTGCATATAAGTTAAATAAGCAGGGTGACAATATGCAGGCTCGTACTCCATGTCGTACTCCTTTCCCAGTTTTGAACCAATCGGCTGTTCCATGTCCAGTTCTTACTGTTGCTTCTTGTCCCTCGTACAGGTTTCTCAGGAGACAGGTAAGGTGGTCTGGTACTCCCATCTCTTTAAGAATTTGCCACAGTTTGTTGTGATCCACACAATCAAAGACTTTAGCATATTCAATGAAACAGAAATAGATGTTTTTCTGGAATTCCCTTGCTTTCTCCATGATCCAGCGAATGTTGGCAATTTGATCTCTAGTTCCTCTTAATCTTTGGGTGAGAGGCTGCTGGTGGAAAATTGTACATGTGTGCTCCAAGCCCAAGCCCAGAGGTTCATGAGCATCTGCTCCCACACAGAAGACTGAGGGATGTCCCATTTTTCAAACAACTGCCACACACAGCCCAGCTAGCAGTGGATGGACAAGATTTGCATGTGTGTTCCCCACCAGCCATTTCATTCATTTTCATTTCATTTATTACATGTCTATACTGCCCAATAGCCACGGCTCTCTGGGTGGTTTACAAAGATTAAAACCCTAAATAACTTAACAATATAATAATATAATATAAACCAGTTACATACAAAGTAATAACCATTTTAAACAATTCACAACAACAAGAAATCATAAATCCCAGGGCTCATTAAAAAAAACCTTTGTATGCTGTCAAATGCCTGGGAGTAGAAGAAAGGCTTAACCTGGTGACAAAAAGATGACAATGATGGCAACAGGTGGGCCTTACTGGGGAGAGCATTCCATAATTTTGGAGGGCCACCAATGATAAGTCCCTCTCCTTAGAGGCCCCGTGTTAATGTGATTGGGGCCTATATTTGGCAGAAAGTATGTTGTTGTTCAGTCGTTCAGTCGTGTCCGACTCTTCGTGACCCCATGGACCATAGCACGCCAGGCCTTCCTGTCCTGCGCTCTCTCCCGGAGCATGCCCAAGTTCATATTCATGGCAGAAAGTATATCCCCCCATTAGTTTTATTTTAAATGATGTTCTTCTTCACTGATACACATGTGCAAGGCTCATTGGAATCAATTTCTTATGGACGCACATCACTCAGTAGCCCATGACAGTCTTACAGCCCAACCCTATGAGCTTACCATTGTGCTGGTAAGGATGAGACAGAACAGAGGCTACATTCATGAGAGCCCTGTTCACACACTATGGTGCTTCCCTGTATGACCCTCTTTAAACCTCTTTCAGCCTGAGGGCTAAGTTCAATTTTGGAAAAGCTCTTGGAGGCCGCATTCCAGTAGGAAGTGGGGCCAAAGGCAAAAGGGTCAGTGCCTAAAGTACCAACAATATCAGTTTACTGAGGCTTAACGTGCTCACAGCCAGCAAGTAAGCCTTTGGAGAGGCAATTCAACATTTAGAATGGGGAAAAACCATGCAAAGCTGGGATACCACCAAACGATCAGCGGTTGAGGAAAAGGGTCTGGGGCCAGGAGGAAGGGGTGTGACCATCTGGGGAACTCTGGAGAGTTGGAGATGGACTACAAGTTGACCAGATTTGCCCTGTGGGCCTGAGATTGACATCCCTGAGGTAGACGGTAGATAGTGGCGGCTCTGTCCTCACTGGCCTCACACTGTAAGACGTGTCTGTAGCACATACCCACATGTACAAGTGTAGGCCAGGCTCTATATGATCAGGAACCCTGAACAAGTGGGCCCCAATCATGTTATTCCTACTTACACATGAATACTTGAACACATGGATGTACTTTGCAGATCTATGTTTCAATGTGCAGACAGCGTCTACCACTGCCCACCACTCCACATTGATTAAGCCGAAGTGGGCTCTAATGTGTGAAGGCAGCTTATGAGTATGCTGCTAAAAATGGCATCTCTGTGGTCAATTCTCAACTCCCTGCACCCACCATGATATGCAGCATCATGTAAGACACGCAGCATGTTACAGCATGTTAGAGCACCCCCATCCCAGCCAGTGGCTGCCATTGCAATGAAGTGGGGTAGAAAGGCTCAAACTGTCTGGCTGCCTTCCATAAGGTAAAATATTCTGTACTGTTCATATGTATGTATCATAACTATACCTCACTTTTCAGATAAGATTGGCTCCCCAAATCGCTTACAATTAAAACCCACCCGAAGGTACACTATATGGGGGATGTGTGGAGGGGTTTATGGCAGTATCTTCTGGTCCCTGGCAGTTGATGACAAAGTCCAGGCTCCAGGATCTTCCCTAGTGGTAGGGGGCAGATGGAGCTGCAGATGTACTTAGGGACTGACCCATGGTAAATGTGTCAACTCGCAGACACATCCCTTCTGATAATGTGCAGAGTGTTCTGGTTCCTGGCAGTTGACATCATTCAGGTTTCAAGCTCTTTGCTCTAGAGGGGGAGGCAGCAGGAATTCCAGACAGACTCCAGTAGGCAGGCTGAACAACAACCCTGAGAAGCAGCCTTTCCAATGATCTGCAGTCTCCTGGTCCCTGGCATTTCAGCAAGTGAGGGTGGAGAGCTGGACATAGGGATTTTATCTTCAGCAACTTGTCTATGGTGAACATGCTACTTGGTCCTGGTCTTATGCGCCAACACAGTGGCCTTACTCTTGGAAGGCAAGGTAAAGCCTGGCCCATCCTCTCTTCTCAGGCTGGCTGTTTGGCAAATCTCATTGCTAACCACTAATGTCAGCCAATCTGTGTGCCCTTACAACCATGCATAGAGCTGGAGATCCAAATCTCCAGCAAAGGATATTGAGTATTTTGTTAGAGTAAGGACAGGGGTGTTCTGGCAAATTTTGAAATGCAGGCACTCACCATGACAGTCCCCATAGCCACGCCCCCAAGGAGAGGCCAAAAATGCCACTAGCTGTGTTGATCCATATTAACAGACCACTTCTGGCCATTTTCTAATTTCAATCAGGAGTTGGTCTAAAGCTAATGGGGCTTGATTTCCCATTCAACACCAAACCATCCCAAAATACTGTTGGGAGTATTTCAACCTTGTTTGCAAGTTGCTGGAACAGGACAGTGCTGCCGTTAGTTAGTTCGTGGGAATTTAGGCCACAGCTAGCCTTAGGATTTCTATAGCCTACAGTATGGTTTCCTGTGATTTGTTTATTTTGCTCCTCCCCTTCCTTCCTCCCCGCCCTCCCCGACCTCCTGCATTGCTGCAACCACAGTGTTTGCTCTCTCACTCCTGCCTGAATAATGGAATATTTGTGAGTAACCCACTTTACCTTTCCTTCACTAAAGAAGGGTGTGGTCTCCTTTTTTTTTTTTTTTTTTTTAGCCTTGACTGCATGTGGAACTGGTAAATGCTCATTTTGTTCTGCATTTTTTGTTTTTTTTCTCTACTAACTACCTTTCTAACAGGAGGCATCAGTACTAAATAATTCCCATCAAACACTTTTCATTACAAGAAGAATAGGTCACAACAATGTATTGTTGCTGGGAAAATTCATTTCTCCCCCAGCCACTTGAGGATTGCAGCTCTGCTCAGAGGGAACAAGGAAACTTGACAGGGGTGGCAGATAATGTTACGGTCCCTGCTAATAAAAAAAGTGCCACTGCTTTGACCCTTTGAGCCCTGGGTCCACTACAACACTGGGTAAGGATGGAAAAATTTGCTGATGATGACCACACATTTTGCATAAAGGAAGAGTGACAGAGAAAGGGACTTCTCAGCAACTATGACTGCTTGGGGATTTTAATATATTAAGGGTGCAATCCTATTTGGGTAGGCAGCTGCCTCCGAACTTGGAGGCGACCACCTATCCAATGCAGGGCAGGAGAAGTACAGAGGGCATCGTCCCCTCCATGCTTCAACTGCCCTGCATTTATGGCTTTACAGCCGATTTTGGCTGTCTAGCTGTGGGACCTCAGAAGCGGCAACCAGACAACATGTACGATGTGTCATACCAGCATTTCTGACTTCCCCGCCCTGACAGGAACACCCTGTTTTTGCCGCTTGGTGCTCCTCTTCTGAGCACAGAGTGCCAGGCCATTCTGCACTGCTGCCTATGAGGCAGTGTAGGAGGGGATGGAGGTTGGTTCTCAGGGAACCAACCTCAGAGCATGGGCTCTGAGGTCAGTTCCTGGGAACCAACCTATCCTATGGCCGTCAAGCCACTGACTAGCAGCCATAGGATTGCTCTCTCCATGGTACAAACGTATTATAAATAAAATAAATAAGACATTTTAAATGACATGTTCCCTTCTGAAAAATGGTAGTATATTAACAGTGCAGCTTTGTACATATCTGCTATGAAATACATTTTATTGAGTTCAATGGGGCTTACTCTAAGTAAGTGCGTATAGGATTGCAGCTGAAAGGACCAACTTACAATTTATTTTTAATTTAAGCTTTCACAGAACCCACAAAAGTGACCTTTAAATTGTACACACTAATAACTGTCTGTGGTCATTAATGAGCTGGTGGTGTTTCAGATATCTTTGGCTTTTGCGAATTTGGATCCTATGTACATCCAAGGCAGTTACATGACTTCCTTTGAAGTCTAAGCAAACAACAAGAAAAATGGGAGCAGGCAGCTAAATTATCTGAGGAAAATTTCAAAAGCCATGTACCGTATTTTATGTCCTCAGTAAGTTTTATTGGCTCGTCATGCAGTGCCATAACAATGCTAATTGTCTCCTATGGGATTGCTAATAGGACACAGTTACACTGAAGTCATCCCAGCATCAATAAAGAGGGCTTAATGCTGATATCCTAAAAAGCCTATTAATATGCAACAGAAGAAACATGTTGGCTGTCATAAAATACTGTACCACTAGCAGATTACAACTCTGAGATTTCCTCAATATAAGGGTCAGAGTTAAAATTATGTCTGAGTCTGGTCGGTGCCTGGATGGCAAACTGCCTTGAAACCTCGTTGTGTGCTGCTTGGAGTTTAAGGACAGGCAAATCTGTCAAACTCGCTTTCTCCTGTATTTATTTTTTTTTTAATCTCAAGTTCTTTCCTCCCATATATGAAGAACTTCACAGATGTTAATAAATTATTCTCAGAAATGAACGGAAACTAATTTTTCATCTATCTGCACTAGTTAAATTCAATAGGTACAGCTATGCCAGCATGGAGAGGGCCATGAAATTTGCTTGCCATGTAGCTGTTAAAGATGAGGAGCTCTTCAGGAAAAAAAAGGTAGCAACCCTACTTCATCACCACAAACACAGCTGAATACATAGAGATTCAAACTCGGACTTTTAAGAGCTAAGCACCTACATCTGGATAGATGAATCTGCCAGTTTAAGTTTCTCCCACATCTGATGTTTTAAAATCTCAAGTTCTTTTTGTCCCAAATATGGAGAACTTGCAAATGTTGGTAAACTCTCATCAAAACTGAACTGAAACAAAATTCTCACCCATCCCTGTTTGAGTTCCGCAGAAAGAAAGTGGGGTAGCAATGTACTCAAATGAAGAAGTAAAGTACAATGCCTTGCATATGTATTCACCCTCCTTTGACTTTTCCACATTTTGTTGTGTTACAACCTGGAATTCAAATGGATTTAATTCACATTTTTATTACAGATGTACACAAAATAGTCCATAATGTCAAAGTGGAGGAAAATCTATATCTTTTACAAAATGATTTACAAATAAAAAGTGAAAAGTGTGGATTGCATAAGTATTCACCCCCTTTGCTCTGACCACCCTAAATAAGCTCTGGTGAAACCAACTGCCATCAGAAGTCACATAATTAATTGAATGGAGTCCACCTGTGTGCAATTCAAGTGTCACATGATCTCAGATTAAATACACCTGTTTCACAAAGGCCCCAGAGTTCATTGGAGAGCATATATAAACCAACATGAAGACCAAGGAGCTATCAAAACAAGTTTGGAATAAAGTTCTGGGGAAGCACTAATCAGGGTTGGGTTACAAAAAAAATCCCAAACTATTAACATTCCCTGGAGCACCATTAAATCCATATTACATAATGGAAAGAATATAGCACAACTGTGACCCTTCCTAGAGAAGGTGGTCCACCAAACCTCAGTGACCTGGTAAAGAGGGCATTAGTCAGAAAAGCAACCAAGAGGCCAATGGTAACTCTGTTGGAGCTGGAGAGATCTACAGCTGGGATGGGAGAAACAGTCCATGGGACAACTGTCACCTGGATGCTCCACAAAGCTGGGTTTTATGGAATAGTGGCAAGAAGAAAGCCCTTGCTGAAAAAAACCATATCAGATCCTATTTGGATTTTGCCAAAAGTCATATGGGAGACCCAACAAAACATCTGGTCTGCTGAGACCAAAACTGAACTTTTTGGCCATACTGCAAAACATTATGTGTGGCACAAAGGCAACAGTGCTAATCGCCCTGAGAACACTATCCCCACGGTGAAGGATGATGGTGGCAGCATCATGTTGTGGGGAGTGCTTTTCTTTGGCAGGGACTGGGAAACTGGTCAGGATTGAGGGCAAGATGGATGGAGCCAAATACAGGGCAATTATAGAGGAAAACCTGTTCCAGTCTGCAAGGGACATGGGATTGGGGTGGAGATTCACCTTACAGCAGGACAGTGACCCTAAACACACAGCCAAAGTTACCCTGGAGAGGTTTAAAAACAAGAACTTGCATGTCTTACAATGGCTCAGTCAAAGCCCAGACCTCAAGCCAATTGAGAATCTGTGGCAAGAAGACTTGAAAATGGCTGTTCACCAGCAGCCCCCATCCATCCTGACAGAGCTTGAGCAATTTTGCCAAGAAGAATGGGCAAAAATTGCAGGATCCAGATGCGCAAAGCTGGTAGAGACTTACCCCCAAAGACTCACAGCTGTAACTGCTGCCAAAGGTGCTTCTACCAAGTATTGACTCAGAGGGGTGAATACTTATGCAACCAACAAATGTCTGTTTGGTTTTGTTTAATTAACGTTTGTGCCACAGTAAAAATATTTTGCACCTTCAAAGTGTTAAGTATGTTGTGTGAATCAAATGGTAAAAATGCCAATTAAATCCATTTTAATTCCATGTTGTAACACAAGAAATGTGGGTAGGTTAAAGGTGTGTGTGTGTGTGTGTGTGTGAATACTTATGCAAGGTACTGTAAATAGATGTATGTTGTCTGTTAATGTCATCAAAATAACACTCTTCTGCTGAAGAAAAATGTTGTGGATATTGGATGAGATGTAAAGGAATCAGTGCTGGTACATGACTGTTGGGGGACAATTTTTTGTCAGGACTGTTGCTGCAATCCCAACAAAAATGCCCCTCTAAATTCCTGTTTGCCATGGGGTAAAAGCTGCTGCTGGGGCCAGTGATAGGTTCCTCCTGGGGTGAATAGCAGCCCGGAGGAGAATTTTTTTCAGGACCATGGCACATGGGAAAGGAAAGGATTTCTCCTCTGGTGTTCTTGTTGTCCTGATGCTGCCATTTAAACAACAAAAGCCATTGAATGTATTACATGAGCGCATCTCTACAACAGCCTAAAATCCTGCATTTAAAATGGGTCTTTCTGCTTCCATTTTAAATGCAGGATCATGGCGACTCTCTTTTTCACTTGCTTCCTTTTCCCCCACCCCTTCCCCCTCCTTCTCCCTGTATCTGAGCCTTCCATATCTTTCATTGATCTCGCTCCTCATCTTGCCGCTTTTCCTCTTTTCACGAGGGAACTCAAGCAGAACACAACGGGGTCATTTCGTAGCTCATTATCTGTGATCTATTTAAAAATGGAATAAAGGGCATTTAGTGCAGGAGACACCTTGGAGGTTCACGGCGTCATGTAAAGAGCCTGCAAACTTCTGAGAGAGCACCAATTCAATCACAGGATAAAAACTCTGTGTGAAGAAGCCCTAGTTTGCCTCTAAGATTCAGCACTAAGCTGTAGAGTGGGAAGCACAATAGTTCTGAGTTCCAAGAATTGAAGGTGATCTCAAAGAAGGACCGCTGCTGGTGTCATCCCACTCAACTCACCTTTGTCTCTGGTAAACCAATTTTGCAGGGGTTTGTATAATTTCAAAAACCTCTTTCTTTTAAACGAAAGAGAAAATTGTTGGACCCAATGAAAAGGAACTCTGATGAACTGGAGATTGAAATTCTTTGCTCACAGTGGAGTCTGTTTTTATGCGGTCAGAATTTTCTGGAAGATCTGTTAAGGGCATTCCTGTTAGATGGCACGTATCAGATTCTATATCCATATGTTTGTCAAGGGCTTTCTATTTAGAAGTAAGCGGTCTGTCCAGGCCTAGAAAGGTCAGTGCTTTTGGCAAATGCATTTGCGTCTTTCAAAAACTATACATGACTTGCAGTATTACCTACAGCTGAATTGTGCTCAGATTCCTGGTGCAAACATATGCCTGTATGTATCACAACTTCATTGTACATCACCTAGGGATGGGGGAGAAATGTGTTTAATGCAAGCATCTCTAATTTCACACTTTTGAACCAATATGCAAACAGAAATGTAGTTATCCTTTGAAATGAGCAGTTCCCTGAATTTTTAATGGAGTTCTCCAGTTTAAAAAAATGCTATAAAATGCATATATTAGGGGAAAGTGCACATGAAGTTGTGTAGATTAGTGAAAATAATGTTCAGAAATGCATTATATTAGGAAAATTGCTTGCAAAGAAAGGGTATATTAGGCAAAATTGTATGTAGTAGAAGAAATGTGCACAAAAATGCATACAACCTTTCATTAAAAGTTTTTTTTAAAAAAATTCTCAGCGTTCAGAATTAACCAAACTTAAGCTTGGAAAAATTCTGTTAGTATAACTATATTACACTCAACTTCTTGGCAAACATTGTAGACCACAGCAGAGACTAAACTTTCCTCCCTGTTCTAAAGAAGAAGGACCAAAACAAATGTATGAAGTCCTCAATATTTTCAAGATATTGGTCCAATACAGTAGGCTCTAAAGTACTGAAAAGCAAATAATACAGTAGAGATTGGTTTAAACATGCAACACATAAGGTGATGCTGAGTTCTGGTACTCTAGCTGGATTACCTTATTCTCAAGTATCACTGGAATCATTCTGAAAAAGAAGCAATACTACTACTAATTTGTATAGTGCTTTCAAGCATTCAGAGTGTTTCACATGCTTTACTTAGTTGTAATTCTTACAACAACTGTGTAAGAAGTCAGTATTGCTGTCCTAAATATCGCAGATGGGAGGACCAGTGGAGGTTGAGAGAGAGAGTGGCATAGTCCATGTTAGATGTGAGGTCCAAACCAGGGACTTCCTGGTTCACAGCGCACTTTTAGCCACTATGCTAAACCAATTTTAGTAAGAAAATACCAAATTAAGGGTTTAATCCCCTGCATACGTACTCAAGGGTAAGCTCCAATGAACTCAGTGGAACTTACTTCTCAGTAAACATGCATGGGATTGCACTGCACAGTGTAAGAGCATGCTTGTCACTCAAAAAACCATTTTAACTATGGCACAGAGAAGAGGGTGCAATTGCAAACACCTTGTTTTCAGAAAGAGACATATAAAGAGTCTTAACCTGGTGGGAGGCACTGATCATGCTCAGCTGGCCACGGTAGCTTCCTGATTTTTCTTGCCACGTGCATCTTTTTCTGTAAATCCTCGCAAGTGGTTCTGCTTCAGCAATGTACTGAGTAGTCCTCTCCAGACTGGGCACTACCTCATATTCGGCCCTAGAGTTTAATATACGGAGACTATTCCCATCCTACATCTAGCTCCTGTGTCACAACCACTACAGGGGATTATCTACATGTCCCAACCTTCATCATCCCCTGAAAATGAACCACTGGAGGGTGATGGCTCTGATCTTGGTGGGGCTGTGAATCCATTTGGGTTTCAGGCAGAACCAGCCAGAACTCTAAAGGAGACATCCAAGGTGCTGAACCTGTTTGGTAATAGGCTTCAGTATCTTGGATAGCTCCTTTAGAGTTCTGGCTGGTTCTGAATACTTTATATAATGTATTTTAATTGATTTTTTAATTTTCTGTGAACTGCCCAGAGAGCTTTGGCTATGGGGTGGTATAGGAATATAATAAATGAAATTCACAGGCCCACTGAATTCAGAGTCACCAGCCTCAACTGAAAAGAACTAGTGAGACAAGCCCATTTATAATCACCCCAAAGCAGCAGCGAAATTTCGATTAGTCTGAGCTATAATGAGTAATAGTGACTAACTGAGCCGTGCCTGCAGTCCCGCTGGAGAAAATTAATTTTAAAATTAGCCTAATGAGGCCACAAGGGAATGGCTCTCCCTGTCGCTGATACCCCCACCCCCCACACACCTACAACACATATGATGTAGGCAAAGAAAATTAACAATGGGAACAATCCACTGAGAGCATCTCCCATCCAAACCCCATTGCAGTAAATGGGATTTGTGCAAGACTATGTTGCGTGCTGCACTGAAGAAGTTTCCTGGTGGACCATATAATAGATACAAGTGTATAGTAGCCAGATACATGTATTGTTTATTGACAGCATCCACTGTCATTGCCTTGAATTCTGCTCTAGCTGATATGCTTGTAGTTTGGGACAAGAACAGCCTTCCCCACATGCTGCCCTCTGGATGTTTTGGACTTCAGCTCCCGTCAGCCCCAGCCAGCATAGCCGATGCTCATGAATTCTGGAAACTGTAGTCCAAAACATCTGGAGGGCATCAGGCTGCAAGAAAGGCTAGACTAGAATAATAAGGCCAAACTGGATGATGCTCTGGGAGGGGACATCCTTGAATGCCAGCCATGCAGGATTTGTGATATGTGAACAGCAATAGGCCAACTTGTTTCTAGTACATTTGCCCTTCTGGGTCCTAAGTCCATGCACAACTACTGACCAATCCACATTCTTTTTTAAACCACCAGTTGACTTTTTCTGAGTTGAATTTGATACATTTTAAACTAATCCCATGAATTCTCCAGTTCATGTTCAGGTTGTGACTCGCTACATCCTAGAAAATCTAAATCCCCCCAAAGCACCAACAATAATAAACCAAATATGGAAGGATTAAACCCTCAAAATGGTCAGTTTCAATGAATGCAGAATTGTGTAAGCTTTTAACAACTGGCATAAATTTGTTCACTGCCAAATTGGATTTGAACTGACCTGCAGCTTTAGCAGCTGCATATTGATGCCAGTTTAAAGCACCATGCATAGCAACGTGTTGTTTCAGCCAAACCAGAAACTACAATCTACAAAAAAGGTTTGTTAAAAAAATATTACTGTCTCTTCCTTAGAAGAAGTGTGATTAATGCTACAACTGCAAACACACATGCTAGGAAACAAGCACTATTGAACATAGGGGGTCTTCCTTCCAAATAAACATCCACAGGATTGCCCTGCACATGATCACTTGCAGTGGTGTGATATATTCAGACAAATGACTCAAAAGTCTAACTGATAATTTAAGCAGGATTTAGGATTCAATCCAGATTTACATAGTCATGTTTAGTGCAGACCCATGGAAATCAATGGGGCAAGTAAGTCATGACTCACTTAAGTCGTATTAATTTCAATGGGTCTACTGTAGTTATGAATTTGTATCCGACTCTGTCTCCTCCGCCCCACCACTAAACTTTCTCTATACGCTTATTTTGTGTTCATTGGCATATTTTATCTAGACTGTCAACTCACCTTATCTCTGAAAAGGCAGGACTGGTCAAAAGCAACATAAAAAATTATGTTTAAAGTTAAAATAATAGTGTAAAAACCATAATTTAAAAGCCCTAATCATTAAATTCTTGTCATTTTGAGACAATACTTGAAGAAATGCAAGTAGATGTGTAGAAGTCTGGAAGCTTCTGGGAAATGCGTTAGCTGCTCCACGTTGCAAATCTTTCTCTGATGATTCGGACAACCACAGAACCCATCAGTCTGGGGGAGCCCGCTGGACACAACTGATCCAATTCATGCCAGGAAACCGTGTGAAATGGACTCTAATGGCTGCTTGTTTGTTAGCATCAGTTCTCAGACTTGGCTTTGTATCACATTGGGAAGAAGGATATTCCTGTGCTGGGGAAGGATGCAGTATGTCACTTTGCAATTGCATGCCCTTACTATCTATGCCAGGGTGGCTCGACAGTGAGGGGCCCCTTGGTAAAGTGCCATCTGGTAGGCCCCCTACTATGTCAGAGTTCATCCCAAAATAAAAATAAAAATGGTATGGGAAGTTTGAAATGGTGGCTTCTCTAACCCAACCACCCAGTGCTGTGGCTCTCAGCAAGCACAGGGCCCTGCTCTGAGGCCCCAGCTGCTGCCTGCTTGGGGTGCTGAGTGCTGGTGCTGGGTCTGTTCTGTACTAAATGTGTTGAGGACCCCACTGAGAGATTATTCTCAACAAGGGACAGAGGGGGAAATAGCTTTTAGATACTGTGCAGTGGCTTGAGCTCCGTTTGCCACATATTGTCACTGTTCAATATCAATTGCATCTGCCTAATTCCCATTTATATATTCTGACAACTGTTTCTTGCAGACAACAGTAATTTAGGATTGGAGAACAGGTATGTACAGAGCAAGCAGCAAGACAGAGACTGATGGGCCATTTCATGCCTTCTGGGTTTATTACCTTATTCACTTTCTGTAACAGGCCGTGGTGGCTTAGTGGTTAAGACGCTGAACTGCAGACTGGAAGGTCAGCAGGTCAGCAGTTCGAGACCCGAGTGCTGCGTGACGGAGTGAGCTCCCGTCTTCAGTCCCAGCTCTTGCCAACCTAGCAGTTCGAAAGCAAGAAATTGCAAGTAGATAAATAGGTACCGCCTCAGCGGGAAAGGTAACAGCGTTCCGTGCACCTGGGTGTTCAGTCATGCTGGCCACATGACCACGGAAGCATCTTCGGACAGCGCTGGCTCTTCGGCTTAGAAATGGGGATGAGCACCGCACCCTAGAGTCGGACACGACTGGTTGGGGACACCTTTACCTTTTTAACAGGTCTAGAGGTTATACATTTGCTTGAGATAAGAGCAAAGGAGGTTGCATTTGCTTCAGTAACCTCTAAACACTGACATGCTGGAGAAGATACACACACACACACACACACACACTTACTTGATTATAAAAAGTAGAATAGAACTTCCTAACTGAAAACTTTTCCTTATGGAACGTCTAAGAATTGTAGATGGGTGCCTTTATGATGCATTATACGCTTATTTTATATTGCATGAATATATAAAACAAGCCCATGTCTTTCTGTGGTTAAACCTTGAGTACCGGGAAGCTAGAGAAATCTTCACAGGGAATTCCCTACCTGGGGAAAAGTATGTGGGGCTTGGGGAGAGGGGCAGGGCCTGGGGGAGAAGCTGAGAGGCCAGGTGGGATATGGTCAGTGGCTAGAGTTTCCCCAGTCCTATATTAGAAGCGCATGGCATATTGCTGGTGCTGCGTTTTAAGGCATTTGTTTGCTCCTAGCTCTCTATACTGGCATTATGCACTTAGGGAAAGATTACTGCCAACAACACAACACTCCATAGTCTAGATGTCCCGTCTTGTCCCAGCACCCCTCACATCTCCTCACTGGTAGATTTCAATCCTGGCTGTCTTCCCCACCTGCTCATCTTTTTCAAGGACTGCTCTCTCCCACATGCCAAAGGCACTTCCGCAAGTCATCATTCTATATGATCCAAGACAAGCCATCATGCAATACCATCATAGTTCCAACGACCATTTTGAAGTTCAGCTATTGCCAGCCTTGTTCCCAGTTAGGTGTCTTTGTTTTAAAGGCTGCTGAAAGGATCTGCATGCAGCCTGAGCACAGATCTAACATTTGAACATGATCTCTCTGGGTTAAGGTCCCTGAAACTATCAACATCGTCTCAAGAATAGCGCAGTCCTCCTGAACAGTCACATGGCTCATTTTTCGTTGTGAAAATGTGATCTTTCAGGGGGTGCAAATTATTCCCTGAAAGAACATAATCAACACTGATAAGACCCCTCTTGATTGCAAAATGCTTCCATTTTATGCATTGCAGCTCCAGTTTGGTTGGAACTACTTTACATGTCCTGTTGTTGTTGTTCAGTCGTTAAGTCATGTCCGACTCTTCGTGATCCCATGGACCATAGCACGCCAGGCCTTCCTGTCCTCTGCTGTCTCCCGGAGTGTGCTCAAGTTCATATTCATTGCATCGGTGATGCAATCTAGCCATCTCATCCTCTGCCATCCCCTTCTCCTTTTGCCTTCAATCTTTCCCAGCATCAGGGTCTTTTTCAGGGAGTTTTCTCTTCGCATTAGGTGGCCAAAATATTTGAGCTTCAGCTTCAGTATCTGTCCTTCCAATGAGCAGTCAGGGTTGATTTCCTTTAGGATGGACTTGCAGTCCAGGGGACTTGTAAGAGTCTTCTTCAGCACCACAGTTCGAAAGCATCGATTCTTCAGCGCTCAGCCTTCCTTATAGTCCAGCTCTCACAGCCATACGTTGCTGCTGGAAAAACCATGGCTTTGATTATATGAACCTTTGTCGGCAAGGTGATGTCTCTGCTTCTTACTATGCTGTCTAGGTTTGCCATAGCTTTCCTCCCAAGGAGCAAGCGTCTTTTAATTTCATGGCTACAGCCCCGTCTGTGGTGATCTTGGAGCCCAAGAAAATAAAATCTGTCACTGCTTCCATTTCTTCCCCTTCTATATACCAGGAAGTGATGGGGCCAGGTCCCATGATCTTAGTTTTGTTAATGTTGAGTTTCAAGCCAGCTTTTGCACTCTCCACATTCACCCTCAACAAGAGGCTCTTTAGATCCTCTTCGCTTTCTGCCATTAGGGTGGTATCGTCTGCCTATCTGAGGTTGTTGAGAATTCTCCCGGCAATCTTAATTCTGACCTGTGATTCATCCATCCCAGCATTTCTCATGATGTACTCTGTATATAAGTTAAATAAGCAGAGCGACAATATACAGCCTTGTCGTACTCCTTTCCCAATTTTGAACCAAATGGTTGTTCCATGTCTGGTTCTTACTGTTGCTTCTTGGCCCTCGTACAGGTTTTTCAGGAGACAGGTAAGGTGTTGTGATCACACAATCAAAGGCTTTAGTGTAGTCAATGAAGCAGAAATAAACGTTTTTCTGGAATTCTCTTGCTTTCTCCATGATCCAGCGAATGTTGGTGATTTGATCTCTAGTTCCTCTGCCACTTCGAAATCCAGCTTGTACTTCCGGTAGTTAAGAATCATAGAATAGTAGGGTTGGAAGGGGCCTACAAGGCCATCGAGTCCAACCCCCAAAAGTTCTTGGTTCACATGCTGCTAAAGCCTAGCTTGTAGGATTTTGAGCATAACCTTGCTGGCATGTGAAATGAGCGCAATTGTACGGTAGTTCGAACACACTTTGACATTGCCCTTCTTTGGAATTGGAATGTAAACTGACCTTTTCCAGTCTTGTGGCCACTGTTGAGTGTTCCAAATGTGTTGGCATATTAAGCGCAGCACTTTCACACCATCATCTTTTAGGATTTTAAATAGCTCAGCTGGAATACTGTCATGTCCACTAGCTTTGTTGTTAGTAATGCTTCCTAAGGCCCACTTGACTTCACTCTCTAGGATGTCTGTCTCAAGTTCAGTGACCGCACTATCATGGCTATCAAGGACATTAAGATCTTTCCTGTACAGTTCTTCTGTGTATTCTTTCCACCTCTTCTTAATCTCATCTGCTTTGTTAGGCCCCTGCCTTTTTTGTCCTTTATCATGCCCATCTTTGCACAAAACGTTCCCTTGATATTTCCAATTTTCTTGAAGACAGCTCTAGTCTTTTCCATCGTGTTGTTTTCCTTGATTTCTTTGCATTCATTTAAGAAGGCCTTCTTGTCTCTCCTTGCTATTCTCTGCAACTCTGCATTCAGTTGGTTATATCTAGGGATGGCGGAGAATTCCACCATGGATTTCAATGAGGCCGAATGCACTGGCATTCGGCCCCCTGAAACACGTGGCAGAATGGTGTCCCACCCCACGCCACCCCGCGGAATCCCCCCGGGATGAAGCTTACCTGGAGCGGATGCTCCAGTGGCGGCGACTCCGGTGGCAGCGGCGGTGGCTGGTCTCTCAACCGGCTGCTGCCGCCGCAAATGGCAGCTATCGTAGCAGCCGCCATTTGCATCCTGCCGGGCTGCCGTGATAGGCTACGTAAGTATTTACGTAGCCTATCAAGGCAAAGAGCAGGGACGCAAACAGCGGCCACTAAGCCGTTTGCGCTGCTGCTCTTTCCATGATAGGCTACGTAAGTATTTACGTAGCTTATCACAGTAAAGGCAGCCATGCAAATGGTGGCCACTACTCCATTTGTGTGGCTGCCTTTACCGTGATAGGCTACATAAATACTTACGTAGTCTATGACGGTAAAGGCAGCCATACAAGTGGCGGCCACTACTCCATTTATGTGGCTGCCTTTACCGTGATAGGCTATATAAATACTTACGTAGCCTATCACGGCAGCCTGGCAGGACACAAATGGTGGCCACTACGACGGCTGCTATTTGCGGCCACAGCAGCCCGGCTGCAGCAGGAACTCCTGCTGCGGACGGCCCTGGACAGCAGCTTCGCGGAGCCGGCCAGGGAGGATTCTGGGGGGAGGGACGGAGCACCTCCCCCCCACCGTGGATCCACCACTGCGGAGCCAGGTAAGGGATTCGTACATCCCTAGTTATATCTTCCCCTTTCTCCCTTGCTTTTCTCTTCCCTTCTTTCCTCAGCTACTTGTAAAGCCTCATCAGACAGCCACTTTGCTTTCTTGCATTTCTTTTTCTTTGTGATGGATTTCGTTGCTGCCTCCTGAACAATGTTACAGACCTCCTTCCATAGTTCCTCAGGCACTCTGTCTATCAAGTCTAATCCCTTAAATCTATTCCTCACCTCCACTGTATATTCATAAGGGATATGATTTAGGTCATACCTGAATGGTTTAGTGGTTTTCCCTACGTTCTTCAATTTAAGCCGAAATTTTGCAAGAAGCAGCTCATGATCTGAGCCACAGTGAGCTCCAGGTCTTGTTTTTACTGACTGTATAGAGCTTCTCCATCTTTGGCTGCAAAGTACATAATCAATCTGATTTCGATATTGACCATCTGGTGATGTCCATGTGTAGAGTCGCCTCTTGTGCTGTTGGAAAACAGTGTTTGCTATGATCAGCATGTTCTCTTGGCAAAACTCTGTTAGCCTTTGTCCTGCTTCATTTTGTATACCAAGGCCATGCTTGCCTGTTATCCCGGCAATTTCTTGACTTCCTACTTTAGCATTCCAATCCCCTATGATGAAGTCGACATCTTTTTTTGGTGTTAGTTCTAGAAGGTGTTGTAGGTCTTCACAGAACCGATCAACCTCAGCTTCTTCAGTCTCAGTGGTTGGGGCTTAGACTTAAATTACTGTGATGTTGAACGGTTTGCCTTGGATTCGTACTGGGATCATTCTATCATTTTTGAGATTGTACCCCAGTACGGCTTTTCCTACCCTTTTATTGACTATGAGAGCTACTCCATTTCTTCTAAGGTATTCTTGCCCACAGTAGTAGATATAATGGTCACTAAATTCACCCATGCTTGTCCATTTTAGTTCACTGATTCCCAAGACGTCAATGTTCAATCTTGCCATCTCATGTTTGACCACCTCCAGCTTACCTTGATTCATTAATCTTACAACATTCCAGATTCCTAAACAATATTGTTCTTTACAGCATCGGATTTTCTTTTCACACCAGACACATCCACAGCTGAGTGTCCTTTCGGCTTTGGCCCAGCCGCTTCACTCTTTCTGGTGCTACTTGGAAATACCCTCTGCTCTTCCCCAGTAGTATATTGGACACCTTCCGACCTGAGGGGCTCATCTTCCGGCATCATATCTTTTAGCCTTGTTATACATTCCATGGGGTTTTCTTGGCAAGAATACTGGAGTGGGTTGCCATTTCCTTCTCCAGTGGACCACATTTTGTCAGAACTCTCCACCATGACCTGTCCTTCTTGGGTGGCCCTGCATGGTATAGCGTATGGCTTCACTGAGTTACGCAAGCCCCTTCGCCACAACAAGGCAGTGATCCATGAAGGGGTTACATGTCCTACATTTCTGCTAATTATTCAATTTCTTCAATGTTATATTAAAAACTTAATTTTTACAAAATCTTGAATTATTTTTATTTATACTTATACTGAACTTCTTTAAAAGAAATTGCTTATTTTTCGTTGTTTATTACTGAGAATTTTTGAACAGTTTTACAATAGAAGAACGCCCATTCTCTCTCCTGAAATATACAGTTGGTGGTATAGGACATATATCAATAATAATCCATTTCCCATCTCTGTCTCTCCCCCCCTCCAATTTTAATGTCATATAATACTTTGCATTCCAGTTTTGGATTCAATTTCTTAATACAATTGTTGCTTGTATTTCTCTCATCCCTAATCCAAATGTTTCTTTGCCTCACTTTAATGGATGAAAAATCTGTAGGTCCATGCGGAAGTGCCACTACCTCAGAGACCCATACATCAATCTCAACCCACTGTGCCATCAGTGGCAGTGTCACCACCATTGCCATTGCCTCCTATAACCACCAAGACCAAAAGTACCAACACACTGGCTGTCCTTTGCTGTATCACCTCAACAAAGCATCAAGGACTATCCTTCTCTTCTTTCATTCTCTTCCACATTATCTCCTTACATGAGGACTCTGATTCTGAACCAGGGATATCAGCAAAGAAGGCAGGAACCACCTCTTCTGTGTAAGATTACTTTATACCCTACCAAAAGGACAAGCGTTGGGTCTCATGATGGTTTTATTTGACCAGGTCATGTTTTGGTTGGGGAAGCTGAATGCATAAAGACTTGCAAGTCTGCCACCCCCAGCTGCTGCCAAAGGAAGTTACTTCTCTGGTCCAGCCTGTTTCTTCTCTACCACCCTCACCTCTTATATCTTGGCCTCGTCTCTCCTGCAGGTAACCCAGCCCAACAGGTCACCATGCAAGAAACGATGGAGTAGAACAGATAGGGGGAAATGTGTGGTCATCCAGATTTTGTTGGACTGCAACTCCCATCATCTCTCACCATTAGCTATGCTGGTGAGGGCTGATAGGAGTCACAGTCCAACAACATCTGGAGGGCCACACATTCTCCATCCCTGGATTAGAAGAAGCAGCTATGGCAGACAACAGACAGACAGACGCAGACGACTCTCAACACACAGTCTGTGCATCTGCATGCCTGCAGCGGACATGCTCCCATCCTTGCATATTAAGGGAGAGGATTCTTGGCCTTCGTTAACTCATTACTGCCTCACTGCTCAATACGCCTTTGGCATGGCAGGTGCAATGATCAATGCCCTGAAGAACAGCATCTGCACTGAGGTACACATCACAACTGGCACACAGATCAGTTCACAAATGCTGAGTAGCATGTCAGTGAAGGCACACTGTGGGTTGGATACAGACTTAGTCATACTTAGAGGAGACATACTGAAATCAACAGGACTTAAGTTAATTATGACTAACTTAAGTCTCATTGATTTTGATGGGTCTCCTTTAAGTATGACTAAGTCTGGATCCAATCCCCTCCCCAATCCCAGCCTGAGGTTTGCAAGAGAGCAAGCCTCCCTTTCCCCATTGGCTTGTCCCAGAACTCTGAGAGGGAAAGACATTGACAGTCAGTCGTTTGAGGTTAGAACTTCTATGTACAAAGCCTGTGCTCTACCACCAAACTGCAGTCCTTCCACATTGGAAAAGGGAAGTATACAGACAAGGCGGCTTTTCATGTTTTGACTTACAAATAAAACACAAAACAGGGGCTTAGGAAAAACACAAAGTCATGCTTTTCATCTCACTCTTCACCAAAACATGAAAACAAATTGTGCTTTTTTCAGCAAAAAAAGAAAAAGAAAAATGAACCTTATTAAGTAATTGTCCTTTCCTCAGGCATAGAAAAATGAACATGTTTATTCCTAACATGGTCTTTCATGGTTTTGCTGAATGCCTCCAATGCAGCACTCTGGCAGTGTGCTCACCACTGTATTCTTGGTCCGAGCTGTCTGGTCTCATCTCAGGGTTTGGGATGTTGTGTTGTTTTGCACATTGTTGAAATGTGTGCTTTATTAAAATAAAAAGCATTGCTGCTTCTTTTTTTGGGTGGGGGGAATTTTTTTTGGGGATCCAATATAGTGTAGTACTATAGTATAGTGTATAGTATACACTATATATAGCATATAGTATAATATAGTATACACTATAGTATAGTGTATAGTATAGTGTAGTACTATTAGGGGGCCACCGTGGTGGCTTAGTGGTTAAGACGCTGAATTGCAGACCGGAAGGTCAGCAGGACAGCAATTCGAGACCCGAGTGCCGCGTGACAGTGAGCTCCCATCTTCAGTCCCAGCTCCTGCCAACCTAGCAGTTTGAAAGCAAGAAATTGCAAGTAGATAAATAGGTACCGCTTCGGCGGGAAAGGTAACAGCATTCCGTGCACCTCGGTGTTCAGTCATGCCAGCCACATGACCACGGAAGCGTCTTCGGACAGCGCTGGCTCTTCGGCTTAGAAATGGAGATGAGCACCACCCCCTAGAGTTGGACACGACTGGTTGGGGACACCTTTACCTTTTCATAGTGTAGTACATTTTACCACTCAAATACATTACCCCATACTTACATATGTCATGTTCAACTGGAGTTGAGTATATCTGTCACAAATTGTAAGTGTTTTCTTGTAGGCTTGCTTATTTCTATACGTTTTCATTTCTGTTAGACTTTACTGGCTGGTGTGCAATAACAATACAATCCCTGCCTTACTGAAAAACACAGGAGGTTGGATCCAGATTGAGGTGTGTGCAACTAGGCTGGTGGAAGTGGATGTCCCCGCTCCCTTCTCCCCATGACAGCCCCTGCAGCCCCTTGAAAATGCTACACAGAGGGTTGAGATACCATGCCGAAGGGGACTAGCTGTGGTGCATGGGCATTTGAGAGATCTGCCCAAATTGGGAAGAGCAGAACACTTCCGACCAGGAGAGGCAAATTCTGGACCCGACTCAGCCTCTCTTACTTGTGGTGCACAGAGCAGGGGGAGAGAACAGAGAGGCTGGAAGGTGTAATGTTAGGCCTCTGGTGTGTGTGTTTCCAATGAAGGCGAGACCTGCACCCCAAGTTGCCCCTACTGTCACGTCTTCATCTGTCAGCGCCATCTTTTCCTGTCACGTTGGCTGTGATTTCTGTAAACACTGTGCAGCTAATGCTGTGTTGCACTGTGACAGGTGACATTGTCACATGACTTACCTAACCCACATACAGAACATACAGGTACAGAACAGGGAATCATGGAGCATCCAGACAGCGATGTCTTCTCTCGTGATGGACCCGATTTATATCCCTGCTTTTCTCTGCCTGGAATCCTCAACAAAATTTGAAGATACTATATTTACAGGGCAATCCTATACATATCCACCCAGAGGTAAGGCCCACTGAGGTAAGTGGGTATAGGACTTATTTAAAAGATTTAAAGCTGCCTTTTAGGGTAAACCCTCCCAGGGATACCTACAACATTTAAAACCTTAAAATGTAATACAACAACAATAAGAATAACATCAAAATCAACAGTTAAACCAGATATACACAATGACCCAGTAGAGCCCTAGCTCAATTATAGGCCAAGGTAAACAGTGAGTCGCCTGAAGGCCTGTAATGATGTGGCCTAGCAGACATCAATTGGAACAGAGTTCCATAAGCAGAGAGCCACTACTGAGAAGGCCCTATCCCTCAAGTCTGGCAGCCTAATTGCCCTTCTTTGAAGGCACACAAGTAGGGCCTCTGAGTTCGCAGGCCAGTTTCCCAAGCAGCCAGGTATATACCATCATGCTACCACTTGGTGACGTCACCCATACCAGAAGGAAAAAGTGGAAGTAAAACAAAAACGAAAAGCAAGGAACCATTGCATGCTGGAGGATGGCAATAAAACTAAGCCAAAATGTTACAGTGACTTTCACAAACTGTGAACAGGTTGACAAGATAAGGAGGGGGACATTTCATCTCAGCTCTAACTTAGGATGCTGCTCTGTTCTTCTGTTTGCAACTACTTCTCTATTAATTATCTCTCATCTCACATTCCTATCAGTGATATATGTAGCATCTGTTCCCCAGCATGCATCAATGTTCAGAAGTTAGACCCCTCAGATAGTTGTTTTATAACATGATGCTCTGTCATGCAGCATGAGAGGAATGACTGGCCCCCTAAGAAGAGGAGTTAAAAAATGGATGTAGAGGTAACAAAAGACCATAAAGGGAGGGTGTGTGTTAGAATTTCATTTAAATAATACATTTCAGCTCTGAAAGGCCCTTTCAAGGTGAGAAATGTCCATGTTCTCTTCATTTTCTGGCTTACATTAGGCTTTTCAATCAACAATAAGCCTTCCACCCACTACCCTATTTTTAGCAGTGTCTGTTATTATTTCAACACAAACACAGGACATTAATGTTGTCAGTAAAGACCTTTAAGTTCTTGACATCCTTTCTCAGAATCAGAATCTCAGAGTTACTGTAATGCAGCATTTTAGAGGCTTTATTTATTATTTTTGAATAGGACAATTACAGAAGACATGCAGGATGGGGATCCAGTTATCCTTTAGCACTGATGGTGGGGCCCAATCCCTAGCCTGGCATACAGGTGCCTCCCACGCTTCTGCATTGTCCACAGTGCTGGCTCCAAGTTCTTGAGGACTTTTGGGCAAGACACCTGCAAATGCCCTCACCCTGGCGCCAGCTTGTCTGGCTGAAAGGGGGGGGCATTGCGGGCGGGTGGGGTGACAAGACGTAGGGGCCTCTGATTGGTGCACCCCAGTGGCACCACCATGCTGGGAGGGGCAGGCTGAGCTGCCTTAAACTCAGCTCCCCCTCCCAATCTCAACTGTCTGGCACAACGCAGCTAGAGAGGAAACCACGAAAAAAAACTGCCTTCTGAAGACCGGCTTCGTCGTTTGTCAGCCACCTGGACTCAGCATGCAATCTGCACACCCAAAACCTACCCCTCCCGCTCCTCGCTTCTTTTTCAGGCAGTCGCTGCACGCCTCTGCTGCCGCGGCCCCGGAGTTGGTGGCGCTCGCGGCGGAGGCGTGTGTGCCCTCGGCCGGCCTTGCCGCCCGATGGGAACACCCGTGGCTGTACCAGCGCGCGCTCAGGCGTGGCGCCTCCTGATCTTCCTGATGGGGTGTCGGCACTCACAGTGGCTGAGTGCCTGCCCCCCCCTTCCTTCCTCCTCAGGTGGTGGCCGCACACCTACCCAGCCGTGGCCCCGGGGTTACCGGCGGTCGCGGCGGGGGCGTGTGTGCGTGGGCGCCACCCCCTCGGTCGGCGCTTGCCGCCCGGCGGGGCACCGATGCCTGTCCTGGCGTGCGGCCGGGCGCGGCGCCTCCTCCTTCGGCCTGTCGCCGCACGCCTGCGCCACCGCGGCCCCGGGGCTGCCAGCACCTGCGGCGGGGCGTGGTCGCCGCCCCCCTCAGCTGACGCTTGCCGCCCTGCAGGGGGCGCCGATGCCTGTGCGGGTGTGCGCCCGGGCGCAGCGCCTCCTTCAGCCCATTGCCCGGCGGGAGTGCCGACAGCTGTGCCGGCGCGCGCCGGCTGTCCTGCTCTCCTGCGGGGGCACCTGGACTCGCGGCGGCCAGGCACCCGCCCCTCCTTCTCGCCTCGGGTGAGGGCCGCGCGGCCGCGGCCCTGGGCACATGTGCGTGGGAGTAGCCCCCCTCCGATGGCGGAGGCGGCTGCGCGCCCGGATACAGCATCTGTTGATCCGCTCCCCCGCCGGGGCGGCGTCCGAGCACCCGCACCCCTTTTTTCAGCGTGCGCTCGAGCGGGCCGCCAGTGGCTGCGGGCGGTCGCTGGCTCTGAGGGATGCCGGCGCTTGCGGCAGAGGCGTGCCCGCCCCTCCGCTTCTTTCCTCACTGGCGGTCTCACAGGCCGGGGCGCCGAGCAGTTTGGCGCCTCCTCTTGCCGCCTCCCGTGAGCGTGGGGCGCTCAAGGCGGAGGCATGTGCGTCCCCCCCAAAAATAAACAAATAAATACATACATACATACAAACAAACAAACAAAACCACAGCCACGGCTCCCCTGTAGTCTGCGCACCGCGGCTCCCGGGTCACGGGCGCTCTTGGCTGGGGATGCCCGTGCTCAGGAGTGGCTCCCGTGGCCACAGGCCCTTGCTGCGCCTCTTAAGTGCTGGGCTTGTGGCAGGTGGCAACTGCACCCCTTTCAAAGCCACTGTGTTGTAGCGGCTACAGTGTTGGACTGGGACATTAGAGTCCCAGGTTCTAGTCTCCTTTCCAGGGGTATAGTTTAGGGCTAGAGCCCCTGCTGGGCTTGCAGAAGATCCCTGGTTCAGTACTTGGCATCTCCAGGTAGGGCTAGGAAACCCCTACCTGAACCCCTGGCAGAGCCAGTGGGGGGGGGACAGTTTCTCCACTCCTCCCCTATAAACTTAATAAGGTTAACGGCTAGTTACACAGTGTCTTAAATGTGAACACATAGAGCCATACAGAAAGAGGGTCTATGTTGTTGGCACTCAACTCTCTAGCCGCTGCCAGACACGGAGGGTGCCCCTTCTGTCTGGCGGTAGTAGCGGCACTGCTGCCTGTTGCCCGGGGTGCCCAGTGAGTAGCCCACGGGAACCTCCTATGTGCTTTGACCTCTGCCGCATTACTTTTAAGGAGTGGTGGTTGGTGTGTTGGACTGGGTCCGGGGTCCTGGGCCCTCGCTTCTTCTTGCCAATGTCGTGCCAAGCTTACCTCCCTTTCTACATCATGCCCCCCAAGAAGGGCCAAGGTTGAAAGAACGGGAGGGGTAGGGCCCCGCCTCCCCTTCCCAACAGATTGCTGCCAAGGCCCGATTCCGAGTTTGTTGATGAAACGGACCCAGTTCTGGCATCAATTCTCGCTCGTCTGGAAGCTGCTGAGCGTTCTTCAGGGATCCCTTCCCCCTTCCCCGGCCAGGCCTAAGAAACCCCTGGTGGTCCAGCCTAGGTGAACGCGACAGCAGACCCAACGTTCACTACTTCTTTCTATTTCAGCTCGTCTCTGGGTTCAGTACACTTGGACGCCATGGAGGCCTTCCACCTCGCTTCGCAGGTTCACCATGGCAGCACTCCACCGCTGCAGGCAGTCCACCTTCCTGCGACATCTCTGTTAGCAATGATCCAAGCAACATCCTCCTCCTTGTGGTTTCGCCCAGGCGACGCACCACAGCTGGAGGCGGTTCGCCCTCATCAGGAGCACTGCAAGTGGCATCGTCTCCCTGGCTCCTGGATGTGGGTGAGATGACTGCACTTCGACCCACTTGTCCAGACAGGCGACCTTCAGGGCCGTGGGGTTGCCACCTTAGCTTACCTCCCTGGGGCGGCTGTCCCTCCCAATGTCATCTCCCTATACGACGCCCTTGCCGCCTGCAGCTCCGTCAGTCACACCCCAGTAACCCCAGCCGCTTAACGCAGCATCTTACAGGGTTTTGCTGGATTAATTTGGGATACCTCACCTGCCCCCGCCCGCTCGGGCATCAGATCCCTACGCTAAGTTGGCGAGTTGTAATGTTACCAGCGCTACTCCTTCTCGTAATGACTTTCACCTGAGGAGGTGTGTGACTGGCTTATGTTGAGGCCTTTCACAGGAGGGCCGCCATTGCCCTTTTCGGCGCAGGGACCTGTCGGACCAGGACCTTTTGTTCCAATTTTGACTCCTTCCTGGCCGTGTGTGGCGACAGTTCTGGCAGTGGCCACATTCACCAGGCTGTCTCCTGCACTGGCCCTCGGCCGATGGCGGGTCCGCTGCTTCAGCACCGCTGTTTGTGCTGGGAATACAGCCCCAAGGGCACATGCTCCCAGGACACGTGCAGTTTCCATCGTGGGTGCTGCCTTGTAGTAGTCAGCCCTCATGCACCTCTTGTCCAATGCCCGGGGATGGTAGGGTCCCCCTTGGAAAGGCCGAGGCAGTAGGAAGCTCGGGTTGGCCATGCCTGGTTAGGTTGGTGACGCTACTCCGGCTTTAAGATGCTACCCCAACTGGGGGAACACATCTTACTTTGGAACACGGTTTTATGCTAGGTTCTAGGACCCCTCCCCCCTTTCTTAGGTCAACATAGGCCATCCTTACCTCGTAAGCAACATTTTTCCCCGCCAGGCGTCGACAGGTTCATGAGAGGTTAACAAGGCAGTAATGGTAGAAGGGTTATGCCACCCCTTTTTTTCCACACCCCGTTATTTAGGGATCTCCCTTTTTGAAATGATGCCCAGGAAATCCTCTAGGGAGTTTATCCTAATTCGTAACCTCTCTTCCCTGAGTGTCATTCAGTTAATCACGAGGTCCTTGTTCATCTCTGTTCAGTGCAACACACCTCTTCGTTGAGGCAGCTGTCTTGGACTGGGATCCCGGCCATGGGTCCCTGATGGGCATGTCCTACAGGAAGTCCAAAGATGGTGGTCAAGGTTCTGACCTAATGCAAGTATTGCTCCCCTTTCCTGTTACCTCGGTGTTCCTTAGCTCACAAAAGGCTGAGGGCCTGTCTCCCACATCAACATTCAGTGAAGCCAATCCGATACCCTTAGGCGTTTTTCTCGCCTCCCTCAGGACAACTTTCAGGCCCTTTGGGCTCAGTTCCAAGCAGTTATACATCTTCCTAGGGTTTTTCCTTTAAGGGGCCATGCAAGATATGGTAGGACATCTTCTTTTCACTGTTAGGGTAGCGGCCCCTGACCGTGCCTTCTCGCGCCGGCTCAGTTTGAGCAGTGCAGGGACTGCGGCTGCCACACCATCGAACCAGGGTCACTTCTGCTGTGTTCATGTATCCATAGGCATGGCGTCAACTTAGTAAGGCTTTAATGGCACCTCCTTCCGGAAGCGTGAGCCTCTATTCAAAGCCGGACTGCAGATTCACATGGTTCCGCTGTTACCCTAAGGGGTTTCAGATTCTTAGGGCAGGTCCGATCGTGCTGTGGGTAACGGCCTGTAGAGTGGAGGCTGCTGCCGCTGCCAAGCACATTTTGGATGACCTTACAGCCAAGTCAGTAACACTCCCCCCCTTCAGTATGACAACATGACCTCGTTATTCATTCTCTGTCCTCCTGAAATTAGAAAGTCATGTCATGTGTCAGTGTGTTCGCGCTCCAGAGTCGGTGTTACAACATCTGGTTCTGGGTCCACCAGGGACCGGGTTAGGCAAACCCAATTGTCAGAAAATTAGGTCAACGTCTTCCGGGCCTTAGCCCCATGGGTGCTCCTTTCCCAGATCCCATCCTTGCAGTACCATGGGAGTCCGGGATACTGAAGCCAGGCATGCCATCCTGCATTCCATGGCTCTCCGTACAGGAGCCGCCTGCGACACAGCAGGTAGGGGGTCCTGCGCACTAGACAAAGCTTCAGCAATAGGACTCATGGCTCTTATCTATAGATCATTGGCCGCAATTTTGCTCCTCCTTTAGGAACAACAGACTATCTGGGACCATAAGTCGCAAGCTGGCCATTTAGCCTTCCGGCCCACAATGGTGGGATTCACTGACTCCATGTCAGATTTTAGGTTTGGCGTGCAATATATCTGTTGGGCACAGATGTTGCCTGCTTTAGTAAATTAGCCACCCTCTCTCCCTGGATACCCCTTTTGGGCTCCGGGGGTAACAGCCCTCCATTTGAGCTTTACAGTAAAATGTTTCCTTCGGAATTCAGGGTTGGTTTGGGCTCCCAAGGCCGACTTGTCCCGGAGGGCCTTCGATATGCTTCAAGATACAGGTCTGGACCAGTGTAACCCATTTACGTATTTGGTGATCAAACTGATCGGCATGGCAAGGGCATGGCAGTGGCCCACGGCCAAACGCAAGTCAATGGGTTATGCCCTGTCGGCGGCACCTTATGGGTTTTTTGGAATGCTGCGGGTCTGAGGAGGGGACTCCGTTTTATCACTTCAATGGCTTACTGTTGACTTAAAGGCAATTTGGGGTAGTTTCTACATTAGCTCTACCCCGCTAGGCCTAGGTGATTTGCAGTTCAGAACCCACTGTTGTTACATTGAAGCAGTCTCCATGGTAGCCGCTGGAGGTTTCTCTCTCAAGCATGTTTTGACATTTTAATGTGCTTATTCCTTAGACCAGCAGACTCGTCGTACGCCGATATGGGTGCTATTACATGGGCACGTTATGATGTCTGGAGCTGCATGGAGGGCTTGTGTGTCATCTTCGGACTTCAGCTTCTGTCACCCGGACACATTGAGATCCAGTGGCTTCACAGACGAGGCATATGGTGGGAGCCCCCTGCTCACTCTGTTCCACCAAAGTTTGTCAGTCTTCCTCCACAGGTCCAGGTGCTGCACATTGAGAGGAATGACTCCTGCTGTAAACCAGGCGAGGACCTGATTGAACAGGCCTTGGTTGAGATGCAGGTGGTTCGACATACCTGGCCGGAAGTAGTCTATTGCAGCCCTCACTGCTGCCATGGATCAATGGGAAGGACTGGAATGACGTTGCCAGTGGCAGGGCACGTCCGAAAGTGCACAGAGAAATGGCTTATGGCCAGGTGAATGAGGTGATGGATGCACCACCCGCCAGGGAATTCTGTGGACATGGAGGGAGCGTTACAGGTAGGACTGTGTCCGCCTGTCTCATTTAGTGAATAACAAATTTCTGTCTGATCTGCAAAGGGGCCTGCGGGAAGTTCTTCTGCGCAGGTGGGGGGAGTTTCACAAGCTCTAGGCTTGTGACTCCGGTGGCGGCTAGGACGGGCAAAAACAGGAAAGTAGGGATGGTGCGCATGCAGAGGCACCTTATGGTGACAGGTGACGCCTGAGGGCCACCCGAACGGGTTGTGCGGCTCGGCGGGGGGATAAGGGTTGCCTGGGAGACCAACCCTACTCACTCACCCAGGTGTTTCGCGGCACCGGGTTGGGGGTGACACCGGAAGGTCTACCTCCCCCAGAAGGGGCAGTCCGGAGGGATGGCGAGATCACTGCCACCCCTCAGGCTGGGTGTGTTTTTGCCCAAGAAGTGCCAGCTAGCCGCTGACACAGTTAGATGCCCGTCCTAGTTACCCCTTTGCAGCTATTTCAATAAATGTGGCCCAGTTTTTAACCCAAGCTTGTTGTCTGCGTCTTCTTTAACCCATCTCCGCTCGCAAATCCCCCCCCAGCTTACCTTCTCACCACCTTTGTGACCAGCTGCTATTGCTACTGCTCCTTTTTCTCATCATTGATAACCACTTGCTTGCTTGACAGGCAGAGAGCCTGGGAACAAGTAAGCAGTGGCATCAACTGCTCCCCTTGTCACCACCACCATTGTCTGGGTAGTGGTGAGAAGAGTGAAAGGGAGGTAAACAAGCAGGTTGCAATGGTGAAGACGAGGAGCAAGTCCAGGGAGTTCTTGTCAGCGGACCTCTGCTGGGATGTGGGGCCTCGGTAGGTGCCCAACCATGCCTACCCTTGACACTGGTGATGACTGTCCACATCCCCTAAGTACCTTCACCCCTACTGCAACACATCTACTGTGCTATAGAAGGGTCATCATTTCACTCTGAGAATTATTAGAAGTTTGGGTGAAAGGGAATGATTGAGGTGACAAATTGCGAATAGTCAGACATTTCTGACTGGGAGAGAGATATCTGCCATGAATAAAACAGGACTGTACTAATCACTGACACCTTCAGCTTTTTGTGTCCAAAATTAGGGCTGAGCCAAAATGGGAAGGATGTTTTCCTTTCTTTTCCTTTCAGCACTTTTGGGAGCGGGGAGAAGTATGCAAACAAAAGCAAAATTCTTCTGGGTTCTTGAGGTAGCCTTAAAACTTGATCAGAGCCAGGGCAAATCTGATTGGCATCACAACATACTCCCTGATTGGCTGAGCTCACTGACTTCAGCAACAAGAGTATTCTTTTCTTTTCTTTTTTAATGGCATTGATCAGAGGGATGAAAGACAGCAAAGAGCTGTGAAAAAGATGAGCAAGAAGGGGTTTGGTGAAAATTGTATCTTGTCCCAAAAGTCCCCCTTTTGCATTGAAAATGGTTCACTTGTAAATGTTTGCCACAGCCCTATCTAAAGCTGTCAAGAACATTAGCTACCTTGAGAGTCTAAGGCTCCAGTCCTATACACATGCACCTGGGAATAATTCCCACGGAAATCAGTAAGAATTACTTCTGAGTAGACATGTACAGTACTGTGCTGTTAGATCCATAGGTAGGATTAACATCTTTAACAGTGCAATCCTATACATGCCTACTCAGAAGTTCATTTACTCCCAGGTAAGTGTGTATAGGATTGCACACTTTAAAAAAAGACTGATTTCTACAAAGGAAAAAAAATGTCAAGTACTGTTTGGGATTGAGATCTGGAGAATGAAAAGAGTAGCAGTATTCAGTTAGCTTCACATCTGCTCAGAAACAAAATTTATATTTCTTTTCTACTGACAGAACTGGGGGAAATGCTGAAAGGAGAAAAACTTTGGGAAAATTTCTGGAATGAGAAAAACAACCACAACCACAAGCCATTTAGACAGCCACAAGTCATTTAAAGATTATTTGCTGACTGTGAGTTCAGCAAGCCTCCACTTATTACCTACTTAACTTGACATACATTTTTCTTCTATTTTAATCAATGCTTTTGCAATTGCTCTTCCAAGGGGTGAAAGATAAGAGTGTATCTGCTGCTTTTAAAGAAATGAAATGGCTTCCTGTCACTCTGTTCTCCATATCCTTTTTCTCATGTGATTTGTTATATCTTGACTCTCATACAGATAGTGCATAAAGTATGCAGTCCTAAATTAGTCTCTGGTTCTGAGAGATATATAAACAAAATTTCAAATCGTATTAGATCTTCAAGTCATGCATATATATGACATTTCTGGCTAATGTTCAGAACCCCACAGTTTAGAGCACTTCAATTGCCATTATCAGGGAATATTTCAGCAGGGTGACATGTCAGTTTGGACTCTAGCCCAAAGTATGTTTATATGTTAGGACTTCACAAGAGAGTGAAGTCAATATCATCCACACATGATATCCAGCAACCCCGGATCAACACAGTTCAGATGACAACTAGGAAGAAGAAGAAAAAAATCTTCAGAGCAGATACCTCAAGAAAGATAGGGTGCTTCCAGATGGGGCATTATATTCACCATTGCCCTGCCTCATTCATGGAATTTTACAGAGGGATCAGATAACATCATCTTCAATTAGTAACCTTCCTGTGTTTTCCCACTGTTTCCCCCCCCCCGCCACCAATTTCTTACCAGAAAAAAATCCATTGTTGAGGAAAACTGCACAACATCTTTTCATTGGTAGTGCTAGAAGCCCTCCATCTAGAAGCACCCTTAATCAAACCACACATGATGTGTATTATATCATCAAGGAATTAAGCTTGTAGATGACTTTCCAGAAAACATCTGCCCATTTTAGAGATAGGAACATGTTTGAAAGATGAAAAAAGATTATTATTATTATTATTATTATTATTATTATTATTATTATTTTAAATGAGAGACTATAACAAACAGCCTTCTCTCTTTCTGAATTCCAGTTTGTGAGGATAAACTTTTACACTTACATCCCAGTTGTAGACTTCCAAGAGACTATTTACTACAGTCCTAGTCTGACACTCTAACAACTAGACCACATCCATTCTCATGCAGCTGACAACCGTTGGAAAGAAATAGGACATTAGACTAGAGGGAGAAGTGAGTTGCTCAAAGCCTTCAAATGCTGTTTTTATTCTGTAATGGTTATGTTTTTATTGTATTTTAGTGTGTTTTGTTGTTTTAATCTATTTTAAGTTGTTTTTGTGAGCCATCTTGAATGCCATTTTGTTTGGAAGAAAGGCCGGTTATAAATCAAATCAATCAATCAAATCAAAGGCAGAAGATGTGTGTGTGTGTCTCAGCACACCGATACAGAACCACTCTGACTCCACATACGTTTTAACACAGCAGCCATGTTAGAGAAAGAAAGCTACCTAATATCCCACACATGCCCACCCCCTTGAAATCCATTCTCCTTTAACCAATTTGCTCCCCTTCCTATTAATTTACCTTTCAGACCTTTCCAGCCCTTAACGTATTACTCAATTAATTCAGTATCTTCCAAAATTCCATCTCTCTCCTCTTGATTCACCCCGGCCCCCCATTTACCTTCAGTATCCTTCCAAAGTGCCCCCCTTTTGACAATAAAAATTGCAGATGTGCCCCCATCTGGCTCAGGACCACAGCAGCCAGGACAACGGTTGAAGCCCCCTTACCCTAGGGTGAGCATACGTGCCGTTTTAAACAGGACAGTACTGTTTTTTTCATATTTCCCGACCGTCCTGTCATTTTAATATAAATGTCAATTTTGTCCCGTTTTTATTTTTTTGTAAAAAACTGAACGTGTTTATCATAAGGCTCTATGCTAATCAATGCATGCAGTAAAACTACTAGTGTGACAAAAGAGGAAGTTCCCTTTACTTTATCCAGTCAGGGCCAGGCTTCTTGAGCTAGCGACAATCAGATGCCGCCCCCTTGCTTGTCTGCAGTGGTGGGGAATTCAAGAGGCAGTCACTAAGCCCCATTCAGCGTGTGGGAGCCAGGAGGGTGAGTCTTACTGTTATTTCTACCATCATTCTGCCCATAGAGATTCTTTCTGCCCTACATTCAGTTTGATTTGGACTTTTCAGACTCATATTTCAGTTCAACAGGCTGTTAGCTATTTTTTTATTACAGTGGAACTCTCTGGTGGGACATTACATAACCCCGTCCTGTTTTTGTCATCCCAATATCCCGTTTTTGTCTCAAGGAAATATGGTCAGCCTACCTTACCCCCATTCCTCACTAGGGTCCTGATCCAGATTAGGAGCCCCTCTGCTTACTTCAGAGTAACAAAGAAGATGTAGCTGCTAGCTTCCAAAATGCCATCTCTCTCCTCTTGTTTCACCCCGGCCCCCCATTTACCTTTAGTATCCTTCCAAAGGGCCCCCCTTTTGACAATAAAAATTGCAGATGTGCCCCCATCTGGCTTAGGACCACAGCAGCCAGGACAACGGGTTGAAGCCCCCTTACCCTAGGGTGACCATACGTACCATTTTAAACAGGACAGTACTGTTTTTTTCATATTTCCCGACCATCCTGTCGTTTTAAAGATATGATTTTATGCATTTTTCTGCTAGCTACATCTTCAAAGTAAGATATAGCAAAGCCCTGGACAAGAGTGGCATGACTGGATCTACATATGGGAGGCATGCACAGGCCTTGCATCGAAGGTAAAGGCTTGGCACATGGCTGTGTGCTGAGCAGTATGTGTTGCTGATGGCTAAGGGGTGGGGGGAGGCGCCAGTAAACCCTGTGGGGAGGACTGATTATTTTAACATGCTGGGTCAAGGCATACAAATCCTAAATTTATTTTTCCTATCATCACTTATCTTGTCAACTATCTGCTCTAGATAGAGGTGTCTAGCACATCTGAAAAAGGACTCAATTAAATAATGATTAATACCATTAAACTGTATTTGCATGTTCAAGGCATGTTAGCTGCTTGAAAAAGTATTGAATAAACAATTAAACTGTTTTTGAATTTTGGAGGTGAGAACTGATGATTTTCTTGCGTTCTCTTATAACATAGTCTGAGGTTTTATTGCTAAATCATACAAATTACAGCTGCTGAGATCTTTACCCTGATATTCTAATTTAATCAAAGAGAAAGAGCTTCTGCAATGATACGATTTTATTCATTTTTCTGCCTAAATTCCAAGGGGGCATAGCTGTACCCCTTATTTCAAAATACATATGCCAGTTATATAAAAAAGAAAAGCAAGGAAGTGACATGAGCGAAAACAAACAGCTTGTTATGTAAATCCTTATTCCAGAGGAGTATAATTATCTAAAGAATGTTAAGCTGTGACATCCTTTGCTTGCTTCATGCTTGTTTTAGGCTGAAGGCCAAGGCCAAGAACACAACAGTTCTTATAACTGTAATATAGTTATAGTATTATTCTACCTTTGGGGCAGTGAAGACAGAGCAATCAATAATAGTCCTCTCAGATGGAACAGTACCATCTTGGCATGCACATGGAAAACTTATTGTTAAGGTAGAAGGCCAGTCTAGCCTTCTCCTGATGTGTACACTTTTTGCAAGCAGGGAGATGTTAATATACAGGCTTTTCAGACAAACATGCCTAGAAGTATCAGGCACATGAAGGACTGTCTGTGCCATATGCTCCTGGGAATGTTAGTATCAACTCTAGGAATAGACCACAACAGAAACATACCTATTTTTCAGCAGGGCTAGCATAGATCTACTCACATCAGTTATGTATAAGGAAAAAGATCCTTAATGTAATAGATTCTTAATGTAATAATAATATCATATTCTTCTATTAAAAGTATCCAAAGTGGTGTACAGCATAATCATAAAACCATATAATATAATTAATAAAAGTACATCCAACAAACAATTTCTAAAAGCAATCACAAATATTAAATAATACAACCAACACCTAAATACACACACACACACACACACACACACTCACTCACTCAAAACAGATGCAGCAGCAATGCCTTGAAGAATTATTTTCTATAAAGAACAGCACAGTGGGTTCATCAAGGGAAAAAGGGTCTGGTTACCATCTATTTCTTTCCTAAATTCCTACTCCCTTTCCTACTTCCTACTTAAATTTCTAGTCCCTCTCCTGTCTAGGATCTAGCATGCTTCTTCTATCCCTCCAGATGAAAAGGTACTCCAATACTGTAGGAAGATATGCGCTAGCCAGAGGATCACGATGGCAGTGATGTGTCAAGAATCCACTCTTAGGAAAATATACTTGAACATGTTCTATTTGAACATTTGCAAACTACATAGTTCAATCAAGTTATGTCCAATACATTTAGGTGATATGTATCGACTGATGTTTTCTCCCTATATGGTACAGAAAACATAACTGATGTTTTTCTCCCATATGGTATAGAAAATAAATCTGAATGAAGCTGGACAGGGACACAATGGGACTTACTTCTGAGTAGACATGTATAGGATTGCACTGTTCATCTCCAAAATGTGAAATAAATTCAAGTATTTTTGGTTGTGTGAAGAGGCTATCAGTCAATAATCTCCAAAGCAATATATCTGTTGTAACTGATGTTGTAAACAAGCCCACAGACAGCAAGAGAAAAATAATTATGAGTTTAAGGGTGATGAATTTTCAAAAGCGGGTAGCATTCATCGTGCACTTTGCTTTCTTTCTTCTATTGAGTAGTGTATAAGGCATACAGCTCAGCATTGAAATAACAAGCATTTTGTTTGTTGAACATTTGCAAATTACATAGCCTGAGTTACGTCTAATACATTTAGGATTAATATGACTGAAATTTCCTCCATAAATAGTATAGAAAATAAACATTGATGAAGCTAGACGATGCCTTCCCAATGGCCTAGTTTTAGGCCACTGAAAGTTCTATAAATGCTGATGGAAATTAAGTATACTGCTCTGTCCACCAGACCACCTTTTGCTTTGATGTTTGATCAATGAAAAACTATTCTTTGATGTTTGAGGGAAAGTGATATTATTAAAAGTCAGAAATTCGTGGTTTTGCTTTTCACACTCAGTAGCTCTTTGACAATACATTAAATGGCATTTGCAAATGTATAATCAGTCATCCTGGACACATTTTTCCCTTATTACTGCCAGAAACATAATTTTCACTGAATGCCAAGTCAGAAATTAACTTATTTCAGCTGGAAGTTTCCCTGCCTCCACTCTCGCAAATATTCTTTAGAACTGCATAATACCATATTATTGTATGGTAAAAAATGACACCATTTTTTCTTCCTATTAACTGAACTATGGAGCCATAATTTCACAGTTTGGTTAATTTAGTGTGGAACCATAATCCCCCTCTCTCTGCTCTAAAAGTGACAATATCTGAAATTTATTTTTTCTTGCAACCATGAGATCTAGAAGCATACACTAAAAAAAAGGGAAGGCTGGTTCAAATCGATGTGATTTACTTTATTTAGGGCCCAATCCTATGCATGATTAGACAGAAATAAGTCCTACCACCCCCAGGATCCCTCAACCAGCATGCCTGGCTGGGGGATGCAGGGAGTTAGAGGACTTATTTCAATCTAAAGATGCAGAGGATTGCATCCTTATTAATGATGTGTTTATTGCACCTTTCCTCCAAAGAGTGGCATGCATGGTTTTCTACCCCATATTTAATCCACACAACAACCCTGTATGGTGGGTTAGATTGAGAGATAGTGATTGGCCCAAAGTCGCTCAATGAGCTTCATGGCAGAGTGGGGATTTGAAGAGTGGGGATTTGAAGCCAGCTCTCCATGGCCCTAGTTCAGTATTTTAACCACTACAGCACATTGACTTGCCACTGAAATCTGCTAAAATAAGATTTGGAGGGCAAATCTGGGGACTTGATTGGGTGAAATCTGTGGTAGAATTTCAATATAGTGCTACTGAAATCCACCATAACATTGGGGAATTCAAGCACAGAAGTCCATGCCCCCATGATTTGTGGTGTGAGGAGGGCAAACTATTCTGCAGAATTCTAGGGGCCAGTTTTGCAATCTGCCTTCTATTATGCCACTTCAAAAATGCAGGTGGGATTGAATGTTAGAATCAGGGTGGGCATCAAGGGAGGCATGGTTGGACACCTGCTGAGGGCCCACACCCCAGCACGGTCTACTGATAAAAGCCCCCTGGAGTTGCTCCTCCTCTTCATCATTGCAACCTGCTTGTTCATCTGCCTCTAGCTCTGGCCCAGACAATGGTGGTGGTGAGAAGGAGAAGCAGTAGATATCACTGCCTACTTGCCCACTGGCTCTCTGCCTGTCAAGCAAGCAAGTGTCAATGATGAGAAAGAGGATGAGGAACAATAGCCACTGATGACAATGGTAGTGAGAAGGTGAACTCAGTGAGGGAGGAGTCCATTGGGGTTTTCTTGCCCAAGCCTCCTCAGAAACCTGGAGCCAACACTGGTTAGAATATTCCTCCAAATCAAAAAGTCCTTGGATGTAAGAATTTAGCATCATGTCAAGGAGAAGGCTAGGTCAGAATATTTCTGATTTTTCCAAGGCCTTTGATAATAGTTGAACAGAAAGGCAATGAACAGGTGACTTGCCACTAGATTCTTATGAAAACATTTTTATATGATGAACTTAGAGTCTTCATTTTGGGGTTTGCTTTGCTTTTTGTTTGCCTCATTATATTAAGGCTGGGGAAAATAGTCACAACAAAGATATTTGTGATAGGACTCAGTGATGTTTTGCTCAAAGAGGGAAAAAGTCAAAAACTACCACATGGCCTGCCCAACCTGGTGTGTGTGTGTGTGTGTGTGTGTGTGTGAGAGAGAGAGAGAGAGAGAGAGAGAGTTTAATTAAATGATATGGAGAGAATGTTAGAACTGCTTAGAACAAGCACTAACATCGACTTCTGGCCATTTTTGGTCATTATTGGGTTGGTTCCAGGCTTAGGTGAGTGCAACTGGACTAGCAGAAATGGACTTCCCCTTCCTCTCCATGATAGCACCTCCACCCCCCTGAAAGAGACCCTGCTGAATTAGGTAGGCTGTGGGGTAGGGCTTGGGGATTCCCCCCCCCCCAATTGGGTGGAGGCACATTCTATTAATGGAACACCAGAAAATGCCTCCATCTGATTTTCAGCAGTCTTCTCATTTCCCTTGCACCACAGCCTACCCCATTCAGCAGTGTCTCCCAACACTTTGTATAGCATTTGGGGGGAGTATGGAGGGGCTGATGTGGAGAGGAATGGGTGGGGAAGTCTGCTTCCGCCAGCCCAGTTGCATGTGCCTAAATCTGGATCCAACCCGCTGTAGACCAAAGCAGCAGCATTTAACTGCATTTCCATTTTTAGAAGCCAAATTGTTTGCATTTTGGCAGTGATAAACTCAACAAATATCGTGGAATAATGAAGTTCTTGAGTACATGATTGATATCTGTACTAGCTCAGACAAATGTCGCTGCAAAGCTTGAAAGCCAAACTACTTTATTAATTTCACGCTAAGAAAAACCACTCTCCCTTGGCGCCTTGCTTTGACAGGTATCGCTCACAATATCGTAAAGAGGTGCAAGTAAATACTGAATTCTGTGCACGGGTCCAGCAAACCTGTTTTGTAGATCAGATGTTGCCAACCATGCATACAGGCTAGCGGTGCAGCTAGCCAATTTTAGACCCTGGATTTCATGCCCTTGCAGGGGGCCTCTTTAGAGAGCCATGCATGCTACTTTAGTTGCGACACATGCAACTGACATTTCTCTCCCAACCCCCATGTTCTATGCATTACTGACACATTCAAAAAGTAGTTTGCCAACAGAAAAAGAAATCCTCTGGGCGTGTGCAGCTTCACATTTTATATCATAACACCATCATGACTGCAGGAATAAAATGGAGTTTGCTTTTATGGTTCTGATGCTAAACACATTGGGCAGATTCCAAAGAGGTGCTTACGCCCCCACCGATTCTTTCCCACCCCGCTGATTCCCTTCCACAAGCAGTGGGTCCTGCCCATTCCATTGCACAAGCAGGACCTACCAGATGCAAGGAAGATTTAGCACTGCCTAGGGGAAGCCCTGAAATAAGTGGAAATCCCCTTACGTGAGCTCTGCTGACCTGCCTCCTCCCCAACATGAGTGTTTCTGCTCATTTCAAGTTGCCCCGAAGAGCTAAATTTCCGTTGCACAAGCGGTGAGGGCTGCTTGTTGGCGTGACTGAAGAGAATCAGTGGAGGTGGAAGCTCCCTGTTGGATTCTGCCGATTTACTTGGGAATAAGCACCATTTGGTTGAAGAACTGGATGATATATATTTAAAGTCAAAATAATAAAATATGCCTGGCTGGCTGCTCCCAACTTTCAAATATTTTTCAAAAATAAGAAAGGTGTCCTGGCAACCAACATCAGCCCTAGCGTGCCTGGCGTGCCCATGCCAGCCCAGGGGTTAACATCAGGCCTGTTTGCTGCTGTCCCTCCCACCTGCTGCTCTCTGGCTTGTTATCCCCCCGCCCCGATGGGGGGAACCTGGACTTCAGCCCTGAGATCCAACCCTAGCTGCACCACTCGTAGAGGCAAGAACTATCTTTGAAAGTATTCCGAAACTGAACTGACAATGCGCTGAAAATGAAACTCTCCCTTAGTGAGTGCAGTGTTGAAAACAGTGACATTGGATTAGCCAGCAAGAAGACAGGGTGTGTGGTAATGTGGAAAGAGAAATTGGGCTTCAGCTCCCTTCCCTTGTAATGGGATCCACTTGTAGTTTCTGCAGTTAGCAGGAGTGGGCACCCTGCAGCCCTTGGTCTAATTTCAAAAGCCCTCTGCAAGCAATCAGTCCAGACTCCTGGCAAGAGTGGTCTGTTCTTCACCCAGCAGCCTGCTGGCTGGAGAAGAAGAGGAGGTGAGAAAAAGGAGATGTCAGATAAAAAGAGAGAGAAGGACCAGGTTCGGATGATCAGCAGGGGAAACAACACACCCCTGCACGTGTCATTCATGTGACCAGGATTACCCTCATTACCAGCACCCCATTGCAGGTTGCTGTGTTATCTGAACCCAGCATGCAGTGTGGCCATGGTGACCTTTCACTCACCGTACAATCCATGGCTTGCGGCAGGGGTTGTAGGGTGTGTGAAAAGTTACCACAGCTGCGCTGGATGCCAGGTTAGGCTGACATGGCAACCCATGGTGTGGCACAGGTAATTAGGCTAATCCCGGTCGTGCAACAGGCATGAGCAGGGTGGGGGAAACAACCAACACTGTGTTGTTCCCCCTGCTGGTCATCAGAACACCCCTAGAGAGAGAAGGGGTGGTCCAGCCCCACCCAATGCTGGCTGTAGCATGTCAACCCAATAGAGCATGCTTTTCACTTACTGAAGACAAGACTGAAGGCAGAAAGACCCACAAACAAGCAGCAGCTGAAGGCAGCTGCAGTAAAGGCCTAGCAAAGCATCTCGAGGGAGGAAACTCAGCATTGGGTCATGTCCATGGGTTCCAGATTTCATTTCAGGGAGTCATTGACTGCAAAGGATTTTCATCCAGGTATTAAAGGCGATCCTTAAGTCTGAAATTATGTTGGTTTGTTCCATTACTTATGAGCCACCAACGATGGGTGGGTGTGGATGCCACTGGCTGTCCTTCCTGAATGGTTAGTGCCCCACTTTTGTCACACCCCTTGAATTACAGCTGAAAGTCCTGACTTCACTCCCATCTGGGTGTGTTTCCTTTCAACTTCGATGTGGTGGTGTACAGAGGCCAACTGCCAAAACAGTTATCCTTGTTCCAATATTTCTGGCCCTGACTGTACATATGCTAACAGTCAGTGGCTACCTCCTGCAGAAGCAATCAGCACAGTTGATTGGGAAATATCCATGCACAAGCTGCATTCTCTTCAGTTGTAACACAGATGTGAATTACTGAAAATTGATTGCTTCTAAGTGATAATGAGCTTTTGAAGTGCTTAAGTATACCTTTTCCAGGCAATCTGATTAGAAAACAACCTCTGATCACAGAGTGCATTAGCATTTTGAACAACAGCATTTCATCCCTCATTATAGAGCAATACAAAGACAAACCCTTTTCTGACCTAATGTGAAACATCATTAGACAGTGTTATGTGTGGTAGCAAGCTAAAGGTTTATGCATTCCTCCTTCCCCTCTCCTCCTGTTGCGTGACCACATGGAGGAGACTGGAAGCTTTCACTTCCTGTTTTAAACTAACCAGAGCTTTTCATGACATCCAAATGTCTAATTAGTTTAGGGCACAATCCTATGTATGTTTAGACAGAAAGAAATGCTGGATATGCTGGGAGTTGTGGGACATTTTTCTATCTAAACTTGTATAGGATTGCACCCTTAAGCTATGGTTTGTTCAGACATGGTTTATGATCCTGGCTTGTTAAGAAACCATAGCTTAAAACTAACCAGAATTCCCCCAGTTCTGACATAACCAGAAATTATGGTTAGTTTGCTGGAGGGTGATGCCTTCACTCTCTTCCTTGTGTTTGCACCAGGGATGACAGCGGAGCCCACAAGCCCAGAGCTCACAGATGCTCATGCTTGTAATGCTAAATGATGGTTTAGTGCAGCCTTCCTCAACCTGGTGTCCTCCAGATGTTTTGGACTACACTTCCCAGCATTCCTGGCCATGCTGGCTGGGGTTGGTGGGAACTGCAATCCAAAACATCTGGAGGGCACCAGGTTGGGGAAGGCTATTTTAGCATTACATTGAATGAGGCCTTAGGCTACAGTTGCATGCATGTTATTTATGAGTTGTGTTAGCAGTAGGCCTTGCTTCTAAGTCAACGCACATAGAAAAGGGTTGTTAATATATTAGGAATCATTTGCACCTTTCTCCATTGTCACCTTGATGGGAAGCATAAGATATATCAGTGTGGGGTAACAGGTAAAGATTAAGACTAGGACCAGAAAGACCCAGGTTCAAATCCCTGCTTAGTCATTAAGCTGGGTTTCTTCTTCATCTCATCCTAGGCCAGGTCTACACCTTGTGTCATATCAGTACGATCCCATCATGGTGACGCTATATCCTTCTTGCATATTTATACCTTGTAAGACACACAATGATATCTGTTGTGGTATTTTGGATAACATGGAATAAAAAGTAGGATATAACGCTAGTAAAGCAGTATCCAGAATGTCTAATGTGCCCTGACAGTTATCAGTGCACTTCAATACCAATAAAAATAACTAGTGTAGATCTAGCCGTAGTTGCTGTGGAGATCAGGCCTAGCTAAGAAGAACTATTTGAATACTGAACACTGAACAGCTTGGCTTGGGGCTGCTCCTTCTCTTCTCACAGCCAACTTTCTTGTGCTACAAGTGGGAAATTGTGTCTCTACAGCTCCATCATAAAAAAATATGGACAGAAAATCTCCCTGGACAGCCATTGCAAGAAAATTTACCCTATTATTGCTTATAATAAAAGAAGAAGAGTGATTAAGTATTGAGAGTTGTAAGATTCTCAGGTAAAATAATATTGTGTATTTCTGTTGTGTACTCTCATAAGAAGCCCTGATAGCAAAACATTATATTTACTGACTGTATAAATATGAACATTGGTTTTAATTGCCTCTGACTCTGCTCCCATATTAGTTTTTGTAGCTTGTATCCTGAGGAGGAATAAAACAGGATCACATATACACGTACTGGCTTCCCATCCTCTGTATATTCTCTGTACATAGAATCCAGGCCATCTACATATGGTGGGCTGTATGTATAGTTACAGCTATTCATACAGCCCACCATATGCAGATGGCCTGGATTCTATGGCCTAGAGTTTTCCCAAAAGTGTGGACCGTAACACAAGAAAAGCCTTATTAGGTAAGACCAGGAGTCCATGAAGTCCAGCATTTTGTTTCAAGTAGTGGCAACTCAGCAGAACATAAAGGCAATACTCCTCCTCTGTTGTTGGTATTTGATGGTACATTGCCTCTAAATATGGATGCTCCATCTATCTATCATGGCTAATAGTCACTGATAGATCTATTCCCCAGTGATTTCGCTAATCCTTTAAAAAGCTCACATAGTGGCGACCACCACATTACATTTCATGGTAATTAATAAGGTAGCTATATGTCCTCTTTTACAAAGGACTGCCTTCTACTTGAAGGACTGCCAAAGATCTGTCCTCTGTTTTAAAGGCAGGAACCATAAATCCCATCCCTAGCACATTTCTCCTCCCTTTTTTTTCCCCCAGTGTCAGCAGAGAAGGTCTGGTGATTGGTGGATGATGTTATAGAAAGACTAGGAGAAAGCTAAGGGGAGAAAGTGAATAGCTAAGGCCTGAATATTAAGCAATCCCCCTTCTCTGTGGGATAACCTTACATGGCTGGTGAAGATCAGGAGTAGGTGGCTGTGTTCTGCCAGGAGGCTTCCTTAAGATCTTGCCAGAAAGTTACACAAGCAGGCATTAAAAACCCAGATAAACAGTCCAAGCAACAGCAGGAACTTTGGGAATCAGAGGAAGACTGTACCCAAAAGCTGGATCTGGTTGTGAGTGTATTTGGCTAGGGTGGAGGTTTAGGAAATTTGGCCTGAGGTAGAAGAAATCATTACGAGGCTTGTAGCAGCAACAGTGTCTCTTGAATCCTTAGGAAGTGTCAGCAAGCATTTTGGGGGAATCCCCAAAGTAAAAATTAGTATTCTCTTATATACAAAACATCCCTTTAATAAACCCACTTGTTTAAAAGTTCATCTTGTCTCTAGTGTTGGTGTCCATCTCATGCCAAAGCCTCTTATATCAAGCTACTAGGAGGTTTTAAAGTATACTAAAATAATTGATGGCAGCAGAAAAGGGTGAGCTTGTAGAACTCTGCATTATAGTGGCAGAGAGTTCCTTCAGACTGTGAAGTGTAAGCACTTGCTAAAAATAAGAAACCCCATAGGTGGGATTGCCCAATGAAGGAGCTGTTTTGCCATAGGTGGTGGCAGTGCTGGAGAGAAAATCCCCCATAACATGTAAATCAGGATATGCAGATTTTATGCAAATTGGTGTCCTTTTTGGTCCTCTTTTCTGGTGATATATTTCCTTTCCTTTCCTTTTTTTTTTGGCACGGGGAGGGGGGTAGCGATTCATAAGTGGCCAGCCTAGTAGTGAATTCTCCAAGATGCTAGCAGTTGAAATGGCTGGCCTAGGAATAGGGGGAGGGGGGAATTTAGCTCAGCCTTCCCCAACCTGGTATCTTTCAGCTGTGTTGGACTCTAACTCCCATGCTGGCTGGGAATTACAGGAGCTGTGTTCTGACACATCCACAGGGTGCCAGTTTGGGAAAGGCTGATCTAGATAAACAAGAGTTGGATAAGATACTTTATTTGATATTTCTGAAGCATAATATAATTTTGAAATAGTATAATTGTTTTGTCACAAGTATGTTTGAACATCTTTGGCTTTTTTGAAACCTTTCACACCGTGGTTTCTTTTCCCTATTATTTACAGGGGGTTGCCAGAACACAGGACGATTTATCTTGACAGACATCTGAGTTACAGGCCAATCATGGGAGGAGGCTGCCACAGCCGTCAGGCTGTAACAAATTGATGCCCCTGCAGAAAATTGTTTCAAACAGGCATCTCTCAAAGATGGAACTTGATTGATCTTTGTGCAGAGATTGACTCTAATTGAATGCTAAGGACTGCAGGCAGGTTGAAGGGAGAGATATTATTATAATTATTATTTCAACTTAAGCCAGAAACAAAATCAGAACTCATACTCCTTGGTGCCTCTATGAGTGTTATCACTAACAATTAAGAATGGACATTAACTACAGAATTGCACTGCAAATACAAAGCAAGCCCTTTGGAGATGATTTGGAGACCAGTTTGTAATATACCAGAATCTCGGCATTTTGAAGAAAATGTGATCTTCAACAAGACACTATGAGAGAGAATTCCACCCCCGCCACTATTTTTCATTTATCTAAATATGTACAATGTGCTGAATCATTGAAAGAACATAAGATAAACATCAACATCCTCATTAGAGATAGCCAAAAGGACTCATGTTCAGCACTGGCACCTGATGAAGGCTGCAATCCTATGGTCACCTACCTGGGAGTAAGACTCATTGAACTCTATGGACCTTCCTTCTGAGTAGGTATGTATAGGATTGCCCTGCAATTGTGTATTAAGGCTGCCTCTGAAATGTATCTGAATAGCAGAATCTGACTCAAATCTGTAGTTCCATCTAATCTGAATATATGAGTGTTTGTTTGTTCTATTATGTTTCTATACTGCCCCATAGCCGAAGCTCTCTGGGAGGTTTACAGAACTTAAAACACTAAAATACAATATAAAAATTTAACAGCTATTTACATAAAAGCACACAGACAATATACACAAGCAACATATATCTTAAAACAACTTTGAACAGTCTGTCATAACTAAAGACAGAGCCAGGACTGATTAAACTCATCATGTGTTGCCAAATGCCTGGGAAAAGAGATAGGTCCTAACCTGCCCCCCCCCCCCAAAGATAACAATGTTGGTGTCAGGTGGACCTCATTGGGAAGCTTGTTCCCAGATGGGGGGCCACCACTGAGAAGGCCCTCTCCCTTGTTACCGCCTTCTGAGCTTCTGAGTAAAGATGCAAAGACCCCCAAAATCTGACCCCCGCAAAACACCAAACTTTTTTTTGTTAGGCTTTTAAAACTCTACATTCAAGAAGCCTTCCTGAAATATGTGATGCTTTTGCCAAATCTATTGTGTTGATTAAGGAAATGCTTTCCTATTTTCAACACCACAGAAATTGATATTTTGCTTTTTGGTGGTAGAGCTTATCTTGAGGAAAAGGCAAAGGCTGCTATTTTTGAATCCTTCTTGCCAGATATCATCTTGTAATTTCATGTAACACCACAATATCACCTTTTCATGCCAAGATCACATTTTTGAAATGTTGCGCATTATTCCCTAGATTAAGATTTAGGAGGAAAGCTATGGCAAACCTAGACAGCATAGTAAGAAGCAGAGACATCACCTTGCCGACAAAGGTTTGTATCATCAAAGCTATGGTTTTCCCAGTAGTAATGTATGGTTGTGAGAGCTGGACTAAGGAAGGCTGAGTCCTGAAGAATTGATGCTTTCGAACTGTGGTGCTGGAGAAGACTCTTACGAGTCCCCTGGACTGCAAGGAGGTCCAATCAGTCCATCCTAAAGGAAATCAACCCTTCAACCCTGAGTGAAGGACAGATACTGAAGCTGAAGCTCAAATATTTTGGCCACCTAATGCGAAGAGAAAACTCCCTGGAAAAGACCCTGATGCTGGGAAAGACTGAAGGCAAAAGGAGAAGGGGACGGCAGAGGATGAGATGGCTAGATAGCATCACCGATGCAATGAATATGGACTTGAGCACGCTCCGGGAGAAAGTGCAGGACAGGAAGGCCTGGCGTGCTATGGTCCATGGGGTCAAAAAGAGTTGGACACAACTGAACGACTGAACAACAGCAACAACATGGTTTTGTCAGCAGAGGCGTGGCAGTGGATATGGGATAACACTAGAAGACATTTAACAACAGTGAATTTAAAGAAAAATATGTTTAAAAGGGTTGCATCAATGGTACTTAACACTGTATAAATTTTTAAAAAAAGATATATAGATTAGGACATGATTGGCGCTGGAGTTGTGGACAATTAAGAATAGACTACCAACAATTTTTTTGGCATTGTGAAAAAATCAAGCCATATTTTTATTTATTTATTATTAAATTTATTAATCGCCCATCTGGCTGGTCACCCAGCCACTCTGGGCGATGTACAACATACAATAAAACAGTTTAAAACAATAAAATTCTACAATAAAAACATTTCCTAAAATACCCTAACCCACCCCAAATGCCTGCCTGAACAACCATGTTTTTAATGCACGACGGAAGCTCATTAAAGAGGGGGCATGACGGAGTTCCCTAGGGAGGGAGTTCCACAGAGTGGGGGCCACCACAGAAAAGGCCCTCTCCCTTGTCCCCACCAGTCTAGCTGTCCTGGCTGATGGGACAGACAGAAGGCCATCCGAGGCTGATCTTGTTAAGCAGCTTGTCTGGTGCTCCTGGAGGCGCTCCTTAACATAGGCTGGGCCGGAACCATATAGGGTTTTAAAGGTCAAAACCAACACCTTGAATTTGGCCCGGAAAACAACTGGTAACCAGTGCAACTCCTTCAGCACTGGAGTGATGTGATCTCGCCGGCGGCTGCCTTTAATCAGGAGAGCCGCCGCATTCTGTACCAGCTGCAGTTTCCGAACCGTCTTCAAGGGTAACCCCACGTAAAGCGCATTCCAGTAGTCTAAACGAGAGGAGACCAGGGCATGTACTACCGATGGGAGCAGATGGTCGGGAAGGAAGGGGCGCAGCCGCCGTATCAGATGGAGTTGATACAGCGCTGTCCGGCTCACAGCTGACACCTGAGCCTCCATGGACAGCTGGGAGTCCAAAATGACCCCCAGGCTGCAGACCTGGTCTTTCAAGGGTAGCCGTACCCCATTCAACACCAGGTCAACATCCCCCAGCCTCCTCTTGTCTCCCACCAAAAGTACCTCGGTCTTGTCAGGGTTCAGCTTCAGCTTATTCCTCCCCATCCAGCCACTCACCGTCTCCAGACATTTGGACAGGGATTCTACGGCCAACCTTGGTGAAGATTTGAACGAGAGGTAGAGCTGCGTGTCATCCGCATATTGATGACATGCACCCCAAACCTCCTGATGATAGCCCCCAGCGGCTTCACATAGATGTTAAATAGCATCGGGGGGAGGCTGGAACCCTGTGGCACCCCACAAGTGAGTGGCCACGGGTCCGAAACCTCCTCTCCCAGTGCTACCCTCTGGTACCTGCCGGAGAGGAAGGACCGGAACCACCGCAATACGGTGTCTCCAATGCCCAACCCCTCCAGGCGGTCCAGGAGGATACCGTGGTCAATGGTATCAAAAGCCACTGAGAGGTCGAGGAGAACAAGGAAGGAGCATTCACCCCTATCCAGAGCACTCCTCATATCATCTACCAAGGCGACCAAGGCCGTTTCTGTCCCATGCCCAGGCCTGAAGCCCGACTGAAATGGGTCTAGATAATCAGTTTCTTCCAAGTGTGCCTTCAACTGCACCGCCACCACCCGCTCAATCACCTTGCCCCAAAATGGCAGATTTGAGACTGGGCGAAAGTTGTTCAGAACTTGAGGATCCAAGGAGGGCTTCTTTAAGAGCGGTCTTATCACTGCCTCCTTGAGGGCTGATGGCATCACTCCCTCCTCAAGGGAGGCATTCACCACCGCCTTGATCCCCTCACCCAGTCTCTCTCTGCAGCCCATAATGAGCCAAGATGGGCAAGGATCAAGTAAGCAGGTGGTCGGCCGTACAGATGAAAGCACCTTGTCCACTTCATCAGGAGGAAGAAGCTGGAACCGATCCCACAAAACCGGTTTGCCACAGGCCACCTCTTGCTCACTAACTGTATCCACAGCGTGCAGAGTAACGCACCTAATCTGATCAATTTTATCTGCAAAGTGCCTTGCCAAGGCCTCACAGGAGGCCTTAGAATGCTCCAGTGGTTCCAGAGCCACAGGACCGACCAGGCTCCGGACCACTTGGAACAGCCTCCTGGGACAGCACTCTGCAGACGCGATGGAGGCAGCATAATATTCCTTTTTTGCTGCCTTCACCGCCACGTGATAGGCTGAAGATACAGCTCTAGCCCTTGTCTGATCGTCTTTGGAGCGAGACTTCCGCCACCGGCGCTCTAGCCGTCTCACCTCCTGTTTCAGAGCTCGTAAGCGCGGATTGAACCATGGTGCAGTCCGAGCCCTGTTCAGGGGGAGAGGGCGTTTTGGAGCCACCTGATCTAATGCCCCAGTGATTGCGGCATTCCAGCCACCCACCAGGGTCTCGACCAAGTGGCCGTTGGCGTGCCCCAGAGAATCCCCAAGCGCGTTCAGGAATCCATTTGGATCCATAAGACGCCTGGGGCGGACCATTTTAATGGGTCCTCCACCCCTGCGGAGGGGTTGTGGAACCGAGAAGTCCAACGTCACCAGATAGTGATCTGACCATGACAAGGGGGTGGTGAATATACCCCCGACTTCCAGATCACTCCCCGCTTCTCCAGAAACAAACACAAGGTCTAGTGCATGACCGGCTACATGGGTGGGCCCAGTTAGAATATGATGCAGCTCCCAGGAGGCCATGGTCTCCATGAAGTCCCGAGGTGCTCCTGTGAGGATGGCCTCTGAATGTACGTTGAAGTCCCCCAACACCAATAAGTTAGGGGACTGTACACGCACATCAGAGACCACCTCAAGCACCTCAGCCAGGGAGTCAGTCGTGCAGCGGGGTGGACGGTACACGAGCAGAATCCCCAGACTGCCCTTCGGGCCCAACCTCCAGTACATGCACTCAGCAACCTTGGTCTCCCAGAGAGGGGGTCTCTCCCGGAGAGGGGGTCATAATGTATTATGTTACTATATGTTGAACAGATCACAGAATACAGAATATCAGCTGCTCCAGTGAGAGTTTTGTTAACTTATCTTAAAGATTGGATAGAGGATTGTGATATAGAAATGGCTAATAATTACTTTACAGCTGCCAAAATCTCAATAGCTGCTCATTAGAAGTAAAGCAGGGCTCCCCACTTATCTGATTTTTTTTTTTTTAGAATTTGGGTTATTGTCATGATGATGAAACTGGCTTATTATATTCTTGCAAGGAAAAAATCAGTTATTGGAAAATCAGTTTGTTGAAAAATTGGTAACATTTGTTGCATTCTGGAATGATAATTTTAAAGATAGTGTTCATCCATACTCTTTTTTTCACTAATATGAAATTATATGTTTATGTTAATTTCAGAAGGAATGTATTTTCTGTTTGATTTTATATATTTGCAATGTTATAATAAATTTGTTTGATTTTTTAATGTCTTATTTAAAAAGATAAAGATTTCAGTTTGCCAACTGATTCTCCCCTCCCACAAATTTTTAGGACTAGGGAAATGTAATTCCTCCTATGATACTGCCCAGTGCTATGGTTTATTTGGGAAACTTTGGTAACCATTTATTGGCTTGTGTTTGAAAGCATCAGACTGCACTGGCATCCAGTCTTTTAAAATGTTCTTTAAATCTGCTGTTGAAGGCGCTTTTTAAATTTGGTGGTTAATTGTTTTATGGCACAGGCCAAGTCCCTTCTTCACACACCACTCGCCCCAACTGGGACAGTGAGTGGTGTGCAAAGTGTACTCAGCCATCACTTGCAGGAGTGGTTCCTCCAAGCTCTGGCTGAATCCCTCCTTCATGTGTCACTTGTTGTCCCATTGTCGATGACACATGAAGAAACTCCTAGTTTGGGGGTGGAGTCTGGGAGAGGGATGGTTCCTTTGCAGGCAGAAATGGGGAACCGCGACAGGCCAGATTAAGCTTATGAGCTAGAGGTTCCCCATCCCTGCTCTAAAATCTGGAGTCTAAATAATTTTTGTTTTGGAGATTTGGTAATGTCTAGATGGAATATGACAGTTCCGATATTCTTAATATTGATCCCAATGTTCTGCAGGATAAGTGTATAAAACCTGTTGGCCATGATCCAAATTACTGCACAGGTGGGTCCATGTACTCAAGTAGGCTTTCAGCATGTGTTCCTTGAACATGAGCCCTTCATGGCACATTGTGGACCACTTTTGAAACATTGGCTTCAATCCTATACCCATGGAACCCAATGTGACTTATGCCTGAGTTGACATGTATACAAATATGAGTCAGTAGTGTGATGTGGCTGCAAAAAAGGTAAATACAGTTTTAGGTTGCATCAATAGAAGTATGGTCTCCAACTCATGGGAAGTAATAGTTCCACTCTACTCTGCTATGGTCAGACCTCACCTCAAATACTGTGTCCAGTTCTGGACACCATACTTTAAGGAGGTTTCAGATAAATTTGAACAAGTGCAGAGAAGGTCAACAAAAATGATCAGGGGACTAGAAACTAAGTCCTATAAGGAAAGATTGAAGGAACTGGGTATGTTTAGCCTTGAGAAGACTGAGAGGAGATATGATAGCACTCTTCAAGTACCTTAAGGGGTGTCACACAGAAAAGGGCTGCAACTTGTTCTCTGTCATCCAAGACTGTAGGTCATGAAATAATGGGCTTAAGCTACAGGAAGCTAGATTTCCGTTGAATATAAGAAAAAACTTCCTAATGGTCAGAGCAGTCAGACAATGAAACCAACTGCCTATGGAGGTGGTGGGCTCTCTCTTGGGGGTATTGAGGCAGAGACTGGACAGCTATCTGTCAAAGATGCTTTAAATTGGATTCCTGCACTGACCAGGGGGTTCAACTCAATGGCCTAAATGGCTCCTTCCAGCTCTATGATTATATGGTTACACTGCAGTCCAAAGGCTGCAATCCAAAGCATACTTACTAGGGAGTAAGTCCCTTTGAACATGCTTTCTTCCAAGTAAACATATATAGGATGACACTGCATGTGGAATTTAAAAGCTGTTTCTGATATAGAACAAATGTCTTCCATTCAAAGAAAAAAAAGTATTAAAAAATCTCATGAGTTTTTCATTGGCATGCCTATTTGTTTTTAATGTAAAATTTTGATGTGATTTTGATGTGAAATACCCCCCCTATTTATCTGCCCACAAATAGAGTGCAGAATTCAAGAGCCATTTGTTCACACTTCTGACAAGTGCAGCTCTGAGCTGACTGCACAACTAGTGTGATGACTGCTGCAGTCTAGTTTCAGAAAATAAATGTTAAGGCACCTCAGGAAAATCATATGGGTAGCTGAATGATCTGCTACAGCATTCCTCAACCTGGTGTGATTCAGATGTGTTGGAATGCAATTCCCAGCATGCCCCAGCCAGCCATGCTGGCTGGGGCATGCTGGGAGTTGTGGTCCAACACATCTAGAGGGCACCAAGTTGGGGAAAGCTGATCTACTACATCTTTAAAAGGGAGTTGTCTTTGGATGCTAGAGATGCAAAGAGTTAAGGAAATACTTAAAACAAGAAAAGAAATACAGGTCAAAATTCTGCCTCCAGAAGAGAACTCAAGAGGTGGGGATTCTTAAATGTTTCGTTAACCTCTCATATATGGGAAACACTCCATTCAGCTACACTTTGCAGACACCTTTATGCTTCACAGCTTAAGTTTAGGCAAATTTCCTATTTCATAGGGGAAGATTTAGGCAACAAATAAGAGCCAAGTGAGTTGTGATTCCAGTCCTTGTAACTTCAATATAGGATAAGTAATAATTTTCATATCCTTCATATATCACCGTATAATAGCAGGCAGTACTGGTCCAGATGGATAAACAATCTGATCTGGCAGCTTCCTATGTTCCATATCAGTCACAGAATTTTAGCTATAACATATTATATAACCTTGCAACGTCCCAGAAGCCAAGGGCCATAGTTGTAGACCATACCACCGTCTGGGATTAATTTTCCAGTAAGGACTGAAACCACCATAACACTGCACCTCACAACTCCAACTGAGATAGATGGTCCAGAAAAATATTGTTGTCAGTGGTACTGAAAACCACCAAGAGGTTCAGGAGAACCAACAGGGTTGCATCTTCCCCATCCATTCCTCGGACTGAAACTGGATTAAAATAGATTTAAGTAATTTACAGATTACAAGTGAAGCCTACAACAAAATGTTGCAGTGTGGAGTGTTCCTGTTCAGTGCCCTTCTTTAAGATACTCCATTCCATTTCCCTTCCCAAGTGGTTTCCCCAACAGTTATCAGCATTCTGTGGCCCCAGGGCATGCTCAGTCCACCTGCTGATACTTCCCTCTTGTGTGTGAATGGTGCAGTTTTGTCTACATGAGCAATGGCACTTGTGCCTGAACATTAGAAATAGAGGGAATGATGGTCGCTATCCAGATAGAGGATAACAATAATAGAATGATGTAATATAAATTAAGAAACATGCATAATTATGGAATGTACTAGCAATAAGAAGACAGTAATGGAATTATGTAATGTACATAAAGAAAAGATTAAAAAAATGTGATGTGACAGCATTTCATAGAATTCAAGTAGCCTTAACATATACATTTTAAAAATATAATTCCCAACAGTAATAGGCAAGGACTCAAATTCTGCACAGTTCAGAAAACCTTCAAAGCTCAAATGGAAAAATAGAGAGAGTGAATGCCTGCACACACTCTCCCCCCTCCCCCCACAACACCAGCCCACATTACAAGCTGTTGTTAAAAACTGGAGCAGTTTAAAAAAGCACCTTGCAATGTGGCATGAGGGGGAGATGTTCATTTTTGCTGTTCATACACAAGAATAATGTGCCTCAGTTGCAGCTGTGCACAGCCAGGGGTTTGTTGTGTTGAAATAGATCCAAAAAGCACAACAACATGGGTGCAATTCCTGTGCCATCCATAAATGGACTACATAGGTGAAGTCCAGTGACTTAATGCCAGCACTGATTATCTGCTTATCTAACTCTAATACAACAGTGATTCATTGGCAGCTGAATGGGCATTAGAAGTTCTTCTGCTGAATACATACTTAGGGGCTGCACTTAATTGCCTTAGGACATCACTTTAGAATAGGTTCATTGACTTTTAGTTTAGTTGATTGTTTGATTAAATGTCTGCCATTAGTCAGCGCTACCCAGCGCTCCACATTTACATGCTAACTTGGCCATGATGAATAGCAAAAGGAACAGAAAGGATGGCAGGATGATCACTCAATAATTGCATCAGATGGTGTGCAAGATAAAGATGGTCCTTGATAAAGCAATTCTAGTCAGGTTTCTTGGATGCCCCCTTCTGTAGGATATCTAGAATGCACTACAAAATTGTGATGCTAATATTACGCAACTGCTAAGGAAGGAAGCAGCTGGGGTAGGAAAGTTCTGATGTCTGTCTGTCTGTTTGTGTGTATGTGTTTGTGTGTGTGTAACAGACTAGAGTACAAGCGATTTAAATTTAATATTACCCTTTAAGAATTAAATAGACATTATATTTATTATGTTGTTATTCTATTTTATAATTAAGGGTGCAATGCTATGCATGTTTAGACAGAAAAAAGGCCTACAACTTCCAGCATGCCCCAGCCAGCCATTTTTTCTGTCTAAGCATGCATAAGATTGCACCATAAATGTGTTAGAATATCCACAGCCTAAGGTGTGTGAGACATTTGCTACAGAACACAGGCCAGCAGAACTCACACTATCAAATTATCCTGACCAATGACATTTACATTGTTCCCCAGTGCCCCATGTTAGTGCAAGCATTTTGAAACAGCACTACCCTAACTGGGTGTGCACCAGGAGGGCAGGATTAAACCTTCCTCGTCCCATTTGCTTTCCAGAGTTCTGCCTCCATGCGTAATGATTAAAAAAAAGGGGGAAAGCCTTAATTGATTCCAAGGGGGTGGGGTGAGGGTGGAATTTCAGGAAGCAAATGGGTGTGAGATTTGATCCTCCCCTCCCAGTGCACACTTGTCCCAGTCTGAATCAGGGCTGTTCATAGTTGCACCAACGTAAAGAAAAAGATTAGGCTCAGCTACATGCTACACAAATAACATAAATGTGTAGCTTGACCTTTTATCACATGTTCTTGGGTAGTCCACATAAAGAAGCTTATACACTTTGGAAATATTCATCTGCCATACAAGACTGAGGCCCACTCTCCATGTGTCATCTATACAACCTGGGAATGTTCTTGCATATCACTTCAGGTCTAAAGTCTAACATGGAATTCCGAATGGATTCAGAAGACCATGTCATTGCTATGATGATTAAAATTATTACAATAGCCTAGCCATTTTCATTTATTTATTTAATGTATTGTTAAATCACCCCTCCACTCAAAGAGAGCTTGAGGCAATTTACAATAAAACTGCAAAAAGAACAAACTACAACAAATAAAAAACCCTAAAAACAAAACTGATAAAATGCATACATTACAATAAAACAAACACCAAGAAAGCCTCCTTCACTTGGTAACATAGAGAGCACTGATATGGGTCCAGGATGTAGTCTGAGGAGGCATAGGATGCTGGGGATTTTCCCCTGAAAGGCCATAGGCAGAGTTACAACATTGGAGGAGAAAATCTCTACTTGTATTCCCCCTCACCCCAGCCATCATGGAAAGTTCCATGGCTGAAGAGGATGGTGAGGGAGGACGGGGGGAAACTGGTGGACAGGGAGGGGAGGGGAGGGGAGAGGCTGTCAATCCCCCAGATTCTCAAGCGTCTTGGGCTTTGGCCCAGGTCCCAGCCGGTAGGTGAACTACACAGGCCTGTGTAGCTCAAACAACTTTGGTTTTACATGGTACTTTTAAACTTTTAAACTTTTATTTTGTGTTTTTTCATTTAGTATTTTATTCTGTAATAGTTGTGAACTGCCCAGACAGCCTTGGCCATTGGGCAGTGTAGAAATGAAATAATAAATAAATAAAAAAAATTAAAATTAAAATTAAAATGTGGGAGGATGGAGAGTCTGTAAAAGCCTCCATTGCTCCCCCTCACCTGGCTCTTGCCAGCAGCGCTTAGGATAGGCGGAGGCTTCCAAGTTCAGAGCCCTCAATCCTGTACAATTGTGCTCTTGAAGGGAAATGAACATTAAAAAAAACAGACAGAGGTAAAGACACTCATACACAAAGTGTCAACTAAATATGAACTCTTTGAATTAAATTTGAATATGCAGTGACCAGGGGAACCCTATGGGTTTCCTTATTGCATATTCTACTAGAGTATGCTTAGCAACATGAAGAAAGCACAGGAAAAGGGCCTGGGAGAAGAATTCTCCTGTTACCTGCAAAAAGCATGGGCAGCCTTTATATATATAAAAAAACTTTGATCTGGGTCACTTCTGAGAAGCTGCGTTTCAGCCGAGTGCTAGGTGGTTCCTGCAGAGTTTGATTTATATTTAATGTATGAGCCAGTCAAGGTTGGAAGGGGTGTGATGCCAAAGGCACTAGTTGGCTTAGGTGGTGTGGGAAGATGAAGTTCTAGAATGATCCAGAGGCTTTAAAGTCTTAAAATCACAAAATCATAGAGTCATAGGCTAGATCTACACTAGTGCTTTTTATCAGTGTTGAAGTGCTCTGATAACTGTTGGGGCACATCAAGCATTCTGTATACCGTTTTTCTAGGGTTATCTCCTGCTTTTAATTCCATATTATCCAAAACACCACAACAGATGTCAATGTGTGTGCTACAAGGTATAAATGCACAAGAGGGATATAGCATCACCACAATGGGATCGCATTGATATGGCACAAGATGTACATCTGGCCTCGGTGTTAGAAGGGATCTCTAAGGTCATCTAGTCCAACACCCTGCAGATGCACAAAAATCCACTGCTACAGCATCCCAGATAGGTGGCTATCCAGCCTCTGCTTAATAACCTCCAATAAAGCAGAGCCCACCATCTTCCTCAGTAGTTTGTTCCACTGTTGAACAATTCATACCATCAGTTGTTCCTACCCTCTGGATCAACAGAAAATAAATTTGTTCAAAAATCTGTGTGATGGATCCAATGCTTTTTCCTCCCCCTCCCCCAAAAGGAGCTATGTAGAAGATAACCCTCTTGCCAAAGGAAACAGCAAACGGGCACGTTATGGCAATCAAACTTGAAATGGCTAGCCATCCCTGGAAATCTGAGCAATCCATTCTAAATGGTGGATTATAAGTTTGGGGCATACTCGCAGTGGAGAAAATGTATCTTATAAAAACATAGGAATACCAGATGAATTCCATGTCAGAGGGCATCCTTTTATAACTTACCTGGTGCCCTAAATTTATTTATTTATTTTAGAATATTGATATACCAGTTCCCATTTTAAAAATCACGAAACGGTGTACAACAAATGATGAAACAATACATCCTTATAAAAGCACAACAACTTTTAGACAAGTTGATGGTTCGGAAAAGCCAGGATAAACAAGAACATTTTTAATAATCATCAGAAGCACATGATTGTCGGTGCCTGATGTATTGTAGAGGGGAAGTCATTCCAGAGGGATGGAGCCACCACAGAGAAGGCCTGTTACTGTCTTGCTGCCAGATGAGACTCTGCAGGATGTGGCATGTGCAGCAAGGCCTCCCGTGAAGATCGTGGGGGTCTAACAGGTCTATTTATGGGGAAGATGATCTTTCAGGTAACCTGGTTCTAACCTTTCTAGAGGTTTATAGGTCCATAATCATACCTTGAACCTAGCTCGGTAGCAAACTGGCAGCCAGTGCAGCTCTTTCAGCACAGGTGTTATGTGTGCATGGGAAGGCACTCCATTCAACAGCCTTGTTGCAGCATTCAAGGGCAGCCCCACCTAGAAAGCATTACAGTAGTCCAATCTCAAGGTTACAGTGCATGGAACACAGTGGTTAAACTATCCCGGTCCAGGAACAGGCACAGTTAAACTGAGGATCTTCATACTCATCCCTCAAGATACAAATCCTTCTTGCATTCAGCTCATTGGATGCCATCTGCGTGTCCCACAGACTTCATGTGTGGAGCCACCCCATAGGAAGCAGAAGAGTAGGGTAGCCATGTGCTTTCCTTTACAGGGGACAGTCACTTCAGTTGTTGTTGTTCAGTCGTTAAGTCATGTCCGTCACAACTAAATTCACTCTCATTTATTTCAATGGGTCTACTCTATGTAGGAGGAATGTTGGATACTATCCTGAGTGTGGGCAGGTTGCATAGTGGGACTGCACCCAAATGTTATTGCGTAGCTACTACCGGAGGCTGATCTGTTCCGTTGTATGTTATGATGTGATAAATAAAAATTAATATGAAAAACACTTTTTTTTCCTGTTGCAAGCATTCCTTAAGGCAGCCTTTCTCAACCCAGTGCCCTCCAGCTGCACTGGACTCAGCTTGTTCTGCTGAGAGACTTCAACTGCTGAGACTGCCTTGTTGGGCATGGCTCAGGACTTCATGTCCTCCATGATGACCATGGGTCTGTCCCATGTGGTTTCTGGCCCCTCACATACAGCAGGTCACACTCTAGACCTAGTTTTCTATGCTGAGCAGGATGATGGTGATCTGGGTGCGAAGGAACTTTCTGTTGTTCCGTTGTCATGGACAGATCACTAGCTGGTGGGGTTTAGACTCACTGGAACTCAGTGCCTCTGCCGGGGTGGGGGACCAATTAAGCTGGTCCACTCCAGGAGGCTCATGGATCCAGATGGTTTCCTGATGGCTCTTGGGGATTTTCCTGCTGCTTCGGCAGGCAATTCTGTTGAAGCCCTGGCTGATCTCTGGAATAGGGAAATGGCTAGGAATAGGGAAATGGCTAGGGCAGTGGACACAATTGCTCCTGAGCATCCCCTCTCACGGAGTGGAGCCAAGCCAGCAACCTGGTTCTCTAGGGAACTGACGGCGATGAAGTGAATGAGACGAAGACTAGAGTGACGTTGTCAGAAAACTCGGAATGAGTCCGATCGAACACGGGCTAGAGCTTATTTGAAAGCCTACTCTGTGGCAGTGAGGGCAGCAAAGAAGTCTTTCTTTTCTGCCACCATTGCATCTGCAGGGAGCCGGCCAGTGGAGCTGTTTCAACTGGCCAGGGGCCTTCTACATCCTGGCCCATGTGATAAAAATTCTGACCATCGACAGCCCGCTGTGAACAATTTGCTCAGCACTTTGCTGATAAAATCACTCGAATCCATTCTGACTTGGATGCTGTAGTTGATGCAGATCCTGTGGATGTCACTTTGGCTTCTGCTTGTTCAGTGTTGATGGATTCTTTTCAATTTGTGCAGCCCGAGGATGTGGACAGGATCCTTGGAGTGGTGAGAGCCACCACATGTATGCTATCCTTGTCCCTCCTGGCTTATTAAAGAGGCCAGAGGAGGCCTGCTGAGTGGATAACGGGAGTGGTTAATGCCTCTTTGGAACAAGGCATTGTTCCATTATGCTTAAAAGAGGCGGTTGTGAGACCTTCGTTGAAGACGCTTTCCCTGAATTCCACCATACTAGATAACTATCATCCAGTGTCTAACTACCATTTTTGGGCAAGGTATTAGAGCATGTGGTGACCTCCCAGCTCCAGGGGTTCCTGGATGAAACGGATTATCTTGATCCATTTCAATCTGGTTTCAGGCGTGGGTATGGGACAGAGACAGCTTTGGTCACCTTGGTGAATGAGCTACACCAGGAACTGGACAGGGGGAGTGTGTCCCTGTTAGTTCTGCTGGACCTCTCAGCAGCATTCGATACCATCGACCACAATATTCTTCTGGGACACCTCACTGGGATGGGACTTGGGGGCACTGTTTTGCAGTGGCTTCATTCCTTCCTAGCAGGGCAAACTCAGAAGGTGGTGTTGGGGGATGCCTGTTCAACTCCATGGCCATTAGCTTGCGGGGTCCCTCAGGGTTCTGTTCTGTCCCTCATACTATTTAAAATCTACATGAAACTGCTGGGAGAGGTTGTCTGGAGTTTTGGAGTTAGGTGCCACCAATATGCTGATGACAGTGACACCCAGTTCTACTACTCCTTTCCACCAGATTCCAAGGAAGCTGTTTCTGTTCTTAACCAGTGTTTGACATCAGTAATGGACTGGATGAGGAAGAATAAATTGAAACTTAATCCAGACAAGACAGAGGTGCTCCTGGTCAGTCAAAAGGCAGATCAGGGAATAGGGATTCAGCCTGTGTTGGATGGGGTTACACTCCCCCTGAAGACTCAGGTTTGCAGTTTGGGGGTGCTCCTGGATTCAGCCCTAAGCCTGGATGCTCAGGTTTCAGTGGTGGCCAGGAGTGGTTGTGCACAGTTAAAACAGTGTGCCAACTGCGCCCGTTCCTGGAGATGTCTGATCTGGCCACGGTGTCACATGCTTTAGTTACATCCCATTTGGATTACTGCAACGTGCTCTATGTGGGGCTGCCTATGAAGAGTGCTTGGAAACTGCAGTTGGTTCAAAGAGCTACTGCCAGACTGTTGACTGGGGCTGGTTACAGGGAACATACAATTCCCTTGTTAAAACAGCTTCACTGGCTTCCAGTCTGTTTCTGGGCACAATTCAAAGTGCTGGCTATGACCTATAAAGCCCTATACGGCTCCGGTCCAGGTTACCTGAAAGACCGTATCCTCCCTTATGAACCTGCCCGTGTCCTGAGACCTTCTGGAGAGGCTCTTCTCTCAGTCCCACCACTGTCACTCGCATGTTTGTGAGAACCCAGGAGAAGACCTTCTCAGTGGCTGCCCCACAGCTGTGGAACACCCTTCCCAGGGAGGCTAGGATGGCTCCCTCCTTGATGTGTTTCCGGACGCAGACTAAAACATTGTTATTCCAGCAGGCCTTTGGGACATGGTTGGCACCTGGGGGTAAGCTGCCAAAATGTTGTTTTAAAATGCTGTTTTAATGTTGTAATATTATTTTAATTACATTTTTGTTTAATTTATATTTTAACTTTTGCATATTTTCATATGTTTTAATTGTATATGTTTTAATTTTTGTAAGCCGCCTTGTGTCCCAGTACTGAGAAAAAGGTGGGGTATAAATAACAATAACAATAACAAAACAACAACAACAGCAACAACAATAATTGGACTGTAAGTCCCATAATTCTCAAGTAAGATGCGAATTATAGGAATTTGCAGTCCACCGCACCTGAGGGTGCGATGTTGGTGGAGGCTGCCTTGAGATATGACTGCCATGGTATCCAAATGAAGTGCTTCAGAAAAAATGGTTCAGAACATCTCCTGACCTAGAAGCACTCTCTTATTATTTTAAAGAAGCATTAGAGTGATGTTCCACAGATTGCTTTAGGTTGCAATCCTATACCCCATTTACCTGAGAGAAATCTGCACTGAGCTCACAGTGGGACTTAATTTTGAGTGGACATGCTTACGAAGCACGGTTAGAAGTCAGCAAACAGCAATGCGGTATTTTTTTTCTTCTCTTATTGCTTTGATTTTAATAAGACGGAGTTGCTTCTTTATTTACTCTAAGATCACAAGCAACAAAAGAGCACAGATCATTACACTTGATAGATCAGTTAATCACTTCCAAAACTGGAGCATGTATTGCAGATCGAATAAAACATTCATTTGTTATTTAAGGGGTACTGTGGGAGTTGTGTTCTGTGTAAATGACTCCCATGAAAATGCTAGTAATATTAAGCATGTTTCTCAAGGCAGTTGGGAAAAGCCAAATTTCCTTTCAGTACTTTGTCTATGCAGTTTTTCCTCCTTTCTCCTCCCTACCTTACCTTATGAAATGTAATTTCTGCCACAACAATTTCCTGAAATTATTCATCTGCCTTTCTTCTAAGTAAGCATACATAGGATCATCCTGCATAGTGGTCAGTTCTGTCACTGGATGATCCATCCCATAACAGGATACAGTTATTTTTAAAGAACCAAATCCATATTAGTGTAATATTTAATTCCATATTAGGCAATATTTAGGGTGATATTTTAAAGATGATTACTGTTGCAGAGGATATCCTAGCACTGACACTTGCACTCCCTTACACAGACAATGAAGGCATAATTGCATCAGCAATCACTCTCCCTTGGGGGTGGGTGGGCGGACCGAAGGGTCAATGTTTTTTCTTTTGGATGCAAGTCTTTTAGTCTTTATCCCACATGTTAGATTTCTGAAACAGAAACTATTTCTAATTCAAGTCTTTCTATGCTTGTAGCCAAGAAGGTACCATTCATGGACAAGAGGGAGGCATTGAAGACTTAGGGTAATTCATATAAGACCAAACATATAACACTGATTCTGGCCCAATTGCACTGGCTGCCTGTATGTTTCTGAGCCTGATTCAAGGTGCTGGTTTTAACCTATAAGGCCTTACATGGCTTGGGACCGCAGTACCCAATGGAGCATCTCTCCCAACACGAACCTACCCGTACACTATGCTCAACATCTAAGGTCCTCCTCTGGGTGCCTCCTCTGAGGCAGGCTCCGCCTCCTTGGTGGTGGCCTCCCCAATTATTGAATGATCTCCCTGACAGGGCCTGCCTGGCGCCAACATTATTATAGGTGTCAGGTCAAGACATTTCTCTTTCTCAGGCATTTGGCAGCATATGATGAGTTTTAACTGATCCTGGACTTGTCTTTTGCTTATTGTTGACTGCTCAAAGCTGTTTTAGATATAGGTTGTCTCTGTGTATACTGTCTGTTTGTGTATTTTTATGTAAATAGTTTTTAAACTTTGTAAACTGCCCAGAGAGCTTTGGCTATGGGGCAGCATAGAGATGATGATGATGATGATAATGATGATAATTCCATGGTTTGCAAATGTGCACACCTCTAGGGGGAAACAAAACCTTAAGGGGGACCTCCCTACCCACTCAAAGAGCAGCAGAAGGCCTGAATGGCATGGGAAGTTGATTGACTGAGAGAGGAAAAAACTGACAACCAGAAGGAAAATGGAATGGAGTGGCTGGAAAAAGAGGAGGAATGGGGGAAAAAAAAAAACCCCACATAGCTATGAAAAGAGGTACAGAGTAAATTATCTCATTATCTAGATAGGTCATTTTCTGGTTCACCCTTGAGAAGCTATTTTTACATGTCCCTTTGGATAGAGGCGAGAGCTGCCTATGGAATTCAGTGGGTAAATGCAGGATTTTAATGTGGCTGGGAATGGGCATAAATGTGTGTATTCTGCCCCCAGGTGCCAAAATGGAGAACAAAAAATAGCCCAATGAGGACTAAACATGCTCAGTGGGCATGGGATGGTGATATACTGTTGGAGAAAAAAAGAGGAAAACTGGGGTGTGGACTAAGGTGAAGTGGCTGGAACCATGAAGAGAAGCACTCCACACTGCAGTATTTTGTTGCGGGGGGCCCTCTTATAATGGTATAGTTCATGTTAATGCTCCTATCCCAAACATATTTTCTCATCCTCTTAATTTTTATGGAGTTTTCTTTCAAGTAAGTAAGCTTAGACTGCAGACTTATTTTAATTTCTACTTTATGAGTCAGTTAGAACTTGTATCTGATAGGTGTCTTTCCATCAAGTAACCACAAGGGTTCAGCAATGGGGGTGGGAGGCAATGTCTTAAAGGGATGCTTACCCCCTCACCCCCTCTTCAGTGTGCAGTCAACCAGAGGTACGGTGCAGATTGCACCAAATTATTTCCTGTCTGACAGACATCTGGTGTGAAAATAACCTTCAGTTTTGCACTAGCATAGGTCATATGCTGCCCCTTTATAGGTTGCTGTAAGCAATGGCAATGGCATATAATACTTTTATACATATAAAAATATCACCACACATAGAGTACACTAATGACAGGTTCACTCAGGATTTTCTGGGTTGTGTTCCCATACCTCCTTTCTTAAGTTTCAAACCGACATTTTTAGATGTTCCAGTTCTTTTCATAGTACAGTAAATGGTATCATCTTTTTCCCCACTGCACCCACGTCATAGCAATTACTCAAGTTCCTGAATGATTCAGTCTTTTGTGTGTTATTGTTGCAGCTTGCAGGGGGAAAGAAAAGTTCTAGGCATGTAAGAACAATGACAATGTTGTTAGTAGTGGAAATTGGCAATATGAAATCAAATGCATTCATTTTGTTTCAATGCCATCAAGCCCCATCCATTAAAATGAATGGAGATGGTACAACAGTGGTTTTTGATGGATTGCATCCAAAGACAGATTTGATTTGCCATCTTATTCATTAAGACAAAATGGCTCCTATCTGAATTATCAAGTAATTAATCCAACTTGACAGCCATAACATCTACCGTGTAAGAAATGTTAGATGGCAGTAAAGCCAAGATAGAAGATGTTGTATAAAAGTCCAAAGAAGAACAACACTTGCAAGGTTTTATGTAATCTCATCTTTAAGCACAGTATAAATTATATACGTGTATGAAATATGTCACTTGCTTTGTTTTTTAAGGTAAGAATTTAAAGTACACTCTGCTCCACTTAATTGTAAAGTACTTTATCAGGAAATCTGCTTAATGATGACATCTTCAAAAGGATCTACCTAAGTCCAATTACAGCAAATAAGAAGGGCTGACATTTAAAGGTGACAGTCATTCAATTAATGTGGATTCTGTCAAGTGATTTAATGTTACTTGGGCTTATAATTTTTTTTTCCCCATATAGGGGTCAGGCTCCAATAGTGGCAGAGGACGCTGTAAAATCCATGAACAGCTGTAGCATTGTTGCTTTCAGTTTATTATTGGCCATTATGATAAGTTTGACTCTAGAGTTTGATTTTATTTCAGTGGAACCTTAGTTATATCAGTGTCACAGATATATAGATAATTAATTGCAAGCTGCTCACATGCAGACATTTGTCTGTTATTTTTAATGAATACAAGCGGCTATTGGGAGGTCTATGGATCTAAATCAATAAATGTAGGTTGCACTTGTCTAGTTTAGGGGCAGGAGCCCTGTGCTACAGCCAATGTGAGTCAGGGAGCCTAGTAGTGGGATTGCTGAAGGAATGGAGACAAAGTAGGTAAATGGGTTGAGAAACAGGGACCCAATGAATGGATGGGTGGAGATGGACCCCTTTGGAAAAGAAAGGTGTAAGAGTTATAGTTTGAGAACTGGAAGAGGGAATGAAAAAAAGTAACTGGAGGCCTTACCTGGGGCCTAGGAATAAGAGGGGCTCTGTACTTCTGGAAAAAAAGGAATGGACAGTTAAGAGACTGTGGGTCAGAGAGCCATGCAGTAAAGCCATAGGTGGCAGTGATGGTGCTGAATCATATATTATCACAGCAAAATGTGAGGACACAATGTTGAGACACTTAGCAATGTACCCATCTATCAGACTTCCAGTTTTGATTGTGTTTATCATGGGTGTTTAGGACAGAATAGGGATTCTGTTGGTGTACTGTCCATGTCTCAGCTCAACAGTCTCCCTTCCTGAGCTAGCTAGGATATTTTCGGTAGTGGTGTTGGAGTCGTCCCAGCTTATCATCCTATGGGACTTCAACATAAATATTGAGGCCACCCAGTTGGAAGTGATTCAGGATGTCATGGCATCCATGGCAACCATGGCCATGGGTCTGGCTTCTGGACCCACTCATTCAGCAGGGCACACCCTGGATATGGTTGTCCCTGCTAGGTGGGATGATGGTGGAGCTTTCTATAGTTCTGTTGCCATGGACAGATCACTACCTGGTAGGGTTTAGGCTTACTGGGACCCTGGTAGGGGTAGGGGAGTCAATTAAAATGGAAGCTGATGAAGATGAATGGGTTTTTTTAATGGTTCTTGGAAATTTTCTTGTCACCTCGGCAGGTAATTTTGTTGAAGTCCTAGTTGACCTCTGGAAAGGGAAATTGCCAGGGTGGTTGACATGATCACTCCTGAGCCCCCTCTCCTGCTTAGTAGAACAAGATGAACCCTCTCATTTTGGTGGGAGCTAGGGGTGATGAAATGAATGGGACAATGGCTAGAGTGATGCTGTTGTGGGGCTGGCTGGATAGTGGTGAACACCTGTCTGGTGCAGTTCCATAGTGCTTAAAAGAGTGAGACATCTGTTGTTGTTGTTGTTGTTGTTGTTTTAAATCCCTCCCTAAACTTCACCATACTGGATAATTTCCACCCAGTCTCCAATATTCAATTCTTGGGCAAGGTGCTTGAGTATGTGGTGGTAACTCAGCTCCAGGTATTCCTGGATGAGGTGCTGTCAGGAGCACCCTAGCTGCCTCTTGCAGTCCCCTCCAATAGCCAATTCAGGACACAGACGACGAGGATTCTTTCCAAGGCTTTATTCCTTTATTACTTTATGACTCTTTCAGATACTAATCACTAGTGACTAAGCAAGGAACAGCACTGGGGAAAGATAGCAGAGTAGCCTAAGCTCCAGGTAAGGCAGTTGGTCCCCGTTTGAAGGAGAACCACGGGAAGACTCTGAACTTATGGGCTATGGAGAGATCCTCCCTCTTTCCCTTGGGTCCTCGGGATGCAACTGTTGCTTGTGCACCAAACAAGCGGAGCGCCTCCTTTCGGCACCCTTCATCTGTTGTCGCTCCTTGCATCTGCGCCGAGCACCCAGCAAGCCCCCCTCCAGCGCTGTCTCACTGCCAGGGTCACTATCTATCCCAGGAATGCTGGCAGGAGGAATCTCTGCCAGCTGCTGTGCTTCTGAGAGATAAGCGAGCTCCTCTCCCATGGATTGCTGTTCTTCCTCAGAATCAGAACTGCTCTGGGGCTCTATGGGCTCAGTTTCCACCCTGACAGGTGGATTATCTAGAGCCATTTCCTAGACAGCACTGGTCACCTTGGTAGACAATCCATATCAGGAATTGGACGGGGGAGTGTGTCCTTGTTGGTTCTGCTGGACCTCTCATTGGTTTTGGGAGTTTGAGGCACTGTTTTACAGTGGTTCTGGTAATTTGTGGAAGAAGGTTCCAGAAGGATGTAAAGTTGGGGGTAACAATCGATGAAGGCTCATGCACCACAATGGAGAGAATAGCTCTAATAGCACCCAATAATAGTCTTCAGAAACATATAGGAAGAAAGCCAGACTATAAAGCACATGGTCTTTGATGTCTATATACTAATGCCCAGAGTATGGGAAACAAACAGAATGAACTTGAACTCTTAACACAGGAGGGAAATTATGACTTGATAGGTGTAACTGAAACTTGTTGGGATGACTCCCATGACTAGAATACAACAATTGAAGGATATAAGTTGTTCAGAAAGAACAGGAGGAACAGAAAGGGAGGAGTAGTTGCACAATATGTAAAAAATACATATCTCTGCACAGAAATACAGGAGGATGAGCTTGGTAGCCTCATCAAGAACATCGGGGGTAAAATAAATGGAGCAAAGAATAAAAGGAACATGGCAGTCGGAGTCTACTACCATCCACCCAATCAAGGAGAAGATGAGGATGAAACTTTTGTAAAGCAAATAGCCAATGTTTCAAGGAAGTATGATGTAATAGTAATGGGGGACTTCAATTTCCCCTATATTTGTTGGGAGACAAATTCTGCGAAACATGGCCCCTCCAAGAGATTCCTTTTTAAAAAAATACTTTTTATTCTATTTTTTATCTTTATAAATGAAATAAACAATACCAACAACCTAATCAATAACTACAATTTCCCAACAATTCAGTATTCTTAGGAGGACACAGCAATAATGAAAGAGGAAAAGAACAAAAGAAGAGAAAGAAGAAAAAGATTAATTTTAAACTCCAATACACAGAAACTTCAAATTCTAGTCCACTTAAAAATTATACCTATAATATTGGCAATATTACAATTCGATATAGTATAAATAATCAACCTTACATTTCAATATCATATTATCAGTCTTATAGCAAGGAAGCAGGCCTACAATTCATTTCCAGTAACCATATATTGCCCTTCAGCTAATATATAATATTAGCTTAACAATTTAACCAGCCAAAAATCTTAGCAACCAATAATGATAGTAATAATAATAATAAAAAGGAGATTTAAAAGGATTAATAATAATACTAGCAAATCACTAATAAATTTTATAATATTATATGATAATAAATCTTAAAATCAACCTTAGAACCATCACTAATATATTTTGTACTAGACATACAGTATAAATGAGTGTGCACATTTCTATACACCCTCATACAATAAATTTACGTAAGTACAGTATATCATATCCATTTTAAAAAATAAAGGATTTAAAGAAAAGACAGAATGAGAAAGGAAAAAAATGAGAGAAGATAAACAAAAAGAACGGATATACATACATATGAGCATTTATTTCTGTCCTAGCCTGAATCTTTCAGACTAAACAAAGCCAATTAGAAAAACATGTTTGTAGATTCCAGTTGGTGGAGCCGAAATCTCACATGATTTTCCATTTAGCCATGCCTCTGCCATTTCATGATTTAGAAACTTCTTCATCTGGCTTTCAGAAAAAATGCAAAATGTAGCAGGATATTTTAAGTGATATTTTAAGTGATATTGTAAGTTCATTTGTTTTGCCAGATTTTTTGTCTTGGTAAATTGCCTTCTTTTATCAGCAACCTCTTTGGTGTAATCCAGAAATATCATAACTTTATCTTGTTTCCAAAAAAGGTTTCCATCCCCTCTTGCCAAACGCAGGATATAATTTTTTGTGAAGATTCTTGCAAATTGGACTATAACTGTATAACCAGTCCCTTTGGCATTTGACACATGGAATGCCTGCTCAATATCAAATGAATAATCAGATGGCACAGGGAGTATCTCATGCAGGAACCTATCTACAAAGGTAGACAAATTTACATCAGTAGGTAAATTTTTAATGCCAATGATACGTACATTTGCCCTGCATACAGATGCCTCCAGCTGAGAAATTCTGACAGAGAAATTGTTTAAAAAAGCTTGTGATGTTATCTCATTCCCTGCCACCCGATCTTGCAGCTCATTAATCTTCGCCTCCATTTTTTGCCAAGAACTGTTGATTAAATCCACAGCCCCTTGCAGGTGGTGATGGAATTCTGAATAGTATCCAGTCTCTTAGCCTGTTCTGCAAATTGCAAGGACAAAGTTTTTATCAAAGCAAGTAACTCCTCTGTATTTTCACTTCTCGGAGCCTTTGCCAAGGGAGATGTGTGTTTGTGTGTGTGTGGGGGGGGTAGGTGGAGAACCTTTTTTTTTGCCTTAATGTAGTCATTCTTCTCTTCAAACAAATCTTGCAGGTCCTCAAATATTTTTTCATATATCTTAATCCATTCCTGAAATGTTGTTGGTGTTTCTTAATCCATAAAATACAATGGAATACGTCAGCCCTATTTTCTCCTATTTAAATAGGAGGTTCAAAACAGCTTTGAGCAATGATTAAGCTTCAGACTAGCTCCGAAGTCCAGCCCCCCTGCTAAGACGCAGTGATAACTAATCTTCCGGAACTTCATCCAAAGCTGCTCCTGCCCCCCCTTTTCATTCCAGGGGAGAGATGAAAAGGTTTTTCAACCTTTTAAAAAGCTGTTTGAGATAGTGTCCCACAGAAGCTCCGCGGCATGCTGCAAGGGTGACATTGGCTCCGACCGGAAGTCGACCCTCCAAGAGATTCCTGACTTGTGTTGCTGATGACTCCTCAAACAGTTCCCAGTGTTGCTCACCTGAAGATGATTATGGTGTTCTAGACATGAATGGGGTAGGACGCCAGGGAAAAGCAGTGAGTCCTAGCTGCAGAGGATTATCAGTAAGAAAGTTTATCACAACCTTTAAAAAAAAGTAAACAAGAAATCTCAGCACTCCAGGTCACAGTGACAGAATGTAGGGTTTTGGTCCAGGCTCACAGGAATTCAAACTCCAAATGCAATTTATAAAGGTAGTCCAACTAGGGATGCATCAGGAATTCATTTCAGTTCATTTCAGTTAAGCAGAATGTGTCCAATTATGGGTTTTCACTAGTTTCTGGGGTTGCTGTAGGAAGATCTAGTTGCTGTTGTGCTAGCAGTGGGTCCCAAGGGTGCAACAGAAGTAGCAGAGGTGTAGCAGTAGTATTGAATACTGCACACAGTTCTTAACATTTATCATGATGGGATTTTCCCTTCCAAATACTGATAACAGTGTTAGACTGAGGAATGCAACAAAATGCTGTTTGCATATTATATTATCAGGGAAAAGGTAAGTTGTGCATCACGAAAGGACAAGATGAGAAAAGTTGTTCTTTTTAAACAACTTTGATGTTTCATTGTATAAAACATCCTTTTATTCTTGCTTTCAAAAACTACACATCTGATTGATATACTACATTGATCTGCAATGACCTTGTTACTAGATTGAATTGGTACCCTTCATTCCAGGTGCAGACATAACGTTATCCATCTCATCCTAATGTGCTATCAGTAATCAGTGTAAATCAATGAAATCATGAGCACATGTAATTTAGAGGCTGCAACTTTAAGTTGTATTAAATTGCTTCATTAGATTTCTCTAGCAGATGCATTTTCAACAAATACTGCCCCCCCCCCCTTAATAACATCCAGTTGCTCTTTTCTGTAGTGCATCTCCTTGTAAAGAAGGATATAACTGAATGTATGTAACGGAGACGTTGTTATAGTGTCTCCTGAATACCAGCATGACAGTTCATGGATGTATGTGTTGATCAACCCCTCCCCCCTCCACCCACCCACATGAGAATGGACATGCAAAAGAGCACCCAAGTGGTGCTTCCAGATAGAGAGCTGCTAATCAAAAGAAATTTACAGATTTTTCATCTTTTTTTCCTTAATGGATTTTTTTGTGGAAAGAAAAAAGATGCAAGAAGTAGTGGGAAAACATGGAAGGGTCACAAGGTGAAGGCAACATTGTTTGGACCCTTGTTAAAATTTTGTGAATGAGGCAGGATGATTGCATGATAAAATCCTCATCTGAAAGCACCCAAGATGTCCTCAGACTGTGTAAGACAATTAAATATTCTTCAGTAGTTTCTTTGCCCAGTACCAGGGAAAAATAGGTTTTCTCAGAGTTAAAAAACCAGTTGCTGTTCTCAGCTCCACAAACAGCAGGTTGTTGTTGTTGTTGTTGTTATAAAGCTATTGGGTCTTAATTTCCCATTCAATCAAGACACATCACCCTAAAATACTTTGTATTACAAAAGGCATATATCACAACAATCTATAACTGCTGAGAAAATGCATCTTGCCCCCTGCTACTGTGAGAATTGCAGCTGTTAGCTCAGGGTCAGAGAGAACAAGGAAGCCTGAGGGCTGGCAGATGACATGACTGTCCCTGCTGTAAAATAGTTTATTGTCAGGGGTGTTTCTGAGCACAGGGAGTGGGATAGCAGTTCAGATTCTGAAGGAGAACCATCAGACGCCTGGAAGGTGTTTTCCCAGGCTAGTCCAGATATGAGTAGGCCTGCTTCGCAGGTTACAAATGTACAGATGGCTGAGCTTGAGGGTCCCCCCCACCCCGTGAAAGGCAGCGAACAGGAGGTTGACCTAACAGATGCCAGGCACAGAGCAAAGAGAGAGAAGGCAGGGGCCGAACTACCCGATTGTCCTTGCACGAAAAGCTGCACTTAGAGGCCTCACGACAACAGAGGGACCTCCCCCCCCCTTTAAGTTAGGCTAGTGAGACCGCCTCCCTCTTCAAATGGCGGGCAACTCTTGTAAATTCCATTTGGATCCCCTGAAGGCATTCCTTTGTAGATGGAGAGAATATGCATCTGCATGACCCTGTGAAGTAATGGATTAGAAGCTGTAGACTGAGGCCTCTCATCTGTGTATGTTTGGGCATTGAAGTGAAGTGGGGGCTACGGGAATCCTGAGAGCTTTGCTGCTTCGACCCTGTGTGTCCTCCATCTGCTACACCACTGCTGTCCAAACCAAAGATCCAAATGCTTCGATTAATTTGGAAATCATGCTAGTTTCTGGACCAGCTTTACCAGACTGACAGTAGCCTGTCATCCAGCAGGAATAGATCCAGGGTCCAGAGAAGGAAGAAGTGCCCTAGTATCCCCATACTAAATTCTCCCAGTTGTGTCCTATTTCTGAGAGGTCCATTCTCTGAACATGGAAATAGGGTCAGACCTTTACAGAAAGACATACTGTATGTCCCAAGCAAGATAATGTTTTTTTTTTCCTATGGAAAAAATAAGTACATATGCTCTCCTAAGCAATTCACAATATAAGGAACCTTTAAAGTGGACAGGATAAATATGTTTCTATGGCATGCACATTTTATGAAACCACAGGGACCCTACATCTTTTCTTATAAAAGTTTAAGTGCTTTCAATTTTCTAGTTCAGTGATTTAAAATGATAAATATGTTACCTTTAAAGAAAGTTGAAGTAGTGAAATTCATCCTTAAGGTCTCAGAGAAGATACCCTAAAAATCCTTCCTGATGACTATACAGTCCATTTCATTTTAATGCAGATGGAGTGCAGCTTTGGGGTTCAAAACTGAAGCTGAAACAAATGTTTTCAATTATTCAAAGGATGGGCAATTTTCCCTGGCTAATTTTGTATGAGTTTTGAATTCAGAGTTTGAGTGTAAAACTTTGAATACTGAATTGTCAGCATCTTCTGAGAGATTGTCAAAATCAAAACTTGACATATGAAACCTCATAAGCTTACTGTCATATTTTATTTCCCACTGCATATTACCCATCAAAAACTTACACATACTAATTATCATTGGATGGTTATTTATTAAATACTTTCAAACATTAAATGCTGCAGTCACCACATCCTGTTAGATATGATTGACAGGTTGTTTTCACAATGTTTCCTGGGGAACTCTGGCTTCTTTAGAAGTTTATTAGGGGCTCCTCAAAGTAATTATGATCAGTAAAGGTGGAGAAACTGCCTCAGTGGACACCTTGACCACCACTACTAAACTTCCTCTGTAATGTGCAGCCACAGGGAAATGTTGGGTGAGTTTTATTTATTTATTATATTTTTATCCTAGATCTCCTCCAAGGAACCAAATTAAAATGGTCCACCCTAGGCGTCTTATGGATCCGAATGGATTCCTGAATGCGCATGGGGATTCTCTGGGGCACGCCAATGGCCACTCGGTCGAGACCCTGGTGGGTGGCTGGAATGCCGCAGTCACTGGGGCATTAGATCGGGTGGCTCCGAAATGCCCTCTCCCCCTGAACAGGGCTTGGACTGCACCATGGTTCAATCCGCAGTTACGAGCTCTGAAACAGGAGGTGAGACAGCTAGAGCGCTGGTGGCAGAACTCGCTCCAAAGACGATCAGACACGGGCTAGAGCTGTATCTTCAGCCTATCACGTGGCGGTGAAGGCAGCAAAAAAGGAATATTATGCTACCTCTGTCGCATCTGCAGAGTGCTGTCCCAGGAGGCTGTTCCAAGTGGTCTGGAGCTTGGTTGGTCCAGTTGCTCCAGAACCACTGGAGCATTCTAAGGCCTCCTGTGAGGCCTTGGCAAGGCACTTAGCAGATAAAATTGATCGAATTAGGAGTGTTACTCTGTGCGCTGTGGATACAGTTAGTGAGCAAGAGGCGGCCTGTGGCAAACCGGTTTTGTGGGATCGGTTCCAGCTTCTTCCTTCTGATGAAGTGGACATGGTGCTTTCATCTGTAAGGCCGACCACCTGCTTACTTGATCCTTGCCCATCTTGGCTCATTATGGGCTGCAGAGAGAGACTGGGTGAGGGGATCAGGGCGGTGGTGAACGCCTCCCTTGAGGAGGGAGTGATGCCATCAGCCCGCAAGGAGGCAGTGATAAGACCACTCTTAAAGAAGCCCTCCTTGGATCCTCAAGTTTTGAACAACTTTCGCCCAGTCTCAAATCTGCCTTTTTTGGGCAAGGTGATTGAGCGGGTGGTGGCGATGCAGTTGAAGGCACACTTGGAAGAAACTGATTATCTAGACCTATTTCAGTCAGGCTTCAGGCTTGGACATGGGACAGAAATGGGCTTGCTTGCCTTGGTGGATGATATGAGGAGGGCTCTGGATAGGGGTGAGTTCTCCTCAACCTCTCAGCAGCTTTTGATACCATTGACCACGGTATCCTCCTGGACTGCCTGGAGGGGTTGGGCAGTGGAGACACCGTAGTGCAGTGGTTCTGGTCCTTCCTCTCCAGCAGGTACCAGAAGTTAGCACTGGGAGAGGAGGTTTCGGACCCGTGGCCACTTACTTGTGGGGTGCCACAGGGTTCCATCCTCTCCCTGATGCTATTTAACATCTATGTGAAGCTGCTGGGGGCTATCATCAGGAGGTTTGGGGTGTGGTGTCATCAATAGGCGGATGACACACAGCTCTACCTCTCATTCAAATCTTCACCAAGGTTGGCCATCGAATCCCTGTCCAAATGTCTGGAGATGGTGAATGGCTGGATGGGGAGGAATAAGCTGAAGCTGAACCCTGACAAGACTGAGGTACTTTTGGTGGGAGACAAGAGGAGGCTGGGGGATGTTGACCTGGTGTTGAATGATGGCTACCCTTGAAAGACCAGGTCCGCAGCCTGGGGGTCATTTTGGACTCCCAGCTGTCCATGGAGGCTCAGGTGTCAGCTGTGAGCCGGACAGCGCTGTATCAACTCCATCTGATACGGCAGCTGCGCCCCTTCCTTCCCGACCATCTGCTCCCATCAGTAGTACATGCCCTGGTCTCCTCTCATTTAGACTACTGTAATGCGCTCTACGTGGGGTTACCCTTGAAGTTGGTTCGGAAGCAGCAGCTGGTACAGAACTCGGCAGCTCGCCTGATTAAAGACAGCCGCTGGCGAGATCACATCACTCCAGTGCTGAAGGAGTTGCACTGGTTACCAGTTGTTTTCCGGGCCAAATTCAAGGTGTTGGTTTTGACCTTTAAAACCCTATATGGTTCCTGTCCAGCCTATCTTAAGGAGCACCTCCAGCAACACCAGACAGGCTGCTTAACAAGATCAACCTCAGATGGCCTTCTCTCTGTCCCATCAGCCAGGACAGCTAGACTGGTGGGGATGAGGGAGAGGGCCTTTTCTGTGGTGGCCCCCACTCTGTGGAACTCCCTCCCTAGGGAACTCCGCCATGTCCCCTCTTTAATAAGCTTCCACCGTGCATTAAAAACATGGCTGTTCAGGCAGGCATTTGGGGTGGGTTAGGGTATTTTAGAAAATGTTTTTATTGTAGAATTTTATTATTTTAAACTGTTTTATTATATGCTTTGTACATCACCCAGAGTGGCTGGGTGACCAGCCAGGTGGGCAATTAATAAATTTAATAAATAAATAAATAAATAAATAAATGTAGCGGACAAATTTCTACCCCACCTCCCAACACACACATACCTTCTGTCCTCACAAGAATCCTGTGAGATAGGTTAGGCTAAAAGTAGCAGGTTCCAAGTCTCATTGGGGATTTGAACTGGAGTCTCCCTGGTTCTAGTCTGGCACTCTAACCCCTACACCACACTGGCTCTATGGCAGCCTTTCAATTCACAGCCCCTTTTTGTGGTAGATGGATTGCAAACATTGGTCAGATGCATCTGAGTAATGATACTGCTGAATTGCGTAATTGGCTCATTGGTTGAAATTCTCCCTTCATAATGCTTACTTTTGTAGCAAGCCTGGATTGATTTGATACAAATTTACTGTTAAGTTCAGAATTGATTGTGAACTTCTGAGCATGTGCAGTAAAGTAGTACACAGATTCTACTTCTTGAAATTTTCAGTTGTCCTATCACCTAGGCTCCTAAAACCTTCCTTGAACTTGAAGCAGTTTCCTTAGCTGCTTCCCTAGTTATCGTAGCTGCCACCACCACAGCTCTGGCTTTGTGAGGAGGAGGAGGAGGAGGTTTCTGTGGAGTTCATTTTCATACTGGCAATAGGTGAGGGTGAGTTAATGTCAAATGACATCATCGCATGGGCAGGCCACATGAAAACAACCTATCAGAAAGGGAGCATAATGTGGTGATGCATGACATCATGCTGCACTACAATTGCAGACTACAGCTCCTAAGATGCACCGTGATATTGCACATGCACAAAAATTCATATTCATGGAACAAGATTTCGTATTAAAGGAGAACTCTCATCCATGCTTACATGGACAAAGTAGTTACTGTCTGCGTAAATAATGAATTCACTCAGGGTATGTTTGCCCATCACTAATCTGGAGATGTCCATGCAATAATTAACCCATCTATATATTTTTGGTCATTTGGATGACTAGCGTTTACATGCTAGAGGAACCTTCTCTTCTCAGCTGGAGTGTAATGTTTATCAGTGTTGATGTAGACCTATTTATATGTAAGGCCTAGGTAGGGATGTCAGAGGAATTTGTCTAGGGAGTGGAGGTTGCCGAGCTTTCATCTGCTTAGCCCCTAGACTTTAGCTCATTTCCCTGTGAGCTGGCCCAACTTGACCTGCATTGAGTCAGACCAGCTCAGGGATTTTTGGTTTTTATATTTTATTTTTGTAAATAGACATTCGTGCAAATTGTGGGTGTAATTTTTATAATTTGCACAAATTGCAACTGTAATTTGTGCGAATTATGCACAATGGCCAAAGTTTGCACAAATTATACAAATTGTGGTTGCAATGTAAACAAATTTCTATTTATGTTTTTTTTTTAAATCCCACCCCCAAAGTTCCCAGATTTCAGGAAAAACCATGGCTTGGTTTGCAAATGCAAGCTGAGCCACGGGTGCCACAGAAATCTGGTGAGCCCCCAAAGGGCTGGATTTCCTGGTGACAGACATCCCTAGGCCCAGCACAATTGCCCCCTTTGCCCCCTTCCCCAAAGGGGCCTGATAAAGGCCTGCTGTCCCATCAGGCAGACAATATTTCCATGAATTAAAATGTGTGAACCAGTACTGAAGCCTACTTTTTTCAAACAGCAGATGAGGTCTGCTTTTTCTGGGATGTATAGATTGTAGGTCTAGGTGGGGGCTCATATGATTAAATGCCTCCTACAAAACCATCACCATCCTTGGACATACAAGGCTAGATTTCCAGAAGGAGGGTTCTAACCTCACCTTTCCCATGATTTGCTTGTTGTTGTTCAGTAGTTCAGTCGTGTCCGACTCTTCGTGACCCCATGGACCATAGCACGCCAGGCCTTCCTGTCCTGCGCTCTCTCCCGGAGCGTGCTCAAGTCCATATTCATTGCATCAGTGATGCTATCTAGCCATCTCATCCTCTGCCGTCCCCTTCTCCTTTTGCCTTCAATCATTCTTTCCCAGCATCAGGGTCTTTTCCAGGGAGTTTTCTCTTCGCATTAGGTGGCCAAAATATTTGAGCTTCAGCTTCAGTATCTGTCCTTCCAATGAGCAGTCAGGGTTGATTTCCTTGAGGATGGACTGATTTGACCTCCTTGCAGTCCAGGGGACTCGTAAGAGTCTTCTCCAGCACCACAGTTCGAAAGCATCGATTCTTCGGTGCTCAGCCTTCTTTATAGTCCAGCTCTCACAGCCATACGTTGCTACTGTGAAAACCATAGCTTTGATTATATGAAGCCATTTCCTTCTCCAGTGGACCACATTTTGTCAGAACTTTCTGCCATGACCTGTCCATCTTGGGTGGCCCTGCACCGCATAGCTTATGGCTTCACTGAGTTACGCAAGCCCCTTTGCCACAACAAGGCAGTGATCCATGAAGGGGTCCATGATTTGCTACTATTTATTTATTTATTTATTTATTTATCGGATAAAGCTCCCAACTAGCAGATGCCCTTGGGATGGTTTGCAATCATAAATACCCACCCACCCACCCACAATAACTATAAAACTACTGAAACAATGAATACAACAATGAAAATATCAACGTAGTAAAATAATAAAACATTAAAAATATTTAAGAGCCAGATTAATGATCAAAGCACCAGATTAAAAATTAAATGCCTGCTGGAAGAGGAAGTTCTTAACCTGGTATATAAACATCCAATGAAGATGCCAGGTAGATCTCCCTGGGAAGGGCATTCTTATATATTTTCTTATAAGTGCAGGGAATAATTTGAACAGAAAAGCATTTAATTATGTGAGCTTTCTCTAGAAATCTGACATGGTATTGTACAGCTCACAGAAAGACGAAACACCTACTTCATCTGCTATGTGTAAGAAACAGACTGGAATCTCATTCCTTTAAGTGGAATTGACTTCCAAGTAAGTATGCTTAGCCTTGAAGGCTGATTCTAATCATGTGTGCTTGGAAGCAAGCACTATTTCAACAGAATTAACTTTCATGTCTATAAACTGTCTATAAAAAGGTAAAGGTGTCCCCAGCCAGTCGTGTCCGACTCTAGGGGGTGGTGCTCATCTCCATTTCTAAGCCGAACAGCCAGCGCTGTCCGAAGACGCTTCCGTGGTCATGTGGCCGGCATGACTGAATGCCGAGGTGCACGGAACACTGTTACCTTTCCCGCCGAAGTGGTACCTATTTATCTACTTGCAATTTCTTGCTTTCGAACTGCTAGGTTGACAGGAGCTGGGACTGAAGACGGGAGCTCACTCCGTCACGCGGCACTCAAGTCTCGAACTGCTGTCCTGCCGACCTTCCGGTCTGCAGTTCAGCATCTTAACCACTAAGCCACCTCGGCCCCCTATAAACTGTCTATAATCATAGCCTAAGCCCTACTCAGTCTCTCTGGGACCCGCTTCGCTTTTCACGAACATTTCATTATTTTTTCTTTCTGCAAAAGATGGTAAATTCATTACAAAAATATGAACGTTTTTCTCTTGAAGAGCTCTGGGTTCAGAGTGTACGTGTTTATTGACTAATAATGGATTTGTTCCCATATTCCAACAGTAGTCTCTTACACTGTTATAGATACTACATAAGGTTTTCCATACATAGCCCACAAACTGAAAACAATTGGATGGCTGATTTGCATTTTCCTAGCTTGGGACATGATGACAAACACAAAATCCTGACAACTTCAACTATTTTCCAGAGTACTGTGAAGCTATGCATTAGGGCCTTCTTAATACTGATGGATCAATGCTGTAACACTGCATAAGAGGTAGAAAATGGGATGAAGAGTAGATGGCTGAAGGGAATTATGAGAACAAAAAATAATTCCAAACAAGCAATTATGTATTAAAGTTGTTTATATAATGAGGTTTTCTAGTTCTTGCTAATTGCCCAGAGTGCTGTTAATTAATCACTTATAGCTTTAACTTGCGTTGTGGATGAATGATGGAATTTCTAGCCTCTGAAGCAAATCTTTTCCCAATAAGCATATATAACCAGCATTTGAGAACCTGTTACACATCTCTCAAGAATCTGCCTCTCTCTATACCATTTCTAAAGGAACCAAATCTGTTTAGGATTGTAGAGCATTATCTTAAGAGGCATCTGATGAAGCCCTGTTCACAAGACCAAATAGGAAACTGAACACGCTGAGGGTGGGGATCTCTGACCTTGACATCTTCATTGGCCCAGGGCCCTTCTGCACAGAAATTCACATATGTAAGCTCTTTGCTGAAGAGCTGATGAATACATACAGGTCAGTGGAGATGCCTAATTCCATGATCTGGCTTTACTATCCACCCACTGATTCAGAATCTCCTTTTTAGTCACATGAATGCTCCCGGGTTCAGAGGTCAAAGTGTAACCAGTCAGGCTCCCTCCTTTGTTGGTGGCCCCACTCCAGCTGCAAGCTTAGCTGATGGCAGCAGTGGTCGGCTGAGAAGCTGCCATTTAAAATTTCCCACAATGCCCCAGAATAATGGTACCTTGGGCAACAGGCCTGTGAACAGTGCTCATGTTTTATGAGTTTGCTAAAGTAAGAGTCATGCCATTGCATCATATTGCCTCTCTCAGTCCTTTTAAGCTAGGGATTGCATGGGCACCCATTTTGGTCCGGGAGCCTGGTGGACCGCCTGCACCCATGCCCCCCCACATTCCCGCTGAGCCCGTGCCCCTGCTTAACCCCTCCTGTGTTCACCGAGCTGCTTGCACTCACCCAGGCCCTGCCCTCCTCCTGCGCCTTGATCGCCATGTTGCGAAAAAACATGGCAATCTCAAATTCCTGCATAGGAATTTACCACATGGACAATATTTATGTCTCAAGAGGAACTCCTCACAATATCATGAGTATGTGAATCAAAAAATATTATTTAGGCAACAATTGGTGGATAGGGGTTACCCAAGGAATATAATAAGGGATGCTGAAACACGAGCAGATGCAGTCTGTAGACCTATGTTATTAAATCCACCTGATAGGGGATCTAATAAGATTACAATCTCTCTGGAGTATTCCAATTTGTCCTTCTTTATCAAAAAAGCAATATATAAATATTGGCATATAGTAAGCCATATACCTGGATGTGGCAATGTTCCACGTATAGGATTTAGACAGACACAAAACCTTAGAGACATTCTAGTACACTTGGATATTGATCCACCTGTACAACATGTAGCAGAACCTTATGGGCATTACAAATGCAGGAGCTGCTGTGTATGTGATCTTTCCTTACCAGTCGAAGTCTTTGAACATCCTATGGATCATCGACATTTTGAATTACATCATTTTTCCAATTGTGCTACCAAGCAAGTTATTTATGTTATTATTTGCCCATGTGGGTTATTGTATGTAGGAAAAACCTCTCGTACTATTCGAACTAGGACTATTGAACATCGGTCCAAATTAAGAAACTGCGTTTTGGATGCTCCCTTGGTGCAACATTTTGCAGAACGGACTCACATGCATGAGGACTTTAAGTTCCTAGTTATAGATAGAATTTATTCTCACAAACACAATTGGACAGATTATAAGGAGGCAGAGTGGATTTTCAAACTACAGTCTGTGATCCCCAAAGGTTTGAATGTTTCTCTGGATCTGGCATCTTTTGTGTAATATATAAAGGCATTTGTGTTGGGGATATTTTTCTGATGGCATATGAAGCCAAACACTATACCTTTAACAGTAACATGGATGACTTAGCCTTTTTTTCAACACTGCGTATTTAAAACCTGCTACGAATTGGTATGCTCACAGCTGACTACTCAACTCATTGATTTTAGAGCAGGAGTAATTATCAGCCTGTGGTTTGAGGTTTGTTTGGTTACTTTGTGTCTTATTTCAAAGAAAATTTCCCAGAAATGTACCAATATTACATGATTTAAGCGTTGTTCTTTCTTAGCTCTGGGAAGTTCAAATTACAACATTTAATCTTACCAAACAGGCCTGTGTGTGTGTGTGTGTGGTTATGCAGGTTATGGTGAACTGTAAGCAACAGATCAATTCTATATTGAAAAATGAAAGGCCAACGTTAAACTCAGTTACATATAGGTTAGGTCATTCCTAACCTTCCCCATTCCAACTCTTTCTAATACAAAACAGTGCATTGAAACTGGGCAATCCCCTGGATGCAACTCCTAACCCTCTACTGGTTTGATTCTTCCTACAAAAGCTGATTGAAATAGGAAGTTGTCAGAAGCTCAGGAATTGATCAGTCTTTAGAGCACGGGTGTTGACCACAGGCCTGTGAGCCAAATCTGGCCACCTGGGGTCCCAATCTGGCCCTCTGGGGTTTCTTATAAGCCCCCCCCCCATTCCTCTTGCCTGCACTGCTAATCATTTGGTGGTTTCCCAGCTTCTGCATAGGGTCTCCCCATCCTAAAAGATTGAAATGCTTCTCCTAAGGCTTAGTTGCTGCAGTAAGAGCATTAAGCTAAAATATGCTAGTATTTTTAGTATGGTGGCCACACGTCCTTTTGCCTTTGGCTCTATTTCCATTTGTCTTCAGCCCCACCCAGCACTCACTTGGAGCTTCTCTCAAATTGAATTTGAAATTGAATTCAATTCTCTCAAATTGAATTCAGTTCTCTCAAATTGAAATTGGACCTCAGGCTGAAATAGGTTCAACACCTTTGCTTTTGAATGGTAAAAAGTGTTCTTTTCCATATTTGTACAGCAGCCACCATGAATGCCTGCTAGATGCCTTAGATATCCTCACTTGGTACACAAGTTATATCATCAAGAGAGTCTCTTATAGCCTCCTTCATGCTTTAGCAAGCAGTCATGGTTGCTGTGGGTACACTAGTGTTACACTGGTATTTCCTGCAACAAACACTTACTGTATATGGTGTACATTGTTAAATGCCTGTGCTGTTATGAAACACTGAAGCTGTAAAGAAATAAGCTGAACCTGTAGGTCAAAAACAGATGCATTGGATGCAAGATACCATTCTAAGCAGGTGGGACTGAGGGAAAGCATTCCCCCCCAAATCGCCAGCAAAATGTTTCATATCTGGTGTATGTGTATTTGCTGATGTGGCTAATACAATTGGCCTCAAACCACAGTGGCTACCACTCTGCAAAAAGGGGACCCATCTTGTTTGCCTTTTTGTTGTTGCTGTGAGTGCAACATTTGAACCAGACCTTAACTGAAGCAAAATAAATTGGGTCACATAATCCCTCCTTTATGGTGCATTCCTGTGGTCCTTGGGATGGTGTCCCAGGAAGCCGTAGTATATACCTGATCTCCCCCTCTGAAGGTGGAGAGAGAGAGAGAGAGAGAGACCCTCAGAGAAGATCCAACCTTGTATCTCCCTTCCACTCCCCATGGAAACATCAGTGCCCATTACCTCTTGGAATCTGGAACTCTGATATCAGAGAAGGGGGAAAGGAGGTGTGCTGGATATATGTCAGTGGGAGATCAGGGACAGGTTGTGGAACTGAAGGATCCATGCCCCCAAACCAGCCAGTAACCTATGCCAGCCCTAGAGCTGATGTAGATTAATTCCCTCCCAATGGTTTTAATGGGAAGAATTGGGCAAAAGAAAGAAAAACCGTGGGCAGGGAGAAGGAAAAGAATGGATATACCACTCCTGCCTCACTTCCACCCTGCCAGCATAAGCACGGCAGGGCTTTTGATATCTTGGAGGCACCAATGTCAGAGGATTCTCTTGCCCAAGACTGAAGTTATCTCTCAAATAGGTAGCAATGGAGGCTGATGGCTTTGCACCTTGGATAGCTCCTTTAGAGTTCTGACTGGTTCTGACTGAAATCCAGAGGGAATTCACCACCCCACTGACATCAGAGCCTCCAGTCTCCACTGGTAGATTGTTTTTAAGTCAATGTGAGTGGAGAACATCTGTTTCTGTTTAGGAATAGGGTGTTCCTTTTTAGTTTGCTTTGGCAAAACAGTTGCCTGATACCTGATATGATGCCTAGCTATGAGTAGGTGGTCAAAAGGGAAATATTCTAATTGTGCATTTTTTGATTACCACTTTTGCTTGCTTCTAGAACAATAACATTTTAAAATATCTAGTAGGAAGGTATTCAGAAATTCCCACTCTTGCTATTTAATATTAACTAACTATTCCTGGAGTGTGAGTATCACATAAAATCTTTAGCTTGTTACTTCCTATCATCTAATTATACATAAGATGCCACAGTTGAATTCATAATAGAAACATGGTCTTTTTCTTTCTGTAAGAAACACAATACACTTGCATGTTCAGAAGGAGAATCTCAGGAGGGTTTGGTCACTTCTTTAGTTGTTAGAGAGCTAGTAATTGCTTTTGAAATAGCTTAAATTTGGAAACATGTATTTAAAAATTATAGTTTTGACTATCATTTTAACTTAAATACTCCTTATTTGAGATCGCTAACATAAGCTTCTGAAGGAACTTTAATGCAAAACCACTTCAAACTGTTTTCTAGGTCCCATTTTAAGAAAAAAAATGTATAGTGAAAGCAGGAATGCAGAATCTCTTTCAGCTCAAGGGCTGAATGCCATTTTGGAGAAGCTCTCAGGGTCTGCATTCCAGTACTGGGCGGGGCCAAAGGCAAAGGGGGAAGGGCCCAAAATACCAAAAAAAACCCACAACAACCCCAATAATCCCAGCATGTTGTCTCTTAAAGCTGTTACTACCTGTAACTAAGCTTTAGGAGAAGCATTTCAAGCTTTTAGAATGGGGAAAAACTGCATAGATGCTGGGAAACCCCCAAATAATTGCCTGGTGGATGGGGGAAAGGGAGTTGTCCAAGGGAAAGGGAGTGCGACCATCTGGGAAACACTTGAGGGCCACATTGGCATGCCAGGAAGGTTGGATATGGCCCCTGAGGCTGAGGTTCTGCACCCCTGCATTAGAGACTGAGATTTAAAAATTACTTTGTATGTATTCGTGCATTTTCAAAGTTGCTCAGGTTATGTGAATAAATGTAACAATGCAGGGCATAATCTAGGTCCATAGCGGGCGTATCAACCCTAATCTCCACCCTCCCCCAGCAGACACATGTGGATCAAAGGAAACTAGTGTGCATGTTCCAGTGCAGACCTTTCTTACAATGGTCCGCAAATCATTCTTCCCATGGCTATCCACAAGAAAGGACTCAGTCCTCCCCAGATGAGCCATAATCTCTAGAGTCTTAGCATTCATAAAAACAAACAAACAAACAAACAAACAAACAAGCAAGCAAAGTCTCTAGCCCTTGTAGAAACCAAGATATAAGGCAAAATGTGCAGCCACTAGGGATTTTATTTATTTATTTCATTTCTATACTGTCCAATAGCTGAAGCTCTCTGGGATGCTGGAGAAATTCGAGATGGACTAAAATGAGCTGAGATTTCTAAGAATCCAAACCATGGAATCTGCTGCAGAGCAACCCCTTTAGGCCATGTGGAGTCTGTGGACTTTCAGGTTTTTGGTTTCTTTTTTTACTTTCCTGAAATTTACATATATTTATTCATAGGAAAATATGCAAGTTTCTGCTGAGGAAAAGTTGAATGGAATGGGGACAATACACTAAATGTTACGTACTAAGGTAAATTATGTAAATCCTTATAAAACCTCTTATGTAATTGTTTGCATATTTTTGTGCATAATGGGGGGAAAATTGCATCCATCTGTGAATGGACGATGGAACAAAAGGTGCCTGACAATCCATGAAACACAGGGAGATCAGATTTTACACAGTTCGTACATCCCTAGCAGCCACTATTCTGTCTATTCATTTTGTGAAAAACTAGCCTGCTCCAATGTTTTAGTGTTTTTAGCCAATGAATGAAGCCACAGCAATGGTTAATACACTCACTATCTGGGTCTATTAACTCTTCTGGGTGTGTTAAGCCTTTTGGGGGTCTTCCCTGGTAAGAAGCAATTGCAGCCTCATAAAAAACAATTTAGAAAGCTGGGAATTTCCTGTAGCTGGGTTTGGACAGTAGTGTGTCTATCAAAAGACAAAAGGTAGCAGAAAAGACAGGAGTTCATGATCTTTCTAACTCAGGTCTTGTTAAAAAGTTGGGGTTTTTTTAAGTTTATAAGATTAAAAAAATTACCCTGACAATGTGTGCAGATAAAGTTCATTATTATTATACCCATATTGCAGAAAGCAGGTCTGTGGCTGAGAAAGTGTGGGTTACATCAGTCCTGCAAAGTGCCCAGTCTTCTTGTTCCCATTTTGCAGTGTATGTGCGCGTGTGTGTGTGAGAGAGAGTAGTGTAAGACAACTCTGCAGTTTAGTCCAGTGTTGTTATCCAGTCTCCTGGTGTGTTAGTGTTTTAGGGGAATGCAGATAGGGCCGTGAAGTTCATTGTAGCAACAGTACAATTTATTAAGAGCTAGAAGGGATTGTTTTTGTGTACATAGATTTAAAAGAACCTGCCAGTTTTAGCTCTTGCAGGAGGCCCAAGTCGAGTTTTTCTCCATATCTCTCTTAGTACAGGCCTTGGAGCTGAGACAGTGTGCCACGTAGCTCTTCAGAACTTAGTGTTTTCTCATGTATTGCAGTAATAAATAACCCTGTTGTGAAGTTATTGTGTGAATCTCAATTTATTGTGTGTTGCCTTCAAAGCAGAAGTTTGGAATGGACTGCAAGCTGAGCAGATCCCATCAGCCACTGCCAGCCTGGCCAATGATCAGGAATGCTGAAAGTTGTAGTCCAAAACATCTGGAAGGCACCAGGTTGGGGAAGACTGCTCTAGAGAGTGTTCACCAATGTTTCCAAGAACATTCCAGGCAAAACATGTGAAGTTCTCAATGCTATGATAAGGGCAGTGATGCCATAAAATATCCAATATGATATTATTAAGACAGCTTTCCTGTGTTTGTGCATAGGGTTTTTTTCTCTTGTTCCTAGCTGCATGTTTTTTTAATCCCTCACTCCAAATAAAGTTTTGTTGAAGTTCATAATACTTTTTGAATATAACACTCTTCTGCAGTCATTCAGTTCAATTTCCAAGATCTTCCACGACTTTGTGTAGGCTCCTAAATGTCATGAAATGTGATGCTAAGCAACAAAGTGCACACAGAAGGAAAGTGCACAGGTGTGTGGCTGGCATCAAGTTATTGCCAAGCACTTGCTTCTAGGTTAAGGATATGAGTCCTTTCTTCAGGGCTTATACCTTGATGAAGTCACTGGGGAAGGGTTGTAACAGCATCAAGGGTCACCTCCCTCTGACAATCTGCATCTCACCTTGAATTTTGCATCTGATCACTCAGTTGATGTGTCTCCCCTGTTGCCTCCATCATCCATTTCGACAGTGCCAATGGAAGAGGGAAAACCCCATTACATTTGCCTAGTCACAATAAAGTCTGCTGCTTTCTTGTCTTCACCAGAAGGGGCTATGAATGAGCATCCTTGAAGCATGGTAACAGGTTATCAACGTTTGGTCAAATAGCACACCTAGGAGCAGCCTTCCCCAACCTGGTGCCCTTCTGATGTTTTGGATCTCTACTCCCCTGCCAGAATGGCCTGGAATGCTGGGAGTTGTAGTCCAAAACATCTGGAGGACACCAGGTTGGGGAAGGCTGCTCTAGAGACTGAACATTTTTGATTGCGGAATCTAAGGCGGGGTGCCTGGGGGCCAAATCTGGCCTACCTGGGTCTAAGTCTGGCCCTCCAGGGTTCCTTAGATGGCCACTGCCTATTCCCTTGGCCCCAGCCCTTTCCCCTGACCACCTGCAGTTTGGTGGTTTTCTGCCTTTTGTGCAGCTTTTTTTCCATTCTAAAAGCTTCTGTTGCTAGCCATAAGAGCATTAAGCTGAAGTATGCTGGCATTTTTGATGTTCAGACTTGCCTGTTTTGCCTTTGGCCCTACCTATCACTAGGTGAGGCTCCCAAGAGCTCATCCAAAATGGAATTTGGTCCTTGGTCTGAAAGAGGTTCAACCCCGCTACTCTAATGGATGGTGTACATCTTCCTTATAGTCTCAGAATAAGATGCATGTATTAAGGAAAAGCTTCTTCTACCACTCCTATCCTTCATTTATTCTGGGATTTTCACTGAGGTACAGAAACAGAAATATACCATGGCTGTTATGCAGTGAAATGTGAATGCATAATTTCAGTCATTGGATCAGCTTCCTGTCCCTTCCTAGGAATTTGACAGTGATCATTGCCATGTTCTCTGCATGCCGTCCAGGTTGCTTTCATCTAGAACGTATCTGTTGCTAATTAATGGCTTTGAACAATGCTGAGAAAGAGGATGAACATACATTGTTTCAATGTTGCTTACATTATTTTTTCCCCTGCCTCAACAAGGCACCACCCCAGGTCCTCCAGTGAGGTGTCAGTTCCTGACAAATGTACCAACAGCATAGTGTAGGCAATATCTGCTCAAAAGAGGTTTGCCAGCGGGATGCGTATTTGAAGAGAAATGCAAACCATCAGAAGTCTTATATGTTGGCAGTTTGTGTTGCTATAACACCAGATTTAGAGGTTGCCATAGTTACTGCACTGCTTTTATGGCTGTGACTGGCAGCCACCACATTTAACCTTGTCTCAACTCCTACATTCACAGATTACAGGCAGTGCTGCTAGTACAGTAATATTTCCCTCTAGTAGAATATACAAAATAAGTCCTTGGAAACCACTCATTCCCATTTGCAAATGACAAATAAAATATATGCACTGAATACTGCACAAAACTCTGCCCCATTCCTTGGAAGTTTTTCTGTACTTTGCCATAAATGGCAGAATGCCATTTCAGAATTTAACATAGGCACCTGACAATTTCATTGACTTTTTTGGGGGAAAATACTGTGTCCCCTCCCCACCCCACTGCCCCTCATTTACTGATACTTCTGCTTCTTTGTACTGGTTGTTTGCAATTAGTATAGAGAAAGCTAAGTATTAAAGATTAGAAGTGTAAGAGTCCAGCCCTGGGGCATTTGATGATGGACAGTATCCATCAAAGGTTATGCCAAAACAAATGCATAAATAAATGTGTTAGTCTTTAAGGTGCCGTAAGACTCGTTGTTGCTTCATCCTTTCAAGGGTTCATTTACCCAGTTTTCTTTTGTTGTTGTTGAAGTCCAAATACTACCCCAAAATCAAGGGTTTCTTGATGAGTATCTCATGGAAAGAATGAGATTCTGATAGCACAATTGCATTCTTTTTGGTCTTGTGATTCTGATTGAAAGCAAGATCTCTAAAAATAAAATACATACTTTCTGTGTCATATATGAGACCTACAGTTTTACTGTGCACACATGAAGATTACATGTGAACGAATTTCCCATTTTATTTTAATGAAGGGTGCACCTTCATGTGTACAACCTTTGCGCAGAGTAGAGCTTCTGCCTCCACAGGGAATTACTGGGGATTAGGGTGATAAGGTACAAGCTAGTAGTGTGAAATGGAGCACTTAGGCTTTACTGATTTTAATTGAACTTAAGCCTTCCTAATTATGCAGTAGATCACACTTATTGTAAACATTTATGAGTTTAAATATTTGTGAACATCTTTTGATTCTTCCCTGCAGTCAGACACACATGAATGTTTTGGTGAAGTAGCCTCTTGTTTCCTGAATAAGTTGATATTCCTGAGAACTACTAACACTGTACTAACATTAACAAGGATGGCATAGTTCTCTTTCCAGTCTGGATGTGTGTCAGGAGCATGAGAAGGCTGTGGGTCCAATACACCCATGGAATGCCACCTTAATGTACCCACTTTCCCCCCCTACCAACATTGGAGCTCCAAAGTCAGAGAGGTGAAGGCTGCAGAGATCACCATCTCTGTCTTTGCCCTTGGAGGGGGAGATCCAACAATTCCTGTGGCCCCTGGAACACCCTCCCAGGGACTCTAGGATTGCAGCCACAGGTGATATAGTTGTGGGATAACTATATACTATGATGTGCTTATGCCCTCGAATAATTCATATTAATAAGGATTTAATAATCACTAGTTAGAAACTGCAATTCTTGTGTGTGTTCTGTTAGTGGTAATTTGTGTCTTTTTATATTTACCCTGAGTTAGGCATGTTAGATAATCCCTTTCAGTTTCAGATTCTTCCAGTTCCAATACAATTCCCAGGTACGTGTGTATAGGATTGCATCCTTAATTAGTTAGTTGGCCAGCCATTTGCTATCTTAGTAAGTATAAATTCAATGGTTCCCTATGACATATTCCAAATATGTCATAGCCTCTTCCCATCTTTCATTGTATATTGCAGTTCCATTTGCATACATTGATATCATTACAGTTCTATGCAGTACTTAAGCCTAGGTTTGTTAAGGCTCTTGAATTTTACATTTAAGTTGTAGTGTATGTAACAGTATTATAAAACTCTGCTTGTTTGATTGCTTTACTGATCAGAGGATAGTTTATTATCTCTAATAAAACTGACTGACTGACTTTAGGCTGGATCCAGATTTATGCTGGATCAGCTGTGCTAGCAGAAATGAATTTCCCCATGCCTTCCTTCCCACAGTAGCCCCTCCAGTCCCCTTGATTGATAGTATGGTTGTTTATAGTAATTTTTAAATTGCCAAAAACACCGCAAAAGCAAACTTCCTTTAATGCAACAGATCCAAGATATATTGTCCAGCTAATATGTGCCTAGGAAGTGATCTAAATTGTCAGGATAACCATTTTGACACTGAACTTTACTAAATTAGGGCATCTTGACAGAGCAGTAGGTATTTCTTTCCCTCCAGCACCAGCTACTAGCAAAACAACAACAAACCCATGGTATTTGATGAGTCATGTCCTAGTTCTTGGTTTCTTTTCAATTGGCAGCTTGTAATAGATGAAATAGCTCTGGAAGACCAACAGCAAGCTTCTCGTGAGTTGTATCTCCTGTGCTGAACAGAGAGATAGAAAGAACAGAACACACACAGACACACACAGACACACAGACACACACACACACAGAGGGTTGGACCCAGATTTACATTGGATCAACTGCACTAGCAGAAGTGGACTTCCCTGCTTCCCAAGGTAGCCTCTCTAGCCCCCTGAAAGTACTACACAGAGAGACAGGAGACCTTGCTGAATGGGGGTGATTTGTGGTGCATGTAGGGGATGAGAATACCCCAAAATTGGAGAGAGGGAACTTCCATGAACAGAATCTTGTGGAAGGTCTCTTCCTCTTGCAGAATGCAGATCCTGGATCCAACCATTTGTGTCTTATATTCATCTTGTTTAATTTTTTTGATTGTTACGTTGGACTTGATATTTATGTTGCTTAATTTTTAAAAAAATTCAGTTGTACTGTTGATTAATCCAGTTAATTAACTGTGACCAAGATATTTTTTAAAAAATATTTGTCACATTGGTCTCAGACAATTATTGCATAGTTTATAATGGCCTTTGTAATTATGAGGACAATCTTTTTTTTTTTAAGGGAACAATGCATGTTTCTACATTAAAGCTTAAAGTAGGGAGAAAACGCTTAAGATGTGACTATATCTAATATAAGAAGTCTGCAATCCTATAGTCACTGGGAAGGTGTCCCAGGGGCCATAGGATCTGTCAAATCTCCCCCTCTGAAGGCAGAGAGGGAGGTCCACTCTTGGAGAGGAGGATCTGTCCTTAGATTTTCCTGGACTGGTGAAAGAAGCAAAGAAGGCATGCCAGGCGAAGTTCTGGGAGAGTCAGATTCACAGCTTTCTTGGTCCCCAGGCCTCCCATGACTTAGTTACTGATCTGGCATAGATCAATTCCCTCATATTGAAAGCAATGGGAGAAAATTCACATTAAAAAACTGGTCCCTGGGAGGGAGGAAGAAGTAGAAATGCCACTCCTCCCACTCCTCTGCCCTGCTAGGCTTGTACCAGTAGGGCTTTGGAAATGCTGGAGGATCTGATGTCAGAGCTTTCCACCACGGGAGGTTGGATTGCCCTGTTACATGATAAATGTGTAAAATTAATGTCAATACTCTCTCAGCATTTAATTTATCACAAACCATGGTGCTTATTCATAGAATCATGGCTGGGGGCAGGGGGAGGCCATCTAGTCCAATCCCCTGCCTGAATCAGGAAATCAGGGCTGTCCAGCATCTCCTTGAAGACCTATGGCAAGGGAGAGTCCACCACACCTGTAGATCATTGGTTCCATTGTTGAACTGCACTTACTGTCAAGATGCTTCTCCTAATGTGTACTTTAATATGACCCTCCTGTAATTTAAACCCATTAGATCTCATACATCCCTCTGGGACAGCACAGAATAAATCTTTGCCCTCTTCTCTGTGACAACCCTTCAAATATGCCTTCTCCTCAATGTTATTCATTTGATTTCCAATTTTCCCATTGTGCTTTAAGCTAGATCTTTTATAGTGCTACTGGAAATCTCTTTCTGCATGGCAATAACTCAGAATCCTAGTCTGGCTCTAAATCATAGAGACTTGAATGGAAGAGGCAAACTTCATTCATAAATTGCACACTGTTGACAGTGTGGTTATTAACAGTAGTGTTTAAGTTGCCAAAAGAACTACAAAGCAAACCTCCTTTAATACAAGGAGTCCAAGATGTATTGTCCAGTTATTGAATGCCTAGGAAGTGATCTGAACTGTCAAGATATACATGTTGGCTCTGAACATTACTAAACAAGGGCATCTTCACAGAACAGTAATTAGACACTTCTTTGCTTTGAGAGGCAGCTACAGCAAAAAAGAAACAAAGTTGGTATTTGTGGGTCATGCCCTAGTTCCTGGTTGCTCTTGCAGTCTGCAGTTTTACTGGCAGCTTGTAGTAGATGAAATTGCTCTGGAAGACCAACAGCAGGGCAATGGAGAGGAAGAAAGAATGCACACAAATGAGGGGCTGGATCCAGATTTATGCTGGACCAACTGCATTAGCAGAAGTGGAGCATCCTGCCCCCTCTTTGCCATGGTAGCTTCTCCAGCCTCCTGAAAATACTACACAGACAGTGAGGAGATCCTGCTGAATGGGGTGAGCTGTGGTATGTCAAGGGAGGAGGATCCCCCAAAACTGGGCAGAGGGACCTTCCGTGAAGGGAGCCCTGTCTCTCGTACAAGGTCCCTTCCTCTCATCAAGGGCTGATTCTGGATCCAACCCACAGATAGGTTAAAAACAGGTCAAACTGTTCACTGCTTTTTTGCTTTTGTAATTCTGGTGTAAGGCTGGCAGGGGCCCAGTTGTGTTACTGGAACTGCAGCTCCTGAAAGGAGGAAACTGAATCAGACTACCTGCTGCATAGACCAAGGAGGAAATGCAGTCCAAGGCAGCAGATGACATGAATTGTTCAAGCTACCTGTAGCCACCAATCTGGGGATGTAGCTGATAACTAGTTCTGGTTGTATAGGCATCATGGCACAGGGTTGGGAGCTCTCAGAGATTGAAGACTCAAGCAACAGTGACTCCAAGGATGTGCCAGAACCAGTCACCAGTCCTCCTGAACTGGGTCCTACTGCCTCAGATTTCTTATTCTATCCACATGACCCCCATGAGGTGCCACTGCCCCGACGCCAAGGAGCGGACCTCTGATTCCTCTAATGAACAAAGAAATCACAAGGAGCAGTCCCAGACCAACTCCTCACTGCCCAAGAGAAGTCGACACCTACAGGAAAAGGATGCTAGACTTTTAGGAGTAGCTGAGGGGGTAGAGCTTCAAGAAAGGCTCTTCTGACTTGACTATAAATCCCTGTTAGTGTTAGCTGCTCCCAGTCAGTGGTGGAGTAACTTGTCAGCGCTCTAGCCGCAGGACTGCTTTCCATGGTTCTGAAATCTCTCCAAGTCCCAGGCTGGCACCTGTGGTACTAAAACTATTCCAATTGCCTGTCCCATGTTGTGCCTCCTTGCCTGAGACAGAGTCCTGGATGGAGCTGGACAGTATGGACCCCAAGCTCTGTATGCCCACAGAAACAAAACACCTGACCCAGCATGACCCCCGGACTATGTTACTTGGCTAGCGCTTAAGTGCCAGTTGAGACATTTGTTGTTGTTGTTCAGTCGTTAAGTCGTGTCCAGCTCTTCATGACCCCATGGGCCATAGCACGCCAGGCCTTCCTGTCCTACGCTTTCTCCCGGAGTGTGCTCAAGTTCATATTCATTGCATCAGTGATGCTATCTAGCCATCTCATCCTCTGCTGTCCCCTTCTCCTTTTGCCTTCAGTCTTTCCCAGCATCAGGGTCTTTTCCAGGGAGTTTTCTCTTCGCATTAGGTGGCCAAAATATTTGAGCTTCAGCTTCAGTATCTGTCCTTCCAATGAGCACTCAGGGTTGATTTCCTTTAGGATTGACTGATTGGACCTCCTTGCCGTCCAGGGGACTCGTAAGAGTCTTCTCCAGCACCACAGTTCGAAAGAATCAATTCTTTGGCACTCAGACATTGTCAAGCAGTAAATTAATCATTCCTTGGCCACCTATTCTACCCTGAAAATGCCATTCCCTGATCCTTTCCCCCCAAGCCAGGCTCTGAGATCTGAACTGTGCCCTGCTGGTGGAAATGGAGACATTTGTAAAGGAGACTCAGAAAGCATGCTGCCTTCCAGATGCTCCTGCACCCCTTCGTTAATATTAACTCAGGAAACATGGCTTTGGGAGCATATGTTTGTGGAGATAATGTGTGCCCTCTCCTTTATTTACTACTTAATTCCTTTTAAAATCTTGTCTATTAAAAAACAACAACACCCTATAGTGATAAAGGGGAGAAGGGCTGTTGCACAGTGGTGAAACATATGCCTAGCAAGTAGAAGGTCCCAGGTGCAATCCTGATATCTCCCGGTAGGGCCAGGAAAGAAATCCTGCCTGAAGCTCAGGAGAGCCACTGCCAGTCAGTGTTGACAATACTGGGCTAGATAGATCAAAAGGAGGTGTCCCTAAAGGAATGCATTTTTCATGGTGCAGTTGGGCTTTGCAGGAATATTTTGTCCAATCGCACAAATCTTTGCACATTCAGATTTCCAACATATGCAAAAGCTTTGCACTTTAAGGGTAGGGGCATCTCCAGATCTGTATTGCTTAATGCATATGGAATTTCCTCCACTGCTGAATAAACAGAGCTGCTGACTTCACAGTTTCGCCATTCATGTTTAAGTTGCTTTTCAGTTCACAGTCTAAAGAATCTCTCTTGTCCATTGTGTGTGGATACATTTAAAACTCAAGTCACACAACTAAATGGAAACTCACCAATTATGTTTTACTAGATGGATCCTGATGACAGAGCAGAAGGAAAAACCACAGTTTCATCCAGCAATAATTTTATTTATTTATTTATCCATTCATTTCATTTCATTTCACGTCACTTCATTAAATTTCATTTCTATACCACCCAATAGCCGAAGCTCTCTGGGCGGTTCACAAAAATTAAAACCAAATGGCACACAATAAAACAATTTAAAATATATAGAACATTAAAATCACAATATAACAATACAACCACAATAAAACCTAGCAGCAGTGCAGGAATTTAAAATACAGATTTAAAACAGCAAGCTAAAAGTCTAGAAAGTGAAAATGCTAAAATGCCTGGGAAAATAAAAAGGTCTTCACCTGGCACTGAAAGGAATACAATGTAGGTGCCAGGCGAACCTCACTAGGGAGCTCATTCCACAGCCGGGGTGCCACAGCAGAAAAAGCCCTCCTCCTAGTAGCCACCCGCCTCACTTCCTTTGGCAGGGGCTCACAGAGAAGGGCCACTGCGGATGATCTTAAGGTCTGGGCAGGCACATATGGGAGGAGGCGATTCTTCAGGTAACCTGGCCCCAAGCTGTTAAGGGCTTTAAATGTTAATACCAGCACTTTGAATTGGGCCCAGAAATGGACTGGCAGCCAGTGCAGCTGAAAAAGTACTGGTGTAATGAGCTCTCTGGCCAGTCCCTGTTAACAATCTTGCTGCCCTATTTTGGACCAGCTGAAGTTTCCGGACCGTTTTCAAAGGCAGCCCCACATATAACGCATTGCAGTAGTCCAGATGAGAAGTTATCAGAGCATGGATAACTGTAGCTAGGCTATCTCTGTCCAGATAAGGGCGTAGTTGGTATACCAGCCTAAGCTGATAAAAAGTGCTCCGTGCCACTGAGTTCACCTGTGCCTCAAGTGACAGTTCTGGATCCAAGAGCACCCCCAAACTACGAACCTGATCCTTTAGGGGGAGTGCAACCCCCTCCAGAACAGGTTGAATATCACCTAGCTGGGCAGACGAACCACCCACTAACAGTACCTCCGTCTTGTCTGGATTGAGTTTCAATTTATTAGCCCTCATCCAGTCCATTACCGTGCCCAGGCAGTGGTTCAGAACAGCCACTGCCTCACCTGGTTTTGATGAAAAAGAGAGGTAGAGCTGGGTGTCATCCGCATATTGATGGCACCTCAGCCCACACCTCCGGATAATCTCCCCCAGCGGTTTCATGTAGATGTTAAACAGCATGGGGGATAAAATAGAGCCCTGTGGAACCCCATGGCACAATTGCCATGGCACAGAGCAATAATCCCCCAGCACCACCTTCTGGAATTGGCCATCCAAGTAGGAGTGGAACCACTGCAGTGCAGTGCCTCCAACTCCCAACACAGACAACCTATCCAGAAGGATACCATGGTCAATAAACTTTTCATTGATCTACAGGAAACAGAAGAACTGTGGCTTAAGTAACCTGATGTGACTCAGACTGCATAAAAGAGAAGCTGCTTTGAATAAGAGAATGCTAGTTTTGCATAATCATAAACCACATTTTAAATAAGGTATCCAGTGCTAATGGTATTTATTCATAATTTATATATTTATAGAAATATTTCTTTGGGATGGATATATCCAACTGAATGCAGAGTTCCAGAGAATAGCAAGGACAGACAAGAAGGCCTTCTTAAATGAACAATGCAAAGAAATCGAGGAAAACAACAGAATGGGAAAGACTAGAGATCTCCTCAAGAAAATTGGAGATCCCAAGGGAACATTTTGTGCAAAGACAGGAATGATAAAGGACAAAGAAGGCAGGGCCCTAACAGATGCAGATGAGATTAAGAAGAGGTGGAAAGAATACACAGAAGAGCTATACAGGAGAGATCTTAATGTCCCTGATAGCCATGATAGTGCGGTCACTGAACTGGAGCCAGACATCCTAGAGAGTGAAGTCAAGGGGGCCTTAGGAAGTATTAGTAACAACAAAGCTAGCGGAGATGACAGTCTTCCAGCTGAGCTATTTAAAATCTGAAAAGATGATGCTGTTAAAGTGCTGCATTCAATATGCCAACAAATTTGGAACACTCAACAGTGGCCACAAGACTGGAAAAGGTCAGTTTACATTCCAATTCCAAAGAAGGGCAACGCCAAAGAGTGTTCAAACTACCGTACAATTGCGCTCATTTCACATGCCAGCAAGGTGATGCTCAAAATCCTACAATCTAGGCTCCGGCAGTATGTGAACTGAGAACTACCGGAAGTACAAGCTGGGTTCCGAAGAGGCAGAGGAACTAGAGATCAAATCGCCAACATTCGCTGGATCATGGAGAAAGCAAGAGAATTCCAGAAAAACGTCTATTTCTGCTTCATTGACTACGCTAAAGCCTTTGATTGTGTGGATCACAACAAACTCTGGCAAATTCTTAAAGAGACAGGAGTACCAGACCACCTTACCTGTCTCCTGAGAAACCTGTACGAGGGTCAAGAAGCAACAGTAAGAACCAGACATGGAACAACCGAGTGGTTCAAAATTGGGAAAGGAGTATGACAAGGCTGCATATTGTCACCCTGCTTATTTAACTTATATGCAGAGTACATCATGAGAAATGCCGGGTTGGATGAATCAGAGGTCGGAATTAAGATTGCTGGGAGAATTATCAACAACCTCAGATACGCAGACAATACCACCCTAATGGCAAAAAGCGAAGAGGATCTAAAGAGCCTCTTGTTGAGGATGAAAGAGGAGAGTGCAAAAGCTGGTTTGAAACTCATCATTAAAAAAACGAAGATCATGGCATCTGGCCCCATCACTTCCTGGCATATAGAAAGGGAAGAAATGGAATCAGTGACAGATTTTATTTTCTTGGGCTCCAAGATCACCACAGACGGTGACTGCAGCCATGAAATTAAAAGATGCTTGCTCCTTGGGAGGAAAGCTATGGCAAACCTAGACAGCATAGTAAGAAGCAGAGACATCACCTTGCCGACAAAGGTTCATATAATCAAAGCTATGGTTTTCCCAGTAGTAATGTATGGCTGTGAGAGCTGGACTATAAGGAAGGCTGAGCGCTGAAGAATTGATGCTTTCAAACTGTGGTGCTGGAGAAGACTCTTACGAGTCCCCTGGACTGCAAGGAGGTCCAATCAGTCCATCCTAAAGGAAATCAACCCTGAGTGCTCATTGGAAGGACAGATACTGAAGCTGAAGCTCAAATATTTTGGCCACCTAATGCGAAGAGAAAACTCTCTGGAAAAGACCCTGATGCTGGGAAAGATTGAAGGCAAAAAGAGAAGGGGATGGCAGAGGATGAGATGGCTAGATAGCATCACGGATGCAATGAATATGAACTTGAGCACGCTCCGGGAGAGAGCGCAGGACAGGAAGGCCTGGCGTGCTATGGTCCATGGGGTCACGAAGAGTCGGACACGACTGAACGACTGAACAACAACAACAACAACAAGAAATATTTCTGTGCTGCCTTTCAGCTCCACAATGGATCCCCCAAGGCAGCTGACGATTTCTGTTCAAACGTGTTATCTTACAACAACAATTATGTAACAAAAAACACAAGAGGAACAAGCAGCACCAATAATAACAATAATTAAACATAGCAGGCAACCAACAAAAACAGAAACCAAAAATTATTGAAAAGCACAAGGCTTTCAGTTGATATCTGAAGGCATTCAGAGAAGATGTAAGAAGATGTTCCACAATCTGGATGCCCCTGCTGAGAAGGTCCTCTCAATCATACCCAAACACACCTCACATGGAGGTGGGACAGTCACATGTGTCCTCTGAGGACAGAAGTGTGGAAGCAGGTGCATATTAGTGGAGGCAGTCCTTCCTGTATCCAGGTCCTAAACATTTCCAGTACTGTGTACAGCCTCAACCAGTGGATCTATTACAAGTAGTAAAAGGTCTGTTGCATTCAAGAGTTAAAAGGAGAGGACTTGGTTGACCTCTGTGGCAGTATTACTAGACACTTTGGAGATAAATTTGCTCACATCTTCTCTGATTTGGATGCCGTGGTTATAGCAGGTCCTACTGATATATTTTTGGCACCTGCTTGTCCTATCGTGAGGGATATATTTCAGTTTGTACAGCCTCAGGATGTGGCCAAGAACCTTGGAGGGTGAAATCTAAAACTTGTGTGCTCAATCCTTAACCATGCAACCAGACCTCCTCTGACTGCCTTAATCAGCCAGGAAGAGGCATTCAGTGCCTCTTTGGAGGAAGGCATAGCTTTAAGATGGCTGTTGTAATTTCCAACTAGTCTCTGCTTTGCCATTTCTGAGCAAGTTATTGGAGCATGTAGTGGTGTATCAGCTCCAGAGATTCTTGGATGAACTGGGTTACTTAGACTTATATCAATCTGGTTTTAGGCCAGGTTTGGGACTGAGACAACATGTGTCATCCCTATGGTGGAAGCATAGTTGGCTGGGACAGGAAATAGGGTCTTCTTGGTGGCTACACCAATATTATGGAACATCTTGCCCCTAAAGCTCAGGTGCACTGCTCTCTGGTTTCCTTCCACCAAGTAATGAAGACTTCTTTGTTGTGGCATGTATTTGCTTTGCCAGGTAGATAATATTGTATTTGAAGACTGTGTTTTATCTGCTATCCCTGCCTTGGTTGTGCTCTTTTCAACAATGTTTTTTTTTTAAATTGTATTGTGATTTTAATAATTGTAAACTGCCCTGCATAATTCACATACATTAGAAGAGTGGGGTAAATATTTCCATGTAATCAATAAACCATTTAGGACTTTAAGGGCTAAGACCAGCAGTTTGAATTGGGCCAAGAGACAAATTGAGAGTTAATGAGATTGGTACAACAGACCCTAAAACGACCCCCAAAGTGGACTCCATTCAGCATTCAGCTACAATGTATCTGAGTAGGCCAGAGGCCTTGTTTTGTTCCTGTCAAAGGCTTGTGTAGTAGCTGCTTAGCGATATTCTGAAGGGGAGAAAGAGGCAATCACTCTGAATATTGTTAGGTGGGCCTGGATCAGGTAAATTCAATTTTGATTGGCTGAGGATTCTCGGTAGGTGGAAAAAGAGCAGTTGGGAATGGACAGTTAAGGTATGTCAGTTGTCAGTTGGGAGTCAGTCAGTCTGTGGTAGTCTGAGAGGGAGAAGGTTGGCTGGTTGGTGTGCAGTCTTATAAAAGGACTAAAAGAAAACTGAGGAGAAAGTGAGTAGGTAAAGCCTGAATGTTAAGCTATTTGTTCTTGGTGGGATAACCATATGTGGGTGGTTAAGATCGGGAGTAGGGAGCCAGTGGCTGTGTTATGCCAAGAGGCTGCCCTAAGGCCTTGCCAGAAAAAGGTTATACAAGCAGGTAGCAAAAACACAAGAGATATGGTCCAAACAGGCAGAAATACAACAGGAGGAGCTTTGGTGTCAGAGGAAGATTGTACCCAAGTATTTGGCTGGGGTGGAGGTTTAGGGCACTATCCTATTGATTGCGCCCTCACCTCTTGGAAGCCCCTGAACTTGGAGGCTTCCGAGTTTTCTATGCCCTGCCATGCTGAAGCCAGCAGAGCAGGAGAAACAGTAGAGGTCATCTTCACCTCTCCATCCTCTGAACTCCTGCATTATGACTAGACAGGCTTTTCAGCCCATCTAATAAGGGCACTTTGGACAGAGAGAAAAGATGCTGGCGGAGGCTCAGGATAGTTTGTATCTTGGCCTGTCTGGTCTCCTCCCCTCCCTGCCCATGGGAACACCCCCTTTCCTCTTTCCCCGAGATCGGTTTTCCAGCCTTGGAGAGGCAGCAGGCATGGTTCTTTCTACATCAGCTACGATGGGGAGGACTGTGGGGCTGGATCTCCAACTCCCACTTCTGAGGTCAGGGCACTATCTCTGACTGTGGAGGGGTTTTAGGAGCTATCCTGTGGACCCTGGAACATTTGCTCAGGGACCATAGGATTGCTCTCTTAGAGAATTTGGCCAAGCAGGCATTAAAACCCCAGAGAAATGGTTCAAGCAGCCAGAAATACAGCAGGAGGAACTTTGGGAGTCAGGGGAAGACTGTCCCCAGGAGATGGCCATGCTTGTGAGTGTATTTGGCTGAAGTGGAGGTTTAGGAAATTAGGGCTGAGGTAAAAGAAGTCATTAGAGGCTTATATTAGCAACAGTGTCTCTCGAGACCTTAATAAGTGTCAGCAAGTATTCTTTTGAAAACTCCATAGCAACGTTTAGTATTTCCTTACAGTATGTACAAAATATCCCATTAATAAACCCACTTATTTCTAGTGCTCACCTTCTTCCTCCTAGTGTTGGTGCCTATCTCACTGCCTAAGCCACTTATACCAAGCTGCTAGGAGGTTTTAAAGTTTTATAAGAGAATTGGTGGCAGCGGAAAAGGGTCAGCTTGTAGAATTCTGAGTTATAATGGCAGAGAGTTCCTTAGAGCCAGAAAAATGAGCATTTGCTATAAATAAGAAACCCCATAGCTGGGATTGCCTAGGGAAGGAGCAGCAACCACATAGGTGGTGGCAGTGCTGGGGAGAGGAAATGCCCCAAACCATCTATTTAAGACCAGATTTTGAATTCTTTTTAAATGCTACCGTTTGAAGTGTACATGGTTGCATCTCTTTTCACCATGCCAGTATTAAACAGAGCAACTTATCCACTTCAAATACTTAGCCTTATAAAATATGGAATCATTAGCAACATTTACAGTGCAAGGCCATTGCAGAATAATGTCTTTTACAGCAAGTTATAGCCAATCTTGTAGGCCTAATTATTAGATAATGGAAAATGAGTGATTCTCACCCCCTGTTAATGTAGGAATTAAACACTAATTGGAATCTAGACTGTTTTACAAGTCAGTTCAACAGCTCTCATTGAAATCATCTTTTCCCACCAATGTTAATCGGTGTGTGATCTAATATGCCTGTGTGTGAGCTGAATATTCCTTCTAATACTTACATCCATCATTTATCGCAAAATATAGTACTTTCTCTCCCTGTGGTATCTGTTTACGTAACATAATCAAAACTGCTAATGATTTAAAATAGCAGAATTATTCTACCCCTTAGCGTGGCACAACTATAATTGGCTTCAAACAAAGTTCCAACAGCTTGAAGTTAGTTCATCAAACAAAAGTTCTTATTACTGAACTCTATATGAAAATAACACATATATTCTGGGTATATTTCAAAGTAGAAATTAAAGCATTTTTGATAACATTCTTTCTTCTTGGATGATAGGTTTCAGAAAGCTGGAACATTAAAGGCAAGAAAACATTAAAAGTATCATGCTGGATCAGGCCTATCCTGCTGCAGCATAGTCAATGGTGAGAGAGTTGCAGTCCAAAAACATCTGGAGGGCCAAACATTTCCCCATCCCTGGTGTAGGTAATGAAAGGTTAAGATCAGGGCTGGGGGATGCGGTAAGCTGGGACCTTTTGAAAGGATAACTACTGGGTTGTTGGTCACCATAGGAAGGTTTTGAAAACTTTGGGTGGTTTCAGCTCACAAGAATGTTGAATAAAGGGCTGGAGAGCTGTCCTCTTGTACTCTGTAAAGCACCATGTATATCAGTGGCATCATTACCACCACCATAATCATAGATATGGCTGCCAAGACAGGAATAAAGGTGGCTGAATGGTTAGATATGTTTTGCTTTTATATTTCATCATCTAATTCTCTTACTGTTTCACCCTTGGTTCAGCCATTCCTTAGAATTTGAGCCGTTTTAGCTCAACTAACACATGCTGTGGGGCTGCCTTTGAAGAGGGTTTGCATATTTCAGCTGGTTCAGAATGCTGTAGCGGGCTATTGATGTGGGCCAGTTATAGAGGACATATGTCCTCCATGTTACAACAGCTTAGCTATTTACTATTCCATTTCCAGGCATAATTGAAATGCTGGTTATGGCTTACAAAGCCCTACATGGCTTGGGACCAAGTTGTCCAGAAGACCAAATTCTCCCATAGTAGCCTGTCTGGGCTCCTGTCTGTCCTGCCAACATCTGGGACACATTTGCTGGGACCCTGAGAGAGAGTTTTCTCTGTGGTTGCCCCCAGGCTCTGGAAATCTTTGCCAAGGGAGGCCTGACTAGTCCAGTCTCTAATGAACTTCCATTGGCAGGCAAGGACATTTTATTAGGGATGTACAAACCCCCCTTACCTGGCTCCGCCGGGTTCCACCGGGGGGGGGGAGGTGCTCCATTCTGTCCCCCGGAATCCTTGCCGGGGGGGAGGCACGAAGCGCCTCCCTCCCGGAATCCTGGCTGGCCGGCTCTGTTCCGCGGGGATTCTGTGGAGCCGCTGGCTGGCTCCGCCAGCAGCTGGACTTCCGGCCGCTGGCTAGCAGAGACGCAAATGGCGGCGGCTGTAGCCGCCGCCGTTTATGTCCCTGTATTCAGCCGTGATAGGCTACGTAAAGACTTACGTAGCCTATCACATCTGGGTTAAAAACAACAACCAAAAAACGTGTACACTATTTGCGTTCCCCCTTAGTTTCGCCGTCTTAGTCTACATAAATATTTATGTAGACTAAGACAACCAAAAATAGGGAACGCAAATGGCAGTGGCTGTAGCCGCCGCCATTTGCGTACGCATTTTTTTTTTTTAACCCAGACGTGATAGGCTACATAAGTCTTTATGTAGCCTATCACGAATGGGGTGGGGGGGAAGACTGCAAATGGCGGTGGTGGCAGCTGGTCGGAAGACCAGCCGCCGCCTCTGCCGAAGCTGACACTGGAGCCGCCGCCATCCAGAACATCTGCCCCAGGTACGTCTCGTCCTGGGGGGGGGGGATCCACGGGGGGTGGGGGGGTGGCAGGCCGTTCGAGATCCATTCAGCCTCACCGAGATCCATGGCGGAATTCTCTGACATCCCTACATTTTATTTAGATGGGCCTTTGGGCCAAATGTGTCGAAACTGGCTTGAATGGGTTCTGTTTACCAATGTTTTACCTGCCTTTTTGAAGATGTATTTTGTATTATTCTTGCTTTATTGCATCTTATTATATTTATTGCGTTTGTATTATTATTGTTAGCTGCCTGGAGCACTATTTGGTGGACAGGCAGGATACAACTTTAACTTACAGGCAAACAAATAATATTTGTATAACTTAACCAACCCTTATCCCTTCAGAAAGAATCTAAAAAGAAAGTAAATATAGTAATAAATCTTTGCTCTTTCTCCCAAATCTAGGGAAAGTACTTTCCATGGCTTTTTCTTTTCTTTTTGGCATTATACTGATTTGATGTGTCGCCTCTTGGAAGACTTGTCTGCCATGAGAATAAGGATATGTATGTGTGTGTGTGTGTGTGTATATATATATATATATATATATACACACACACACACACACACACACACACGTATATATAGTTTGTTTGAAATATATATATATATATATATGTATATACACATACACACACACACACACACACGTATAATCACTGAACTTATGGAAAGAAGTGCAAGACATCACTTCTCATCCACTAGAGAACAGAAGACTTGGTAGGAGAAATATTTTCAAGCTCCTAATAAAAATCTAATGAAGAAAAATGGACTAGACTGTCAGAACGTGTTTGGCAGAGAGTGAAAAGGCTAGTCATGGAGATGCAATTGCAGCCTTTGTGCAGATACAAAGAAGCTACAATAAAAGCAAATGTAGATGTTTGTGCTGAAAAAAAGATGCACTTAACAATTACAATAAAAATTAATGAGCCAGGTTCCAAGGAAGAGACAGGTCGACACAGGGGAGAACTATGGGTGTAGCTATAGGTTTGCGCTCAGTTTTGAAAGTAACAGTTCTCCCTACTGCAGAGACAAATCTGTTTGGCAGCTTTTCTTGCCTTTCCTTCCTGTGCAAATTTGGTTCATCCACATGAGATGAGTTGGCAAGTGTGCCACAGAGTAAATTATTACCCATCCAAAGGTGTCTGATCTGGCCATAGTCACACATGCCCTAGTTACATCCTGTTCAGACCACAGGAACATGCTTGATAAGGAGTTGCCTTTGAAAGCTGTTCAGGAACTTCATCTGGCCCAGACTATTCACTGGGTCTGGGTAGCATGTGACTCCCTTGTTACAATAGCTTCAGTGGGTAGCAGTAGGGATGCTGGAGAAATCCTCAATGGAACCAAATGTGTTCAGATTTTTATGAATCCGACCTACAGATTCCACAGCAGATGGTCTTTTCCCCAGAGTCTGCAGACTTGTGGACTGTTATTCTAACCTTTGGGAATGTTGCACAAATTTTGTCATAGAGAAATATGCATTAAAAAACAACAACAACAACCTTGCTGAAAATGTGTATTTCCCCCATAGGCTAAAGCGTGAAAATGTACATTTTGGGGAGATTTGTGCATTTTGTGGGGATTTGTGCATTTTTGCACATGCAAATTTGTGCAAATTTGGAGACTAAACAAAAGTTCAATTCCATCGATGGGTGGACAATGGAACAAACATGCCTGACAACCCGCAAAACACAAGCGGTAGCGATTTTACACAATCCGTACATCCCTAGCTAACAGTCCATTTCCAGGCACAGTTCAAAGGGCTGGTTGTGTGCTATAGGGCTTGAGAAGGCCACCTTCTCCCATATGAGTCTGCTTGGATCTTAAGATCTTTGGGAAGACCCTTCTTCTTTCGATACCACCGTCTTCAAAGGTGCATTTGATGGTGATGTGAGAGAAGGCCTTCTCGGTAACTGTTCCCAGGCTGTGGAACACCCTGCCAAGGGCGGCTGTGTTTCCTCCCTCTATACTGTCCTTTCACTGGCAGGCAAAGACCCTTTTATTCAAGCAGGGCTTTGGCATGTAAGTGGGTCTGTTGGATTAGATGCTGCTTTGATTCTGTTAAATCAAATGATTCTGCTGTGTTTTTAATTGTGTTTTAATGAATTGGTTTTATTACTGTTTTATTTTTATTTATGATAGTTAACCCACCTTGAGTGCCATTTTTCTTCGTAGAAAGGCAGGGTACAAATCAAATCAAATCAATCAATCACTCAATCAATCAATATTTGAAAGATGCTGAAAATCAGGTTGCACTGCATATAGGTGCTCCATTTCAGCAGGTTTTTTTTTTTAATATATAAAGATCAAGAGGTTGACAAAGTGAAGATTGACTATATTAGAAAGTTTAACAGTACCCTAGCAAAAGTAGTTTGTACTGGCATAGCTGTAGTCCAACTGAAAAATATTCTAAGGTGAAAGAGACGTTCACCTTGGAATATGGCTCATGTGCACAGACACCATCTGAAAGAGTCAAACTCTGCAAGTGAAAATGGTCTGTAATAACAAGTGATGAATCTTCTGGGGAAACAAGTATAATTAGAGGACAACATCACAGGTATTGTTATGGGTTGCATTTGGTGCATAGAAAAGATAGGGTTTGGGTGATTCTCTTAGATGCTCCATGATTGAGCTATCTTATTTCAGATAAAATGAGAGAGATTTCAACATTACAGTGGAGAGCTGATTCCGCCGGCGAGTTTTGGTCTATGCCTTTTAAGAATGAAATTTAAGGAAAATTATAGAGGTGCACAGGAAAAAAAATTCTTGTAGAAGAGGATTCAAAATTTATTCATTTATTTACAATATTTATATATCACTCCATATCTAGAACAGATTTCAGAGTGGTGAACACAAAAAATAAAACAGTAAAAGAACAAAAAGATTAAAACACCACATTAAAATTATACTTGTTTAAAAAACACAGTGCCAATAGAAACCATGACTGCTCAGTTAAGGAATGCCTCCTGGAACAGTGCTGTTTTCAGAAGGCACCACAAACAACACAGCATTGGTGCCTTCCTGACCTCCAGTGGCGGGGAATTCCAAAGAAAGGGGGCCGTGATGCTGAAGACTCTTCTCCTGGTGGACTCCAATTAGGCCATAGGTCCATGTGGAACCATCAGGAGCAAGCCTTCTGATAACCTCACTGACTGGGCAGGTTGGTAAAGAAGAAGGTGCTCTCTCGGGGATCCTGGTTCCAAGTTGTTTAGGGTTTTGTACACTAGTACTAAAACCTTCAACTTGGCCTGGTAGTGAATAGACAGCCAGTGCAGTTCCCTCAGCGAAGGAATTACATGATAGAAAGGGGCAGCTCCTGACAACAGCAGAGGTGCTGCATTCTGCACTAGGTCCAGCTTCCAGAGCAGCCTCAAGGGCAGCCCTGCATAGAGCACATTGCAGTAATCCAGTCTTGAGGTTACTGGAACCTGTACCACTGTGGCCAAGCTATCCCTGTCCAGGAGAGGCTGTAGCTGCCAAAGCTGGTAAAAGGCACTCTGAGCTGCCATGGCCACTTGGGTTTCCAGCAACAGTGATGTACCCCCAAGAGTACCCCCAAACTACTGATCTGATCTTTCAGAGGGAGTGCAACCCCATCCAGAACAGGCAATGAGCCTATCTTCCAGACCTGGGAATCACTCACCCACAGGGCTTCCATCTTGCCAGGATTTAATTTCAGTTTATTGGCCCTCATCCAGCCCATTACTGAATTCAGGCACTGGTCCGGTCCTTGCACAGTCTCTCCTGATTCAGATGTCACAGGGAGATAGAGCTGTGTGTCATCAGCATACTGATGGCGCTTGGCTCCAAATCCCCAAATGACTGCTCCCAGTGGCTTCATATAGATGTTAAATAACATTGGGGACAAGATGGTACCCTGCAGAACCCCATAGCTCAATTGCCAATCATCTAATACCACTGGGTCCAGAGTGGGCTTCTTCAGGACTGGTCACACTACTGCCTCTTTAAGAACAGCAGGGACTACCCCTTACCAAAGGGGTTCACCACACCCTGGACCCATACAGATATACCCCCTCAGCAAGCTTTTATTAGACAGGAAGGGCAAGGAGAGGGAACATAGTCAGTTGCATTGCTGTAAGCACCTTGTCCATGTCATCAGGCTGCAACAACTGAAAGTGATCCCACAAAATTGGGCAGATGGTGGCGTCAGACATTTTAACTGGAACTGTGCTAACAACAGCATCAAGTTTGCTGCGGAAACAAGCAATTTTGTCCTCAAAGTGATGCAAAAAGGTTACAGCAGGTTCTTGAAGATACTAGGGACCCATTTCATTTTGCTGGGGAGAGTGTTAATAGCCCCCAGACCACCTGAAAGAGCTCTGGTGGATGGCTACTTGAGGATGCAATAGAGGCAGCCAAGTAAGCCGCCTTTGCTGCCTGCACTGCCACACAATAGGCATGATTATGTGCTCTAGAGTGTGCTCGATCATCTTCACTTCGAGTCTTGTGCCATTTGCACTCTAGCTGACATCCAGTCTGTTTCATTGCCCATAGCTCCCCAATATACCAGGGAGCAGAACAGGCTCCACAGCATCGGAGAGGGCACTGAGGTGCAATTGAGTCGATGGCCCTCCGCATCTCACTCTTCCACAGTGAGGTTAGGGCCTTGGCTGGATCACCAGCTTTCTCCACTGGGAAATCCTCAAGAGCATTCAGAAATCCATCAGATTCCATCAGTCTCCTGAGGCAGACCATCCAAATGGGTCCCCCACCTCTGCAGGAGGGAAGTAACACCATGAGTTCAAATCTCACCAGGAAATGATTTGACCATGATAATGGGGTTACTTGGACCCCTCCCCTCCCACTGATTTTCAGATTACTCATCTCACAACTTGGAGCAAAAACCCAATCAAGGGTATGCCCTGCTTCATGTGTTGGGCCAGTGACAAACTGAATCAGCCCCACAGCCCCATGAAGTCCAAAGCTGGAGCTCCAGAGACAGCCTCAGCGTGGAAGTTGAAGTCACCCAGAACTACCGTCCTGGGTTCCTCCAACACCACAATTGAGACCACCTCTGTCAGCTCAGTCAGGGAGGCTGCTGGGCAGCAGGGTGGGCGGCACACCAGCAGCATCCCCAATCTATCTCTATGGCCCAACACCAGGTGCAGCCCCTCAAGGCCCGCTCCAGGGTGGAGTGGTCTCCTGGTGAGAGAGATGGAGGTTTTATGAACCACGGCAATTCCTTCTGCCCCCCCCATACCTATGTTCTATACCATACATAGAAACAAAAATGTGGTACAGAAATTAAAATTCTGAGGGAAATAGGTCATCATAAAGTGTTTTTCACAAGAACCTGAAGGGAAATCAAATTGGTCCTACCAGTAACCCTTAGAGCTCCAGCTACATATGCTATCTCTGTCTCTACATCACCTGCATACCAGGACTAGGGGTGGACGAAAGTCACTTACCTGTCGTCGAAGCTTGTTCGCGGTGGGGGGGAGGCGCTTCGCTGCTCCCCCCGCGAATTTCAGGCCGGGGGGGGAGGCTTCCCGCCTCGCCCCAGCCGAAATTCAGGCCGGGGAGGAGGCTTCCCGCCTCGCCCGGCCGCGAACTCCAAAGTTTAAAAAAAAAAAAAACGCCCCCGTGATAGGCTACGTGACGATTAACGTAGCCTATCATGGCTAGATCTGCAAAGTCAGCCATGATAGGCTACGTTAATTGTCACGTAGCCTATCACGGGTGACTTTAAAAAAAAAAGCGCGTACGCTAATGGCGGCCCCCATAGGGAGCCGCCATTCGCGTTCCTTATTTGGTCGCTTATTTATGTAGACTATTTGGTCGCTTATTTATGTAGACTACGGCGAAAATAAGGGCAACGCAAATAGCGTTGCCCTTATTTTCGCCGTAGTCTACGTAAATCTTTACGTAGACTACAGCGACCAAATAAGGAATGGGAATGGCGGCTCCCTATGGGGGCCACCATTATCCGTACGCGCTTTTTTTTTAAAGTCACCCGTGATAGGCTACGTGACGATTTATGTAGCCTATCACGTCTGACTTTGCAAATCTAGCCATGATAGGCTACGTTAATCGTCACGTAGCCTATCACGGGGGCGTTTTTTTTTTTTTATTGGAATGGCGGCGGCGGCAGCCAGTCGAAAGACCGGCTGCCACTCCCGCCCCGCACGAACACCCGCCGAACCGCCAGCCGGACCCGCCGCCGGGAGGGACATTCGGCAAAGGTAAGTCCCTTCCCGGGGGGGGGGTGCGGAGAATTTCTCCCCGAAACTTCTTCGGGGGGCCGAACATGTTGGCGCTCGGCCCCCCGAAGTTTCGGGGAGAAATTCTCCGCCATCCCTAACCAGGACTGGCTCTAGGTTTTGCAGACTCTTGGATACATGATCAGCCTTCCCCCCCCCCCGTAAGAGTGCATCATTTGTTAATTTCTGTTCTACCTTTCAGGGAAGGTCAATCTGGTATTGTTCTGGAAAATGCAGTATCAGCAGCACAGACTTGCAAGGGGAGGAACCCACTGCTGGGCATTCTCATCTGATAATGAGCTCCAGTACCAGCAAGTAAACTGATGTTATCATCACATTTCTCAGTCAATGAGGTAGAGGTTATGCATTGCAACATTTATGGGTTTCAGGCAAATTCCTGATTTTGCTGAGTTATGGCACCAGTCATATAACAAACTCTGAAGATTTTCATCTGGCTTCAGTTTGTCCTGACAAATTCCAGCTCCATGTGATTATGCAGTGCTCAACCAACCAATTTATTGATCCACTCAACAGACCTCACAATTAGACTTAAACATCTATTAATGTGCGTGAATAAAGTGGCAAAACATTCCTTAACACATGGAAGTAATGTACAAAAACATAGATCAGGTATCTCTATTAATGCAAAAAACAAGTTACTCGAATTAGATAACATTTTAGCTCATATCCTCATTACTTTCAACAAATATTTAGCTACAGTTTCTGAAACAAACTCTTTTGTATCAGAAAGAGAGAAAAAACATAATATTCAGATGATCTTCCAGGATACAAAGAGATAAATGGTTTAATGGATTTTCCAGTGGTTCACTTCCCTTGAGTGAAGCCTCTGTGGCCTAAAACATGGTCTGTTTTAACCATCTCCTATTCCTCTGACTGAGTATTGTTAATACTGTTCTGCTGGCCTTTTCCACTGTATTCTAGTTATCCCTCAGTGACTCTTGCACAATATGTGAAAGCAGGCAAGAATGATAATTCTTAAAAGCCCTCTCCTCGCCATCCCAACGTTTCCACTCCCAAATCTAAATTTGATTGGGAATGATTTCTGCTGAGTTATACTGCATTTGTCTTTCTATCTACCTCATATAGTAGAACACAGGCTTTCTCTTTCTCTTGAGTTTATAAGGATTAATCATAAATTTAAGGACTGATCACAGACAGCAGTTCCTGCTGTTTTATCTATAGTACAATAGGGAAAGAAAAGAAGTATGCACACTATCAACCAATGATCTCCTTGAGAAGCAGGCAGCTTTATAAGCAAATATACATTTTAACCATGACATAGGAAAACTAGTAATACTAGAAAGATACAGAAGTGTGTGTGTGTGTGTGTGTGTGTGTGTATTAGACGTGTGTACTGACGCCCTTGGACTCAGACGCCCGTTCAGCAGTTTAGAAAATGGTGCACTTTTGCTTTGACCAATTCCGAATAGGTCTGCTTTGGCATGAGAGTCAAGGGTAGGAAAACCAGATCTTCTTGCTTCACATTATCACAGGAAATAAACTTAAAAAAAAACCTGGCTGGATGGATGATAGTTTCAGGCATAGTAGCCCCTTAGGAGGTGATTACATCTGCCAATGTCAGAAAAATAAGCACTGGGGATTTTGAGCTATGCATACAGAGGCCCTCTACTCAGGCTCCAGACTTTGTCTGAATCCAGCAGCTACAATGTGCATACTAAACTTTGCATATACAGGAACTTCCAATTCTGAGTGGAGATACTCAGGGTTCATAGTAGAAAATCAGTGTGCATTTGACTGTCCAGAACAAGAAACTCCCACATGTTCAATACTCGGGATCATGGACACTGAAATGGAGATACATTAGAACAGACACAGTGGTTTCAAATGTTCCTCTTTCATTATTAGGGCTGCATGTTTTAACTGGTTCCATCAACTAAACTAAACTTCCATTTGATTAATTAGTGAGCGTCAATTTTAATTGGAGAAGGCAAATTTTAAACAGTAGGCCTTTCAGTTGGTGGTGCACTTATTATTTTTAATTCATTCACTTTTGTTGACCTCAAATCTCACAGGAAGCATCATTATGCCATTTCCTTCTTCCCTGATATTAATACTTCCTACCATGTCTATGAGAATGAGGCAGGTCGGTGGGGAGGGGGAGATCTCCATGACAATGGAAGGAGAAGCAAATGATGGCTTACCTGGATTTTTCAAGGAATCAGCTTTGGTCCACACAGGACTCCATGAACCAGTGTTCTGTACCTTTATAAGTTGCTTCACAGGCACATACTTCTGGATGGGGTGAGCGATTGGAACTGAACGTCATCAGAGTGGCAGGGGCTGCTCAACCAATGAGAGAGCCTCCCCCCCCATCCAGGCTCTACCCCCTTTCTCCTTCTCCCTGAAGCTCAACCAATGAGAGCTCCCCCCATCCAGGCTCTCCCTGCCCCTTCCTCCTCCTCCATTAAGCTCCTGCTGCGAAAGATCAAAGCTGCACATTAGTTACTTCCTAAAAGTTACTTCATGAAAGAAACACAGCTTCAAGATCGTGCTACGCAGCCTTTAGGGGGGTTACTCCAGTCAGCCTTTAACCTGTCAATATTTGATTTGCCATGGCTCCAACCAGCCCCGTCTACCCCTTTTCTCCTTCCCCCTGAAGCTCCAGCTCTGTGATGCCACGAAGGATCGAAGCTGTGGATTAGCTACTTCCTAAAAGCAATGAACCAAATATCAAGGAAAAGCAGCTTAGAAATCATACTTCACAGCCTTTAGGGGAATTACTTGGTGCTTTAAGGCTTCTGAATGTGCTATTTCGATTGATGGAAATCTCAGTAACTTCAGGAGTTCGCTTTTAGGGAAGAGGCCTCATTGATCGCAATGGGAAGTTACTTCTGAGTAGACACAAATAGGTACATGCTGGGAAACACAGGGATGGGAAACATTGCTTGACAGGGGTCATGGTGAAAGGCGCACCCCTGGGCAGGGCTAGCATACCCAAGGTAAATACGGGGGTTCGGGCACACAACAACTATGGCACAGAGAACTCAACTTAAGGAAAAGAATCAGACTTAAAGTAGTATCAGGAAATCCATTTTTTCCACGAATAGCTCTAGAGTAGCTGCGGGATGGCCATAACATCATGTGCCCTGAATGACCTCCAAATGGAGCCAGCTCACAGCAAATTAACCGTGGAGACACCCCCAGGGAAGATGGAGGAGATTTGTTTGGGAATGAGAAATACTTGGAAGCAACAGGGGTGACATGCTTGAGGGGGGAAAGGAGGAAAATGAGAAGAGATGCTGGGAGAGTAGTGCAAATAGGGCAGAGAGGAAAAAAGAGATTTTAGAAAAGGGGAACAGGGGAAGAATGGGATGGGAGGTTTTGAGAGGGGACCAGAGAAAAACTGAACAGGAGCCAATTTCTGGTCTGTTTAAGGTTTCATAGATCAACCCAGTTTCTTGCTTTGTGGCAGGAAGACTGTATGCAGCACTGCTGTAATGGGTTTCTGGCATGCTGCTGCACTATATAGGGCAGTATCTAATTGGGGCCTTGCGTGTGCAACCAGCCCCACCAGCCCAGGTCTGCATGTGGCCACCCCTTCCGGAAATGCCCTCACCCGGTGCCAGCTTGTCTGGCTAAAAGGGGGGGGGGCATTGCAGGTGGGTGGGGTGACATGACGCAGGGGCCTTTGATTGGTGCACGCCAGTGGCACCACCATGCAAGGAGGGGCAGGCTGAGTTGCCTTAAACTCAGCCCCCTTCCCAAACTCAGCTCTCTGGCTCAACGCAGCTCCCTCCCACCCTCCCCTAAGCAGTGTGGGTTTATTACCGGTTGCCCTTTGGGAATCATGTAGGAATTTTTTGGCTCACAGTTCGATTGGCCTATTACTGTGCATCTTTTTTGCCTGCATCACACTGTTTTGCGGGTCGAGTGTGTCCTGTATGGGAATATGGTCTTTATCATCGGTCACATTCCCGTTGGCGGCTAGGACGGGCAAAACAGGAAAGTAGGGATGGTGTGCATGCAGAGGCACATTATGGTGACAGGTGATGCCTGAGGGCCCCCCGAATGGGTTGTGCGGCTCGGCGAGGGGATAAGGGTTGCCTGGGAGACCAACCCTACTCACTCACCCAGGTGTTTCGCGGCACCGGGTTGGGGGTGACACCGGAAGGTCTACCTCCCCCAGAAGGGGCAGTCCGGAGGGATGGCGAGATCACCGCCACCCCTCAGGCTGGGTATGTTTTCGCCCAAGAAGTGCCAGCTAGCCGCTGACACAGTTAGATGCCTGTCCTAGTTACCCCTTTGCAGCTATTTCAATAAATGTGGCCCAATTTTCAACCCAAACTTGTTGTCTGCGTCTTCTTTAACCCATCTCCGCTCGCAATGAACTGCCCCTTCCAGAAGTGTGCGTTTCCAGTAGTTTTGGGGCTTGCTCCCAGAAGCACTACATCGGGCCCATGTGGACTGCGGCTAGCAGGGCTGGCAGTATGTGTAAGGCCCCAATTGGATCCTGTCCATAGAGCTGCATCATTCTAATAGGAATGGGAGAATCAGCAAGGCTCAACCTCAAGTGCTCTGAGTTCCACCTTGAAGCTCTATCCAATTCTTTTCCATTGCCAAATGTAAGCTAATTTTCTTTTCAAATAGGAAGATTATGGATTTGGTCACTTTTTTGTTTAAGTGGACATCCAAATATTCACTCCTGCGCCCTTTACTAAAGCATGGAAATGCTTCCCCCACACCCGAAATGCACATTTTTACAGTGCACATTTTTCTAATGAATGTGTTCTGTGAACATGATTGCAAACACAGGAAGGTGAGACCTTTGCTCCCCAAATATGCTTGTACTTGGGTTTGTAAATGGGGCAAGTTCTGGTTAAAAGAAAAAAAAAAGAATCAAAATGAAATTTTAATACAACCCTACATTCTAATAATCTTCATAAGCAATCCCATGTTACAAAGGATGAATATGAAAGAGAGGGTTGCGTTCTCTCTCTCCCTTACTAAATTGACCGGGACAAATGTCCTCAGGACAAATGTCAAGAACTAATGTTAAGAACACTGCTAACAGCATATAAAATTTCAATTTCCATATAGAAGCGCATCCAAGTATTTTACTTTCATTTGTAGCAGAAGGTTAAGGACAACTGGTGAAACTGAAAATCAGCATAATAAAAATTGATTTTCTTTCTCTACAATGGATAATGAACTGTGTAACTAACTTTCCTAAGGCACCATTAAGCCAAGAAGTTATAACATGATTCAAAAGGAAGATGAAATATACATATGAATGAAGCCATCTGTATTATATTTGCTCAGACAAAATTAAAACATGTATGATATTATGCCTTCAGGATGTAAGCCAGCCTTTAAGTAGTAGAGTTCAGAGGTAAAGACATCTACAGGCAGATACGATATCATGGTATGTGCACATTTCATTGAAGCAATCACTCCAGCAGCTCATTTTGGACTTCATTAGGCACAGGATCGTACACTAGAAGGAAAGCTGATCTTTACCACTTAATCCCAATGGTAGGACCATTGACATAAATAGAATTTAACTGAGCTAACCAACTGAATCTTTGCTGTTCTGGGCATTCTCACGTGTATTCCCTGCTGCTGGTTTCCTGTCCAAAAGTTGTGCACAAGCATTGCCATTGCTTCTAATGAAGACTTGCCTCTCTTTGAATCCAGGGGGAAAGCAACATAGTGTCTATATTTCATGGTTTTAAATGACTTCTAGTTCTACTTGGCCTAAAGAGATTTATTTTATTTTATAGATGTATTTACAGTATAATAAGGATTTTTACAGGCATGATTTGGCCTTGTTGACTTAACCATTCAACACCATTGTAATGCCTCCCCTAAATTTTTAGTTGTTTCTTCTCTTGAAATTAAATGTGGTTGTGTTGGACTTTGGGGACAATGTTCCACTGAACATGTAGGCAGGCTTCCATGTTTTCACTCAGCAGGCTCACTGTGGCAAGTGTGCTGCTGGCCTCTGGTGAGAATGATGAGTCACCCATGGAGCTGCAGAGGTGTGTGGGGGTCATCCTGACAGTTGCGCAGAAATCCCTGTCCCTTTTCCCCAATCAAAGAATGCCCAGGACCAGAGTGCTTCAGTGGCATAGGCAGCAGCCTGAGGTGAGCCAAGAGCTATGGGATTTGCCAGTAACCAGAAAAGAAGAGTAAGCCAGAAACATAGAACAAATAAGGAGGCAGGGCCAAGGAACAAGCCAGAAGTCAGGGCCAAAGGGTAAGTCAGAACCAGAGGACAAACCAGGGGACAAGATTAAGGAGCAATCCAGAATCAGGACTGAAAAAATAACCAAGGATGCAGGAACATGCCAAAGCTCAGGAATCTTGCTTGTTGTTCAAGCAAGATTCAACCAGAATAGGAAACCCTCTTATACTCCTTCCTGACCAGCAGGATCCTGGGTAGGCAGGGACAGAGAACTTACTGCTCTGAAAATTTGCCACTAGTAGTTCAGTGGTTCATGACATGGACATTGATTCAGCAGCTCCTGACCCTTGGCCTTGGAGCAGCCAAACTGGCAAGCTCTCTACAAGCCTTTCCTGCAAGAAAGGATGATGGTGGCTATCTTGTCCCCACAATGCTGACATGTCCAGAGAGTGCTTCAGTTTTGCAGGGCCAAACCAGATCCTGGTGATCATAATATTTGGCTTGGCTAGGAAGCCAAACATTGTGGAACCATGAATATATATTGGATTTGATAGCACTTCAGGCACTGTTCCTGACTGGTTCATGAACACTTACATCTTGTACTAGGTCCTGGCCAGACCTCAAGGATAAAGGCCCTCCCCCCTAGTCTAACCAGCAGTTCAAAAACACCATCATTTTACTGTATCTAGTATTTATTTACTGTCTTTATTTTTTCCTGTTTGTTGAGACCTAAATGTACATTTACCTAATTAATGTGAGGGGAGTTGAAAATAAGGTGATGTTTTGGAGCTTTCATTCCGATTGTAGCACAATAAGTTGAAGTACAAACTGATCCAGCTAGTTTGGATGTATGACTTGTGATGTGTTTGGTGTGATGGTGGCTTATGAGTTAGGGTTGGCGGAGAATTTCTCCCCGAAACTTCAGGGGGCCGAGCGCCAACGTGTTCGGCCCCCCGAACAAGTGTCGGGGAGAAATCCTCCGAACCCCCCCACCCCCTGCACCCCCCCCCCGGGACAGGACTTACCTTCGCCGAATGTCCCTCCCGGCGGCAGGTCCGGCTGGCGGTTCGGGGGGTGTTCGAGCGGGGCGGGAGCGGCAGCCGGTCTTTTGACTGGCTGCCGCCGCCGCCATTGCAATAAAAGAAAAAAAAAACGCCCCCTGATAGGCTACGTAACGATTAACGTAGCCTATCACGGCTAGATTTGCAAAGTCAGCCGTGATAGGCTACGTCAATCGTCACGTAGCCTATCACGGGTGACTTAAAAAAAAAAAAAAAGTGTGTACGGATAATGGCGGCCCCCATAGGGAGCCGCCATTCCTGTTCCTTATTTGGTCGCTGTAGTCTACGTAAAGATTTACATAGACTACGGCGAAAATAAGGGCAACGCTATTTGCATTGCCCTTATTTTCGCTGTAGTCTACGTAAACATTTACGTAGACTACAGCGACTAAATAAGGAACGGGAATGGCAGCTCCCTATGGGGGCCGCCATTAGCGTACTCGCTTTTTTTTTTTAAAGTCACCCATGATAGGCTACGTGATGATTGACATAGCCTGTCACGGCTGACTTTGCAGATCTAGCCGTGATAGGCTACGTGAATCGTCACGTAGCCTATCAGGGGGCATTTAAAAAAAAAAAAAAAAAAACTTTCGCATTCGCGGCCAGGCGAGGCGGGAAGCCTCCTCCCCGGCCTGAATTTCGGCCGGGGCGAGGCGGGAAGCCTCCCCCCCTGGCCTGAACTTCGCGGGGGGAGCAGCGAAGCGCCTCCCCCCCACCGCGAACGTCCTTCGAGGACAGGTAAGGGACTTTCGTCCACCCCTACTATGAGCTTGGCATGACCACATGTGTCTTCATTACCTGATTGCCCCACACTACCATTATCAGCTCTAAATGCCGATCTCCTGCTGTGGAGTTTCTGGAACTGAATCACACTGCAAGTTCAAGGTTTTAAAAAAAATATTTTTAATGGAGCAACATTGACAAGAAATGTGTCAATTTCACATCACTGTTTTATGTCTTTAAACTATAGCAGGACTTCAATTTCATTTTTGAAAAATTAAAATCTGTCCTATGCACAGGCTTGCAGACTGATCCTACCTTTGATGAAAAAGAAAGTGAAACTGACCCAGCTTTCCCGCACTCACCTCTGGGGCAAGTCCCACTACTGTTTTAAGGCAAAAATAAAGGGATAAATTGGCACCCCCTCATCTATTTCACTTCTTTTTGCCCTCTCCTTTTCAGGAGCGGCACAGGAGCAGTTACAGGGAAAGTGGCAGGTTCTTTCCCCTCTTTTGTGCAGTAGCAGCAATGGCAACAGCTGCCACTCTTTACAGGAAATGCTGTGGCAGGTTGAATCTGTCAAGCTGCAGCAGCCGCAATGCCTGCTGTGGTTAAGGTGGAACAGCGAGTGATGGTTCTATGGCATAACTCTCTGAACTGTGTTCCCCTGGGGACCACATATTGCACAATTAGCTCTGAATCAGCCTGGTGCTTGTAAACTATTAGTACTGGAGAGGGAAGCATTTTTGTCACTGTTGTCTACAAGCAACCCTAGTTAGAAGGGCTATAATAAATGTGTTGACAACACAATTTACATTTAGCTAGTTAAACTGATGAACTGCAGAGAGATACATTCATTAGCAGTGCTGTAAATCCTTCTTTGTTATGCTTTTGCATGAAAAGCAAATAGATTTCTGTGACTGTCAGAAATTAAATGAGTTGTTGTTCTTTTTATTTGTCAACTAAATTAAATGCCCGGCCTTCGAAGCAAGAGGAAACAAAGCCATTTATTGTACTGTCGGCATGGGAACCCATCTTGGAATATCAATAATATAGCAATCCTATACGTGTTTACTCAGAAGTACTCAGAAGTAAGAGGGAATAGGATTGTCGCCTTTCTGAGGCTGCAATCCCATTTTACCTGGGAGTAAGTGTCATTGAGTTCAATGGGGCTTCCCTCTGAGTAGACAAGTATAGGATTGTACTATTCTAGAACAGGTTGGCCGTTATATTCACATTTAAGCTGAGCCCTCTCAGAGGGAAAGAGGGGAAATATAGTTCTGTACTCATTTTATGATGTTTATCCATAACCTCTTTGGCCACAGAAGATTTTATTCTTTATTACTTTTTCTAGATTCTGAAAAATCAGGCACGTTAAAAGACTCAGTGGCTTCCTTTTAAATACTGAAAGCTAGAGGGACAAACTGCACATGATGTAAGTTGCATGATTGCAATCAATGTGGCTGGTGTTGGTGTTGTTTTTTAATGTAAACAGCAGCTATGGGTGAGCCTGAGTTGCATTCTGACTGTAGGGACTGAGGAAGGAAAGTTTATCCCCCTACCTCCCCACACACACTGTGATCCCAATGCAACCCCCCCCCCATTATTTTAGCATTGCTTCTATTTTTAAATAAATACACAATGGAATACACTCCCAGAAAATTCCAAGTGTAGTTCTGAAAATCTTATCAGAAATAGTTTGTAAAAAACTGTGGTAAATACCCTGCAGAGAAACCATGTTGCTGTCACCACTTCGATGCTTTACACTGATTAAAGTTTTATTCACAAAATATATCAATTCTTGTGATGTTTTAATGCTTTCAGATCTAAGCATTTCCTGTAATCTAGTACACATAGGCCAACACAGGGTTAAGTGCATTTAAGCCCACTAAAATCAGTGGACCTATGAAAGTCTGGGTTGGATAGTCACTGTCAAGGGCTCCTTGGAGGCCTCTCTCAGTCTAATCCAGTAGCCAAGTCCAGACACAGACAAAGAGATTCTTTTCAAAGCTTTATTCCTCTTTTACAGCTTAGCAACTCTACTGTTAGCAACTAGATATGAGCAGCAGAGTACCTATGCCCTAAGTTGGAACAGTTGGTCCCCATTTGAAAGGGAATCACTGGCAGACCTGAACTTAAGGGCTAGGGAGAGTCCCTCCCCTTTTCCCTTGGATCCTCTGGGCACAACTGTTGTTTGCGCGCCAACCAGGCACTACGCCTCCTTTCCGCGCCCTCCATTTCACACCGCTGTCTGCGTCGGCATCGCGCGTCCATCAAGTCTGCTTCCCGTGCTCTGTCACTCCCAGGACTGCTATCTAAGCTAGGAATGCTGGTGGGAGGAATCTCCATCAGCTGTTGGCCCTGGGAAAGAGGAGCACGCTCCACTCCCAGGAGTGAATCCTCTTCCTCAGAATCAGAACTACTCTGGGATTCTATGGGCTCAGTGTCCACCCTGACAGTCACCATACTGATCATTACAAATCCCATGTGCCAACCTGGTCAAATACTCATGTGACATATAACAATGTGGAACCCTGAAGAGTTAAGACCTACAGACTCCATCTTGTTGAGCTGTTCAATGAAGAAAATGCACGAAAATGGCTTAGATGTGAAAATGCCCTTCCATACACAGAAGGAGACCTTTATGAATGGAGGGTCCTTTGATGATCTGGCAGGGGTGTTGGACCTCTTTCAGCTCAAGTGCCAAATTCACTTGGGGGTAGGGATGTCAGAGAATTTCACCACGAATCTTGGGGAGGCCGAATGCCAGCGCATTTGCCCCCCCGAAATTGGTGGCGGAACGGTCTGCCCCCCCCGCCCCCCCCGGGACGGGACTTACCTTTGGCGAATCTTCCTGGCGGCAGCAGTGGCGGGGCAGCAGTGCGGCGGTGGCGGCTGTGGTGGCCGGTCTTCTGACCGGCTGCTGCCGCCGCCATTTCCAGTAAAAACAAACAAACAAACAAACAAACAAAAAACTGTGATAGGCTGCGTAAAGATTTACGTAGCCTATCATGGCTAGATTTTTAAAAAACAACATGATAGGCTACGTGAATGTTTATGTAGCCTATCACGGCTGATTTAAAAGGAAAAAAACACCCGCACGTACGCAAATGGCGGCGCCCATGGGTGCCGCCATTTGCGTTCCTTATTTTTGCCATCTTAGTCTACGTAAACATTTACGTAGACTAGGAAGGTGAAAATAAGGGGAATGCAAATAGCGTAGCGTCTATGCTATTTGCATTCCTGTTATTTTTGCCGTTCTAGTCTACGTAAATGTTTACGTAGACTAAGACGTGCCAAAATAAGGAACGCAAATGGCGGCGCCCATGGGCACCGCCATTTGCGTACGTGTTTTTTTTTTCTCTTTTAAATCAGCCGTGATAGGCTACGTTAACATTTACGTAGCCTATCACGGCTGACTGCAGGGACACAAACGGCGGCAGCTACGGCCACCGCCATTTGCGGAGCCTGCTGGCCAGGATTCGGGGGGGGGAGGGACGGAACGCCTCCCCCCCGGCCAGAATTTCAGGTGGAGGGACAGAGCGCCTCCCCCCCACCGCGAATGTCACCCTTCAAAAAGGTAAGTGACTTTCATACATCCCTACTTGGGGGCTGCATTGGGTGGTGGGCAGGGCTGAAGGCAAAAGGGCAAGGCCAAAATACCAAAAATATCACCTTTTAGAATGGGGAAAACACTGGGCAAAAGCCAGTAAACCACCAAATGACTGGTGGCTGGGGAAAAGGGGGTAGGGCTAAGGGAAGCGGGTCTGGCATCTGGGGAACCCCAGAGGGCCAGACTAGGACTGCAGGTGGGCTGGATTTGGTCGACAGGCTTGAGATTCCATAGTCTTGTTCTGCTGGAAGCTCCCACTAGTGGGAGAAAGGGAGGTGATATTTGCCAATTCCCCCTCTGCCCTGCAGCCTTCCTCTCTACTTCCCATGCTGTCCCGGAGCATCTCCAGTGAAGAAAATCTCTTCCCTTTCCATTTTCAGGAATCAGGGGTGCCCTGTTCATGAACAGAACTCCACTCACAGGATCTTGGGCTCTAGCCCATTGGATCTACCAGTTTCAGATGAACATTCCCTGCTTGTGGGTGGATCTCATAGTGTATTTCTCCAGTGAACAAGGAATAAGAAATGGAACGTGGCATTGCAATGATGAGTGTATATAAGACCAAGATGCCCTCCCCCATATATATCTTTTCCCCCTTTGTGTTACTAAAAATGCCTCTTACATGCAGGCTGAAGAACAAAGATCACAGCTATGCCTTTCACAAAAATGACTCATTCCTTTCAGTTCATAAAAGGCTCCGTTTTCAGCTTTCCACTTCTCTCTACAAAAGGTTTTCTGGTATGTTATTGAAAGCTATTAAACTCAGTTTCATGTTCCTAAAATACTACATCACACTCAGGGTATGAGTATCTTGATAGTTTTGCATCATTAGACATGCTTAATGGAAGCAGCAATTGCAACATGTTATTTATTACCTTGAGAAATGTTACAGTGAGCTATAAGAAGGGCACATTTAATTATCATTGGATAAAGTTTGCTTAAAGATTGAAATGTGTGATATATTTGCTACATAAACTAATGATTGTCAATGAAGGCTTCCTTTGAGATGCAAATAACAGCTTCAGAAAGGTGATTTTTGTCAGGACTGTGGCATGGAGCAAAAGAGTTAAAAACTCCCCCTCTCCACACCCTGTAGTCAGTAATCCTGAGGCTATTTGGCTGCTATTTACATTTACAAAACAAAACAAAAACCCCTGCATGTCAACTGCATCCACACAATTAATATTACATCTAGTTTGGCCCTAGGCAAGGCAATGGTTGTACTATATTCCAACCTCTATTTCAGATAAGAAATGCTGTTTTAACTAGAAGCCAGCAGACACAATTTTGGCTGGTGGACTGTCTTTTTCTCCCTCCCACCTCCTCTGCCATGTGTGTACTGCAAGGAAGGTGTTCAGCTTAATTCTATATGTGTGTTTTTCTTAGAAATGAGTGCCATCAGTCCAATGGGCCTTACCCCCTTGCAACTATGCCTTGGAATGTGACCTTTGCTTGCCTCCTGCTTTGTCTTGGAAAAACAAAACAAACAAACAAAAACAGGAGGTGGGGGATGTGCCACTCCACTTTCATATTTCCCAATCCTCAGAAGTTGCAGTGAAATTGGAGTTGTTTGTCACTGATGTTCTCTGGCTGAAGCCACTTTGGAAGCAGCTGCAGCTGGAGCAGAGAAGAAATTGCTTCTTTCTAAAGGCAGCTTCAACTGCTGAAGTCTGGCGGTGGCAGTTTCACCACCTTTTCACTCAAGAGGAGCATGGAAGGTGGGCAAAGAGGACAATTTGATGTGCTGTTACATAGGGCAAGCCACACTGAACTCCGTTCTGAGCAAATGCAGGCACGATCAGGTTGCAACCAAGCCTCCCTCCTTCCATCTCTTCCCCCCCCCCCGCACTCTCTCACACTTACACCTTTGCTTGTCCTCCCCCCCCCTCTTCCAAGGAGGAAGAACTTCCACAGTTTCTGGTGAGGCATCACCACCTCAAACACAATATAATAAGGTTCTGTTTTCTTTCCTGAGGGATGACACTTGCGGAAGAGATTTGACCTCATTTAGATTGTCTAATAGAATAGTTGGAAGATTTCCCCATAGGACTGCTGGAAAAGTTTCAGCAACCTGATCATCTGGACTCATATGAGAAGTCTGAGCAAAGCAAACACGTGAAAGCTGAAGCCTTTGTAATCTTTCACTTCATATCTGTGAGATACTCTTGAAGATAACTTGGAGGATTTTGTAGAAAAGCCTTTACTATTTATATAAGAAGCATCAGGCTTTCTTAAAGATGACAGAAAAAGGATTCTTTATAAAGGCCATCTTGACATAAAAGGAAAAAAAATACATTTAGGGTGCAATCCTATGCATGTTTAGACAGGGAAAAGGCCTACAACTCTCAGCATTCCCTAGCCAGCATGGTGGCTGGGGAATGCTGGGAGTTGTAGGCCTTTTCTCTGTCTAAACATGCATAGGATTGCACCCTTAGATAGTGTTCTGCTGACTACATTAAGTGGTGTAGCTCCACTGGTGTCAGTGGAATCTAACAAGAGTACAATTATGACTCTTTTGAACTGCATGCTCTGGTGAATGCCCAATTGTGTAGCGGTCTCCTTCACACGATCACCTTCATTTGAAAGGGGATGTTCATGTGAAAGGGAAGTTAAAGCAGATGTTACAATATACAACTGGTAATTCATATGCAACACCTAATTCATAACTAATGCAATCTATTTAGTGCAAGGGAAGGGCACCCATGCTACTCCTCTACTATGCAAGTGCTGGCACCATCCGAAGTATGTGTGAACCAGGCTAAGTAGCTAGTGAAATACCTGGGATACTGGATTCTTGCACTCTTACAGCACAATCCTATACATCAGGGTTGGGGAACCTTAGGCCCGGGTGCCCAATCAAGCCCTCCAGGTTCCCCACAAGGCTATGCCCACTTCCATTGGACCCTCCCCCTTCCCCCTGGCCACCAAGCATTTGGCAGTTCCCTGGCTTTTGTGCAGTCTTTTCTCCATTCCAAAAGGTTGAAATTCCTCTCCTGTGGCTTAATGGCTGGCAATAAGAGTATTAAGTGACAACATGCTGGTATTTTTGACCCTGCCATCTTTGCCATCACCACCACCCACCAATGCACTCCTGAGAGCTTCTCTGGAATGGGATTTGGCTCTCAGGCTGAAAGAGGTTACCCACCCCTGCTATACGTGTCTACTCAGAAGTTGATTTCAATGGGACTGCCAACTAAGCATGCATAGGAATGCAGCCTTAATATAACCCCCCCCACACACACACACGTAAATGAATCTAAACTGCAATCTTCTCAAAATAAGCTCCCATTAAGTAAAAGTGGAAAACTGCAAAATTCATATAGCAAAGTAAAAAAAAAAAAATGTCTTGCAAGTTGCCATGGATCTTATACTGCCAAATTATCACTTCAGTTAGATGCATGAGTTACTTTGTCAAATTTATACTATGTCCACTGCACAGTATATAAGTATGAACATTATGCTTAAAATCTTACAAAAAGAAAGGAAAGTTACAGGAATCATACATGCCCAATGATCAGGCAGCTAAAGGTCAATAATGCAAAAGTTTGCTTTAAAACCAAAATAACATATATAGGTCCCTCTCACAGATGTTCTAAGGTCCACTGAGATCATCTTGCCCTTTCAACCTGTGAAGGGCAGCTCCAGCCTGGCTCCAAGCCCATTTGAGCCGTTTCCTTGCCTGCACATTTGAAGATGTGCTGAGGCTCCCCAGGCAGCCTCATGTCACCATGTGTCCTGCTCGGTGGACTCCTGAGGCTCACAGGGGAAGCTGGTACCATCTGTTGGCAGTCAGAACAAGGCAATACGAAAACTGGACTTGGATAGCTCCTGTTTGGTGGAAGTCTCACCTACTAAGACAATAGGAAGATGTTGTCTCAGCAGGGAACTAAAGCCAATGGAAGCTGTAGGCTGTATGTAGGCTGACAAGACCTGTATTGTATCAGCAATGTCCCACCTGGAGGAGTTGACTGGACTATTTAAAGAACCCTTGCCTAATTTTGTAGCCTGAGTGAGGCTGGGAAGATGGAGATTCTTCCAGAGTATAATCCTCTGAGCCAGAGGATGATGGCAGGGGCCTCTAGTCAGGAGGGCCCTGAATAAGGTACTGATCATTCTACCCCCAAGAAAGTAGCCTGTGACTTGTCCTAATCAGAATCCTCTGCTGCACACTGGAAGGTCCAAGAGCTGGAGGATCATAACACTATGACTGTAGAGCCCCTAGATGTGAATCAGTTGCCAGGGCCTAAGGGCAGCCACGCTTCCCTGTGGCTGGCTAGCTGTGAGGGGTCAGTTGAATGAGCTGCCCTTCATCGTACTGATGCCTCCAGGTGCCCACCAGGGTGGCCTACACTGATTTTCCTCCCTTCCCACACTGCACCTGAAAGCTGTTCCTATAGCTGCCTGTGATTTCAATCTGCCAAATTGCCTAGGTTTCATGGAGCAGCATGATATAGGTGAAAAAAGATGTTCCCTAAGGTCAATGTGGAGTGTACCCCAAAAATTTCTACCAAGCTCCCACAACTGGCAATTGGCTTGCCAATGGTGTTACTCCAAGGGAAGGGTGGGGGTGGGGGTGGGGTGGGGGTTACCCTAGAGCTCTGGAGTAAAGGAAGGTGAGGTGCGACTGGGCTTCTATAACCCCAAGATGTGATTGCCTCTTTTTCCTGCCATAGCAGAAAGGATGCTATCTTCTTTCCTTCCACCCTCAAGAGAAGGGGAAACTGGCTCCCAACCAGAGTTGGGTGGGAGGAGTACCATTGTTTTAAATTGTTTTATTCTGCTGCGTTTTTGAACTTACATACATGGATTTTGGGTTTTGTATCCATGTTTTTTGATGCATCACCTTGTGAACAATAGTTAAAGGGCAACTAACAAATACAATTAAATAACTAAAGACAAAGACTGGCTGGCTGACTAGACAGAATCATTCTGGTGTAATCAGAATTTTATCATATTTGCCAGCATTAAAAATAAATAAATACAAAGCTAGAAATTATTCCTGTGGATCTGTTTTTGCTAGTAATATGGGCATCATGCACAGTCCTATCTGCTATCCTCTGAGTCTCTCAGCTTCCCTGCCTAGTTGCCAGCTCTTCTGTCTGTTGCCTACTGTTAATGAGATTTCAGGGCAAAGGCAGCAAGCTAACTGGGGAACAGGCAGAAATGTCTGGAGCAGGCCATACAAAGAAAGCCAAAGGGTTTTTTTTTCTGACAGTCCAGGAGGAACCAATCAGCTGGCTTACTGAAGGGTGGGGGAGCCATGCCGAAATCTTCTTTTTCAGCCTCCAGTTCTTTATCGTTGAAGAGGCCCATTTTATTTATTTATTTAAAATATTTTCTGTCCTGCAGCTTAAAAATATTTCAGAAAATCATTACAATAATCAAAATCAACCAACAATAAATAATGTTTTGAAACAGATATTAAAACCAGCACCAAGTACAAAGCAAACAAACAAAACCCTGGCAATTAGCTGAATCAAATAAAAAACCCTGAGAAAATCAGGGGATCTTCACTTGGCACCTAAATGACATCAGCTTAGCTGCCAAATGAACATGTCTAGGGAGGATGTTTTAGAGACGTGATGCCATTACCTTAAGGCTAGGGATGTTGGAGAAATCTGCAATGGAACCAAATGAGGTTAGATTTTTATGAATCCACCCACAGATTGCACAGCAGAGCAGCTTTTTCCAGTCGGGTGGATTCCACAGACTTTCGGACCATTTTTTAAAAACATTCTGGAATTTTACACAAATTTTGTCATAGAAAACTATGCAGTTTTTTTAAAGGTCCAAAATGTGCATTTTCCCCATAGGCTAAAGTGTGAACATGCACATCTTGGGGGGATTTGCACATTTTTGCATGTGTGAGTTTGCGCAGATTTGTATTTGTGAAAATGCAAATATGTGCAAATTTCGAAACTAAAACAACTCAGATTCGGTCAATGGGTGGATGATGGAATGAAAGGTGCCTGACAATCTGTGAAACACGGACATAACAGATTTCACACAATCCATGCATCCCTAATTACAGCCCTGTCCCCAGTTGCTACCAGATCTAATTTCAGAAGGCAGGGACACAATGATGATTTAAGTGTCAAAGCAGATTCATATGCGGGGAGGTCCTCCTGATATCCTGGGCCCAGGCCACTGAGGTTTTCATAGTCAATTCCTATACATGCCCAGTTGAAAAGGCAGAGTTCAAATCACATCTGGTTTTGATATTTATGTTCCATAAACTGTATCAACCTAGTTGTTATTTTATGCAAGTGCAGTTAACAAGTGGCTGACATTAAAATGAGAGTTACCGGTGTTTGGTCCCAAAGCCCTTGGTTCCCTTTACATGTCTTGTGCCTGCACAGCAGGGAGAAAATAAGAAGGTGCCGCTTCAATCAATAATGCTGTTTATGATGGGACAAATGATACCTGCTCCATTTTTCCATTGCTATATTTTTAATGGTGTAGAAGGCTGCCTTCTTGCCATATGGATTTGGCCACTTTAGTAACAACATGACATGCTTTATGTTTCATATGAAAATAGAGTGCTCTGTTGCCATTAATTCAAAAGTGCAAGTCACTTCATTCTAAATCATGATGTGTTTTAGCTTTTCACACTGTCAACACTACTGACTTTTATTGGCACAGTGAACCCCTCTCCCAATGACTGCTACAGAGAAATCTACTTCTAATAGTGAGCTGATATCTTGGTGACCACAGTAATTTATTTCATCCAGGTGGTAATGTCCAATTGTTTTCAGCATGTTTAACATTGTTAATCTTCATTTGTGTCCTACACAGACATTTCACAGATTATGTTTTGCCCCTATTAGTCTTCTATTTATCTTTTTGGTATTCAAGGAAAATGACAAAGAAGATACAGTAAAATCCTGGTAGATTTCTCTAAACTCCCCTGTGAAGGCACAATCCTATGCATGTTCAGACAGAAAAAAGTCCTACAACTCCCAGCATGCCAAATGCTGGAAGTTGTAAGACTTTCCCCCCCATCTAAACATGCATAGAATTGCACCCCTAAATACTCTGCCTTATGTAAAGTTCTCTTCTTACAATATTTACAGTGGTGGGTTTCTCTAATATGTGGCTGGTTGACAGCTACTTATCACACAGCAGTGGTAACCTAACTCCATGACGCTACAGCGGACATCCCAAAAAACAATTTACTTGGAAATGGTTGTGTCCCTTATTGATGATTACTGTGGAATAAGTGGTTTCAGGAGGGCAGCTGCAGTGTCTATTTTACTTTAGCAAAAGTTGTTGAAGCAGACTAAGTGAAGTTGAGGATGCCAAAAAGAATTATTTGAAGAGAAAACTCTTGAAGAGTGTGAGCTGTGATTCAAGGATTTGTCAGAGGAAATAAACACTTGAATTAGTTTAGTGGCTTTGAAAAGGGATATTTGTTTTCACTTTTGCACCCTTTGTGAGAAACCCATTTTGTTTTCACTTCAAATCCACATTACTTTTAACTCTCTCATATAGATGCGAATAGTATTCTGACCCACAGTCTGTTTACCAGTTTGATGCTCACAGTAGCTCACATACCGACATAGTGACTGCAACAGTGTAACTCTCCGCCATTTAAATCAATGGGACTAAAATGTGCTTAACTTTGACTGGACAGTGCCCAGAACGACATATGTTTCAGTCTTGGTAACAGCTGCTGTTGTAAGCACCATGTCAAATGTTTGTTGCGTCATGACCCTGGCAAAGAGACTAGATCCAAATCGGGCTCTGAAGTAGCTGAGCTATGTTCCAATAGTTTCCAAGAACTATTCCAAGATCCCGATTTGGATCTAGTCTCTTTTGTTATCAGAAAGGAAGTATACAAAACTAGAAACTCTCATCTATCATAATAATGTTACAACACATGGTGAAAGCTAGTTTATTCCAAAATACAGTTCATATATGTCACAATGTTTTATTAGTATAAATTCGGTAGGTTTTTTGCAGCAAGATAATGAGATATTTGCTTTTTTCTAACCCTGCCTGTGTAGTCCTATATTGTTTGACATTTATTGTTCCCTACTGGGTTTATGCTAACTCATGTTCACCTCTACTTGTTTCCTCTCCCATATTTTTAACTGTGCTTCAGTTCAGATGTTTCTATATTATTTGTGCATGTGTGTGTGTGTGGGTGGTCTGGCCGCTAGCTTTGATTTTAACAACCTGGCCTCTTTGACTGTCAGGTTTCCTTTAAAACCCAGAAACATAAAGAACAACCTACAACCAGAGGTCATGGTTTCTTGAGGTTTGAAAACTCTTGCAGGTTTAAATTAGGGATTGTTAAATCTCAAAGGCACAGAGTTCAGCTGTGGTTCTGTGAAACTAGATATACAACTTCAATAGCTCTGAGTTTCCTGTTCTACTTGCCCACTAAATTATCGCCAAATGGCAGGCCTTCTGAAGTATGCTTAAGTGTTTTAGCACATCCTGTAGCTGGTTTCTTAGAGCCAAACTACACATTATGCTGATTACTGAGCCTGATCATTTTATTTACTGTGTGCAGTTCCAGTTTGGATTGGGACCAACATGCTCCAGGAGGGGAGACTAAACTTTCCCCCACCAGTTCCCCCCTCAAAATAGAAAAAAAAATAATAAATTGGAGTCAATGGGCTGTATCCAAGTGTGTCATTCTGCTAGCAGTAATGATGTTGAAAATAGAAAATAGGTCCTGAGCTATGTGCAAGAGGAGAATCCAGCTAAAGTTACATTTGTGCAAGTATGGTTGTGCAAGCAATTGTGCAACCACTGGTGCATTATGCTTTCACAATCACTTGTGCAAATGTTACGCACAACCACTTGTGCAATGAAAACATTCGGAAAAGTTCTGCTAGTGCTATTTGAGTCTGCAGAATGATGCCACTGGATACTGCCCCTTGGAGGATGTTTTTCTTTTCTTTTTTTTACCCCCTGTGGGTGTGTGGAATTTCTGGAGAAAAACGGGGATGTGTGTGTGTGTGTGTGTGTGTGTGTGAGAGAGAGAGAGAGAGAGAGAGAGAGAGAGATTTAATCCTGGAGTGCATTGTTCCAAATCAGGACTGTGTGTAGTTACACTACAGTAAATAAAACTATCAGGCTCAGCAATATGCTACGTGAGTAGCATAATGTGTAGTTTGTCCCTCAGAGGATGAGGCTATTTATGCTGCAACATGCTGCGCACATCATGCGATGTAGTTCTTAGCTCCTGTTTTTAGAAGGCTACAGAGAGCCATGATTGGGGCAGGAGACAATGGCAGGGGATGGGCTTCTTGGATTTTATAAAGGGCCCCTTCCTTTTCACCCTTAGTTCAAAGACTTCATAAATGTAAGATGTTTATGCCTTCAGAATTTGGGAATTCATAGTTGCTATCTCTTTCCCGATGAAGTACCTGAAGGAAGTCACATAGCTCTCAGCATGAGCCATAACCCTAAGCACGTTTACCCAAGGTCAGTCCCAACAGGGTCAACTCCAGGTTTGAGGGAGCTCTTGGCAAACTGCTCCTAAGTTACTTGGCAGCAATTGCGGCAGGTGGCCATTTAAATTTCCCAAAATTTTCCCACAGATGGAGCTGGAAGCATTGCCTATGATGGGCATCATCTTGATTTCCTTCACAAAGTATAGCTAGGGATGTGCAAATAAGCATAACTAAAGCTAATTCCTACTCATGTCCATATGAGAGTATGAGCTTTGTTTTTATTTCTTTTTGCATGGAAATTCATGCATGTTTTTGTGTGCATTTCCCCAAATGCATTCATCAATTGTGCACATTTTTGAAATGTATATATTTTTCTCCCATTGATTAAAGATTCCAAAAGCACACATTTTTATGTGCTTTTTTGGGAATGTACACATTTTACAAATGTGTTTCTCCCCATGAATTGCATCACAAACTCAGAAATGTTCAGACTTCAACTGTGTGTTCTGCATTTGGTTCCAGGAGATGTGAACTGAATACATTCTGGTCAAAAGTGAACTTAAATGAATTTCTCATATATCCCTAAACGTAGCAGCTAATTGGAAAATGATGGTTTGACACTATCTGACTTGGAGTTCTGTCCTGCTTCTAGGATATTTGATCCTATCTGGCACTGTGGGCCGAGGTGCTGACAATGTGTGAGAACTGATACATGTTCCTAGAGGCATATTGTGTCCAGAGGGTGCTTTGAAATGGCTAGCAAGGGTTGCACAACTTCAGAATTTATAACACTTATCTTGGACTTTGGAAATTAACTATCCTTTGCCAAATTTATAATACCCTTCCCATAATTGAGACAAAGCCAAAAATAGTTTATCCAATGTGCTGCTCTATCCAGATGAATAGTAAGTGACCCACTGTGATTTACTGTTTGGTTTTGTAATTATGATCCTTTTCTGTGCTAGATGGCATGTATTTGTATCTTAAAACCCTGGGCTTATTTTCAGTGCTGCCAGTGAAAGCTGACACCTCCTATATGACCATATTAGCCTTAACATCATACAGCATAATTATTCATTTCTGGAACCCCCCATACTAGTTATAGAGGCTTTATTCTATCTTTATGTTTGTTTGAATCTATGATGGAATTTAAAAGTTGAAATTAAGAAACAAGAATCCAGATCTAGAATGTGGTCCCTTTGCACATTCTTGGGGTGACTTTTGCTTGTCCTGTTTCCCCTTCAGGTCCAACTGAGTTGGGTTTTGGCATACCAAAAGCTCCCTAGTGAGGTTCGCCTGGCGCCTACATTGTATTCCTTTTGGCGCCAGGTGAAGACCTTTTTATTTTCCCAGGCATTTTAGCATTTTAGCTTTCTAGACTTTTAGCTTGCTGTTTTAAATCTGTATTTTAAATTCCTGCACTGCTGCTAGGTTTTATTGTGGTTGTATTGTTGTATTGTGGTTTTAATGTTCTATATATTTTAAATTGTTTTATTGTGTGCCATTTGGTTTTAATTTTTGTGAACCACCCAGAGAGCTTCAGCTATTGGGAGGTATAGAAATGAAATGAAATGAAATGAAATGAATGAATGAATAAATAAAATACCACCCATAATCCTCTGGAACTGCTTAGATACAGTTTGTAGGGGTGCTTTCATATATTGTTTTCTAAGTTAAAGTGGCTACTAATTTTTAGCTGCAGCAATCTTTCAGGGCAAATGGGAGGTTCCTGGTAGGGCAGAACATCTGATTTCACAGGAAGCACAAATAATTTCAACTTTTAAAATTACCTTGAATGGAGAAGGGCCATCTACCTGGAGGTAAGCCCCATTGAACTTTATGAGACTTGCTTCTGAGTAAACATGTACATCCCTAAATAAGGTTTTTGAGGCACATTTGGGGGATTTGCTCATGTGAAACATCGGAGGAATTCTATAAAAAGCAAAAAGTTTCTAGAAGAGTAGTGAAATTGTTGGCAGAGGGATGGTTGGCACAGTCCTATTCAAGAAACTAACCCAACTGTGTTCCAGTTAAGACAACATAACATAGGATAAATGAAATCACCCCCTATTTTGTAATGAATTTACTTCCACCAAATTGACTTAATTTCATTAGTGAGCTTGTTTTCAAAATTCCTCTTTTTAAATTTTAATTTGTCAAAATAACACATATTAAAATCTTTGTGCTCTGCCAAGAAATGAGTTGCATCTATTGCCATATCTTGTGTTCTGCCTTTTGGTTTTAGTATGTAAAAAATAAATAAATCCAAAATAAACCCTTTTCTCTATAACTTTGCCTGTATTCAGCAATGCAAATGAGTAATTAAGTAAATATGAAATATTGCACTATTCTATAGCTCAGTTGGGAAAAATACTGCTGTGTTGTACTCAAGGCTTTGAAACTGGCAATGGACTTTCCAGCTGCATATTCCATTTCCTAAGGGAGTATTCCCCTTCCATCAGTATGAGGGGGAAATCAGACAATTTTGTTTGCATTTGCTATGAAGAGTTTTAAAATACCATGGACTAGCTGCTGCTGTATGACATTTTCTTCTCTTCTAAAATCCTACCATAGCATTTGATGGACATTTTGATGGATACACAAGATTTATAACCAAGTTGCTGTTTTTTCCTTGTTAATCTTTTCTTTAGCCCTGTTACAAGTGCACCATTACTTTCAAGGTGGCTCTTGAGAGAACACTACTATACCCATAGGTATATGTCTACCAACTTCAAAGACCACTTCACACATCAGATGAATGGCTCTTTATTGAACTAAAAAGAAATGGAACTAATTCCAGAACTAAAATGTAGGCTCAAACTACACACGACAGCAGCTCATTTAAATCTGGGTCTGCCCAAATCACCCCACATCAGAGTTATGGTGGGTTGTTGGAAGGCCCTATTTTTAGACCAACGTGGACATGTGGTAGAGGCTGTTCAACCCTCCTTCTTATTACTTACCTCCACATAATTACTCCCCTCAGGTGCTTTTCTCTCATCTGGTTACTCTTCCGCTATCAGTGCGATGGCCCAGACAGAGCCTTCTGAGTCTGAGGTTTCTAGTGGCAGTGACTATGAGGAGATGTCAGAACCAATTCCCAGATCTGCACAAGTGGGGCCCTCCTTCTTGGATCCTGTGCCCTGTCCATAGGAGGCGCTGCTGCTCTCTGACTCTGAGAAGTGAATCTGACTCTCCCAGTGAACGGGGAGGCCCTGGGGTCTGGGGAGCATTTCCCAACCATCCCCTCTCTCCCCAAACCCTCCCCATCCAGAAGAAGCCAGTGACTCTAGGAAAGGACACTGGCCCTTTAGAAAAGTGCTCCAGAGATGTAGCACTTGAGGAGGTGAATCTACCAGAAGGACTCAGCTGGCCTGGGTATAAAGCCTTGCCAGTTGTTCTAAGCCAGGGCTGGGGTAACTCATACCTAGCTGCAAGATTACTCTCCATGGTCCTGAATCTGAGCTCACAGACAGTGAAAGTTATGTCCAGGATTCTGAATCTGCTGTACTCCGGAACCATTTCAGCTGCTGTTCACCCCATGCCAGACTGAAACCGCTGCTGCCATTTCTGTTATTGCAGCAGTTCCCTTGAAACAAATTCCAGTGAATTAACAGGGCTGATTGACAGATAGCCCAATGAAAGCTCTTGTCTTACGAGTTCAAGCAAGGTTAAGATTTTCACACAATTTTCCATTTCTCTCTCTGTCATTAAAAATGAAGGAATCCATTAAAACTATAGCAAACAACTTTTGAGTGTCATGTTTACTACTAAAATGTATTATCTAAATCCATCTGACAAACTATGTTTGGATTTCATTTCATGCTCAGTGTTTGCTTATGACAGACACATTGTTCTGGGGCCTACTTTGTGCTAGGACAGTCACTTTGCATCACCCAGCTGCTTGGATTAATGGTTTCTGAATATTTCTACCCCACTTAGGCTCCTGAGCAAACAATGCAAGGTATAGAAATGACATAATACATGGTGGCATGTTAAAAACCTACTAATGTATAAACCCCACAGAACTGTAAGTACTAACATTGCTGAGCTAGCAAAAATGGGAGTCCAAAACATCTGTGTCAAGCATTAACTCCAGTTCTTCAAGATGGTAGAGGATATAGACTGATGATTAAAAGTGACCCATGATGCTCTTGAGATGGGATTAAAATCCCCCCCCCCGCATCTCACATGTGTACACTTCTGAAAATGTTAATGAACAATCTCCCTAGCCATGTAAAGAAAATCCTACCTATGCTGAACAACTTGCCTTTGGAACAACTCGCCTTTGGAAATGTGCCTCCAATATAACACAAATGGGAGCAAGGACGCTCCTTTGCAGGCCCCCCACAGTTCAGACTGCAATAGTGTGTGGGACTAAAATATGTACAGAAAGATAATTCCTGAAGATGAAAGGCCAGGGCATGACTGCAGACTACAGTGGTGCAGTTAGATGATTTTAGACTTACAGTGCAATCCTGTACATGTCCACCCAGAAGTGAATCCCACTGGGTTCAAGATGAATGGGCATCAGATTGCCTTAATGGTTTTATGCCCCCACCCCTTAGACGACAATTTGTATTAATTCACTTGCTTCAAAATGTGCTATGACAGCCCTGCTTCATTTGGGAGTCCTCTGCTCATTCTGCTGGGTGGGGCGGTCCCACATAGAATACATTACAGCAATCTATCCTGGATATCACTAGAGGATAACTGAAGCAAGGTCCATCCTCTCCAGTGGTAAATGCATGTGCTGAGAATGCATATCAAGGGAAGCACCATATTTTATTTATTCATTTATCTGCCTTGAGTGTCATTTTTTTGGTAGAAAGGTAAGATATAAATCAAGACAGTGTAGACCTGGCTGCCTTCATTTATTTTGCTTGGTCCTTGTTTAAGAAATTGTCAGTGAAAAGGCAGTATTGCAAATCTCATTAAGCAGAGGAAGAAAAACTGAAACCAAATCTTCTTCCTACTTCTAAACGATGCTAGCATTAGCAGCTTACAGCACCCTGTGCAGCAGGGGTGGGCAACTTGTGGCCCTTCATATGTTTTGGCCTACAACTCTCATCAGCCCTAGCCAGCATAGCCAATGGTGAGGGTGGATAGGAGTTGTAGGCCAACACCTCTGGAGGGCCACAAGTGGCCCACCTCTACTCTACCATGCTTTTTCTACTCTCTTGATTACATAAAGTGGTGCTAAGCACCTTGAAAAATTATGATGCACTTCAACAACCTCAGGGTGGCTGACCATTTTGCAGTTTATCCTCCTATATAGTTAAACAGTTAAATGTTAAGTCTGCCCATGAGGAGATAAAGGAAGCATAATCTTCATTGCCTTCCTCCTCTGCTATTTGAATATGCTCAGGTCAGCAACCTCAGGAACCCTCAGGCAAAACCAGTTGTAGTTTCATTTGGCTTGCAAAAAGCCAAGGAGCACTCTCTCAATCTCCCCCCTCCCCTTGCTCTCACTCTCTCTCTCTCTCTCTCTCTCTCTCTCTCACACACACACACACACACACACTGTGTGTGTGTGTGTGTGTGTGTTTTACACCCCACAGCAGCAGCCAGCATCTTCTGTTGGTCAGGAGACAAGTGGGAGCTGCAACAAAACATTGCAGTGTGTGTATGAAGTGCTCCTGTTTACTGTTCCAGCCAATTAGCCATGGTCCTCTCTTGGATACTCCATTCTGTTCCCTTTCTCACTTCATTTTCCATTTTCCTTTTAAAAAAGATAGATAGATGATAGATACTGTAGTTCTTCAATGGATTCCCCCAAACCAGCTGATATCTCCTACATAAGAAGTGGCACTCATTGGAAACAGATAGTGCCAATGTCCCATCTCTTCCGACTTTACAGGCATGACTCAGCAGAGAGGCAGACAATTGAACATCGAACCTGAGTGCCTGGTTGGATTGTCAACATGTCCTTGAGATGGTCCCTGGTAAATTGGGACAGTTGTAGGGTAAGGAACTATGTTAGAAAAAATGATTATTTACACATGAAAATCCTGCTTCCTGAAGCATGTGATCTGGGTATCATACGTGTGTGTGTGTGTATGTGCATGCATGAGTGTGTGTGTGCATGCATGTGTGTGTGTGTGTGTGTGTGTGTGTGTGCATGCATGAGTGTGTGTGTGCATGCATGTGTGTGTGTATATATATATATATACAGGCTTATACTCGTGCAATCATAAGATATATGCAGGAATAAGTGCAACAGTCATGTATTCACTTATGAAGTGATAAAGTGAAGTGCAATTAAAGCTCATACCAGTGCACCAACAGATAAGCTTCCAATCATTTGCATAATTAAACTGAGCATTTGATATGAAAATGTGTAGTTATGATACACTGTCTGTGTAATGAAGCATCTTCCTTTGGGAACCACTCATGGGTGTACATTTCCCAATTCTTACAAACATTTTCTACACTAATGAGCCTTTAAGATTTCTCATCAAATGGTTGTTAACTAAAATGCTCCTATTTTTATCTACTGACTCTAGCAACATATTCCTACTAGGGCTATCAACCTGGAGCTTTGGATTAATCTGAAGTACATACGTAAGCGTGCACTGAATAGTGAAATCATTATCATGTTTGGTTCAAGGGCAAAAGCAACAAACAACACTATGGAGAGAACGGGCAGGAAAGAAAGTATATGGTTCATATATTTCTCCTGTTTATAACATTGTTCCCTTCACCTTTCATATAACAGAAGCTGATTTTTTGCAAGAGAAAGTTCATACGGGTGGACTGTTTAATTCTGGAAGCTTGGGATAGTGCATATTAACAATTATTGATAGAGGATGCCACAAAATGTCACTTCCAGAACAACTGCATGTTTTTTTTTTCTTTCTGGGCTAGGTACAGTGTGTACAGGGAGGGATTTTACAAATTTGCTGCCAATTTCTGCCTTCAAGGATCTCGCTTTTCTCCTCCTGCCATGCCTAAGAAGGTACCAGTCTATCAGTGGGACTTAATAGCAGGCAAATATATTGGCTATTGTTGTTGCTTTGTTGTGTACAATAGTATTAGGGGTTTTGGTTACATTTTGTTTACCATATTCCCATCATAAGATGAAGGATGGTGTTTTAAACAATCACATTATATTTGTGATTGAAGCATGAGTTTAGGAAGTGATGAAAAACCTTCAAACATCTGTTAAGCTTCTGATGCAGACACAAAAGCTAGTGGTGAGGCTAAGCAGGACATCTAGTGACTAAAGTAAAGGTCTTTAGATCACTGTAGAGCTTCTTACACCATGGAGTAAGTAAGGAGAAACTGGGATCCTCAAATAAAAGATAATTTTGATTTATAGGGAAATGTAATACAAAGCACAGGCCTGAAGAACAGACTTTAGAATGGTATTAGACCAAGATGAGCCTCTTTTCTCCCTTAGCTATAAAATATAATAAACAGCAGTTCTGTAGCATCTTTCTTTCTTTCTTTTTGGTACATTTGGTTATTGACCATTATCTATCTCCTAGTTTTACAGGCCTGGGAAATTTAGGAGTCAGAGCTTAAATTTATTTGTCCTCGATGGAGGGAAAGAGTGCCAGTAACTGGAACCTCCTTCTTTCCTTAGAATCCATGTGCACCCCTTTTCTCATCATAATTGATGAGTGCTAAGCCTGAAAATGTACTAGGGAATGAAAAGCATGCAACCCTTATTAGAATTGTCCCCATTTCTAGTAGCTCTTCCTGTTCCTTCATAGTACCATCCAATTGCCAGTGATCTCATTTTATCTAAAGTAAGTCACGTGTCATCCAACCTTGGTCTGCCCAGCCTGAAAACTCCAGAAGAGCATGCTTAGGAAATGTAACTGCATCTCCTTATTGCTGTTTTCCCCAGAAGATGTCCTGTATACCCTCCAAAGTGAAGGTCATGTAAGAAAAGAACCATGTAGGCTAAGACTAATCAACAGCTTTCTGTTTTGCTCTGATAAAATTATCTTGATACATGTTGGAATGATATTAGCCCTATTCAGATGTTCCTGATCTGTGCAGAGCATGCACCTTGTTGAGAAGCAGAATCACATACCTGGGATGCTTCCAGGAGCGTGATTTTGCTTCCCAACAAGGTGTGTTCCCTGCATGCCTTGTTTTAAAGGCAAATTGCTGCTCCCCACCCCCACTGCACTGCTGAATTTTGTCAAGAGGTTGACTGTACCACAGCAGCAATTCTGGGGAGGATGAAGCAATTCTAGAGAGAGTGCAACCCCTGTTGGGTTTTGTGGGGGATTGGTCCCCATGTCTGTAGAGGTTGTCCACACCAGTGTTCTGTATAACATGAGGAGGGGGAGCCTGTTAGCCCTGCCCCCTCCATCACACTTTCCATCTACATGTGGAGGGCAACCTTCAGAAGAGGAGAGCCTCCTGTAGCCATGGAGTTTCTTGAGAACTTTAAACTGGAAGGCAAAGGTAGGCATAACCAGAAAACAGAATTATTAATCAGGATGCAGCCAAACAACAGGATGACACTTCTGTGGTACATTCCTTCTAATAAAATCAATGAAAACATTTCCTTATGATGCTGCATCTTTTTTTGTAAGTTTGTTGATTATTTGAAAACATTATTATGTTTCTGGGCCACTTTGGAGACCCCATGCAGGTCCAACTAGTGGCATATATTTATATAAGTAAAACAAACAGAAGATTCTTAATGGCGCATTAAGGCTAGGAGATTAACCATGGAATAAACTTTCTTGACTAACACCCAATTTGCCAGATGCATGAAGTGTTACCCTTTTTTATGACCACAGAGGCCTAACATTTTTTTCACTAGGCTGGCCACTTATGAATCCTAAAAAAAGAAGACAAAGGAAGACACAGATTTCCATGAAGTTTGCATATGCTGATGTATATGTATAGATGGACATTTAGAAAGAATTATTATAACTGAAATAGAAACACAGTCCCATAGTGTGGAAGACTGTGGCCATGTCACCTGTGTGCCTGATCAGCCTGCTGTCCAGGTGCTGTTGATGGACAATGTCAAGACTTATGTTCTCCCTCCTTAGGTTTACTTATCTTTAAACCAGACTTAGGGCTTCCCTGCACCAGGCTTTTTATCCCACAACTTTACCAGGGCTTCTGCTTCCAGATTCTTTGTGGGATTAAGCTCGGCTCCTTCACACACACTTCTTTTTTTTCCTCCCAGGGATTGCCTTTATTTGCAAGTTCTATATGTTTCATTATATAGCCACTAGATGGAGCTATATCATGGATTACATGGATGAATTCAAATTGTGTTTTTTAAATAGCTCATTATTTCCATTTCAAATTAAGCCATGGAAATGGTAGGAAAGCATAGGAGAGGCCCTGGAGAGCAATGATGTCATGAAAAGGACTGCAAACATCCATGAGTAACCAATCTCAGGCTCAGCATACAAGCCCCATGTGAAGACGCCCTTGGACTAGAAAGTCTTTCAAATAGTAGATGCCATTAAATAGCAGACTCTGTAAAGCAGGGGGCACACACACTGTTTTTCAGATGTAGAGTTGTTTCTAATGGGTTTTATACAATGGTAATCTAACTTATAATGGCAGAAAGCGAAGAGGATCTAAAGAGCCTCTTGTTGAGGGTGGAAGTGGAGAGTGCAAAAGCTGGTTTGAAACTCAACATTAAAAAAAACAAGATCATGGCATCTGGCCCCATCACTTCCTGGCATATAGAAGGGGAAGAAATGGAAGCTGTGACAGATTTTACTTTCTTGGGCTCCAAGATCACCGCAGACGGTGACTGTAGCCATGAAATTAAAAGACGCTTGCTCCTTGGGAGGAAAGCTATGGCAAAACTAGACAGCATAGTAAGAAGCAGAGAGGTCACCTTGCCGACAAAGGTTCGTATCATCAAAGCTATGGTTTTCCCAGTAGTAACGTATGGCTGTGAGAGCTGGACTATAAGGAAGGCTGAGCGCCGAAGAATTGATGCTTTCGAACTGTGGTGCTGGAGAAGACTCTTACGAGTCCCCTGGACTGCAAGGAGGTCAAATCAGTCCATCCTAAAGGAAATCAACCCTGAGTGCTCATTGGAAGGACAGATACTGAAGCCGAAGCTGAAATATTTTGGCCACCTAATGCGAAGAGAAAACTCTCTGGAAAAGACCCTGATGCTGGGAAAGACTGAAGGCAAAAGGAGAGGGGGATGGCAGAGGATGAAATGGCTAGATAGCATCACGGATGCAATGAATATGAACTTGAGCACACTCCAGGAGAGAGCGCAGGACAGGAAAGCCTGGTGTGCTATGGTCCATGGGGTCACGAAGAGTCGGACACGACTGAATGACTGAACAACAACAAATCTAACTTAAATCCCATTCATTTCAGTGGGTCTACTCTAAATAGGACTAACATTGGCTATGACCCATAATATTGATTAAGGTTACCTCCTTGTTATTCTGGGCCAATCTGTTATCATCTATAAACAGATACTCTGTGATAAATGAAAATGAAAAAAAAAAAAGCGTGACAACAATGAAGCAGACTAACCTGGCTTTTCTCCAGCCTGATATTAAAGGATTGTTATGCTATGTTGGTGATATTATAACTACATTATCAAAATGGAGGCCATAATACTGAGAACATTAACCTAAATTAAGTTAAACATACATTTTGCAAGCTGTGATGATATTAAACTTGCAATAAAGCAGCCAGAGATTAAGTATTATTCTTTTGTCCTCTACCTAGGAATAAAAAAAAGCTTCTACTATAATTAAATCAGTTGCTCTGCAGTATTTGACTAAACATCTGATTTAATCTGGTCCTATAATTATTTTAAGTGATTTTAATTAGTACCATCTGCAATGCAATTTACCAACAAGTTACTTTTGTAAATATGCATATTAAATAAGAGGACTCCACAATTAAAAAGTTCTGACATTTTGTGCTTTCTTAACTTAAATGTAGTTTTTAAGAACTTTCCATAGGTTAGAGAAATATCATGGAAAAGTGGATTGCTATAATGCAAGATGTTAATCTTGCATTATATTCCCCCCCCCCGCCATATACCTCTCCACACACAGTAATGAAAGAAGAAAACAATAAGATGAGTTAAATAAAAAACAAATGGTTCCAGGACAGGTTATAGGACCCAAAGTTATGGTTATCATTAATAACAATCTTAGTTCTCCAAGTGCCAATCTTTGTGTAGCAAAAATGGGCACCACCCACGCACAAGAGGGAACTATCAGCAAACTCATGGGAACCCTAACATACTGTAAGAACATAAGAAGAGCTGTGCTGGACCAGCCAAGGGTCCATCTTGTCTGGCATTCTGTTCACACAGCAACCCAACCAGCTGCCCATGGGAAATCCACAAGCAGGACAAGAGTGCAACAACACCCTCCCACCCATGTTCCCCAGCAGCTGGTATATATCAGCATATTGCCTCTGATGCTGGAGGTAGCATAGACATCAGGACTATTATGCATTATTATTATTTATACATCTCTATACCTCCCCAGAGCTGAAGATCTCTGGGTGGTTTACAGAAGTCAAAACATTAAAATGCAATATACAAAGTTTAAAAGCCATTTACATAAAAGCACACAGACAATATGCACAAACAACATACAACTAAAAACAACTTTGAGCAATCAGTCATAACTAAAGACACACCCAGAACCGATTAAAACTCATTATGTGTTGCCTGCTGGGGTGTAATATTTTATTGTCCATTGAAAAGTGGCACTGCTTTAACTCTGAAATGTATCTTATGCCAACCTCTGCTGGTATCTACCCATCATTCTCAGCCAAGGTGAGGCTCCTTTGGAGCTGAAAAGTGAGATATTAGAAAAAATTAACCCGCCAATGGCAGAGCCAGTTTATTATAAAATGCAAATCATTCAAGCCTCACGGTTACACTTTTCATATGTATCTTTCTTTCTCTTCTCAAGGCAAAGTTGCAGGACTGGCTGCTTCCCTACTTTTCAGGCCATCTTCAGGAAGTGGTGGGTTTGGTGGATTAGGGGGGCAGAAGCTAGAACAGTACCAGTCTCAAATAGGACACCAGATACACAACTCAGCCCAAGAATGAGATATTGCACAATGCAAAGGCTGTGGAAGGGGATGGATTGCATCTCCGTGATCTGTCCCTGCTGTTGAGCACAATAATTAGCTTTTCTACATGAGGCATTTATTGTGTGCTCATGATTCCTTACTCATGGTTGTTAACTGGTTCTTTAGAGGACATTGTGATCCTCTTGTTTTGCTTCTGCTTTTTCAGAGCACTTTCCCAGTTTTTTTTTTAGAACAGGGAAAATTGGGTATTATTTCTGCACATAATGTTTCTGCTACTGTATTTACACCATTCCGCTATAGCACAGCTCCACCTAGAGGTTTTGTAGTGGAAAAGCAGGAAAGGAAAAGCTCTTTGTATAGAGCTCAGATCTCAATTCTGCTACAAAACCAAAAGTAGATATAGCAATTAACAAAACTCATGTAAAAAAGCTTTTTATCAGCTCTCAGCATACGTTGCATGGTAATTTCCGATGACTAGGAACCACTGATAGCTTTATTCTCCATGCATTTGTCCAATCCCCTTTTCAAGCCATTCAAATTGGTGGCCATCACTACAACTTGTGGAAGTGAATTCCATAGTTTAACGATGTGCTGTGTAAAGAAGTACTCCCTTTTATCTATCCCAAGTCTTCCACTAATCAGCTTCATGGGATGACTCCATGTTCTAATATTATGAGAGAGGGAGAAAATATCTCCCTATCCACTTCCACCACATCATGTATGATTTTGTACACCTCTATCATGTCTCCCCTCACTTGCCTTTTCTCTAAGCTAAACAGTCGCAGATGTTGTAACCTTTCCTCATAGGGGAGATGCTCCAGCCCCTTGATCATTTTAGTTGCTCTTTTCTGCACTTTCCCCAACCCTGATGTTTGCACAAATACAAACCATTAATAATTTCAGTACAGATAAAAAGCTTGAGGGGAGAACCCCTCCAAAACAGCCCCATCAGGACTGGACAAGTTCATTGGGCATGGAATGGAAACTGGGGGTGGTGGCAAAATGGAATGGAGTGGAGTGGCTGGAATCCTGAACACCCATCACTCCACACTGCAACATTTTGTTGCAGTTCCCACCTCTAATATGAACTGCAACATATTCCTGACTCTCTTTGTTTAGTTTTCTATAGATATATCAGGCATTGTTTATTGTATTTAAAATGCCCCAATTGTAGATGGTGTGAATCTCTGGACCATGTGGAAGTCTCTTGGCATAGCCATAATTTTGTTAAAAATGTATTTATATAGTTTCTATGAGGGGCAAACTCTGTTATTATGGTTGAATTATTTGAATTCTGACTTAAGAGCATACAATAAAATAATATCCAGTTCCAATGAATTGTTCCACAAATTCAGTATTTCATTACGTCAGTGTCTCTCTGTAGAAGCACAGATGTCCACCTACACAGAGCAGGACCTAATTGTCAGCATGATGTGTGTGATTACCAAAGGGAGCAGAGAGTTGCCTCTAAGCTGAAGCACATTAATAAGGTAATGTTTGCATGACCAAAATACTACTATTCTAATTACAATGCAGATAAATGTAAAAGCATCTTCAAAAAAGTGGGTTCAAGTTTGGAAACAAATAAGGAGCATGCAATGAAACATTTTAAAGGATTAATTACCATTATCCTGATGTCACAGGATAATTCCTGTAATTATTCCACTTAAAGGAAATAATTGGGATGTGGACTGAAGGCACATTTTCTGTCACAGCCAGCAGCCCATTCATTACTCTATCAAGTAAAATTCACTTGTATTTAATCACATTATGTGCAGATATTATATATATCAAATTATCAATACAAGTGATTGATGAAGTCTATGGGATAGATGATGTACGGATAATGACCACATTAAAGTATATTTAGAATATGCATCATTTGGTGAAATATCTGCTTTGAGTGCATGTTTCTTAAGTTTTATTCAGCACTTTGAATATCTCTTTAGACAAGGGAATTAAATAGCCAGGGGATGCATATCTGCTCCTAGCACTTGAAGTATTGTTATGGATTCTGGCTACACTGACCAGGGAGATCTGGGCCCCATCTACATGGCACCGCTTTCACCCCCCACCCTGTTATTAGCTTCTAATGAGCAGAATTAGCTTCTGCTGCTGTACACTCACGATTTACTGCATGCTTCCCTAACAGACTCCGCCATGCCCTTCTTTTTGCCATTATACTGTGCAACACTGCAGTGCCTATTTTGTATTTTATGGGTTCTGTTGTGTCTTTCTGTCCCTCCTTAGGTCAAACGTGGGTGTTCATGGAATCTTCATTTCCATGCCAACTGTTTCTCAGTTCCCCAGCCTGAGACACTCGCGATGGTTTGCACTCACAAGCATGAGCGGTATGTGCTTACCCATCACTCCGAAATGGTGGCCACAGCAAAGTTGATCCTGCCCCAAGACACCCCTCCCGGGTCCAAAACAACCATTACAAAGATACGAAGCTACAAAAATGTGTGAAAGTGCGTTTAAATAAATGAAAATGCCTCTCTGTGCCATGATAGGCTAAGTAAAGACTTACGTAGCCTATCACGTCTGGGTTAAAAAAAAAACACACGCGTACGCAAATGGGCGCCACCATTTGCATTCCTTATTTTTGGCCATCTTAGTCTACGTAAATATTTACATAGACTAACATGGCTGAAAATAAGGAACACAAATGGCGGCAGCTGTAGCCGCCGCCATTTGTGTACGCGTTTTTTTTTTTTAACCCAGACATGATAGGCTACGTAAGTCTTTACTTAGCCTATCATGGCTGAATTCAGGGACGCAAACGGCGGTGTCTATGGCCGCCGTCATTTGCGTCCCTGCTACCCAGCAGCCGGATGTCCGGCTGCTGGAGGAGCCAGCCGGTGGCTCCGTGGAATCCCTGCAGAGCAGAGCCGGCTGGCCAGGATTCTGGAGGGAGGGACGGAGTGCCTCCCCCCCCAGTGGAACCTGGCAGAGCCAGGTAAGTGGGTTTTCATACATCCCTAGCTCAGACTAATTTGGGGGCTCTCTGCTTCGACTTGGGTACCTAACCCATTGAGATTTGGCAATCTCAGGCTTTGTGCCTCCGACGGACTGTCATGAGAAATCAGACAATGGGTATAGCATTTTTCTGTTTGTCAGGTGTGGATGAGATCTGCAAGCATGGTAACCCCTTAGGAGGGGATTAAGTCTGCTAAATGTAAGAAAAATAGGTGTAGGGGTGTTTGCGGTATGTAGGGTTGTACGAATCCCTTACCTGGCTCCGTTCAGGGGTAGGGATGTCAGAGAATTCCACCACGGATCTCGGTGAGGCCGAATGCCAGTGCATTCTGCCCCCCGAAATCTGTGGCGGAATGAAGCCCCCCACCCCATGAAAAGCACGCGAAACGGAGCACTTACCTGCTGCCGTCCGTGCTGACTTGCGAATGGCAGCCACGTCTGCGGCTGCCATTCGCTTCCTCATTATAGCCATGATAGGCTACGTAAATAATTACATAGCCTATCACAGCTAACGCAGGGAGGCCATGATAGGCTGCAGAGGCCATGATAGGCTACCTAAGTATTTACGTAGCCTATCACGGCAACCCCCCCCCCAAAAAAAAACAGTGGATGCAAATGGCGGCAGCTACGGCAGCTGCCATTTGCATTCCCTTTTTTTGCCATGATAGGCTACGTAAATATTTATGTAGGCTATTACGGCAGAAAAAAAAGGGAACGCAAATGGCGGTCACCACAGCCGCCGCCATTTGTGTCTGCTGTTTGTGTTGGTTTTTTTTTGCCATGATAGGCTACGTAAATATTTACGTAGCCTATCACAGCAAAATACAGGGACGCAAATGGCGGTGGCTATGGCAGGCACCATTTGTGTCCCTGCAGGCTGCCCAGCGGCCGGATGTCCGGCTGCGGGTGGCCCTGGCCAGTGGCTCCATGGAATCTCTGCGGAGCAGAGCCGACCAGAGAGAATTTCGGGGGGAGGGATGGAGCACCTCTCCCCACCGCGAATGTCACCCTTCGAAAAGGTAAGTGACTTTCGTACATCCCTATTCAGGGGCATCCATGGTGGGGGGGAGGTGCTCTGTCCCTTCCCCTGGAATCCTCCCTGGCTGGCTCTGCTCTGCAGCAACTCCGCAGAGCTGCTGGCTGGGGCCGGCCGTGGCTGAATTCCGGCTGCTGCTGGCCTGCTGTGGCCGCAAATGGAGGCTGCTACACCAGCCATCATTTGCGTCCCTGCCAAGCCGTGATAGGCTACGTAAGTATTTATGTAGCCTATCATGGCAAAAGGCAGGGACGCAAATGGCGGCCACTACGCCATTTGCGTCCCTGCCTTTTGCCATGATAGACTACATAAGTGCTTACGTAGCCTATCAGGCAAAAAGCAGGGGCACAAATGGTGTAGTGGCCGCCATTTGTGCCCCTGCTCTTTGCCATGATAGGCTACATGAGTATTTACATAGCCTATCACGGCAAAAGGCAGCCACACAAATGGTGGCCGCTATGACGGCCGCAGCAGCCTGGCACCGGCTGGAAGAGGAGCTGCAGCCGCCGCATCTGCTGCCGCTACTGCATCTGCCACCAGGTAGGTTCTGTCCCAGGGGGATTCCACGGGGTGGCGGGGGGGGGATTGCCCCATTCCGCCACGGACTCACTGGAGTCCGTGGCGGAATTCTCCAACATCCCTAGTGGTATGTGACCTTATATTTTGATTTTTTAAAGGGAACTTCTGGTACCTTTTTATTTCTTGATAGATTTGGATGAAATTTACAAGTATAGTTGCCCCTTCTGAGGGGATTGAGCCTGCTATTTTTCAGATTATTTCATGCAGGCATGTTTGTGCAAGAGTAGCCTTTACATTTTCAGTAAAGTTTTTAGAGGGTTCCTTCACACTGAGCTTTTATCCTGCGATTGAGATGGCTCCTTCATGGAAGTTTGTGGGCTCTTTACATGATGCTGTGATCATTCAAGGTGTCTCCTGCACTAAATGCCCTTTGTTCCATTTTTAAATAGAACACAGATAATGAGCTATCAAATTACCCCGTAGTGTTCCACTTCAGTTTCCTCCATGGAAAGAGTAAAAGTCACAAGAAGAGGAGTGAGATCAATAAAAGATAATGGAAGGCTCAGATATGGGGAGAAGGGTGGGGAAGGGGGTGGGGGGAAAGGAAGCATGTGAAAAAGGGAGTCATTGTGATCCTGCATTTAAAATGGAAACAGAAAGCACCATTTTAAATGCAGGATTTCAGGCTGGTGTAGAGATGCCCAGAGACAAGCTGTCTGCCTTTCTGAAGCAAAATTGCAAATGAAGTCTCATGCTGGGTCCAGCTTCAATTTAAACCAATTCAGAAGTAAGCTCACTTTGCCTCAGAAACCACCAAAAAGTCAGAAGAGGCCTGGTTTCGTTTCAGCTTCAGCCAAATCTGATGCACATCCCTGCTTTTTATGTTCTTAACCAGATGCACTCCTGATAAAACCTATGTACACTGAGTAATTAATACCACTGCACTAGCTTATGAACAGCTTCATTTTAGAAGTCTCTGTTGCACTACACATACAGTATACCAGGGGGTCCCACATGGTTCAAGCAGTCTGTGGAATATAGTAGAGTGCAGTACTCAATTCTACGACCAGTTCAGCTAAATTGGAAGATGTTTATTAAGGAAAACTTGCCATAATCAAACATAGTTCAGAAGTACTATATGGCCACAGCATTCATTTATTGGTCCCCAATGGTATGGATCAGGATTCCAAGCTTAAAATGAAATACACTTAGCATGATTAATGCTCTGAGCTCTGATAATAATATCAGTCCCAATTAATAGTGAACCAAAAAATGTGAGGGTGGCATTGGAGATTGCAATAGAATCTCCATGGAATTCCTTTTCTTCATTCTCTAGGCCTCATAAAATCTTTTGAAATGTAAGATCCCCAAATGACACAAAATTTTCTCCCTTTGGAATCCTTGGAGAAATATACTATTTGTTTTGCATAAGTAATCTCAGTATAATAGTCACAAGCATTCCATTGATGAGAAGAGATAAGGAAGGTTGTTTTTGCTAAGCGTGCCCAGTATGCAAACTCTAATAACACAGCGTCTTTCAAGCCAAGGAGCCTGCTCCCCCAGCTGTTACATACAGAATGTGCCCATCATGTGAACAAAATGTTCAAACAGCTGATGTTCCATCATCTAATACTTCAATTCATTTAATTTTAATTCAAATGCTACTTTTTCGAACGAGGCTTATTGCCAAGCAGAATGCAAAAAATCCACCATACAAATAATTATAGTAAAGTTAATGGGTTGGATCCAGAGTGTCCCTTCTGTGAATGTAGGCATGCCTTCCATTTGCAGAAGGGACTGAGAACCACCAGAAGCTTCAACCATGGGAAGCCTGCAGCCCCCAATATCACCTCTCCAGGGGGTGCACAGGGGGATGTAGGGGGAAGGAGGAATCTGCAAAAATTTCTTCCCCTTTCCTCCAGCAGGAACATCCCATGAGCAGAGTTTGGATCATGGGAACTCTGGATCAAGTCCAATATATAAAACATACAAAACACAAAATCACACTTTAGAGAAGTAAGAATAAAATAATAAATGGCTTGTGAGAAAACCATGGGCATAGGCTTACAGTCTAGAAGACATGATACAAAAGGAGAAAGGGTAAGGAGGGAAGAGGAAAACAAGCAAACTCAGGCAGTAGTTCTTAAAGTTACATGGTAGTTCTTATAATGACAAGCTGGAATGAAACACAGCCCATAATCAGACTATGGGAATCACTATCTTAAGATGTTATTATGGCACCAACATGGGTAGCTTCAAAAGCAGACTAGATAAATTCATGGCGGTTAAGGCTATCAATAGCTACTTATCATAATGGCTACATGCTATTCCAATATCTGGCTCTATGCTTCTGAATACCACTTGCTGGGAAACACAAGCAGGAGGGTGGCATTGCACTCATGGGCTTCACGTAGGCATCTGGTTGGCCACAGCGAGAACAGAATGCTGGACTAGACAGGTCTTTGGTCTGATCCAGCATGATTCTTCTAATATTCTTATGAAACAGTTCAGGGAGAGAAGTAGCCTATTGGAGTTGATCCCTCAGCGGAGCCTCACATCTCTCCCTCTGCTGCAGCCTGATGAAATGGCTAAAGAACTATTTAACTATTTACAACATTTGTATACCACTCCCCATCCAAACAGATTCCAGAGTGGTGAACACAAGAAGTACAATAATAAGGAAGATAAAATATTAAAACAGCATATTAAAATTATTAAAAACAGAATGCCAATGAAAAACGTGGCTGGTCATTTAAGGAATGCTTCCTGGAACAGAACTGTTTTCAGGAGGCGCTGGAAGCAACACAATGTTGGCACCTGCCAGACCTCTGGGGGCAGGGAGTTCCAAAGAAAGGGGGCCACCACACTGAAGGCTCTTCTCCTGGTGTACTCCAATCGGGCTATAGGTCCTTGTGGAACCACCAGGGATATGCCCTCTGATGGCCTCAGTGACCAGGCACGTGTCTCAAAACAGTTGATGGAATAGCATGATGCATATGCTCTACTGGAATGGGATGGCTCTTATCATTCCTCGCAGGCAAGTTTTGTTAGGGAAGGAAGGATGCTGTCTCAGTGCAGATCAACATCTCTACCTTTTGGATGGAGTTCCAGTCTGTGAAGGTAGGTAACTATGTGCATAGACTATAAACCAAATGAATACAACAGTCCACCATGTGCACCAGTTGTCAACATGACCACCATGAGGAGTGTGGGAAGATCCACTGAACTCATTGCAGGTGCACCGGTGATATGTTCTTCACAGCACGCCAATTCACACATAGCCAATTCACCACCTGTAGATTGACACTGTGCTAGAAAAATGGTCCAGAAGACTGAAGAAGAATAATAGGAATCCATCTTCAGTCATCCTTAGGCATCCTTATGTTGTAGCTAAGCAACAGAGCACATTTGTTGCATGCAAAAGGTCCTGGGTTCAATTCCCTGCATTCCCATTTAAAAGGAGCTCAGGTAGGAGGGCTGGAAATAGTCCTATTTGAAGCCTTGGAGAGCTGCTGCCAGTCACAGTAAATCTGGGGTCCCAATCTAGCCCGCTGGGGTTTCCCAGATGGCCACAACCCCTTCTCCTTGCCCCACCCCTTTCCCCTGATTACTGATAATTTTTGGTTTCCCAGCTTTTGTGCAGATAGTCTAAAAGATTGAAATTGCTCTCCTAAGACGAAGCCATGGGCAGTAAGAGCTTTAAGCTAAAATGTGCCCGTATTTGGTACTGTCCCTTTTGTCTTTGGCCCTGCTCCTTCTGACATTGGCTCTGCTCACCACAGGAATGTGGCCTCTGAGACTTTCTCCAAAATCGAATTCAGCCTTCAGGCTGAAAGGGGTTTTAAACCCCTGAAGGATGAGAGAACCAGCAATTTTAAGAGCTCACCTAAATTCTTGGAAAATCACTTTGATGTTCATTTCAACTCATCCCCGTATTCATTTTTTATCTGTTCTTCAGCTCATTTGAATGGGAAGAGTGCATATTTCTGTGAAAAGTTTTAGAAGTGTGCACTCCCTCCCCATTGACTAAAACATGAAAATGCATATGCTTCAAAAAATGTGTATTTGAAAAAGATAAACATTTTTAATGCGATCATAAATTTGGGAAATGCTTTGAAAAATAACCTGCCCCTGCTAGTGTTCGCATGTGGGATTGTGAATGGGACATATCTGTGTGATTTCCAAACAGAAATGAAATTCGTGTTCATCCCCAGTTAAGACTGGGCTGACTAAGGATCTGCCTCGAAGCTTTTTCCAGTGGAAGGACACTGAAGCCTGGGCAACTCATCAGAGTATTTTATAAGGAGAAAATAAAAGTGTACATGCTCTCACAGATCTAGAGCTATTGTGGACTGAAATAAACTATCACAAAATGGCTCTGCAGCAGCTGATAGCTATGGGAGGGATGTGGCATTTACAAGTGTTGCACCTTCACTTTCCCCTTTCTGAACAGTACATCTTATGTTGGTTTCTATGGCAATTGCAATCCACAGCATAGATATGCAACGCTTTCCTGGCATCAGCCAGAAGTTTCAGAGCTACAACTCAAACACGTTCCAAACCTCTCGTAGAAGAATATGCATTGTCCTGTGTGGAACTGATAAGAATTGATTGTATTTTGTAGATGTGACTAGTTCCATGTGTGTGTATTATGAGATAACTATGAGTAATGAAATATATTCTTGGAATTGAAGGGAGGTTGCCACACGTGGGTTGGTTAGGTACTGAAAGCAGCACGCTGCTTAGTTCAGCAGGGATCTAGGTGTTACTGGTGTCAACGGCAGGTCAGGTAAGGTTACATTGAAAACAATGGGAATAGCGGTAAGACCAGGTCTGAAACTAAGGATGAGCTCATCGACTTCACGGGGGTTATAGAAGGATTTTATTTGTTTGGGAGAGAGATCCTGGGAGAACGAGAAACCTGCCATATGTGTTTAGGCTGGCTTTGCCCACCATGCCTTCCATTTAGGTAAATATGAAACATTGACATTGACTGTCAGATTGAGAAGAACCTTGGTTTTACCATGTTAATAATATGCTTGCTATTATTTTCATTATACTCTTAGTGATTATAACTTGTGTGTATTTAGGGATGCTTGTAATCTGCCTCGTCTTAGCTGAAGCATGTTATTCTCTTAGATCATTTGAGCAATAAATATATATATTCTTTAATACCAACTTTGTGTTGTCTGGCTTGAGAGACGTTTCAGGGACCACTACCCATATGATAATTCTTGAAGCCCAAAGCAGTTGTAAATCTATCACTGAGGTGGATCTGTAATTAAAGCTGTTGTATTTTCTCTTGATCTGGTGAATCTCAGAATCACCGATTCAGGTTTGGGAGACAAGCTAGTCAGATGGAGCGAGAAGAAGTTACTTGCCTCACTATAATGTTCTGGTGAATCATCAAGGTCTATATTTTTTTATTTGCCATACAAACAAAGTGGGATTATTGCATAGAAAGTCTTGCATTACCACAGACAGTATTATTTCAAGCAAAGTCAGAACCAAACATGTAATCACATGGACCCTGAAGTGTATATTGGCTAATTGATTTTAGTTGTTCACATATTAGAACTAGGGCTGTGCACCACTTTGGCCTGAGGCCCGAACCCCAAGTCGAAGTGGACCACTTCGGGCCACTTCAGGTCCCTTCCAAGGTGAAACGGAGGGGGCATGAAGTGACCTGAACTGGGTTGGGGGCTCTCTGAAGCGCTCTGTGTGCTTCGGAGCTTCGGCACCCTGGCCCAGCCGCACCGGCACCTCCAGCTCCTTACCTGAGGTGACTCAAAGGAGTCACCACCCCACTGCCACCATTGCTGCTGCCATTGCCGCTATCACCACCACCACTGCCATCATCACTGCCCGCTGCTGCCAGCTCCTGAGCCCTGGAGAATCAATCCTGAGCATCAGCTCTTTTTGGCGGGAGTCGCCATTTTAAAAATGGAGATTTCCTGCAGCGAGAGCTGGTGTGTGTCCAGGGCTCAAGAGCTGGTGGCAGTGGGCAGCGATGATGGTGGTGGCAGTGATAGTGGCAGCAGCGACAGTGGCAGCAGAGCAGATATGGCAACAGTGGTGGAGGTGGCAGAGGAGGAGGCAGTGGCAGCGGTAGAGGAGGAGGCAGTGACCCAGGTAAGGAGCTGGGGGTTTGCACGGGAGCATCAGGGGGCCCCTGAAGTGGGATCTGGATGGCTGAATCCCACTTTGGGTTCAGGGCCAAGTTGGGTAGGCTCCCCCCCCCAAATCAGCCTGAGCCAAATCGGGCTGCCTCCAAAGCCACAAAGTGGATTCCAAGTCGGATCGGGGGGTCTCTGCACAGCCCTAGTTAGAACACAAGTTTCTACAAAAATGACTGGTGGCTAGGCTGACTCTACACATAGCGGTTATAATGTTATCATAACTAGTGGTACACCTGACCTGACACCAATGGGCACCAATAGTTATGATAATGGTATGATAACAGTATAACTGCTATGTGTAGATTCAGCCAATGCCACTGGAGTTTGTGTTATACTCCACCTACCTGGGTAGGTACTGAAGGATATATAGTTTTGCACTTCAGCAGAGGCCTGAGTTTTGTAGCTGGCTGGAAGCCCTGAAGAGCTGCAAGAGTGCATTGCTGTTGTTTCAAGAGTTAAACTTTCGTTTGTCTAAGTACTTCCTCCTTTCCTCTTCTCATATTGTTATACTGATACATTTACTTCCTCTTTAAAAGCAGGTGTTCAATAGAAGCACCATTTTTCAATGTGCTGTTCTCTCGACCTTGGCAAGAAAATTAGCAAACATAGTGCCTAAACCAAAAGAGTTTTGCTAGGAAGGTATGATTATTATTTTTAAAACAAAATACAAATAAAATGTAACACCCTCCAGAGCAGTAGCCATGTTAGTCTGTAGCAGCAAAACCAGAGGCCTGTGGCATCCTAAAGATTTTCTTTCTGCTTCATGAGATGCATGCATCAAGTATACAGAAGGCTCAAATGCAAAAAGCATTATTTGACTTGTTGTTCAGTCGTTCAGTCGTGTCCGACTCTTCGTGACCCCATGGGCCATAGCACGCCAGGCCTTCCTGTCCTCCTCTCTCTCCCGGAGCGTGCTCAAGTTCATATTCATTGCATCGGTGATGCTATCTAGCCATCTCATCCTCCGCCATCCCCTTCCCCTTTTGCCTTCAATCCTTCCCAGCCTCAGGGTCTTTGACTGCCCTGCTAAAAAAAATCTATCTCTTATCTCTATCAGTTTTCATTAAAATAAAGGAAAAGTAGGTTTCTAGCCACTTTACTTGTAGAGTTATAAGGAAAAGTATGCAGGCAGGATTCCACCCCATTGTTAACTCTGAAGAAATACAAATAGGTATACAATTAAATATTAGGGCACCTGCATTTATATTCTGGCTGTTCAATAACAATTCCACACCCCTTATATCCCCTATCACCATAAAATTTACAGGTCTTGTTAAAATATTGGTTGCATTCACAGATAATAAAACCATGGTTTATGTTCCTTTACCCATGAATTGTCTTGCAGATGAGCAAAGAAACTGTGGCTTGTTTAACCTATTTCTCATTTGTTTCTCTCCCACCCATTTTGCCAACCTCCAGAGTGGTTTCATTTACAGGCTGCTCTTGCTGGGCACCTCTGTTTCAGAGCAGACAGTGGCACAAACGAGCGAGGGATAAGCCACAGTTCAGGGTTCAGACATCACAAGAAATCATGGTTTAAACAAGCCAGATTTCATAAGCCAACAACAAACCATGGCCTCTGTTTGTGGTATGTAGCTGGTTACCAAATCATGGTTTGTTTGCAGAAATGGATTCAGACACAACAACAAGACAGGTTTCAACATACCTTACCACACCATAGCTTAGTATAATGTGCAAAGAAGGCCATTATATCTATCCATCCATCCAAAGAGTGAAAGACTGACAAACACACACATGCACACATACAACATGATTGGTTTATACTCTCCACAAATTCCTTACAGTCTCTCTCATAATTTAACAGCTCCTGTGTCTCTACAGGACACTTTCAGAGATTTTTACAGTTACTGTACCTGCCAAGAATTTTGATGAAAATGCACTTCTTCATTTTAAGCCACTTGTTCAATATATAAAATTTAGGGTCCTTTTTAAAACCAAAGAGAATTGTAACTCTATCACTTCGCTTTTATGGCTTAACATTTGACATTTCTCAGTTCCTCAATAACAATTTATTATTTCAAGGGTCAAAGCAATAAATTTTGCACCCTGAAATTTTATAAGTTACACGCACGGGCGCCCACACACACACAGGTCTCAATCTGGAGAAAGTTAATCATGTTTGAGTTTCTTTAAAATAAATGGAAGAAGTTAGCCAACATAACTAATTAAACACCCAATAATTTAAACAGAAGTATTGCCTGAGAAACTATGGATGGAGGTCTGTAACATTGTTCAGGAGGCAGCAACTAAATCCATCCCAAAGAAAAAGAAATGCAAGAAAGCAAAGTGGCTGTCTGATGAGGCTTTACAAGTAGCTGAGGAAAGAAGGGAAGCGAAAAGCAAGGGAGAAAGGGGAAGATATACCCAACTGAATGCAGAGTTCCAGAGAATAGCAAGGAGAGACAAGAAGGCCTTCTTAAATGAACAATGCAAAGAAATCGAGGAAAAGAATAGAATGGGAAAGACAAGAGATCTCTTCAAGAAAATCGGAGATCTCAAGGGAACGTTTTGTGCAAAGACGGGCATGATAAAGGACAAAGAAGGCAGGGGCCTAACAAAGCAGATGAGATTAAGATGAGGTGGAAAGAATACACAGAAGAACTATACAGGAAAGATCTGAATGTCCCTGATAGCCATGATAGTGCAGTCACTGAACTTGAGCCGGACATCCTAGAGAGTGAAGTCAAGTGGGCCTTAGGAAGCATTAGTAACAACAAAGCTAGCAGAGATGACAGTATTCTAGCTGAGCTATTTAAGATCCTAAAAGATGATGATGTTAAAGTGCTGCACTCAATATGTCAACAAATTTGGAACACGCAGCAGTGGCCACAAGACTGGAAAAGGTCAGTTTACATTCCAATTCCAAAGAAGGGCAATGCCAAAGAGTGTTCAAACTACCGTACAATTGCGCTCATTCCACATGCCAGCAAGGTGATGCTCAAAATCCTACAAGCTAGGCTTCAGCAGTATGTGAACTGAGAACTACCGGAATTACAAACTGGGTTTCGAAGAGGCAGAGGAACTACAGATCAAATCACCAACATTCGCTGGATCATGGAGAAAGCAAGAGAATTCCAGAAAAACATCTATTTCTTCTTCATTGACGATGCTAAAGCCTTCGATTGTGTGGATCACAACAAACTGTGGCAAATTCTGAAAGAGATGGGAGTACCAGACCACCTTACCTGTCTCCTGAGAAACCTGTACGAGGGTCAAGAAGCAACAGTAAGAACCAGACATGGAACAACCGATTGGTTCAAAATTGGGAAAGGAATACGACAAGGCTGCATATTGTCACCCTGCTTATTTAACTCATATGCAGAGTACATCATGAGAAACGCCGGGTTGGATGAATCACAGGTCGGAATTAAGATTGCTGGGAGAATTATCAACAACCTCAAATACGCAGACGATACCACCCTAATGGCAGAAAGCGAAGAGAATCTAAAGAGCCTCTTGTTGAGGGTGAAAGAGGAGAGTGCAAAAAGCTGGTTTGAAACTCAACATTAAAAAAACTAAGATCATGGCATCTGGCCCCATCACTTCCTGGTATATAGAAGGGGAAGAAATGGAAGCAGTGACAGATTTTATTTTCTTGGGCTCCAAGATCACCGCAGATGGTGACTGTAGCCATGAAATTAAAAGATGCTTGCTCCTTGGGAGGAAAGCTATGGCAAACCTAGACAGCATAGTAAGAAGCAGAGACATCACCTTGCCGACAAAGGTTCATATAATCAAAGCTATGGTTTTCCCAGTAGTAACGTATGGCTGTGAGAGCTGGACTATAAGGAAGGCTGAGTGCCGAAGAATTGATGCTTTCGAACTGTGGTGCTGGAGAAGACTCTTACGAGTCCCCTGGACTGCAAAGAGGTCAAATCAGTTCATCCTAAAGGAAATCAACCCTGACTGCTCTTTGGAAGGACAGATACTGAAACTGAAACTCAAATATTTTGGCCACCTAATGTGAAGAGAAAACTCCCTGGAAAAGACCCTGATGCTGGGAAAGATTGAAGGCAAAAGGAGAAGGGGACGGCAGAGGATGAGATGGCTAGATAACATCACCAATGCAATGAATATGAACTTGAGCACGCTCCGGGAGAGAGTGGAGGACAGGAAGGCCTGGCGTGCTATGGTCCATGGGGTCATGAAGTGTCGGACACGACTTAATGACTGAAGAACAACAACAACAACAACAAGTCAGGGCAGTCCTGAAGAACTGGAGTGCTCCCACAGCAAGTACCTTTGACATATCCAGAGTCCTGTGGGACTCATTCTAGCAGGGTGGAAGTGAGGGAAGCAGTGTTCTCCTCCCTTTCCAATTTGGGGCAATGTGTGTGTGGGGTTAATCTATACCCTTCTCACTGAAATAGTTTACACCAGCTGCAGGGCTGGTGTAAATTTCCCCTGTGTTGGGGACCATGGTTGGAGACTGGAACAGCTTTGGAGCCTTTGAATCCGAAACCTCCCCTAATGCACCTATGTCACACCCCATCTGTTCACTTTTAACCCAGTGTCAAAGCTATATTTATTATATTATATTTCTTGCTGTCTTTTAAATTTTTGATATTTTATATAATTTTAATATTATTGATGATTTAATTATATGTTTAACTTTTGTATATTTCTATTTATAGGTTTTAACGGTATAAGTTTTTAATGTTGTAAAGTCACCTTGAGTCCCAGTATTGGGGAAAAGGCGGGAGATAGATAGATAGATAGATAGATAGATAGATAGAAGACAGACAGACAGACAGACAGAAAGATAGATGCTATGGTCTTGGGGAGATAAGAGCCATGGACCTTTTCACAGAAGCTGGGAGGAGGATCTAAAATTAGATTTCCCCCTCTGAGGGAAGACCTCCACCCTTGACGGGGAGATTTGATATATGTGCTATGGTCCCAGTGATGCCATAGGATTGCAGCCTTAAACCTGGTTCACACGTAATGACAACAGAGAGTATGGGTTGAGTTTGGGTTGTTGTTGAATTGTGTTTTTTTGTTACATGCAAACCCTTAAGTATGTTTTAACTATGGGTTGTTAAGAAAACCCATGGTTGTTGGGTTGTGAACTGTGGGTTGTTCATGGTTAACATAATTAAACCACAGTACAGGGTTCGCATGTAATGATAACCCACACTTCAACAACAACCCACAATTCAGTGACAAACTAGACTCAGTCCATGCTCTAGGTTTTTGTTACATGTGAACCTGGTCTAAGTGTGACTCATTTTTTTCTGGATTGAAGCCAAAGACAATATTTTGACCAAAAATTACGTTATATACTTGATAGCTAGCTAGAAGATATGTCTTAGAAATTTTGTTTCTGTTAAAATGAATACATTTTGTGTTATTAAAAAAACCTTATTTACTTGTATTGTCTTGCATTGTTGGCACCTAAAAGGGGGAAAAATACAGCAAACATTGTACTCCTTGTAGAATTCAAAGTTTTCTCCAATATGAAGCAAAAGATATAATACCGGCATAATTATTAAATATTTGTTTTATCACCCAATTTACCCATACCCAACTAGTTAGTGAGTCACACAAAGAGAGCTGCAATCCCACTTACCTTGACGTAAGCTCCACTTAACGCAATGGGACTTCTGAGTAGACGTATATAGGATTGCAGTGTAAATATAATTTTTATTTAAAAAGATAAAACAGTAAAAGTGATCATTGCATGTTCCAAATGTGTGGCAATCTAAATGATCTGTCTGAAAAGGGATGAGCAGGTGGCATTAAAGAAAACAATTATTATGATAATGCTTTCATGCATATCTCCCTTCTCTTACATCTACAGCCACATCCTTATCTTTCACCTAGGGAAGCCTTATACCAAATCCTTCTCCACCAGGGCATGCTTTGTAACTAAGGCCCATGGTTATTATTAGTGCTGTGCCAAACATTTATCCCACATTTTTTCCAACCATCCTCATTCAATTTGATAGAAGAGAAATTTCTTTCGGAAAGAAATTCAATGGAGAAGAAATTTTGGAGAAATTCTCATGGGTTGGGTTTGGGTTTCTTTGGCTGACGTTACTTAGAAGGTGGCTGAGATATTAGCACAAGTGTCCTGGTTTTCACTGTACAATCATCTCTCTGGCAGCCTGTGGCCTCCTCAGCTTCCTACATTTCAATTAAAGCCCAGTTTAAGGCACCATGAGGTAATTCTTCCCATAGGGCTTTTTCAGAACAGAACATGCAGGCAGCCTGGGAGGCTAGCTGTGATTAGGTATGCTCAAAAACACCACAGACATGAATTATAAAACATCCTGGATGAGGCAGAACAACCAGGGCTTGAAGGCAACAGCCCACACTGCTTGGTCCCTGAAGACAGGATTAGAACAACGGCCTCAAAAAGACAACAGCTTGGTGTGTGTGTTGCTCTGGGATACCAATGTACATAGGCTGCTCTTCTGCCTTGAACACACATTGCATGACAATGCATTATAATAATGTGTACACTATTAAGGTGCCTATTAGCAATTATATTTAATTTTATTGCATGCTTGTGATTAGTCACTCATGGATGTTTGTGGGTCCTTTACATGACGTTGTCAACCTCCAGAGCATCTCCTGTGTTTTTTGAGCTTTATTCCACTTTTTAAAAGATTGGAGATAAGCCGATAACAAACATTAATGAGAGATATCTGCAGTGTGTAATGATGGTGTTGTCCCTATAATACAGCCACTAGATGGCACTGTATAATGAAACATATAGAGCATTGCTGAGAAAGGAAGTTTCCATCTCAAATCACATGTCCCTCCATGTAAAGGAGCCCATCATCATTCCGTAAAGAAACCAGAAGCAGAAAACCCCGGTAAGTATATAAATTACTTTATATACACAAATGATTTCACTGGTTAAGCACCTATTATTTACAATTTTAGCACTATTGTATTATATAGATCCCCCACAAAAGCTGCAAAGTGAAACAATAAAACTGATGAGACTTAGACACCCACACTGCTCAGCAGCGATTGAGGAGAGGTCCCTTTGCTATAGAGGTAAAACTAGGGATGGTGGAGAATTTCTCCCCAAATCTTCGGGGGGCTGAGCGCCAACACATTCGGCCCCCCGAAATCGGCGGTGAAATTCTCCGCCCCCCGCCCCCCCGGGACAGGACTTACCTTTGGCGAATGTCCCTCCCAGCGGCGGGTCCCGGAGGCGTTTTGGCGGCATTTCATCGCGGGAGGGGGCGGCGGCCGGTCTCCTGACCGGCTGTCGCTGCCGCCATTGAAAAAAAAAACACTAAAGTTAAAAAAACAACAACACACACCCGTGCATAGGCTACGTAACGATTTACGTAGCCTATCACGGCTAGATTTCCAAAGTCAGCCGTGATAGGCTATGTAAATCGTCACGTAGCCTATCATGGGTGACTTTGAAAAAAAAAAAGCGCGTACGCAAATGGCGGCGGCCAATGGGCGCCGCCATTTGCGTTCCTTATTTTCGCCGTAGTCTATGTAAATCTTTACGTAGACTAGACGTGCCAAAATAAGGAACGCAAATAGCGGCACCCCTGGGCCGCCATTTGCATACGCGCTTTTTTTTTTTTCCAAAGTCACCCGTGATAGGCTACATGACGATTTACGTAGCCTATCATGGCTGACTTTGGAAATCTAGCCGTGATAGGCTACGTAAATCGTCACGTAGCCTATCACAGGGTCTTTTGTTTTTTTCGCAGCCAGGGAGACGGGGCGCTTCTCCCCGGCCTGAATTTCGGCCAGGCGAGGCGGGAAGCCTCCTCCCCTTTGCCTGAACTTCGGGGGGGAAAGCAAAGTGCCTCCCCCCCACCGTGAAGCCAAGCTGCGAAAAGGTAAGTGACTTTTGTACATCCCTAGGTAAAACTGACAAGGAACTGGAATCCTTCGTCAGCATCACCTCTAAAGTGAATGGGCTTCTTCTGACTCCCTGACAAGAGTGAGGGGTGGGAGCATGGAAGTGTCCTTCTTGCTATGAAGGGCTCAAGGCTACCTAATATTAAATTAAAATTTCAAAAGGGATTTCCAACTGTACTGAAAAGACACAGCTCAAGAATATTATAGAATAGTAGAAGAACTAGAAGCTCAATGTTCAGGGTTCATCCGTGTCATTTTCAACCTCACCTCTCCCCACCCCACCCCCCACAAACATTAGCTCTTAGCTCTGCTCAGCTCTTCTCTCTACTACAAAGCTCTGCTCTCGTGGCACAGCAACACACAACGCAGTTGGTTTTTGGGTCCTAGAAAATCAGGTACACCTTTCCAGCTATTGTTGTTATTGTTATTATTTAGCCTTGGATACAACAGCAGACATTTTGTTTGACCTTACGGGGGGGGGGGGGGCTCAACTCTTCCACCCAATCCTAGAGAGATCTAGTCTCCTCTGCCCCTCATCTTCTGGGGTACCTAAGGGGTGTGTGCGAGCTTTTCAGTTTCACTGGTGCTATTTGCACCAAAGCCTTTACACACAATTCTCTAAGCTAGGACTAGATGTTATGCATCCAAGCACATCTATTTCTTTCTCAGCTACTGATAATTTCCTCCCAGAGGAAATGTATTCAGATGGGCATAGCCAATAAGTGCAATATAGAATATTTGTCTGCAACAGTGGGACTATAATGACCACATCACAAATTAAATCTGGTGAATTACCATGGTATCCCTATCTCTTGTGTTTTTTTCTATGACATTTTATTTTGAACTTTTTTTAAAAAAAAGTCAATAAAAAGGAAAAAACATATATAACAATATAACAAGATCACTAAAGAAACAAATATATTCACTCATTATAATCCTTAGTCTATCACTGATAGATGCTTATGGAACATCTACAGTAAAAGTTTTAAATAGGACCGAGGAGCTCAATATCTAACTAAGGGTGCATTCCTATGCATGTTTAGACAGAGAAAAGGCCTACAACTCCCAGCATGTCCCAGCCAGCAGTAGGCCTTTTCTCTATCTAAATGTGCATAGGCTTGCCCCCTAAAATAAGGAAAATACAAGTTATACAGCATATAAACTGTGTGTGTGTGAGTATGTGTTATTGTATGCATAGGTATGTGTATATGTGCATTAGACAGAAAAAATATAGGCAACTGTACTTGATTGTATAAATTATTCCGTGTAATGTGTAGCAACAAAATTAACTAGATAAAAATGCTTGTTCCCCTAATAATGCCATTTGCTGTCTCTTCATTCCCCCAAGTGTAACTTTTATTTTTTTTTTAATTTAAAAGATTTGTAAACCACCCTTCAGTGGAGCTTCCAGAATAGTTTACACAAACAGGATAAAACACATGAATAAAACAAACAACATGGTAAAAGCCAACCTATAAATTCTGAGGGAGAAGGGAGAATGGGGCATTCCAAAAAAATCAGGTGGAGGTACCTGGTGGAGGTCCCTTTCCCCTCTGCCCTCTGTTTCACATCAGCCCCATTCAGCAGAGTCCCCCACCCCTTAGGAGACGTTTTTCAGGGGTTGGGGGACAGATGGAGGTAGGAGTAGTTGGAAAAGTACTTCTGCAGTGTCCAACCTACACTATATCTGACATGGCTGACAGTTCTATACATTACTGAAGTCACTGCACACACAAAGAGGAGCTTCCCTTATAAAATATTGAGTTGATGCATCTCACTGCAGCAAAGGCTTTGTTTTCTAGGCCACTGAAAGAAATATCAAATAGACTGGAGGGAGAGAAGGCAGACAGATTTTAAGACTGAATAGACTTGACACTCCAGAAGTTAAATGAAGTACTTGGCCTTCAGTGTCTGATGAAATAAACTTGTATGGAACCAATTCCCATCTGGAACAAGCTCAATGATAGTAAGCTTAAGGGTAGCAGGCAACACTATTGAAAGCATGAAACTTGTACTGAGAAATTTAACTAAGGACATAAACATAATCCTATGCATGTTTAGACACTAAAAAGTCCTATAACTGCCAGCATTCCCCAGCTACCCATGCTGGCTGGCTGGGGAATGCTGGGAGTTATAGGACTTTTTAGTGTCTAAATGTGCATAGGATTGCACCCTAAATAATTAAACTGAAACTTCAGAGGAAGCGTTACCTACTTTACCTAGTCACATTTCGAAACATCAAAGCCTCCTTCCTTAAGATCCATTCACCACTCAGCAACAGGTAAGGGTCAATTTTAAAATTAATTCCTCCCACCCCAGTTATGGACTGACTTGGGAATGCTGTGACAAGTAACAATGGCAGCTCTGCCCCCCAGTTACATCACTTGACTGGGCCTCTCTCAGACAGCAGTGTCTTCAGGGTTGATCTACAGGTAAATCTGGTACCTCCTTTTCAAACCACTCCTGGGGGTCTCACTCTAACTCCTTCTTCAAAAGCTCACCTTTTTCTTCCTCCAGTAGCCAGCCCTTTCCCAATTGCCACCATCTCCCACCTTGCTGGACTAAGCTTAAGGGAGTCTCCTCTCCAGCTTCCTGGGGCAAGGGCAAGTATCTTGGAGTTTGTGCAGCCTGTGTCCCCCCCCCCACTATAGGCGTGGTTAGAAGGGTAGCACTCTCAGGGCCAAACCTCCATCTAGGGCCCCAGAATCCAGGTCAAACCTGTACTCCCCCCAGGTGGTCCTTCACCCACGGACTGGCCACAGGCTGCTACTGCAGCCTCTTCAGATAAGTACCTGCATTGGCTTAGCTGCCTCTTGCCTTGCATCTCCTGGGGGAGGGGGATCTAGGAGACGTGGTTGGAGCCGTTGCTGAACCCCCTCTGCGAGTGCATCTTCACCCCGTCTGCTGGCTCTCCTGGCCTCTACCTCACCAATTTCCCACAATTTATTTAGTTTGGCCCTCACTCTACTATTGCCATTCATTCAGTTATCATGTAAAGGCAAGGGCAGGAAAAGTGTGCATTGAGATGGGTGATGGGGAAGCGCAATTGAGGTATAACTTCATGTGATCAAAATGAGAAACTACACCAGAGTAGTTTCTGACATAAGAATCCTATACACCCTTCCTGAGAGCAAGCCCCATTGGACTCAACAGCTTACTTCTGAATATTTTCTTTTTTCAAACCATTTTTTCCCCTGAACTTCCCTGTCCTTTAAACTGTTTGTTGAGTTTGGGGCTTATTCTTTATCTCTGTTTTGGGCTTTGTCCCCCATTCTTGCCCTCCCTCCCTCTTTATTTGGCCTGCTGAGTCACCTGACTGAGAGCATCTGTCACCAGGCTAAAAGCCCACTTTAAAAAGGGGCTTTCTGCTTTCATTTTAAATGCAGGATCATGACAGACTCCCTTTACATGCACTTTCTTCCCCCCCTTCCCCCTCTTATCTGAGTCTTCCATATGTTTCATTTTACAGCCACTAGATGGTGCTGTGGTCTAGCTCCTCTTATTGTGAATTTTCTAGGGATGGACAAAAGTCACTTAGCTGATCCTGAAGCTTGCTTCGCGGTGCGGGGGAGGTGCTCCGTCCCTCCCCCCAAAATTCTGGGTGGGGGGGAGGCGCCCCATCCCTCCCCGCCGAAATTCTGGCCGGGGGGGAGTGCCCCATCTCTCCAGCTGCGAAACCTCTTCTCCTGCCGGGACGCAAATGGTGGCGGCCGTAGCCACTGCCGTTTGCGTCCCTGGCCTGCAGTCAGCCATGATAGGCTATGTAAATGTTTACGTAGCCTATCACGGCTGACTTTGAAAAAAAAAAAGTGCGTATGCAAATGGCGGCGCCCATGGGCGCCACCATTTGTGTTCCTTATTTTGTCACGGGTAGTCTATGTAAATATTTACATAGACTAAAAGGTAAAAGGTAAAGGTGTCCCCAACCAGTCGTGTCCGACTCTAGGGTGCGGTGCTCATCCCCGTTTCTAAGCCGAAGAGCCAGCGCTGTCTGAAGACACTTCCGTGGTCATGTGGCCGGCATGACTGAACACCGAGGTGCACGGAACGCTGCTACCTTTCCCGCCGAGGCGGTACCTATTTATCTACTTGCAATTTCTTGCTTTTGAACTGCTAGGTTGGCAGAAGCTGGGACCGAAGACGGGAGCTCAATCCGTCACGCAGCACGCGGGTCTGCAGTTCAGCATCTTAACCACTAAGCCACCGCGGCCCCATTTACATAGACTACCCGTGCCAAAATAAGGAACGCAAATGGCGGCGCCCATGGGCACCACCATTTGCGTACATGCTTTTTTTTTTTTTCAAAGTCAGCTGTGATAGGCTACGTAAACATTTACGTAGCCTATCATGGTGTTTTTTTGAAAATCTATCTGTGATAGGCTACATAAATCTTTACGTAGCCTATCATGTTTGTTGTTGTTGTTGTTTTTTACTTGAAAATGGCGGCGGCGGCAGCCGGTTGGAAGACCGGCCGCCGCCGCCAAACCGCCGCCGGAAGCCACTGCCGCCAGGGACATTCGAGCAAGGTAAGTCCCATCCCGGGGGGGGGCAGGGGGGGCAGACCGTTTCTCCACCAATTTTGGGGGGCCGAATGCGTTGGCATTCGGCCTCCCAGAGATTCATGGAGAAATTCTCTGACATCCCTAGAATTTTCCTCTTTTCATGAGGGAACAAGGAGAACTCAAGTGCTGTAATTTGATAGCCCATTATCTCCAATTTTTAAAAAAATGGAATAAAGGTCATTTAGTGCAGGAGATGCCCTGGAGGTTGATGATGTCATCTAAAGGACCTGAAAACCTCTGTGAGTAATCGATCTCAATAGCAGGATAAAAGCTCCCTGTGGAGAAGCGCTGAGTCTACTGACTGCATTTTTCTAAACTGCTTTCCCCCACTTTTTTCCATTTTGAAACTGCTCCCCCACCCTATAAATTGCTTTATTGGGGCTTAATTGAAGGTTTACAAGTTTAGAGTTTCACTGTTAGTGATATAATAAAGTTAGTCATACAAGAAGATAAATGACCCTTAATATACTTGGTGTGTAAAGTATTTAACACTTGTTAACTCGTTCAGTTTCAATAACATAATACAGCCTACCATTTGCTATGCTTCTGTTGGCTTCATCATTAGTCTGGATAAAACCACATGAGATGGTAAATAAAATAAGGTGTTCATAGAATTACTCCATAGTAACACACACACACACACACACAGAGCAAATAGAGTTAAGTTTGTTTTTGTAAGTTGCATCAAGGAATGACCATTTCATTGTGTGTCTATTTAATGCAACCTGCATTTTCTAAGGATTATTGCACAGTGTGAAACCATAGATATACTCAGTAAATTGGAAACAAGCTTTAAGTAAATCAAGAAGAATTAATCTTCTACTAAAATTCATGTAATCCCAATGGACTCATCTGGAAAAACAAAACCCAAACCCTTTCTTAATCACTGCCATTTGTGCTTCTATTCCTTTGGGTTGTTTATCATCAGAATGAGAAATGGCAGTGTAGAATCTTACCTCTAATGAAATGATTAGGAGTGTGTGTGAGAGACTGATTGCTGCTGTTGAAAATACCCTTGGGAACAAAATGCGAAGGTTTAAACACACAAACAAGCCATCTGATGTACTGTACATGCAAGTACATCAGTAGATAGTGCTTTTAAGGACATTATGTACTCCTGGAGAGAGATACACTCTTTTTGTGGGATAAGAGGTGGAATAATTGATATAAGTAAATTTTATCTGAGCTTTACTTTCTTCTTATCTTTGGTGTTACACAAGATGAAAGATTTGCTTCCTAAAATAGTATTTATTATACCTCTGTTTCTACAAATACCATTTTGGGAAGCAAATCTTCACTGGACATCATAAATCATGTTTTGCATCTGAATGCTGAAAATTTATATTGGCATGTTAGGTGACCTAGCAAGCCTTTTAAAATTCTCCTCCAGGCTCCATAAGTTCAATAGACATATTCCCCTCAACTTTATTGATGCATAAATGAGCCCTACTTACCTCCCAAGCATTTACAACTGTAAGCAGGCCAGCATTCTTCTTTAACCAGCCAACATCATTTTCCGCATTCTTCAAAGCTTAACTCTCACTACTGAGTTTCTAACCACTGTTTCACACTGAAAAGCAGGCTAAATGTTCTGCTGACTTAAACACAGTACTAAAACTGAAAAAGAAAAACAACCCTGTTGAGTTTTAATCCATCAATTTCAGACCAGGTTGTTCAATTAAAAATCAGATTGGTTCCACTTGAGTTTATTGCTTCAGTGTTGACATTTGTGCTCTCTGCACAATACATACTAAAATATCTGTATCCATTTTAATTGATTTTCATGCATACAGACTAATACAGCATAGAAGTATAGGCTTGCCTCATTAAAAAAAATGAAATCCAACTGAGATGGTGTTGCGTCTTAAATAAGAAGGGTTATGCAAATTAGAGACGTGTGGGATGGAGTAGGTAGGACAAGAACACCAATCCATTGCAAGTGAAACCAGAATTATTTAAATAGAGGCAAGTGTTATCTCGCAGACTGTGTCAGAGTTTTCAAATGTAACCAAATATTTACAATTACAGATCCTGATCATGACACTTTTAAGAGACAAGAATGTAGAAATTAGGGATGTACAAAAGTCACTTACCTTTTCAATGGGGTGATTTGTGGTGGGGGGGAGGCGCTCTGCGCCTCCCCCCGAAATCCTAACCCGGCCGGCTCTGCTCCGTGGAGATTCTGCAGAGCCACCAGCCGGGGTCGCCCTCAGCCAGACATCCAGCTGCTGGGCAGCCTGCAGGCAAAACAACAACAACAGCGTATGCAAAGGGCGGCAGCTACGGCAGCCGCCATTTGCGTTCCCTTTTTTTCGCTGATTTAGCGTACATAAATATTTACGTAAGCTATTACGGCAAAAAAACAAGGAACACAAATAGCACCCACTACGCTATTTGCGTACCCCTTTTTTCACCATAATAGCGTATGTAAATATTTACATAGGCTAAAACAGCGAAAAAAAGGGAACGCAAATGGCGGCCGCTGTAGCCGCCACCATCATTTGCGTACACTGTGTTTTTTTTTTTAGCTTGCTGTGATAGGCTATGTAAATACTTACCTAGCCTATCACGGCCTCTGCAGGGACACAAATGGCATCCCTGCATTAGCTGTGATAGGCTACGTAATTATTTATGTAGCCTATCACAGCTGTGATGAGGAAGCAAATGGCGGCCGCACTGCGGCCGACATTCACAAGTCAGCACGGACAGCAGCAGGTAAGTGCTCCATTTTGTGCGCCTTTCGTAGGGTGGGGGGGCGGGGCTTCGTTCTGCCATGGATTTCGGGGGGCCGAATGCACTGGCATTTGGCCTCACCGAGATGGGTGGTGGAATTCTCTGACATCCCTATGTAGAATACTGGTAGAATGTGGAAAAGTAGAATTATGTGTAACACAATTCTTTTTAAAGACACGTTGATTTGATCCAGTGATTTGTGTCAAGATCAGGAAGGAGCTCATGGGTGTGCACCAAACTCCCAGATGCAAAAAGGCTGCCCAGCCAATAGAGGGTTCCCTCTCGGAGAACATGGGAAGCTGTCTTACATTGAATCAGACTACCTGCCCATCTAGCTCAGTACTGTCAACACTGACTGGCAGCAGCTCTTTGTGGATTCTGGCAGGGTTTTTCCAGCTCTACCTGGAGATTCCTGGATTGAAACAGGGACCTTCTGCATGCAAAGTGGATGCTCTACTGCTGAGTTAGGAGAACTGCAGTCCTTGCCCATGTGGCTGTTAGCAGCTCCAGGGGTAATGGTGGTGATGTTTTCATTGGGACTGTAGTGTGGGCAGAGACAGCTAAACCATGGTCCTGATCCTGCTTGGGGTCCCCTGCAATGGGTATTTACATTAGGGAAAAGAAGAACACATTCATTGCTTTGATGCACCTTGACATCACTTTTAGTTTGCCCTAAGAGAGCCAATATTTGGGCCACTTCACACTAACACCCCTCTACACGCACCTCCATAAGTACTTTGGGAATGGATAGCCGCTAGTGCTAAAGGCCGCTCATATGGAAATGTCATTAGTGAGAACTAAATTCACCATGTGGGGGCCTGTAAAGGGGCTGTTGCAGTAGGTCAAATTGCAGCAGCCATGTAGCACCCAAGGTAGAAGAACAGCCTTGACTTTGACCAATAATCCCCTCCTCACAATTATGGTACTTAGAAAAATGTAGAAAAATGTCCCATTGGTTGCAATGAGAACTTTTTTTCTAAGCTCCATAATCTTTGGGGTGGTGGGAACGATTATTGGTAAAAGCACATCTCAATGGGAACACCCATCCCTGTATGTTTGTGTGTGTGTTTGTGTGTGTGTGTGTGAAAATAAAATTGGACCCCCTCCAACTGTAAAAAAAGAAAGAAGAAAGAAAGAAAGAAAGAAAGAAAGAAAGGCTATTTGCTATATGTTTAATGCAACATGTATTTTGACTCCCAGTAAGATTCATAAATTGTTGAAGCAATTTGGGAGTGTTAAAATTCACTGGCTTACTTCTTTTGGCTTTTGCAGACAAGGGATTTGTATACCTGTTCAGAAATGAGACTGATCCAACTGAGGAAGTGTACTTATGTGAATAAAAAGCAGCCCTCAGTCAGTCCTCCTATCTTTGCAAGAAGTTCTCTTGTAGATTGTTAAAAAGACCCACCAACGTTCATCCTGCAAACAGTTTGCGAACCTATGGACCACAATTTGGAAAGAACAAATCTGTTGTCTGCTTGCACTGAGGAGATATTGAGGAAATTGCTTCATTCCTTGAAAAATCCAGCTATAGCGTTCAAGGAATAGGCACCACATTGACTTCATTCTTAAATTAAGCACCCTCTTGCTCCCTCCTCATTCATGAAGTTATTCATCACCTAATTTGTGAAAAAATTGTGAACAGAATGATCTTTATTCAGATAATCACACCAGAAATTGGGACTGTGCACCACTTCGGTCTGAATCCCAAATAACAAAGCAAAGTGGGCTACTTTGGAGGTGCCTTGGCGTGATCCGAAGTAGATCAGGACAGCACTGAGGCACCCCAAAGTGAAGAGGCTCATCTCTGAGGTGCCTCAGTCCACCTCGGAGCTGTGAAGCTACTGATACCATGCCTAGACAGTCTGTCTCTCAATGTATCAACTTGCAAAACATCAGGGAGGGGGCAAGGAGAGAGGGGGAAAATGGTGAGCCTGGGCAAATTGCAACTCTAGTTGCCAAATTAGGGCTGAATTTAGCCCAGCAGTCTCCAATCAGTGACAGTGGTGGAGGAGGGGGGATTACTGGATATATTGGAGAGATCAGCCTACTTCCATTTCATTGTGTGTGAGAGAGTGAGAGTTGGAGGCTTACGTGTTGTTAGAGAAAGTTCGCTATATCTGTGTGGTGTGTGTGTGTGTGTTTGTCCTGCAGCTTTGTCTTTCTTCTTCCTTTCCAATTCAATGATTCCCTTTCTTTCTTTTTTTTCAGATTCTTTATTAAAAAAAAACAACACCATTGAAAAAGTACATAGTTTGAGTTTCCTTCTTTCCTTTCCTGGTTCTTTGTCTCTCCTTCCCCCTCCCTTCACTAATAGGTTTTACCTTTCATTCTTTTCTTGATTGTTTATTTATTTATTTATTTTAAAATCTAAAAAATACTTTAGGTTTCCTTCCCTTGCCTAGTTCTTTCGCTCCCCCCCCCCACACACCCTTCTCAATTCTCAACCATTAGTTTTCCCTTTCTCTCTCTCTCTCTCTCGCTCTCTCTCTCTCCAAAATATACTACTTTCCTTTCCTTGTTCTTGGCTACCCTCCCCGGTCACCCTGCCCTTCTCAATTCCTGTATTCCTTGCCTTCCCATTTTTTTTTATCTATTTCCCCTGAAAATAAATAAATAAAACTTTTTAAATCTCCTGTTAGGATTATAGATTGTCCACCGCCCTTGCTTGTAGGTAGTTCAGTGTTGGCTTTTCTTTTGCTCTTGTGTGTGTGTGTGAGTGTGTGCGTGCCTGTGTTGTAGGCAAGCAAAGTGTGGCAAAGCACTACACAGTCTATGTTTCAAAAAACAGTAGGCAAAGCACTACACAATATATGTTATTTAAATGTTATACTACTTTATACTAAATTTTAGTATTTACTATACTAACGTTTATACATATTTTCTCCTTTGCCATATTGGGCGAAGCAAGCCCAATATGAGGCATCTTTGGGCCCTTGGCAGGGACAGAGGTGGGAGAGGTGCTGGTGGGACCAGCAGCACTGGCAGCCAAGCTGGGTTGCCCCCAGTCCAGATAGTGCATCCTGGTGTAGGGCAGCAGAATGTGGAGGCCAGCCGCAATGTCTAGAGGTCACCATTTGAGAAGGCTGGTGCAGGCAGTAGCAGTAGCACTCTTACAAAGGAGTAGCATCTCCTTCTGTAGTGGAAGAGGGGAGCCTGTCATTGCTCTCAGTTCAAGTCAATGTGCATGCCTGGCAGGATTGCTGTGTTTGCTTCCTGCCTCAGTTAGAGAAGAGACTACTGGTGTTGTTCTTTGTTCAAGTCAATGTGAAGCTGAATAGGAAAGTAGGAGTAGGGGAGAGTGGTTTGCACTTCAGAGAAACTTAAAGCAGAGATCAGAGATAGTGACCTCCTCCTAATCATCACTTAAACACCTAACTTCTCTGATTATCCCATTAGGCCCTTTGGTTTGAGGTTCTGAGAACAGCACATTTTATCTGTGCCAAGCACAAAAACTACTGTCTGAAGTTTGGCAGACTCAGTCACCTCCATGGGGGCTGCTAGGTGCGCAGATTTCATGCATTTCTGTAGAAACAGTGAAAAGTTATAGCTCTTTGCTTTGAGAGTTTTGAAAAAAAATGAAATTGTAACTCTACCTAGCACAAAAACTCCTGGGTCAAACTGTCTGAAATTTGGCAGATGAAGTCCCCTCCATGGGGGCTGGCAGATCTCTGAATTTCATATATTTATCATGAAAACAGAAAAAATTATCACCTTTTCTATTTTCCAATGCAAGTCAATGGGAAAATGTCATACCAGAATGATTCGGATATCTGAATCTCGATTTGGATCCAAATCCGAAGCGAAGCAGATGGGGTCTGAATCAGTCCAAAATGAAGCAGGGCTGCTTCAGAAGGTCCAAAGTGGCATCTGAAGTAAAGCAGGGGTGGGGGTTCCTATCATGTTCCTCCGTCCTCTTCCTACGCAATCAACACACTCCAGGAAACAAAGCTCCAGACTAACACTAATTATTGTTTAATGACTAGCTTCATTACAAATGCAAATTCTAGGAAACTCTCAGACTTCAATGAACCAGCTAATCCACACATCTACAAATATCAATAGAGGATACGAAGTGGAAGTTAGGAAAGTTGCCAGCAGTCTGGGTAAGAACTTCACAGCCAGACTAGCTTCGCAGGGATGCCTCTCCCTTAGTGTAGTTCCCTCCTGTGCTGGCTATCATGAATGGCCAACCTGGCAGAGCATCTTAGCGCTGCTCCTAACTTTTCCTGCATCACTCTGTGATGAACTTCAGCTTCGGCTATTGGGCACTTCGGTTATTGGGCAGTATAGAAATGAAATGAAATAATAATAATAAAAAATGAACTCTTGCATCTTAAGTCATGCCCTTGCCCCGCCCCTCCCTCCACCTCAACTTGCATTCTCATGGTGGAGGAATGAGTGAGCCATTCAGCCTGTGCTATCTGTGTGTCATGGTCCTGGGAAGAAAGTCTATCTGTATCTGGGTTCACTGGGGAGGTCGCCTCCCCATGTTCTGTCTGTTGCCATTCTGAATACGAGCTGCCAGACATCTCCACACACTCAGATTCATCCCAGACAGGTCTGTGCACAGCCCTACCAGAAATGGCTTTGTCCAGTTCATGAAATCTGCAGATTATGATAAAGTGCTGCCTCTTAGTTCATGAAGGGCTTTTCTGATCATACAATGTAAGTTAAAGTAGTTCTGTTTTATAAAATAGGCAGATGCCCCACTTCTGTGCAGTTTCAGAAAGCAGGGAAGGGCTCTCCTCTTTTGTGTTAGGGGCAGAAGTAGGGATGTACAAAACTCTTACCTGGCTCCGCACCGGGCAATCCGCGGTGGGGGGGAGGCGCTCTGTCCCTCCCCCCGGAATCCTCCCTGGCCGGCTCCACTCTGCGGCGACTCCACAGAGCCGCCGGCCAGGGCTGCCCGCAGCCGGACATCCGGCTGCTGGGCTGCACAGGGACGCAAATGGCGGCCACCGTAGCCTCCACCATTTGCGTCCGTGTCTTTAGCCATGAAAGGCTACATAAATATATATGTAGCCTATCATGGCTAAAGACACAGACCTAAATGGCGGTGGCTACGGCGGCCGCCATTTGCGTTCCTTCCTATTGCCGTGATAGGCTATGTATATATTTACATAGCCTATCACAGCAAAAGACAGGGGCGTAAATGGCGGCCACTACACCATTTGCGTCCCTGTCTTTTGCCATGATAGGCTATGTAAATATATACGTAGCCTATCACAGCTAAAGACACGGACGCAAATGGCGGCAGCTATGGCAGCTGCCATTTGCGTTCATTCCTATTGCCGTGATAGGCTACGTATATATTTACGTAGCCTATCACGGCCTCCGCAGGGATGCAAATGACATCCCTGCATTAGCCGTGATAGGCTACGTAAATACTTACGTAGCCTATCACTGCCTTTTGAAAGAGGCGAATGGCGGCTGCAGACACGGCTGCCATTCTAGGAGCACCGGAACGGCTGACAAAGGTAGGCTCCGTTCCAGGCCCATTTCGCAGGGTGGTGGGGTGGGTGGCTTCGTTCCGCCATGGATTCCAGGGGGCCGAATGCGCTGGCATTCGGCCTCCCTGGAATCTGTGGTGGAATTCTCCAACATCCCTAGGCAGAGATATTGCCTAGTTTATGAATTTAAGAAGAGACTTTGCTTAAGTAAGGCAGTTTTTTCCTTACTTCCAATACGCAAAGGTGTTTCTAATTTAGGCAAAACAATTTGCTTGCTTTGTAAATCGTGCAATAGGCAGGGTACTTGCTTCATCTATTAGACAAAGGCAGTGGCCCAATTCGCATGCTCATCAAGGCTTAAGCAAACCATGGTGGCTAGATTAAGCTGTGGAACATGCCAGGTGCCATTTGCCTCATTACCGGCCTGGGTGTGGCTTGTTGTGTCATCCAAACCTTGCAGGATGGCTTGTTTGAGGGGTGGAAATCCTCAATTAATCCATGGCCTGTTGTTGGATTATTTGAGGGTTATTTCTCCTCAAACAAGCCATGCTGCTAGGTTTGGATGACACAACAAGCCACACCCAGGCCGGTAATTAGGGAAATGGTGCCTGACATGCACTAGCATGTGCTGGCATGTTCCACGTCTTAACCACGTGATCATGCAAACTAGGCCATTGCCTGTTTCATGAATAGGGCAACAGCTTGCTTAATTTATGAACAGAAAGATTCCTCTAATTTCCTGGTGAGGATGCATATGAAAATGTTACTGAACTCAGGACGAGCAAAATAATCCAGCCCAGAGATAGTGAAGTCAAGAAATGATTATCTGATGACCTCTTGTGTCATGTTTCATTAGACTCAAACATATAAAATGTTAGCATCTGCAGTGCTGATACTCTGTTATAACAGATTCTGGATGAGTTGATTAGTTTCACATAGAAGTCCTTCGAACAGGTTGCAAAGGCATACATAGAACCTTGCAGTAATCGCATAAAATACCTGTTATAACAAATATAGAAAGATATCAAATTTTAAATGTTTATCATGCAGCTATAAGTGTATTTTAATTGCTTGAGATTGGGACCAAGCGGTAAGTAAAGTTCAGTTCAGATAGACAAGTACAGTATATCCAGCCTATGGTTAGCCTTCTCCCTAGTGATTCTTTACAAACGAACAACTCAAACATGCTAATTTATTCTTTTTTCTACCATTTTACTCAGAAGGTATTTGGGAAAAGAAAAAAAGCTGTCCTTGCTCCTCTTCTTTTAGATCCAGGCAAAGGGGCACAAGAATGTGTTGGTGAAACCATCTGATCACACCAAATTGGATGAAGTGATAAAGAAAGTAATTCATGTATTACTTCATGAAACAGAATGAGGAAAATGATCTGAAGGGGAAATCCTAAGGGGTGGGGGAAAATCCTCCTCAAATTTATATCCCATCCATTTTCCAAGGAACTCAGATGGAACCATTGCATTTCACCTTCACTGCAAGATGAGAAACAGTGGCTTACCAAAGTAAATGTTATGGCTGAGCAGGCATTTGAGCCTGGGTTTTCCTCACTGTATTTACTGGACCCAATACTCTAGTTACTGGACCACCCTGGCTCTCCTTAAGCATCCAGTATCAATGTTCATGGTCTAGGTGATTAATAATAAACATTTTGCAGGCCAGGAGTTTTGATCAGTCACAAGAAATGAGGTTAGTGTGAGTGTATGAGATTGTGATCAGAAGATTTCCTTCTCCCATATATGTCCACATATATTTGTGGAAAATGCACTGGATTGATTTTCATAGATTTCCCCTTGCCCCAACACCACATCCCACCCTATTCAGCAGCGTCCCCTGACCCTCTTTGTTCGGGTGGTGGTGCTGGAGGGGCTACCACAGGGAGGAGGGGACAGTTACACACACCTAAATCTGGATCCAACTCATTGTTATTGGGCAGCTTTACATAAACACAGTAAATAGATAATTAATAAATAAGATATTGAACTGCCATCACTCTGTTATGACAACGTGAAGGACAGGCTGCCTTGCTGGTGTTCTTAATGTGCTTTTTGGCATATCATGCTTTCCACTGGATTCTAGCACAGCTTTGCCTGTAGGTAATCCAAATATCAGATCTTTTGACCAGTATAGTTATTCCTTTCACCATTCAGAATTTCTGACCCTTCATTAGAATCTGTCTTTATACTGGAGATAGAAGTAGAAAGGTTTTACACAGGAAACTTGCACAGGTTTTACACAGGAAACCCCGCCTTCCCGATTGTTTTAGTCAACATTTGGTTTCTGTCAACATTTTTGACACTGTCATACTTACATTTGCTTCATTGCCTTTCCTGAGAAAGGCTTTACTTCAAAATCACATCTAAAAATATAACTGTGTTCAGAGGCTTTCTTTTTAAAAAACCTGCGAAGGGTTGGAAAATGGGAGTAGACAATAAATATTTTATTCATCTAGATATGCCTAGCCAACTATATCAGATATTATTTCTCAACTTGGATTCTGGGGTCAGGTTAAAATTAAACGAACTGTTTCAAGGTGCCCCAGTTGATGACTTATTAACTGAATAAAAGAAAAGGCCAGGAAAGAAGAGAAACAAATGTAGATCCAGGTGCTTTGATCAGTGCATACCCATCTAAACCCTGCGGTAAACCTTTCCATGTTATATGTATTGGGTGAACTTAAAAATTATGGTTTTCTGCTACTGACATGAGGGAGGGAAAATCCTACTCTGCCAAGAAAGTGTAATTCAGTCTCGTGGCTTATTAAGTTGCTTATGAAGGTGCCTGATAAATTACTTTATATGCCTTGCATTTCTAAAAAAAAAAAAATCAAGGGCTCTTACTTTACTTGCTAACTGGTTACATAATTGGATAGTATCACTTAACTTTAAGATCTAAGGAAGGAAGAGTAACATGTAAGGTACCTTCAACAAGTATCTGATTGCTATAAGGTAGAATTATTTTAAATAGGTAGGTGTTAAGCATCTCCTCGTATTAAACTACTTTGAAACCACCACCTTCCCTTGGTTCCATGGCTGTCTCTATGGGCAGCCAAAATTGGTGTTTGTATCATGCCTGCATCCATGTTCCAAGGCCATATTACAAGACCACATGAAATGATATTTTCAGCAGCTGCTCTTCAGCTTTGGAACACACTTCCTTCCTTCTAAGGTCCACACAAAGCAAAACCTAATGTGTTGGTTTTGCACATTACCTGGTGCTGCATGTTAGAACTTAACTTGTATTATAATGTCATGATATACTGTTTCCCGCCAACCACCATTGGCAGCCAATGATGTGGAATAGAGGTAGGGAATTGCAGAGCATTGTGATGTTATGACACTTCTTGTTCTACTAGACATTATGGAGGAAAGAATGGGGGGAGCTAAATGTGTGGTGGCTGTTTTCAGCAGAAGCCATGTATTTGTCATCATGACTACTTTGGCCTTCATATCTATCTGCTTCAGTCACTAACAGTACACTCCTATGAATTACTCAGAAGTAAGTCCCATGGAGTTAAGGGCCATAATGCATCAGACCAAGGGTCCATCTAGTCCAGCATTTAGTTACACAGTAGCCACCCGGGTGCCTAGGCGAAGCAAGTAGTACTTGAGTGCAAAAGCACTCTCTAGGGGTATGGAAATCAGCAAAACTCAAATGCGCTGTGGTTCTCTGAGTTCCACCCCAGATTGCAAACTTTTTTTTTATTTTCATATGAAAATTACTAAGTACACAAGGGTACTTCAAAAGTATATAATCTTCCTCCACTGATTAAGGTGGGTTTGTGTGCACTTTTTTAAAAAAGTACACATTTTCCCATGCATATTTTCTAATGGAGGCTACATGTACCCCCCCGCAAATAGCATCACAGGTGCGGGAATGTATACATGTTGAATGCAGATTATGCTCACATTCAGAAGAGTGAACAGAGTCGACTCAATTCTGCTCATAAATGAACTGACAAATTTCTCGAACATCCCTAGCATCATCCTGCTTGTGTACCCAGCAACTGGTATACTGCCTCTGATACTGGAGGTAGCATATAGCCATTATAACTAGTAGTCATTGATAGTCTTCTCTTCCATGGATGTGTTTAATCCCCTTTTAAAGCGATCCAAATTGGTGGTCATCGCTACATCTTTTTGTACTGACTCTAAGGGAAGCGTGTGGCCATCACTACATCTTGTGATATTTACTCGCAAGTAAGTATATAGATTTACAGTTGTACAGCGCAATCCTATACATGTCTACTTAGAAGTCTCGTTGGATTCAGTGGGGTGCCCTCCCTGGTAAGTGAGTATAGTAAAACACCAGTTTATTTGAGGACACATTTCTGGGCATCCACTTACCCGGATAAAGTACCACAAGATGGCCACCAACTGGGATGGCATTTTAAAAATATATAAATATATTATTTAACCCTCATCCAGTAAAACTTGCACACACTTTTTGGAGCCAATTTCTTATCCCCAAATCAAATTACAATGAACCTCAGGATAGTAAAATGTTCCAAAACAAAAATGTGTGTGGTGTCAAAAGAAGGGCACTTTAGTTCACTCACATGCTGAGATACAGCAGATGGCCACACAAGAAAGGGCCCTCCAAGCACTGGGCCCCCGGTGATGGAATGGTTTCTCCAGAGAGGTCTGCTTGGAATTTTAATGACCTTTCAGCACCAAGCAACCCTCTTTTTATTCTCACAGGCGTTTAAAACTTTGTGTTGCCATGGTGTGTTTTAAGTTGGTTCAAATTAGTGATTTTTTAAAGATCTCTGCATTGTTTATTGCTTGTTGTGATGTTAGCCTTTGCTTTCTTTTAAATTAGTTGTGTTACAGTTGTGCTGCGTTTTCGAATTTATGCATGTGGATTGTTGAATTTTATTTGTCATTTTTTGTAGGTCACCCTGAGAGCAATTGTAAAAGGGCAACTAACAATTTGAATGTATGTGTGAATGAAATCTGCTTCTCCGGATCTGTTTTGTTTGAAAAACCTGTGGCATTTTTTATCCAAACTTTTCACATTGCCTGGAATTTAAACAACAACAACCCAAACCCCACTCAAATGGCAAAACCCAATACATTTCTTGGGATATTTTATACCTCACGTGCTTTTTTTGTTTAAAGGAAGAAAATGCTGCATGGGCACTTATATCTGTTTCCCTGGATCAGTTTTGTTTGAAATGCTTACACCAGTACTTTACACTGGAGGGCAGGGCAGGGGATGATGACAACCCAATCAATAATTTCTTTGGATCTTTTATACCCTGTGTGCTTTTTTGTTTACAGAAAGATATCTGTAAGTAGTAAGTATCTGAAATTTGTGGACATTGTTTACTGCTATCCAGATGACAATGTTCTAGAAGGACTAAGTTACAGGTCTACATCTGTGTGCATTCTGCAATGAAAACTGCATTGTAGGTAGGATTTTTACCCTTCCGGATTAGAAGCAGTAATACATTTTTAAGGATTTTCTCATTGCTACTTGCTCAAGCTTAAAAAAAAATCAAAACAAATGCATTATACATTGGAAATAGCAGTTAAACCCATCTGTTCCATTCAAATCGATGAATTCCTTTGAGAAAGAGAAATACGTATCTTTGTCTGCATACTCTACATTGTGAATTACAAACCAAATTTAAATTAGGAAATGGTTATTCCTCCCCACCCCCACTATCTGTAGCTGCCATAGAATGTTTGTCATTTGTTAGTCACACTTGGAGCAATGGTCTCTGCCTATCCTGGCACTGCTCTGCAACTTCCCTCTAGAACATATGCCCAAATAGTGGCTACCATATGTTGCAGAGGCATGATGAGAGTGGTGGTGCTTAACTAGTGACAGAAGGAGAAGCAGTAAAGCCATAGATGCAATGGCAGAAATGATGCAGGTATCTAAATCAACATTTGAATATGTTGATTTCTGTATTCAACATCTGAATACAGAAATACCTGCCCTATCCCCTTTGCCATCCTCACATCTCATCACCCATGCTGAAAGTAAAGGAATTAAAGCTAAAAATAAAGGTAGCTGAGTTGACCAAAAGAAAAAAAAAATCCAAAATCTATATTTGAGTAATAGTACTAGCCCAACTTCTCGGTAGCAGCGCCTACCCTTTGGACCCCCACCCCCAGAGTTTAGAGGTAGAACATGTGGCAACTTTCAAACGCCTTCCGAAAACATGCTTGTTCACCCAGGCTTTCCCCGGGCTGTAAGTAAATTAATCATGCCGTTTCTTCTTATTGCTCCTTTTATTGCTTTTATTGTAATTGGAAATGTTTTTAATGTTGTGTTTCTAATACTGTCTTTCAAACATGATTTTAATATTTATATGTGAACTGCTCAGGGATTTTATTATACTGAAGGATATATAAAAATATCACCAATAAATAAAATAAAGAAACTCAAAGGTCACAAACTAATGTGCAAGCTTTCGAGATCTCCAGATCTCTTCATCAGGCAAAATGTTTCAAATAGCAGCCGTGGGGGAGAGGAGGAAGAAAAAGACTGACTTGATGTCGAAATCATGAAGTCTGCATGATGCATGAAGTCTAAGATGGTTAGTGGGAGGAGATTGCAGACATTCAGATTAGGCTCTATGAGGTGGTGTGATGGAGATTCCATAGGGAAATAATAGAGAAAGAGGGTAGAACTCAGCATATAGGAAACAGGTTTTCCAGGGAACATGCATCAGGCTTTTATGACCCTTAGTTGTACAAATAAGGCTTTTCATACCATACCAACTTGAGATTTGGTGTCCATGTAGGAAACAGTTCAGTTTCCACATGGTGGCTTAAACTAGTGATGGGCACACATTCCTTGACTTGATTAGGAACTGGACTTGGTGAATGGAATTGTCCCCCCTCCCCATGGAAAAGAGCTTGTTTTCTCTAGTTCCAAAATTCACACCCCATTGCACTCTCAATAACATCATGAGTTCAAGAAGGTACAAACGCCCCCCACCCCAATCTCTGCTGTAAGATGCCACCTACCCACAAGTCCTTTTCCCTTCCCACTACCTGGTGGCATTTATTTCTGGGAGATTTCATTTATTATTATTTATTACATTTCTATACTGCCAAATAGCTGAAGCTATACTACCCAACAGCCAAAGCAATAGCTGACTTCCACACCTTGTGCCTTGGATGTTGCAACAGGCACCAGAGATCCTGGGAAATGAATTTTTCCCAGAGTGCCTGAGTCCTTAATACGAGCATGAGGTGCCCTGGAAACTATGTGTCCCAAGGATCCTTTCTTGTGGATGCAGTTGAGCATGCTGTTGCAGCACTCGGAATGCTATGGCCAACGGGCGGAGGGAGGCACAGGTGCTCACATTAAAATCAGAACAGCAGAAGAACTTTTGGGGGAAATTGTGTTCCATTCGTAATGTTCATGTTACAAACAGGACAAGTCCATACTCCGAGCCAAGTCAGGCCAAACTTTAATGACATCACTAGCTTAAATTGGCAGGGGAAAAAAGGCTAAGGAATCTAACAGAAGGTGGCAAAAATTAGCATTCAAAGAATGCCTTATAACTGAACGTCACTCTCTTCTGTCTCTACTGAATTCATGAGCTGTATTCATAAGAATCTGCAAGCATATCATGATTTGATTAATTAAGCATGATGTATGGTTAATTAGAATTATGTTCTAATGTTGGCCTTTTGGCAATTAGTGCTATCCTTATTGAGCACAAGAAATTTCAATATGCAAATGCACATACACGCAAGTGCAAGAACTATTTTAAGGACATTAATTTCAATAAGCCAGAGTAAGATGATAAAAGTTTGTCTAATGCATGCTAATTTTTGTATCATTGTTTCTTTCTAATAGGGGTCAAATATTAATTATACATATAGAAAGAATGAATTCATAAATGTGTTAATCTTCTAGCCTGCTGCCATCTTCTGTGTGCAAAGCACTCTGTGCTCTACCACTGAGCTACCATGCCTTGCCCTTCTCCCATAGCCCATGATTCATACCAGCAGAGAGGCAGAAAAGAAGCAAGTAACAGAATTCTAGGAAAGTAAACAGGTTACTTGACTTGTGCATAAGAGGTTTTGTGTAAGAGGACAGTTGGCTCCAAGGAATGGTTTGATACCTGAAATGTATTGGGGTTTTCTCTTTTTTCTTGCCCTGGTGTATAGCACAGCCAGATGTTACAGGCAATTTGCTTTTCCATAAAATTGAAGCCATCCTTCCCCTGGTTCCTTTGTCAGCAGCTATCATGCTGGATAAAGTTGTCTGAATCCAAGAGAACCTCACCCAAGAGGTTGAGTTCCAGGGATCTTTAGATGATGATGATGATGATGATGATGATAGATAGATAGATAGATAGATACTGTACATAGATCTTAGACAATCCAGAATGTGCAGACAGGTGATCTCTGTCCTTGGCAATATCAGTCCCAACAATGGCAACTCTTCGTGTGGGGGGTGGGTAGCACCCTTGCTGAGATTGCATTCTTTTTTTCTTTTCTTCTTCTGTTTTGAGAAATATTGTTGGTGCATATACACAAAATCAAGATCTTGACTTCTGTTCCTGAAGTAAGGAAGGGATGTTTGGGATAATGGCATGAAAGAGAAGAATGAGACTAGCACTTTATCTTTGATGCAGTGTACTGTTTTATATTATTGGAGCTTTTTGAAGATATATTAGAAACTCATCTTACTGTTGTGTTGGGTCATAGGAAGCCACAGAGTCAGGTCAGGAAAAACTGTTGTCATCCAGCCACAGTCCCAGTCTGACCCAGAAGCCACTACAGGCCTTCCAGGTCAGGACAGTGCCTGGTCTGTGTCAACAGTAACTCCAGAAACTAGGGGTGCTTCCAGACAGTCGGGTCTTAGTGCTACCAATCCAAAAACATTGTGCAGCTATTCCATCTTTTCCTCCTTAACAGATTTGTAAGTGTGAGTGTGTGGAATGAAAAAAAAGATGGATGAAGCAGTGGGAAAACCCAGGACTGTTACCTGAGGAAGATGATGTCACTAATATAATTCCATGAATGCAGCAGGGCAATTGCATGATAAAAGCCTAATCTGGAGCTCTCTAAGAATACATCACCATCCAGGGAATACACTAACACGGGGGTGGGCAGAAAGTAGACCTCCAGATGTTTTGGACTTCAGCTCCCAGCATTCCTAACCATTGGCCACGCTGGCAGGGGCTTCTGGGAGTTGAAGTTCAAATCATCTGGAGATCTACCTTCTGCCCACTCCTGCCCTAAGCAATAGGCCTTGTAGCTCACCTAATAAGACAACCATATATAGATCTGGGGATTCCTGGTCCTAGCCTCAGCAGCTCCTCATCTGTCATGAAACTGACTCAAGCTGTGTGTCCATTTGCATTGCATTATTTAAAAACAGAGAATAGGATCCATATTTGGTCATCCATAGAGCAATAGATCCAATGAAATCAATGAGACTTAAGTTAGTCATAACTAACTTAAACTCCCATTGATTTCAATGGCTCTACTCTATGTATGACTAAGTCTGGATCCAACACACACAAAACTACTTTCTGTTTCTTTTGATTTTGTCCAGTACTATCAACGTACGGTGTGTTTTTTCAAGATGCGTCTCCAAGATCCCTCCCAGCTCTATGATTCTATGATACTTAGCTGTTCTAAATCATTTAAATCATTCTAAATATTGGAGAATAAATGTAATGGCTACATACATACAAGGGGGTTAACAAAATAAAAAAAGTATCTGTTTCTATCAATGGAGGTTTTATGAAAAGCAACTGCTTGCTGAAACCTCCAACATGCTATTAACAAGCATCTACACACTGAAACCCCCCAAGAAGGGGAATCAGATCAGTATACTATCAATACGACCAATAAAACTGGAAAGGGGCTTTGTGCCTCTTCTAGCTACTGTTCACACCTAGGGATGTCAGAGAATTCCGCCATGGATCTTGGTGAGCAGAACTCCCCTGAACTCCGTGGCAGAACGGCCTGCCACCCCCCGCCCCCCCGCGGATCCCCCCCCGGGACAAGACTTACCTGTGGAGGATCTTCCAGGCGCCGGCGGCTCTGCTGGTGGCGCCGGCGGCGGCTCCGGTGGTGGCTGGTCTTCCGACCGGCTGCCGGCGCCGCCATTTCCAGGATTGTGTAAAAAAAAAAAAAGAAAAGACGTGATAGGCTACGTAAAGATTTACGTAGCCTATCATGGCTAGGTTTTCTTTTTTTAAAAAACAACAACGACGTGATAGGCTACGTAAATCTTTACGTAGCCCATCATGGTTGGGTGGGTTTAAAAAAAACAACAACCATGTACGCAAATGGCACCGGCTATGGCCGCCACCATTTGCGTTCCTTCTTTTTACTGTCTTAATCTACGTAAATATTTACATAGACTATGATGGTGAAAATAAAGGGGAATGCAAATAGCGTAGCGGGTGCTATTTGCGTCCCCTTTTGATTCGCCTTTTTAGCTACGTAAATATTTACGTAGGCTAAAACGGTGAATGAAAAAGGGATGCAAATAGCACCCGCTACGCTATTTGCATTCCCCTTTATTTTCACCATCATAGTCTACGTAAATATTTACATAGATTAAGATGGCCAAAAAGAAGGAATGCAAATGGCGGCGGCCGTAGCTGCTGCCATTTGCGTACACGGTTGTTGTTTTTTACCCAGAGCCCTCCGCGGCCGGAAATCCGGCTGCGGACGGCTCTGGCCTGGCCAGAGCCGCAGAGCACAGCCTGCTGTGCTCTGCACCGCAGAGCACAGCAGTCCGTTCGAGGATTCCGGGGGGAGGAATGGAGCGCCTCCCCCCCTGGCGAGGATTCCGGGGGGAGGGACGGAGCACCTCCCCCCAAGCGAGGATTCCGGGGGGAGAGACGGAACGCCTCCCCCCCACACCATAAACATAATCCGCGAACAGGTAAGTCACTTTCGTACATCCCTATTCACACCAATGTAGTCTGAATCGACACATAGCAGTTATACTGTTATCATACCGTTATCATAACTATTGGTACACATGACACCAGTGGGCACCAATAGTTATGATATTGGTATAACTGCTATGTGTAGATTCAGCCGTAGAGGAGTTCACTTTAAGCATGCGGGTCTTGAGGGAATATGCCACACCTCTCTCATGTTTTACTTCTTTGCATGCACATGCTATGGCTAGAAGTTGGGAAAGTATGCCGAGCATAGTGTCAGTGACTGCAGTGACTGAGGCTGCAAATCAATCTTATGCATGCTTGGAAGTAAATCGTACTGAATTCAGCACAACTTCCTTTGGAGTAAGCATGCATGATCAGACAAGATACAGCAGTAGCAGAAGACATAATTAAAGTCCAGGTACCTGAACAGTGTATCCAAGAATATAAGTCTCTGTTTATTAATAAAAGCCTTCTTTGTTCTTTCATGAGTTTCCTAACTAACAGGCACTGAAGCTAGTTTTTCAGGTTATGTTTGACAACCAACTAGTAGTGGTAGTAGTGGTAGTGAAAAAGTAGTGATATTCTGTAAATATTATTCATCGAGTGTCTACAATGTAATGGGACACAAGCCCTACTCAGGTCTAATAAATCTGAGTAGAATAAACACAGGAGAAGGGGAATCACACTAGCCCCACCTTCTCCTTGTGCATTTCCATCACCCTGGAGGGTGACTTTCTGATGAAATGAGCTTCCTGTATCTCTGGAGCCTCTCCATGCGATTTTGCATGCTGGAAGGCAATACTAGTTTTTGACATTTAGAACTGATGACTAGATAGAGAGAAGTTATCTTTTTTTTTTTTTTTACCAGAAATTGGAAAAACCCACAAGTAGAATGTACACGCTTTTGTACCTATGATCTTTGTAGTTGACAGTTCCAGAGAGAGAAGCTGTCTTCATGCACTTTGCTAATGAGCTGGCAGCTACATGTTCATTTCCCAGGAACTTCAGAAACTGAGAAAGATAGACTTTAGTCCAAGTAGAAAGCATTTAAAAATGATTTGCCTACTTTGAAGGTCAGCCTCTTGACATGTATTTTAACAGGAACAGAGGCAGAATGCAACTGACATTGACACAAGAGTAAAAGGCAAAAGTTCTTAAATAAAATAGCTCAGTGACTACATTTCCCTGCGCAATGGTCCATGCTGGTTCTTTCCATTATTTCCAATAAATTAATCATGTGGCTCAATTATTATTATTGCCCCACTTGCTATCTTATCCCCTTTCTCCATGGCAGGACAGGACAGGACAGCAACCTGTAGGAGGAGGGGTTTGAGGTTGCAACCAGAATTGGGGCAGAGGGCCAGTCCAAGGTGTGCTGTGCCTGCCTTCATGCTGCTTGCAAGGATTCAAGTGTGGGGCTCTCACAGTCAAGTTCTCTCCCCCCATCCCTGCAGTATGGTAAACATCAGCATTATCCCATGTGATATTCATAATAGGCGTGCCTGTGAGGTAAATTAGGCTGAGAGATAGTGACTGACACAGAATCATCGAGAAAGCCTTATATCTGAGCAGTGATTGGAACTCAGGCTGCCTGGGTCCAACAGTCTGATCATTTCACCAGAATCGCTGTCAGGCACAAACCCATAGTGCTTAGAAGTAAGTCCCATTAAGCTTAATGGGGCTGAATCCCAGTCAGGGCCCAACCACGATATTTTTTGCTGGGGGGCAGTACAAATTTGTAACATGGGCCTCCCTCCCACACACATCCCATGATCCCATGATTCCTGAAAGAAAGGTTTCTACTTTAATGCTAAAATAACATTTTCTAAAATTACACCATGATTCACACTGGGACTTTTCTACCATCCTCCTGCCTTTTGCTATTTTTTGTTTAACATAGCATCTAGCTTGAAAAAAGTCATACAAACCTTGCTGACTATTTTGTAACATTCGGATTGGTCCAAATAAAGATATAATCCTGTCATTGTTTTTATGAATTTTCAAAAATTATTATTCTAATGGAATAACATGTCTGCAAACATTTTATAAATAGACCAATTTATTTTAAAGCTTTTTTTCTTTTTAATTGCAAAATCATGAATTATTTTCCCAAACTGAATAGCTAGGTGGCTTAACCATTCTTGTTCCTTAGTAAAATCCTACCAGGTTTTGATAAATGCTACCTTGCTGAAACTTCTTTCAGCTTCTGCCACAGATATTGGCAGTGTGCAAAAATGTGTAGGGTTATTATGCCTACATCAGATAAAATTAGTTGCAGTTGTGTTTTGCAAATCTAATTTCATTAAATAAGTGGGAGTAGTTTAATTATTTTTCAAAAGTAGACTCAAGGAACTTTTTTTTTTCAGGTGCAACATTTTACAAGGACATTTTTCAGAATGATTTGTAGGATACTTATGAAGTATTTACACTGCAATCCTATACATGTCTACCTAGAAGTAAATGCAATTGAGTTCAATGGGACTTGCTCACTGGCATGTTCATATAGGATTGCAGCCTTACTCACACGTATTTTGGAACTTCCAGCAGCACTGGCTCCCACTCTCCCTGGGAACAATATCCCTGATCATTATGTTTTGTCCCTCCTGCACTGCCAGGCCCCCCTGAATACATACCAGGGATTCATATCACACAGGGAAGCACAAACCTCTTTGTCTATCAAGCTACAAGTCCTAGTTTAAGTGCACAAGCACTCTCTCTCTGGTTTAGAGAAGGGCCTAAGCCAGCAACTCACTGTTCAGAATATTGCTATCGCTGCTTCTGATGGGCTCCAGCAAATCTCACAAGATCTGAATGAAAGGTACACAGATACAGGGAAATACATTTCCAGCAAATCTTCAAACATGGTCTACAACTTAATCTGAGTTTGGGATTGTAACTTGACTGCCCGTTGTCACCCTGGGTTTCCAGGGCATACAGTTCTGTTCTGCCCCCCTCCCCCGGACACGCTTGCTTGCTTGCTTGCTTGCTTGCTTGCTTTCTTTCTTTCTTTCTTTCTTTCTTTCTTTCTTTCTTCCCTATATCGCTCAATAGCTGAAACTCTCTGGGTGGTTCACAAAAATTAAAACCAAATGGCACACAATAAAACAATTTAAAATATATAGAACATTAAAACCACAATATAACAATATTGCTTTGGTCCTGCTCTTAGCCCTACATAAGGATGGATAGGATTGTAGCCTTAGATTTGTTAGGAAATCCAATTTTGTTCCTCACCTCAGCAAAAAGATTAATAATTATGCCTGAATATGTAATAATTCACCATTTATTTATCTGAAAGTTCAACATTGAAGTTTGGGTGTTTTGGTTGTGATTACAGTGTAATCTTCAAGCTTGTATTTCCCTATAGTTTTTGTTTTGTATCATGCCTCTTTTGAGTCACAATTTATGTAATACTTCTACAAATGATACAGCTCTACTTCACTTACTATTTCTTTATGCAGGAATTTTTCAAAGCATTCAAAAATGTTTGGTCTGTTTTGTCACATTTTAATTGTCCCCCCCCACACACACACACTATTATCCTTTTGCAGGCATTATTAGTTTTCTGCTATGATCTTTTCGCAGGTGGAGAGTCTGAACTGTAACATCTGTGAACTCAGTTAGCTAATTATAAAGTGTCAATATAAATACAGACTAACTTCATTTTGGATTTTCTGACCTCCACTCTGTATCGAACAGATGGAGTGTTGAGACTGATGGTCCTTCTCCCCCTGGACTAATTAATTTTTCAATGGGTATGAATCGTTCCATTTCCTTTCCAAAGGACATATCACTTTTCAGTCCTCAGATTATAAAAATATGCTCAGATTGTGAGCCAGGACAGAGAACACTAATTCAACTGAAACCAGTGATTCTTTTTCATGATAAGCCCTTGATCTGCTTCTGTAATAATAACATTATTCGTGAGTCAGGGACTCATGCAACACCAGCAGGGGTGAAGATGGGCCATGTTGAGTTAGGGGGAAGAGGGCAAGCCAATTATCTAAATGGAGGCATGCCTCCTTGAAGAGTTGTGAGAAAATCACAAGCATGACTCTCAATATTTTGCAGTATGTTGTGGTTGAATATAGTAAGAGAAATCCTCTCTGTTCCCTAGCTTAGAGACAATAGGTCAAGGTGTAATGTCTGGTTGTCCCTATGCATGGAAGACAGGGGAAAATGGGGTTGCAGTATTTGCCTGTGCAGTTTTTGAAGGGATTATTTAGTAGGGATATCAGAGAATTCCATGACGGATCTTGGTGAGGCTGAATGCCAGTGCATTCGGCCCCCCAAAAACCATCGCGGAACGAAGCCCCTGCCCCCCCACCCCATGAAAGGCACACGGGACGAAGTGCCCGCCCCCCCCCCACGAAAGGTGTACGAAACGGAGCACTTACCTACTCCCGTCCGCGCTGCTGTGTGAATGGCAGGCGTCCTGCAGCTGCCATTCGCTTGCTCCTCTTCAGCCATGATAGGCGACTTAAATACTTACATAGACTATCACAGCTAACGCAGGGATGCCATTTGTGTCCCTGTGGAGGCTGTGATAGGCTACGTAAATACTTACGTAGCCTATCACAGCAGGGGGGGGAACCCCAGCATACGCAAATGGCGGTGGCTACTGCCATTTGCGTATGCTGGTTTCCCCCCCCCCCGCCATGATAGGCTACGTAAGTATTTACGTAGCCTATCACGGCAGGGGGGAAAAAAAACCAGCATACGCAAATGGCGGCTACTGCCATTTGCGTACACTGGGATTTTCCCCCTGCCATGAAAGAAAGGGACGCAAATGATGGCGGCTATGACAGCCGCCATTTGCGTCCCTGCAGGGCTGCCCAGCAGCTGGATGTCCAGCTGCGGGTGGCCGGAGCTGGCTGGCAGCTCTGCGGCTTGGCCGCGGAGCGGAGCTGGCCAGCCAGGATTCCGGGGGGAGGCACGGAGCGCCTCCCCCCCCAGCAGAACCCGGCGGAGCCAGGTAAGTGGGGTTTCATACACCCCTATTATTTAGTAATGATGCCTCCTGTTAGGAAGGCAATTAGCAGAGAAAAACAAAAAGGCAAAACAGAATTACCAGTCCCACATGCATACAAGGATAGCTTTTGGATAATAAAGATCACCACACCCTTCTTTAGTGAAGAAAAGATAAAATGGTTTTACTCACAAACAATCTTATATATAAGATGCAGGTACAGCATAGGGTTTCAGAAGGAGTTTGTTCAGTCAATTTTGTGTTCCTTTACACAGGTAAGAGCGATAGAGCAACACAATCATGGTCCCAGCAATGGAGGAGGTCAGAGAGAGAGAGAGAGAGAAGGAAGGGGAAGAGCAAAATCACAGGAAACCACACTGTAGGCTATACAGATCCTAAGGCTAGCTGTGGCCAACATTCCCATGAATTAACTAACTGCAACACTGCCCCCTTCCAGTAACTTGCAGATGAGGTTGCAATATTCCAAAGAGTTTTAGCATGTCTGCTCAACATGTTTAGTGTGCACATTGATAAAAATAAGAAGTAGGCTCAGTTTGCACAGCACAATAATTGGCATAGGATCTGTGCTCAGAACCTAAGAACTAGGGGAATAAACAAGATACTGGCCTCAGTTACATCTGGTTACATCTAGACCAGACAACATTGCTTCAGCTGATGCAAAATTCAGCCATCAGGATTAGGGATGGTGCGGATATCCAGGAAGGGGGTGGAGTCTGACGGGCTCCCCCCCCCGCTTACCCCTCTGGACCCCACTGACTGAGTCACCTTCACTTCTGCTCACTGCTGGAGGGCTTGGCAAGCAGCCAACGAGCGTTGCAGGGTTGTCCATCCTTGTAGAGAGCTGTGATTCTGCACAAAATGGTGCTTCTCTGATGCATGTGTAACTTCACTATATTGGGGTTGCAGACTTTGATTTTTCACAGATAAGTGGCCACAACAGAAAAAGGAGGGTGGGAGCTATAACTCCCTGACAGTTTGCTGGAATGGGGTGAAATTGCACAGGTGGGGTGCTCTCAGGATGACACTCCAAGTGCTGCACTGGGTAACTATGCAATGTAGCTTCTTCATTGAAAAGTGCACATAACAGGAAAAAGGGGGTGGGAGCTATAGCTCCCTGACTGCTCACCGGAATGGGGCGAAATTGTGGTGGTGGGTGCTCTCACAGGGAGCCTTCAGATGCTGTACTGGATAATTGCAGATTTGAGCTTCTTCACTGAAACATGAGCAGCTCTCCCCTCTTCCCCCATGTTCCCCTATTCCTCGCTATTTTGCTCATAATCGGCTCGCTACGGGGATGGGCAGCCATGTGGTGCTCATTGGCTACTTGCCGACCCCTCCAGCAGCTTGTGTGGAGCAGTGAGCAGGGGCGAGTGGTGGAGGCATCTTGGCAAGCAACTGACAAGCACAGACGGAGGTGAATCTGCCCATCCCTAATCAGGATGCTTGTCGTGGCAAGCTGGTTTGTTCATATTACAACAATTTTGCATCACTTGCATTGGTTACCCAGGCTTGATTTGAAGTTCTGGTACTAACCTTTAAAGTCCCAAATGATTTGGGACCAGGTTATTTGAACACATATATGAACCTCCCTGAGCCCCAAATCAGAAGCCATGCTTTCTGGGCCACCACTAGGATTTAAAAAAAAAAATGTTATTCCACCAGTCTTTTTATTGATTCTATTGCTAGACCCCTATATATAACTTTATCTGATTCTATTTTTATTGCATATAATGAATTACATCATTGTATTTCTTTTGACACTTTTTATTGATTTGATTTGATTTGATTTCTATACTGCCCAATAGCCAAAGCTCTCTGGTCAGTTCACAAAAATTAATAAGCCACTCTGTGAAGTCTTGCCTTAAAATAATAATAATTAACAATTAATCATTGTTATCTGAAAGACTTTTTTTTAGTAAAAGACAGAGGAAATAAATGGTGGTTCAACTACTAAATAAGGATGGCAAAATGATAACAGATGACAAGGAAAAGGCAGAAGTGCTCAATTCCTACTTTGGCTTAGTATTCTCCTGAAAGAGGGTCTATGACCCCCCCCGGGCAAAGGCAAAGTACAGGCTGAAGGGGCAGGATTACAGCTTGAGATTGATAGGCATATGGTCAAGGAACACCTAATTACTTTGAATGAGTTCAAATCTCCAGCACCAGATGAACTGCATCCTAGAGTAATAAAGGAACTGGCAGAAGAACTCTCAGAACCAGGGATGTCAGAGAATTCCGCCATGGATCCCAGGGAGGCTGAATTCCACTGAATTCGGCCCCCTGGAATCTGTGGCAGAACGGAGCAACCTGCCCCACCACCCTGCGGAAACCCCCCGGAATGGAGCCTACCTGGCTGCGTCTCCGGAGGCGCCTCTGGTGGCGGCATCTCCGGCGGTTCCGGTTGCTGCCGGGCTTCGGCTGCAAATGGCGGCCACTACACCAGCCGCCATTTGTGTCCCTTTGCTGAGCTGTGATAGGCTATGTAAATATTTACGTAGTCTATAATGGCAAAAGCAGGGACGCAAATGGCGCTCTTTGCTGTGATAGTCTACGTAAATATTTATGTAGCCTATCATGGCTCAGCGAAGAGACGCAAATGGCGGCCGCTATGCCAGCTGCCATTTGCATCCGCAGACCTGCCACAGCCAGATGTCTGGCTGCGGATGCACCTGGCCGGTGGCTCTGCAGAGTCACCACCGTGGATGCCACTTATGAAACAGGTAAGTGGTTTCGTACACCCCTACTCAGAACCACTGTCTATTACCTTTGAGAAATCATGGAGGACGGGGGAAGTGCCAGATGATTGAAGGAGGGCTAATGTTGTCCTTATCTTCAAAAAGGGCAAAAAGGAGGAACCTGGGAACTACAGACCAGTCAGTCTGACACAAATCCCTGGGAAAATTCTGGAGCAGATTATAAAGTAATCCATCTGTAAGCACCTTGAAAACAATGCAGTGATTACGTGAAGCCAGCATGGATTTGTCAAGAACAAATCCTGCCAGATGAATCTGATCTCATTTTTTGATCAGGTAACCTCCCTTGTGGACTGTGGGAATGCTATGGACATAATATACCTCGACTTCAGAAAAGCTTTCGGCAAAGTGCCCCATGATATCCTGATGAGCAAACTAGCTCAAAGTGGGCAAGATGAAACAACAATCTGGTGGATCCACAGTTGGCTAAAGAATCGGACTCAAAGAGTGCTTATCAGTGGGATCTTCTCAAACTGGGGAGAGGTAACAAGCAGGGTACCACAGGGCTCAGTCCTGGGCCCACTGCTCTTCAACGTTTTTATTAATGACTTGAAGGAGGAGGTGAAGGGAATGCTTATCAGATTTGCAGATGACACAAAATTGGGCGGAATAGCTAATACCCTGGAAGACAGAAACAGAATTCAAAGTGATCTTGATAGGCTAGAATGCTGGGCAGAAAACAATAGAATGACATTTAATAGGGATAAATGCCAAATTCTGCACCTAGGAAAAAGAAACCAAAGGAACAGTTACAAGATGGGCGATACTTGGTTCAACAATACTACAAACGAGAAGGATCTTGGAATTGTTGTCGATCACAAGCTGTACATGAGCCAACCATGTGATTTGGCTGCAAAAAAGGCAAATGCTATTTTGGGCTGCATTAATAGAAGTATAGCTTCCAAATCCCGGGAAGTACTAGTTCCCCTCTACTCAGCACTGGTTAGGCCTCATCTGGAGTACTGTGTCCCGTTCTGGGCACCACACTTTAAGAAGGATGCAGACAAACTGGAGAGGGTTCAAAGGAGGGCAACAAAGATGATCAGGGGACTGGAAACAAAGCCCTATGAGGAGACAATGAAAGAATTGGGCATGTTTAGCCTTGAGAAGAGAAGACTTGAGGGGAGATATGATAGTGCTCTTCAAGTACTTGAAAGGCTGTCACAGAGAGGAAGGCCAGGATCTCTTCTCGATCATCACAGAGTGCAGGACACAGAATAATGGGCTCAAGTTACAGGAAGGCAGATTCCGGCTGAACATCAGGAAAAACTTCCTGACTGTTAGAGCAATATGGCGATGGAACCAATTACCTAGGGAGGTAGTGAGCTCTCCCACACTGGAGGCGTTCAAGACGAGGCTGGCCAGCCATCTGTCAGGGATGCTTCGACTTAGATTCCTGCATTGAGCAGGGGGTTGGACTCTATGGTCTTATAAGCTCCTTCCAACCCTACTCTTCTATGATTCTATGATTCTTCCTTTCTTTCTCCAAGTGCTACTATCATGTGAGATCTGGCAGGTTTCTACGAGAGACAGAGGGCCAGTTTTAGAATGCCCTCCAGAGATGCTCACCCGCTGCCTACTTCTTATTCTTTTTGGTGCCAGGTGAACACTTTTTTCATTCTCCCAAGCATTTTAGGGGCTCTTTAGGCTGCAATCTTATGCACACTCTCCTGTTTTATACTGTAATTGTATCTTTATTCTTCAGAGTGTATTTGAACAATACTTATGTACACCGCCCATATAAATACAACAACAATCTTTCTTTCTTGTAATTGAGAATAAATAACTTAAACATATAAAAGGAAAAATGGAAGTCACCTTTACATGATGTTTGGAAGGGAAGCTTTAAAAGCTACTATAAAATTATTACATTTATGTAGATACTTTTGACATTAACTATTTCTTGTCTCAATGATTAGCATCTCCTGTTTATGTGAGGCATAAGTCATTATTTATTTGTTAGAAGAAAAAAAGAGGCTCTTTAGCTTTCTCTTTTGAGGATGAATAGGCATAAGAATATCAATTATATCCATTATTTGTGGTTCCAGCAGTCATAAAATGAAAGTCGTATTTCATGACTTCCTACCTGCCCATGCAATTTCCAGGCTTATTTCTGTAATGCAGTGGTCCAATGTCTGAGGACCACGCTTCTGCCTTAAACAATTTAAAAGGCAATATAATAAATTCAAAATCCCCAATTCTCTGTTGTGACAATATTAGGGAGAAACACTGAATTGCATTAACAAAGTTTTAGATGCTCCAAAAAGTAAACATGTGGAAGGTCATTTATGAAATGTCCTACAACAATGCACAGAACATTTGTCCTCATTCATATTCCTCTGACATCATGCTTTGAGAAAGCCCACCTGACATTTGCTTTTCCGTGTGAACTTCTTGCTGAACCCTGTCACAAGAATGTGTGCCCAATTTCCTTTCACTGCACTAAAACCTCTGAGAAGCTGTGGGTTTCAAAACACATCAATAATAATTCTTCAGAACATAAATCTCTTCACTCTTGAAAACACCACTTCCTATAAAAGTCAAATGTATTCAGCACTCGAAGGATAGCCTAATAATTAACGCACTTCACCATGCCTTCACCATGAGACAGTATCACCCCCTCCTAAAACCAGTCTCTAAAAATGTTATGTTTTCCAAGGCATGTTATAGAAATAAACTCATAGAGGAAACATTTGAAATCTGTTTAGATGTGGTTGTTGTTGTTCAGTCGTTAAGTCGTGTCCGACTCTTCGTGACCCCATGGACATTCCCAAAATTTGCACAAATTTTGTCATAGAGAAATATGCAAAAATAATAATAAAAAAACTGGCCCCAAATGCACACTTCTCTCATAAGCTAAAGCACATTTACATTTTTGTACATGTGAATTTGAGCAAATTCACATTTGCATAATTACAAATTTGTGAGAATTCAGAAAGTAAAACAAAATCTGATTCCACAGATGGGTGGATGACAGAATGAAAGGCACCTGACAATCTGCAAAATGCAGATGGAATCTATACATTCCTACTACTAATGCATGCATTTTTATACTGAACACATATTATGCAAGCAATTTTCTTAATATAATTCATTTTATGCATGTTAATTGCACAAATATGCATATTTTTGTGTGCATCTTTCCCTAATATACACATTTTAATACACTTTTTTAATAGGAGGACTCAACTGCAAAATTCAGAGAAGTTTATTTTATTTATTTATTTATTTATTTATTATTTATTTCATTTCTATACAGCCCAATAGCCGAAGCTCTCTGGGCGGTTCACAAAAATTAAATCCAAACAACATACAATAAAACAATTTAAAATATACAGAACATTAAAACCACAATATAACAATACAACCACAATAAAACCTAGCAGCAGTGCAGAAGTTTAAAATACAGATTTAAAACAGCAAAGATAAAAATTTAGAAGGCTAAAATGCTAAAATCCCCTTCATGGATCACTGCCTTGTTGTGGCGAAGGGGCTTGCGTAACTCAGTGAAGCCATAAGCTATGCCGTGCAGGGCCACCCAAGACGGACAGGTCATGGCAGAGAGTTCTGACAAAATGTGGTCCACTGGAGAAGGAAATGGCAACCCACTCCAGTATTCTTGCCAAGAAAACCCCATGGAACGTATCACAAGGCTAAAAGAGATGACGCCGGAAGATGAGCCCCTCAGGTCGGAAGGTGTCCAATATGCTACTGGGGAAGAGCAGAGGGTATTTCCAAGTAGCGCCAGAAAGAGTGAAGCGGCTGGGCCAAACCCGAAAGGACACTCAGCTGTGGATGTGTCTGGTGGTGAAAAGAAAATCCGATGCTGTAAAGAACAATATTGTTTAGGAACCTGGAATGTCAGATCAATGAATCAAGGTAAGCTGGAGGTGGTCAAACATGAGATGGCAAGATTGAACATTGACATCTTGGGAATCAGCGAACTAAAATGGACAGGCATGGGCGAATTTAATTCAGGTGACCATCATATCTACTATTGTGGGAAAGAATCCCTTAGAAGAAATGGAGTAGCACTCATAGTCAACAAAAGGGTGGGAAAAGCAGTACTGGGGTACAATCTTAAAAATGATAGAATGATCTCAGTACGAATCCAAGGCAAACCATTCAACATCACAGTAATTCAAGTCTATGCCCCAACCACTGAGGCTGAAGAAGCTGAGGTTGATCGGTTCTATGAAGACCTACAACACCTTCTAGAACTACCACCAAAAAAAGATGTCCTCTTCATCATAGGGGATTGGAATGCTAAAGTAGGAAGTCAAGAAATCACCGGGATAACAGGCAGGCATGGCCTTGGTGTACAAAATGAAGCAGGACAAAAGCTAATAGAGTTTTGCCAAGAGAACATGCTGATCATAGCAAACACTCTTTTCCAACAGCACAAGAGGCGACTCTACACATGGACATCACCAGATGGTCAATATCGAAATCAGATTGATTATCTCCTTTGCAGCCAAAGATGGAGAAGCTCCATACAGTCAGTAAAAACAAGACCTGGAGCTGACTGTGGCTCAGATCATGAGCTCCTTCTTGCAAAATTTCGTCTTAAATTGAAGAACGTCAGGAAAACCACTAAACCGTTCAGGTATGACCTAAATCATATCCCTGATGAATATACAGTGGAGGTGAGGAATAGATTTCAGGGATTAGACCTGATAGACAGAGTGCCTGAGGAACTATGGACGGAGGTCCGTAACATTGTTCAGGAGGCAGCAACGAAATCCATCCCAAAGAAAAAGAAATGCAAGAAAGCAAAGTGGCTGTCTGATGAGGCTTTACAAGTAGCTGAGGAAAGAAGGGAAGCGAAAAGCAAGGGAGAAAGGGGAAGATATACCCAACTGAACGCAGAGTTCCAGAGAATAGCAAGGAGAGACAAGAAGGCCTTCTTAAATGAACAATGCAAAGAAATCGAGGAAAACAACAGAATGGGAAAGACTAGAGATCTCTTCAAGAAAATTGGAGATCTCAAGGGAACGTTTTGTGCAAAGACGGGCATGATAAAGGACAAAGAAGGCAGGGACCTAACAGAAGCAGATGAGATTAAGAAGAGGTGGCAAGAATACACAGAAGAACTATACAGGAAAGAGCTGAATGTCCCTGATAGCCATGATAGTGCGGTCATTGAACTTGAGCTGGACATCCTCGAGAGTGAAGTCAAGTGGGCCTTAGGAAGCATTAGTAACAACAAAGCTAGCGGAGATGACAGTATTCCAGCCGAACTATTTAAAATCCTAAAAGATGATGCTGTTAAAGTGCTGCATTCAATATGTCAACAAATCTGGAACACTCAACAGTGGCCACAAGACTGGAAAAGGTCAGTTTACATTCCAATTCCAAAGAAGGGCAACGCCAAAGAGTGTTCAAACTACCGCACAATTGCGCTCATTTCACATGCCAGCAAGGTGATGCTCAAAATCCTACAAGCTAGGCTTCAGCAGTATGCGAACCGAGAACTACCGGAAGTACAAGCTGGGTTTCGAAGAGGCAGAGGAACTAGAGATCAAATCGCCAACATTCGCTGCATCATGGAAAAAGCAAGAGAATTCCAGAAAAACGTCTATTTCTGCTTCATTGACTACGCTAAAGCCTTTGATTGTGTGGATCACAACAAACTGTGGCAAATTCTTAAAGTGATGGGAGTATCAGACCACCTTACCTGTCTCCTGAGAAACCTGTACGAGGGTCAAGAAGCAACAGTAAGAACCAGACATGGAACAACCGATTGGTTCAAAATTGGGAAAGGAGTACGACAAGGCTGCATATTGTCACCCTGCTTATTTAACTTATATGCAGAGTACATCATGAGAAATGCCGGGTTGGATGAATCAGAGGTCGGAATTAAGATTGCTGGGAGAATTATCAACAACCTCCGATATGCAGACGATACCACCCTAATGGCAGAAAGCGAAGAGGATCTCAAGAGCCTCTTGTTGAGGGTGAAAGAGGAGAGTGCAAAAGCTGGTTTGAAACTCAACATTAAAAAAACGAAGATCATGGCATCTGGCCCCATCACTTCCTGGCATATAGAAAGGGAAGAAATGGAAGCAGTGACAGATTTTACTTTCTTGGGCTCCAAGATCACCGCAGACGGTGACTGTAGCCATGAAATTAAAAGACGCTTGCTCCTTGGGAGGAAAGGTATGGCCAACCTAGACAGCATAGTCAGAAGCAGAGACATCACCTTGCCGACAAAGGTCCGTCTAATCAAAGCTATGGTTTTCCCAGTAGTAATGTATGGCTGTGAGAGCTGGACTATAAGGAAGGCTGAGCGCCGAAGAATTGATGCTTTCGAACTGTGGTGCTGGAGAAGACTCTTACGAGTCCCCTGGACTGCAAGGAGGTCAAATCAGTCCATCCTAAAGGAAATCAACCCTGAGTGCTCATTGGAAGGACAGATAATGAAGCTGAAGCTCCAATATTTTGGCCACCTAATGCGAAGAGAAAACTCCCTGGAAAAGACCCTGATGCTGGGAAAGACTGAAGGCAAAAGGAGAAGGGGACGGCAGAGGATGAGATGGCTAGATAGCATCACGGATGCAATGAATATGAACTTGAGCACGCTCCGGGAGAGAGCGCAGGACAGGAAGGCCTGGCGTGCTATGGTCCATGGGGTCACGAAGAGTCGGACACGACTGAACGACTGAACAACAACAACAACAAAATGCTAAAATGCCTGGGAAAATAAAAAGGTCTTCACCTGGCACTGAAAGGAATACAATGTAGGTGCCAGGCAAACCTCACTAGGGAGCTCATTCCACAGCCGGGGTGCCACAGCAGAAAAAGCCCTCCTCCTAGTAGCCACCCACCTCACTTCCTTTGGCAGGGGCTCACGGAGAAGGGCCGCTGATGATGATCTTAAGGTCCGGGCAGGCACATATGGGAGGAGGCGATCCTTCAGGTAACCTGGCCCCAAGCCGTTAAGGGCTTTGAATGTTAACACCAGCACTTTGAATTGGGCCCGGAAATGGACTGGCAGCCAGTGCAGCTGGAAAAGTACTGGCGTAATATGAGCTTGCAGGCCAGTCCCTGTTAACAATCTTGCTGCCCTATTTTGGACCAGCTGAAGTTTCCGGACCGTTTTCAAAGGCAGCCCCACGTATAACGCATTGCAGTAATCCAGATGAGAAGTTATCAGACCATGGATAACTGTAGCAAGGCTATCTCTGTCCAGATAAGGGCGTAGTTGGTATACCAGCCTAAGCTGATAAAAAGTGCTCCGTGCCACTGAGTTCACCTGTGCCTCAAGTGACAGTTCTGGATCCAAGAGCACCCCCAAACTACGAACCTGATCCTTTAGGGGGAGTGCAACCCCCTCCAGAACAGGTTGAATATCACCTAGCCAGGCAGACGAACCACCCACTAACAGTACCTCCATCTTGTCTGGATTGAGTTTCAGTTTATTAGCCCTCATCCAGTCCACTACCGTGCCCAGGCACTGATTCAGAACAGTCACTGCCTCACCTGGTTTTGATGTAAAAGAGAGGTAGAGCTGGGTGTCATCTGCATATTGATGGCACCTCAGCCCACACCTCCGGATAACCTCCCCCAGCGGTTTCATGTAGATGTTAAACAGCATGGGGGATAAAATAAAGCCCTGTGGAACCCCATGGCACAATTGCCATGGCACAGAGCAGTAATCCCCCAGCACCACCTTCTGGAATCGGCCATCCAAGTAGGAGCGGAACCACTGCAGTGCAGTGCCTCCAACTCCCAACCCAGACAACCTATCCAGAAGGATACCATGGTCGATGGTATCGAAAGCCGCTGAGAGGTCCAGGAGAATCAACAGGGTTGCACTCCCCCTGTCCCTCTCCCGGCAGAGGTCATCCCACAGGGCAACCAAGGCAGTTTCCATTCCAAAAACCAGGCCTGAAGCCCGATTGAAATGGATCTAGATAATCCGTTTCATTCAAGAGTGCCTGGAGCTGTCCTACAACCACCCGCTCAAGCACCTTGCCCAGGAAGGGGATGTTGGCCACTGGCCTATAATTGTTAACATCCTCTGGGTCCAGGTTAGGCTTTTTCAGGAGTGGTCTAATTACTGCCTCTTTTAAAGCAGCAGGCACCACTCCCTCTCTCAAGGAGGAATTTACAACCTCCTGGACCCAGCCGGACAACCCCTCCTTGTTTGATTTAATAAGCCATGAAGGGCAAGGGTCAAGCATACAAGTGGTCGATCGGACTTGGCCAGGCACCTTGTCTGCATCCTCAGGCCTCAGTAACTGAAACTCATCCAATAAAACTGGACCAGACGGTGCTCTGAACGCCTCTACCAATGGAACTGCATTAATGGTGGTGTCCAATTCATGACGAATCTGAGCGACTTTATCCTCAAAGTGCCGTGCAAACTCGTCACAGCGTGCTACCGAGGGTTCCACCATCTCTCTCCCTGGCCCAGAATGTAACAGGCCACGAACCACTCGGAAAAGCTCCGCTGGACGACACTGAGAAGATGCAATGCTGGTGGAAAAGAACTGTCTCTTTGCCACCCTCACCGCCACAGAGTAGGCTCGATAGTAGGCTCTTACCTGTGTTCGGTCAGACTCAGCACGAGTTTTCCTCCACCTGCATTCTAGCCGTCTCCCCTCTTGCTTCATTGCCCTCAGCTCAGGTGTATACCAAGGAGCTGGCCGGGATCTGCTCAGAGGGAGAGGGCTCTTGGGCACGATCGTGTCAACCGCCCGAGTCATCTCTGCATTCCACAGAGCGACCTGGGCTTCGACAGGAGCACCAGCCATACCAGCAGGAAAATCCCCCAGAGCCCTCTGGAATCCATCAGAATCCATTAATCTCCGGGGGCAGAGCATTTTAATAGGTCCCCCACCCTTGCAGAGGGGAAAGGCCACCAGGAGTCTAAACCTCAGCAGGAAGTGATCTGACCATGACAAAGGGACAGATGTTAATTCCTCCACTTTTTGTGTGGAGGTGTGCATTTCAAAGCATAACTGAGTTTCAGTTTGTGTTTCAAAAGTGCAAAATCAGGTAAATTTGCATTAAAATGTGAACTGGACTAATCTCTTCCTTATTCACTGAGACTATTGGCTGCACTACATCAAGGGTCCAGTCCCTCTCTTCCTGCAGAAGAGCTAGGAAATGCACTCCCAGGAAGGGCTGTTCCCTTGTGGCCTCTTTAATTTGCCAGCTGTAAACTCTGGGCAGAAAACTGACATTGGGCCTTTGGCTTCAGAAGATGAACTGTTTCTATTTCCAGCTGTCATCATTTGATTTTAGTAATCAGCCCTAGGTTCTTGCTAAATGCTAAGCGTTTTTGTCTCAGCCATCATGCCTCCCCAAAAATTATCCTCCTAGCAGTCTAAGAAATGGGTGGGAAGAACCATTGTTGTAGCAAGGCCAGGTCTGATAATGAGGGTAGAAAAGTACCCATTGAAAAACAAAGTGTGCGACTGAACTGAGCAAAGGAGCCCCATTCACCTGGGTGCTTCACCCACTGCTGATATGTTCTGGGCAGGTGCTTAGTCCCAGAATTTCCAAAGTTCAGTCCTTCCAGACATCATAGTTGTGTACATGGCCAAGGACAATCCGTGGCTGGAGAAGCATCAATATCACCTGTGGGACTCACAGAAACTGCAAATGATGCCTGGAGTCTGTGCTCACACAGGTTGATCAAGTTGGAACTCCTGGAGTGACTTAAGTGAAAGGCAGTAGGCTGTCAGGTTAAGGCTTGAGATTTCCAGTGGAGGGTTAACAAGGCATTGGATGCATTCATGCCTGAGGCCAGGAGTGGCATCAAGAATGGGGATATGGGGCCAGCCTACCATCCCTGCTGAAAGACCTCCCCCATGTTTTCTGCTCCTTCAGCTGTCATCACCAGCAGCCATTCCAGCAGAGGAGCATGAGATAGGAAGCAAGGCTATTAGTTTTTCTCCTCTTTTTCCATGTGTGTTATGTATTTTTAGATTGTTAGCTTGTGGACAAGGACTGTCTTGTTTTATTGATTGCATGTAGGCCACTCCGGGAGACTTTTTGGCTGAGGAGGAGTATAAAATACTTTCAACAAACAAATATTCATATGACACATTGGAATTACAAATTCACTCTGAACTCTTTGGGCAGATGGTATATACACCTGTCAGAAAGAGGCAATGAAATGTGGCTTGAGGACTTGAGGCTGAGTTTCTTTCATTGAACACCTTAGGCTTCTTTTAGTTTGGTAGTAGAGTCAGGTAAGTCTTTAATCTCTTCTCATGGAATGTTGATTCATGCAGGGACTTGGACTAAAAGACAAGTGTGTTTAGGTACCTCAGAATAACCTGTAGAGGGGGAAAGCTGTGGGCACCCAAACCAGCCCAGCAATTGGAATAACGTTCTGCTACACCCCCAGGGTAAAAACGAAGGGCATGGGAACCCACCTGTTCTAGGTTTCTGTCCACCTCCATTTTCCAACTGAAGTTTATTCAACATTTGAGCAGGAACTGTGCAAGCTGCCTCCCATTGGTCAGAGTGGGCAGATTAAGTCCTTATGTCCCTGGGCCCAAATGCCAAACCAACTGGAAGAATGGCTAATAAAGTTGTTACCAGCCTAGCTGTGTGTTAGCTACCTTATTTCTTCTATCACTCCCACTGCAGACTCAATTACTGTTCCATTCAAAGTGTAGGAGCAGGTTGAATGATGAATTGTTGTCCTAAACTGTATCTAGAGAACATTCTTCCTAAGCAAAATCTCCCTTGGTCCAGCCACGTGGGCAATCTAGGTGTACTGGCAGATTGTGACAGATGTCGAGAGAGCAAAGGAGGTGAGAGAACAGATGCTTGGCTTTCATGCTACATCTGTCTGCTTACAATGCAAAAACATTTGACATTGCAAAATATGGTAGCGCTGGAGGACAAGAGAGATTTATTCATATCCACAGCTTTAGATGCAACATCTTAATTTTCTGAGCCTCTCCCTAATGGCAAATATCCTGACTGGGTGATGGAAGGATGAACAAAAGACCTAAGGAATCAGAATAAAGAATTGCTTCTCGAGTCGTGTTACCTTTTCCTACATAGTACATTTCTAAGATGCATGCATGGAAGCAACAATAACAACACTTTATCATTTGTAAGTAGTTGGAAGCACATATCTCAGATATGTATGAGGCTGACTAGATCCTTTGAGGTTGGCCAGATGCATATCTGAAACATTCATCTATTTGAATGTTATAAAGACACTTATTCCCAGGAGTTGTAGGACTTTTTTGTGTCTAAACATGCATAGGATTGCACTCTTATTTACATACTTCTTAAGGATGTTGTCAAGGTTACACTTATAAGCTGGACACCCTGAGCAACCCCTTAAGGATCTCTTGCGTCCTCAAGAGTCCCACCTTCCTTCTTTTAAACTTCCCCTTCCCAGTAACATGGGATTTAGGCTGTAGATGTGGAGTGACTGACACTCTAGATGCAGGGTTTAACCGTAACAGTTTACTAGTAGATTTAAAGCAAACAAATTGCAAATAAATGTATTTACACAATAGAGCTGAGTGATACAGAAGGCATTAAAAGAAAATAAATGTTGCAAAATGCAAGTTCCTTTACCCTAACTGTCCTTAGACTTTTCTAGGCCGCTTCTTCCTACTCACTCTTCAGACTCTGCTCTCACTTCAGGCTCTGGCTCTCTCTCTCTTGCTCTGGCTACAGCCTGGTTTTTCTGATTCTTACTGGCTATCTCCCTCGCTTTACGTATCCTCCTCCCTCAAAACCAAAAGTACCGCTTCAGACCTGAAAGAATGAAACTCAAGTGGAGAAATGAAACTGACACATAACTGGAGAAATGAACTACTCCTCTCTTTGGGAGGTTACCCCCTCCCCACCAAGAAACCTCCAGGTCTCCCAGCCTGACCTTTTCTCTTTTTGCCTCTGTAGGCCTCAAACCTTCAGAGATGCATACAGGAAAATAGGATTGATTTGGTTAGCGCAAATCTACTTAGTATGAATGGAGGATACAATGACATCCCAAAATTGCACAGACCATTTTTGCACAATGTGGCTGTTGTAGTGAGGTAATCTATGGAGGTAGATGTAAAGTAGATTTGTTTGTTTGTATTTTGGTTTAGTGATAAAGTGAAACTGGACTCAGGGATTTACATTTACTGAAGCCTGACTCTGGAGTCAAGACATTTGTCAGTAGGTAAAATGTACTGGTAGGTATAATATGTATTCATGGTGTATTTACAATTGCCCCAGGGGTGCTCTATCTTTACCCCCTCTCAGGAGACTCCTTCAGGCAATCTAGCTGTTCTGAGCTAAAAAGATAAGCAGCTACTTGACTGGATATGCTCCAGCCACGTCCTACCCTAAGACTGCCTGTCTCTGTCCGCTTGCTTTCCCACCCTTCCGCCTTACTCTGCCTGCTTCTCTGCCTCAGTGCTCAAGTGCCCCAGCTCCCTCTTTTTGTTCCTGGTGATTAGTGTGATCTAAAGATAACATTGCTGGACCTCCGTGCCAAGCTACATGGCTGGGTCATCAGTGCAGGAGCAGGCAACTGCTGGGAATGTTGACCAATGGTGTCGTTGAGCCAGGGCTCACAAGGGCTTCACTACACAAGGGCTCACACAGCACCAACGTGTCTGTCTGTCTGTCTGTCTGTCTGTCTGTCTATCTATCTATCTATCTATCTATCTATCTATCTATCTATCATCTAATTAGCATGGATGCTGATGTCATCTGCCACCACCACCCCTCAGAATTTCCTGTTCCCTCTGAGCTGAGCTGCAAATCTCACAGGAGGGAAGTGAATTTTGTTCCCTGCTGCAATGCAAAGTATTTTGGAGTGGCTTGGTCTTGAATGGGAAATAAAGACCCATTCGGTTTTCAACTTGCTTCTAGCGGCAATGAAAACTGCTAGAACTGGCATTTATTTATTTATTTCTATACCGCCCAATAGCTGAAGCTCTCTGGGCAGTTCACAAAAATTAAAACCAAACAGCACACAACAAAGCAATTTAAAATATATAGAACATTAAAACCACAATATAACCACAATAAAACCTAGCAGCAGTGCAGGAATTTAAAATACAGATTTAACATTGCAAAGCTAAAAGTCTAGAAAGCTAAAATGCTAAAATGCCTGGGAAAATAAAATATGGATATATTGTTGTATTGATCCATATATTGATATGGATCAATACAGCTGCCTGAAAGTTTGGACTCTCCTTAGGGGTGTGGCTATGGGGACTGTCATGATCACTGCCTGCACTTCAAAAATTTACCACTACATGCTAATGCTAACAGCTCTGTTCCACAAAATATAGAACATTTTGATATTAAACAATTTAGGTCACCCCAGCCCCTGTCAGTTATGATGGCATTTTTAAAGAACCACCCACATACCCCGAAATATAATGGATTTGACTATTCTTGTATTTTTAAAGGTGTTTCTTGCACCAGTGCCTCTTTGGTACATTTCTTGTGGCATGTTGGCAACAGTGATTAAAGCACTTAATATGTTTAACATTCATAGTACAGTAATTTGATATACTTAACCCCCATATTTTGTATTAATTAATAGTCATAGGTTAAGGGATCTAACCATATTAATTCCATTTGCTTTTTTTAAATAGACTTTGCCAGATGTTTTAAAAGGTTCATTGCTTGATCGACTGACAATGCTATACTTTATTCCAATTATTTGTGCTCAGTGTAGCAAATTGCCTGACTAATCTTATTGTGTTCTATGTGAAATGGTTGGAAATTGTCTTGAACTGACAAAGTATCCTGCTTTACTTTCTACTCTACGCTGAAATGAAATCACATTTTATAATTGAGTTGCTCCTAACCTATTTCAAGTGACTCTAGCAAAATTCAATAGGCCTTTGAAAAGTTTAAATTAAACTGAATCCATGTGGTTTACGGCTTTTATAGTACTTTACCTTGCAAATGCTCTTTGTCATACAATAATAACTGAACTCTGAAACCTCCATTTTCATTGCAGGAGCATAACAACTGTTCCATTAAAGCATTTCCCAGAAATATCAAAAGGGCATCATGAGACATATAATTCACAGAGGCCCATCATACTTTGAATGTTAAAAAATTGGAACTGGTTATTATTGTCATTTTGGTCTCACAAAATAGTATGTCCAAAGGAGAAACCTTCACCAGTTTTAGGCACAATTCAGAAAACAAATTAGTCATAAGAACATAAGAATAGCCATTCTGGATTGGATCAAAGGCCCATCTAGTGTAGCATTCTGTTCACACAGTGGTGAACTGGATACCCATGGAAAACCCACAAGCAGGACATGATTGCAATAGAACTCTCCAGCAATTAGTATTGAGAAGCATATGACGTCATTAGCTCTGATACAACAGCTAATAGCCATCATGACTAGTAACAATTATCCTCCATGAATTTGTCTAATTCCTTTTTAAGGCATCCAAGTTGGTGGCTATCACAACATCTTCTGGAAGTGAATTCCATAGTTTAACTATGTGCTGTGTGAAGAACTGCTTCCTCTTATTTGTCCTGAAACTCATCATTCAGCTTCATTGGATGACCCTGGATTCTAGTATTATGAGACACATATCCACTCTCTCCACACCATGTCTGATTTTATACAGCCCTATCATGCGTCCCTTCTTTTTTGCCTTTTTCTAAGCTAAAAAACCCTCCAAATGCTGTAACCTTTCTTCATAGGGGAGTCTACTCTAGGCCTGGGGCAGGCAACATGGTTTCTATGGACACCAAGGTGCCCCTGGACACCTGTCTTGACACCCACCAAGGTGCCCTACCCCTCCCACTTAAAAACACACACCACACATTTCAAACTGGGATCTCTGTGCAATAGGTTTCTGTCAGTAACTGAAAACTGTGAGTATGGGAAACTTGGAGTGTTAACTCATGGCAAATGGAAAGATTTATGTTTATGTTTTTAGTTTTAATTTATTGTAGATCACAGTCTTCGATGAAATAAAATGTGTTACAAGCCTTCACCATTCTGCTTCCAACAACCATGTTTTGTTCTGAAATTATGTTACACTGAAAGATACATGGTGCTTATCAAGTGCATATGAAAATGACATTTCCAGCAAGAGCAAGTAGAGCAGATGGAGGTTGGTGACTATTTTTTAATATGTACAATATAACTCATCCCCCTCCTGGTCTCATTTGAACTTAGTCATGATGCAAACGGGGATTGGGAACAGTCTCTTAGGGTGTAGAAAAGACCTACTACTCCCAGCATTCCCCAGCCAGCCTTGCTAAACATGCATAGGATTGCACCATTAGGCACTGGCTGGCTGGGGAAAGCTGGGAGTTGTAGGATTATTTTTCTGTCTAAACATGCATAGGATTGCACCCTTAAGTGTGTTGAACCTAAGCCACAAGTCAGACAAAGCAACCTTGTAATCATGGTATCAAAAGCTTCTGGTTTTAAATCAATACAGCTAACTTAAAATAGACCACAATTTTTCAGAACTGTTTAAATAACTTAAGGATGTAGTCCTATACAGACTTACCTCAGAGTAAGTTCCATTGAACTCAGTGAAACTTACTTCTGAGTAGACATGCATGGGATTGCACAAGTTAGTTCTACCAGTAACTGTAAGGTCACTGGTTAGATTTATGTATACAGACTTATCTCTTTTCTCCCTTCACCTTTTGTGCTATCCATCCAACTTGGGCTATGTGTAGCCCCAAAACGTTAGGAAGGAAGTCGATCATTTATCTATAGACTGATGCTCAACCAACCAATGCAATGTACGTGGAGTTAGCTGAATACTGTCTCCATGTGGCTTGCAAGCCCTGTTTTTGCTTCTTTTCAAAACTGGAAATGCAACAATAGAAGACAGTCCATGCAACTGAGACTGTGTTTATGTCATTTCAGTGGATACCACCTTTATTTACTAATAGGTCTCATGAATTCAGGGCTGGGATAACCAACACGCAGTGCAGGCTGCAGGCCTGCAACAAAATGTGGAACCCTGATGCAATATTTGCCAGTGAGTGGGTATGAGTGAATGGAAGCTTGTGTATGCTTAGTTTCTGTCAAAAGAACATAACAAGGGGTTCCATGCGCCCAAGAGAGCTTTGCTCTTGTTTTTCTCCAAACAGCAGCCATTTGGTGTCAAATGACAGACTGTTTTGAATCTTCAAAGAAAAATGTCCACTATCCAAGTAGGCACACCCACGCCTTTATGTGCATCTAAGAGAGCTCGTTGGATTCGAGCTCTCATTGTTTTACTAGGCTGTTTTAAAATTAATGCTAACCACAGCATAGTGGTTGTTCCTCCATTATATGAATGGAGAAAAGCATTATCAGAAAAGCAGTATTCACTTTTTCAGTAATGGTTCTATTTAAAATACTGGCAGTCCCCCAAGCACGCCGAGTTGAATGTACTGCATATCAACAGCGATCTCAAGCATGTAAAGCTGGACAACAGCATCTGCCTCTGTGTTTCCCGAACTATGCTTACATGATTGCAGGTAGAATTAAGAGTGTATAATGTATAGATCAGGGAGGTGTAGCTAACACAATTCAGAATAAGGCTTTCATCTTCTTTAATCCTGTGCTATGTCAATTAATGGCAAAAGAGAAGAAAAGAAAAAAAGAAGAAGCCAACTATCAAATTCTGATTGTGGCATGGAGATATTGGCCTTTGCATTGTGGGGTCACAGATAAATTTACAGTGCAATCCGAGGTAAGTGTGTATAAGATTGCAGCATGCACAACTGAAGAAACAAAGAAAGACAGACAAGTTTAGTGATGTCAGATGACAGCTGGCTATAGTTTAAAGCAAATAGATGGTTTTCCCCTATGGCTGATCTCAGAATGCAGGTACAAATGCAACTTCATATGGCTCTTCTGATGTTGTTTTTCCCCTTGTTCAAATAGGCTTCTAATAAGCATGTGGGATGTGAAGGATGCAGTTCCCATTCATTATGAGGTATGCAAGGAAAATCCCTCTTTCTCCTTATGCTACTCCTGCTGTCCTTCCAAATGCAGTGAACCTTAATGACTAAGGTAAACAGTATAAAGTGGGAGCTGTCTATTTGACTGTTGATGGAGCTTCTGAATAAACAGAACTCACCAGGAAATGTCTGGTTGATCACCATTTGTGGCTGCTGAGGACTGGAAGCAGTGAATGGGGAGGGAGACCTTTGGAGACTGGTGTCTAAGAAGTGACTGCTGTTTGAGATGAGCCAGTACAGAAAAGATTCTGGGGACCAACAATGGATTTTGGAATGGTGGCCCTGCTGAGCTGGACTATTGCTACGTATGTCCCAGATTGATTATTTTACAGTACTTAATGCTAAAGCAGTCCATTGAAATCTGTTTTATATTGTCTGTAATTAGGATAAATCAGCCTGTTGTATAAAAGACCTATAGAAAATCATTGTTAATATAGCAGAACAGATTTTACTTTCTTGGGCTCCAAGATCACGGCAGACGGTGACTGTAGCCATGAAATTAAAAGACGCTTGCTCCTTGGGAGGAAAGCTATGGCCAACCTAGACATCATAGTAAGAAGCAGAGACATCACCTTGCCGACAAAGGTCCGTCTAATCAAAGCTATGGTTTTCCCAGTAGTAATGTATGGCTGTGAGAGCTGGACTCTAAGGAAGGCTGAGCGCCGAAGAATTGATGCTTTCGAACTGTGGTGCTGGAGAAGACTCCTACGAGTCCCCTGGACTGCAAGGAGGTCAAATCAGTCCATCCTAAAGGAAATCAACCCTGAGTGCTCATTGGAAGGACAGATAATGAAGCTGAAGCTCCAATATTTTGGCCACCTAATGCGAAGAGAAAACTCCCTGGAAAAGACCCTGATGCTGGGAAAGACTGAAGGCAAAAGGAGAAGGGGACGGCAGAGGATGAGATGGCTAGATAGCATCACGGATGCAATGAATATGAACTTGAGCACGCTCCGGGAGAGAGCACAGGACAGGAAAGCCTGGCGTGCTATGGTCCATGGGGTCACGAAGAGTCGGACACGACTGAACGACTGAACAACAACAACAATATAGCAGAACATAAAGCAGTTTATACATATCCATGGTCCAAGTTAGCATGCCAGGAAATTATTTATGATGCTGAGAAATATATCTTTTCTCCCATGGTGCCTAGGTTTAAAAATGAATTAGTTAAACTAGGGACTGCTATATACGGTGTGAGAGTTTTACTAACTTGGTAAAGTCATATACCATCAAAAGAATGTCTTAAGTTTGCCATGGATACAGTGTTGTGACTTAAAATTTTGGCTCATTACTTTTACAGAATGTTCTGTAGACTAAAGGATAGGTAAGATTAATTAAGATGAATGGTTGTAAGTATATGTCAGAGGAATAATATTATCACTGACTAAGAGGTATATTGTCTTGCACTTATGAATTGAAAAGATACAGGTTATCTTCAAGGGATGTTGAAGCAGCTCCGCGGCTTGGCCAGGATTCTGGGGGAAGGCGCGGAGCACTTCCCCCCCAGAGAGGATTCCGGGGGGACGGACGGAGCACCTCCTCCCCCCAGCGAAACCCGGCGGAGCCAGGTAAGCAGGGTTTTGTACACCCCTACTTTCCGACGTGCCCTGCCAATGGCAACATCATTCCAAGCCTTCCAGTTGATCCATGGGAGCAGTGAGGACCGCAGTAAGGCTACTTCCGGTCAAGTATGCCGGACCACCTGCACCTTAACCAAGGCTTGTACAATCAGATCCTTGCCTGGCTCACAGCCCAAGTCATTCCCTGCCACGTGCAGCCTCTGGACCTGTGGAGAAAAACTGTGTCAGGAATTTGTGTCAGGAAGAAGCAAACAACTTGTGAGCTCAAGGCCGAACACTTCGAAGTGCCATCTTCGAACTGCTATAACGTCCCTGTCAGAGAAACATACAGCGGCTGCCATGGAGATGGCTCCAATGCAAAAGGAGTGGGTTCTGAACTGAGAATTACCTAGGCCTAGTGGGGTAAAGCTGATGTAGAAACTGCCCAGATTGCCCTTATGTCAACGGTAAGCTGTCGGAGTAACAAACAGAGGTCCCTCCTCAGACCAGCGGTATTCCATAAAAAACCTGTAAGGCCCTGCCAGATGCTGAGTTAAGCGGCTGGGGCTATAGTGGGGTGTGACTGATGGAGCTGCAGGTGGCCAGGGAGCAGGGATGTCAGAGAATTTCGCCACGAATCTCGGGGAGGCCAAATGCCAGTGCATTCGGCCCCCCGAAATCGGTGGTGAAACGGCCTGCCCCCCCGCCCCCCCTGGGACGGTCTTACCTTTGGCGAATCTTCCTGGCGGTGGCGGCTCTGGCGCCGGCTCTGGCAGCAGTTCGGCGGCAGCGGCCGGTCTTCTGACCGGCTGCCGCCGCCGCCATTTCCAAGTTTTTTAAAAACAAACAAAAAAACGTGATAGGCTACGTAAAGATTTACATAGCCTATCACGGCTAAATTTTAAAAAACACCGTGATAGGCTACGTAAATGTTTACGAAGCCTATTAGGGCTGAGTAAAAAAAAAAAAAAGCGCGTACGCAAATGGCGGCACCAATGGGCGCCACCATTTGCGTTCCTTATTTTGGCACGGCTTAGTCTACGTAAACATTTATGTAGACTACGGCGAAAATAAGGGGAACGCAAATAGACACTACGCTATTTGCGTTACCCTTATTTTCGCCGTAGTCTATGTAAATGTTTACGTAGACTAAGTCATGCCAAAATAAGGAACGCAAATGGCGGCGCCCATTGGTGCCGCCATTTGCATACGCGCTTTTTTTTTTTTTTTTACTCAGCCGTGATAGGGTACGTAAACATTTACGTAGCCTATCACGGCTGACTGCAGGGACGCAAACGGCGGCGGCTACGGCCGCTGCCATTTGCGGGCCAGGCCGGCCAGGATTCGGGGGTGGAGGGACGGAGCGCCTCCCCCCCTGGCCAGAATTTCGGGGGGGAGGGATGGAGTGCCTCCCCCCCTGGCCAGAATTTCGGGAGGAGGGATGGAGCGCCTCCCCCCCACCGCGAATCAAATGTTGTTAAAGGTAAGTGACTTTCGTACATCCCTATTCCCTACCAGGGCGTCGTATAGGGAGATGACATTGGGAGGGATGGCCACCCCAGGGGGGGTAAGCTAAGGCAGCCAACCACAAGGCCCATAAGGTTGCCCGCCTGGCCAAGTAAAGCGAGGTGCGGTCATCTCACCCATATCCGGGGCAGCCGTACCCAGGTCCCCTGCAAGCAAGAGGGATGATGTCGCTTGCGGTGCTACTGACAGAGATGCCACAGGAGAGAGGACTGCCTCCCACGGTGGTGAGCCACCTGGGCGAGCCCGCGAACATGAGGTGTAGGCCTAAATGTCATCCAGGAGCACTGGATCTGGGGCTGCCACATTTGGGTCTACTGCCAACAAGGTAGACGATGTTGATTGCGCCACTGCCAACAGAAATGTCTTTGGGAGGAAATAGAAAGATTTATTTAGTCATTACTTTATATCCCATCTTTTGGCCATCATGAAACTCCCAGGTAGTCTTTCCTCCAAGCACTGACCAAACCCAGCCATGTTAGCTTCAGCAAGGTGTCTGCCTCGAGTGCCTACAGATTATGACCTGAGCAGATGAGAGAAGAGACTGACCCAAATCCACCCATAAAGCCTTATGGGTAAGTGGAGACCGGAACCCGGGACCCCCGGGACCCAGCACAACACTCTAACCACTACACCACCAAGCTCATGCAGTTGAGCAGAAGCCCCAGCAAAGGCAGGACAGAGGTGGAGGCCTAAGAGGCCCGCATGCCCAGAGGGCGCTGGTCAGCAACAGCCCTCCCTGCTTAAAATCCCAAAACTCTGGGCCAATGGCCCTGAAAATTCAGAGTTGTGGCCTTTTATGGGAGGTAGAGGGGCTTCACCCTTTCCTTTTCCACCCCCCATCCCTTCTTAGGAGGCATGATATGGATAAAGGGCTAGGTTGAGCATAAGATACAGACACACAGGCACACAGCGAGTCTTAAGGCCAAGTGGAAACAAGGTGCCAGGGCCCCCGGGGCCTGAACAATGCTCTAACCAGTACACAACACTAGCTTTTACAATTGATCGGGGCTCAGGTGGAAGTAGGGATGTCAGAGAATTTCGCCACGAATCTCGGGGAGGATGAATGCCAGCGCATTCGGCCCCCCCGAAATCGGTGGCGAAACGGTCTTCCCCCCCTCGCCCCCCCCCGGGACGTGACTTACCTTTGGCGAATCTTCCTGGTGGTGGTGGCTCCGGCAGCAGTTCGGTGGCGGTTCGGCGGCAGTTCGGCAGCGGCGGCTGTAGCGGCCTTTCTTCCAACCGGCTGCCGCTGCTGCCATTTCCAGTAAAAAAACAAAAACAAAAAAAAAAAACAAAAAAACAAAAACAAAAAACGTAAAGATTTATGTAGCCTATCACGGCTGAGTGAAACAAAAAACAAAAAACCGCGCGTACGCAAATGGTGGCGCCCATGGGCGCCGCCATTTGCGTTCCTTATTTTGGCACGTGTAGTCTACATAAACATTTACGTAGACTACGGCAAAAATAAGGGGAACGCAAATAGTGTAGACGCTACGCTATTTGCATTCCCCTTATTTTCGCCGTAGTCTACATAAATGTTTACGTAGACTACACAGGCCAAAATAAGGAACGCAAATGGCGGCGCCCATGGGCACTGCCATTTGCGTATGCGCGGGTTTTTTTTCTTTTTTTCACTCAGCCGTGATAGGCTACGTAAACATTTACGTAGCCTCTCACGGCTGACTGCAGGGACGCTATGACGCTGCCGCCATTTGCGTCCCTGCTAGCCAGCAGCTGGATGTCCGGCTGCTGACGGAGCTGGCCGGCGGCTCTGCGGAATCCCCGCGGTGCGGAGCTGGCCAGCCAGGATTCTGGCGGGAGGCGCTCTGCACCTCCCCCCCGGCGAAGATTCTGGGGGGAGGGATGGAGTGCCTCCCCCCCCAGTGGAACCCGGCGGAGCCAGGTAAGCGGGGTTTCGTACATCCCTACTAGGGATGGGGGAGAATTCCACCATGGATTTCAGTGAGACCGAATGCACTGGCATTCGCCCCCCCCAAATCCGTGGCGGAACAGCCTGCCCCCCCGCCCCCCCGCGGATCCCCCTGAGATGAGACTTACCTGGGGCAGATTTTCCGGACAGCGGTGGCTCCAGCGGCGGCTTGTCTTTCGACCACCTGCCACGGCTGACATTTCCAATCTGGTCTTTGCCATGATAGGCTACGTAAGTCTTTACATAGCCTATCACGTTTGGGTAAAAAAAAAAAAAGATGTACACAAATGGCGGCGGCTACAGCGGCCGCCATTTGCATTCCTTTTTTGTTCGCCATTTTAGCCTACGTAAATATTTATGTAGGCTAAAATGACAAATAAAAAAGGAACACAAATAGCGCCCACTACACTATTTGCGTTCCCCTTTTTTCTGCCATAATAGTCTACATAAATATTTACGTAGACTAAAATGGCGAAAAGTAAGGAATGCAAATGGTGGCTGCCGTAGCCGCCGCCATTTGTGTACGCCGTGTTTTTTTTTTACCCAGACGTGATAGGCTATGTAAAGACCTGCGTAGCCTATCACGACTCACTGGCTGGATGTAAATGGCGGCCGCTATGGCGGCCGCCATTTGCATCCACACCAGCCAGTCCGCGGCCGGAAATTTGGCGGCGCACGGCCCTGGCCTGGCTGGCTGCTCTGCAGAGCCGTCGCGGAGCAGAGCTGGCCGTCGAGGATTCTGGGGGGAGGGATGGAGCGCCTCCTCCCCACACGAACAGAATCCGCGAAAAGGTAAGTGACTTTCGTACATCCCTAGAAGAAACATTTTTCATAAGCTGCTGGTCTTTTAGCATCCAGCAGGTGTCAGCAATACTCCTTCTTCATTCATTTGCTATTGTTATTGTTCCAGCCTATTTGAGGCTTTCTGCCAAGGATTTATTTATTTTGGCTTCGTTTTCTCAAGGTCATGCAGAAGATAAAGGGAACTTGAAAAAAACCATAGCTTTCAGCCATATAACTTCAAACATCAAAACCTTCAAACAATGATTTAAAGAAATAGAAAGTTAATTAGATGGTAATACTTATTCAAAATGCAAACAGTCTTAGTATTCTTTCTTTTTCTTCTTTTGAAAGAACCTCTTGAGTTAAATTCACTTTGTAAAAGTCTGCAACTCCTTGCTTTTAATTCAGGTTAGATTTATACAACTGCCATACTTTCGCTTTTTGCTGTGCAAGTGGTGCTGGTAGTTTAAATTTCCGAATACTATCTAAGGTTGGAGCACGCCCTCCTTATAGTCTCTTAATTAATTAAGAGTTTCAAAACAGCGTTTCAGTAGTTGTTTATCTCTGGCGACTGACCTTAGTTTTTAGCCCCTTTGCATCCTCCACAAAGGCAGCTGTTCTTCTAAGATTTCATCCGGGTGGTGCAGGCTTCCCCTTTATTTTCCACGGGGAAAAAAAAGTTTCTCAACCTTTTCACAGCTGTTTGAAAGAAGCAACCTGCAGAGTCCTGCAAGTAGGGATGGCGGAGAATTTCTCCACGAATCTTCAGGAGGCCCCCCGAAAGTGTTGGGGAAATTCTCCGCCGGCCCCCCGCCCCCCCCCCCCCGGGATGGGACTTACCGTGGCTGAATGTCCCTCTCAGCGGCGGGTCCCAGCGGCGTTTTGGCGACATTTCGGTGGGGGCGGGGGCGACGGCCGGTCTCCCGACCGGCTGCCGCCGCCATTACAAAATAAAAAAGTAAAAAAACCCACAAAAACACACACCCATGATAGGCTACGTGACGATTTATCTAGCCTATCACGGCTAGATTTCCAAAGTCAGCCGTGATAGGCTACGTAAATCGTCACGTAGCCTATCACGGATGACTTTGGAAAGAAAAAAAAAGCGCGTACGCAAATGGCGGCAGCCCATGGGCGCCGCCATTTGCGTTACTTGTTTTGGCACGTCTAGTCTACGTAAAGATTTACGTAGACTACGGCGAAAATAAGGGCAACGCAAATAGCGTTCCCTTATTTTCGCCGTACTCTATGTAAATCTTTACATAGACTAGATGTGCCAAAATAAGGAACGCAAATGGCGGCGCCCATGGGCCGCCGCCATTTGCGTACGCGCTTTTTTTTTTCAAAGTCACCCGTGATAGGCTACGTGACGATTTACGTAGCCTATCATGGCTGACTTTGGAAATCTAGCCGTGATAGGCTATGTTAATCATTACGTAGCCTATCACAGTTCCCCCCCCCACTTTTTCTTTCGCGGCCAGGGAGACGGGGCGCTTCTCCCTGGCCTGAATTTCGGACAGGCTAGGCGGGGCACCTCCGCCCCCTCGCCTGAACTTCGGGGGGAGAAGCGAAGCGCCTCCCCCCCACTGAGAAGCAAGCTGCGGGACAAGGTAAGTCCCTTTCGTCCATCCCTACCTGCAAGTCACTGCCAGAATGACATGGCTCTTTACTGGAAGTTCCCGGTATAGACTGTTTTCAAGTGCAGATTGCTCTTTGGTACAAGGGTCATAGTGAGATTCACCCAAAATGAGTATCTGAGAACCAATTTTCAACAAAATATTCACCCCAAATCAGGCTGACTTCATTTTTTGCAAACAGGCATACATGAATCGATATTTCTCCTGCTGATTATCCAAGGAAGTTATATCATGCCAGATAATTTCACCAAACATGCATATTTTCTTACTGGCATCTCGTGACATTCAGTGGAGGCTGGTGGCTCCAATGTCAGTGGGTCAGTGAATCTGCTCTGGGTTTCAGTCTAAAGGAGCTATTCAATGTGCTCAACCTATTTTGGGGATAGAGTTCAGCCCTTGGATAGCCCCTTTAGAGTTCTGACTAGTTCTGACTGAAACCCAGAATGGATCCACCGCCCCACTGAAATTGGAGCCACCAGCCTCCACTGGTGACATTGGTATCTCTAGCTCCTTCCTGCTGTCTATTCATGATGCATTGCAACAGAGCAGCTTTCCCCAAGCTGATGCCCTCCAGATGTTTTGGATTATAACTGCCATAACCCTTGCCCACAGGCCATGCTGACTGGGGCTGATGGGAGCTATAGTCCAAAACATCTGGAGGCCACCAGGTTGGGGTTGATAGAGGAGCTTCTGGGAGGCAGATAGGGAAGGAGTGGTGAGCTGTACAGGGTGAGTGCTGCAACATGGTTCCTGGAGATGAGACAGCAGCATTCAGCATAGGCTCAGGATGTAAGTGGCCTTTGGTGGGCACTGTTGAGCACAGTCTTCATAGTGCAGACCTAGCTTCCCTTTTCTGTGCCCAATAGTACTCACCAATGAACATACCATCCCACTCTCCCCTCTTGGTTGTTGCTTGGCAACAAGATTCCACTCCATTCCCATCCACAGAGACTTGCTGGATGCAACTCCTTTTATGCTGCAATGGTATACCCACTTATCTGACAGTAAATTCCACGGAACTCAATGGGACTTACTGCTGCGTAGACATTTATACAATTGTGCTGTTAGACTATGGTGGATTCTAGCCCCTCAGTGCAAACTCCCCAAGTTTCGTTTTATTTTGGCTACATCACATGTGGAGTTGTAAAAGTAGGGGTGCAACATTTCCTTGATTAACTGATTAGAGTAACACATTAATTCATTTTGATTGATTAAAAGGTGGGTCTCTCCCCATTAAACAGGTAGAGTTTTTATTTCATTTTAAATACGAATAATTATAAAAACTAGCTATGGCGAGCACAATCACAAATGAGACATTTCTTCCTGTGTGAGAGTGAGGGAACATGCCTCCTGATGTTATTCCTGCAATGACTGATTGAGCAGGGGGTTGGACTCGATGGCCTTGTAGGCCCCTTCCAACCCTACTATTCTATGATTCTATGATTCTATGATGCCTCCTGTGAAGTACATGTGCTGCATCTAAAAATGGATACAAATAAAGTGTGATTCCCGTAGAGCAGAGTGTCAAGGCAGACGATGGTCAATGGGAGAAACAGTGAAGAATTCACCAGAATCGTGGAGATGATATCTGGGTTTCTCCTTCTCCTGCAGTCTTGCATGCTTTCCAAAACCAATGGCTTCATCATATGCAAATTTCTGCAAATTTAGTCCATCAGTTGTGAACTGATCGGTTAAAACAGTATGATGAATCAACCAAGATGTCTTTAATCAGGTGACAGTCCTTATATAAAACATAAATCTTTAAAGCGTTCTACTGCAATGAATAATAGGGAGACTAAGTGAAAATCACATGAGCTAATAATGCACAAGTTCATACGTTTTAGCCAAAGTTCCCCAGGACAGATGGATTTCAGTGCTCCTTAACTAATTCCAATAGGACAATGAAAAACATTTTACTGCTTTTAAAAAATAAATAATTTGATTAAAAGTTTTCATTCACAACTAGAACATTTATACAAATACTGAAAAACAACAATTGCTTCAACAATTAAGTTCTGAATAACAAGAAATCCAGCAAACCTCTTGGTCACAGGTTTGATAATCATCATCATAAATTTTAGGACATTGAGATTGCAGGCTACCTGTCAAGGGAACAACATATGCAAAACTGTTAATCTCAGATAGGTTCTGAAATACAGTCTTCTAAAAATGAAGCCAAAATTATTTAAGAAGTGTCAATGCTGTATGCACCTTTGGATTAACCATCTGGCCACCTGCATATTCTAAGCTGTATCTATGCTACTCCACGTTCTTATGTTTAAAAATGACCAGAACAATTACTTTCATTGTTAATACCACTGGGCCCACTTAATTGTTTTATAAATACTACAGCTTAATTTAGCACTGTCACTTGCTTGCATTAGCAAAGCTTTATAGCAGAAATAAAAGCCACGCTGAAATATTTTTAACGCCAATGGCGTGGATACTAAAGTTCTATTTATTGTTGTGCCATGATTCTAAATGAAGGCTGCTAAATTTATGCTACACTCAGAATTCTCACACCCTTTATCAGCTCATCAGGCAGCTTTCATTTGCTAAATGCCATTTGTTGGGAATTATTCTGGCACTGAAATGTATTCCCTTTATTCTATAGTCAGTAAGAAGGAATCAAAGAAACTGTAAGACCCTCAGGAATGTAGAATGTTTTATTAGATTATTTCTAATTATTGTCTTCATGTTACTTTCCCTCTTGGCAGATGAGGGGAAAGGCCTTTTGAGGGAAATCCTAAAATCTATGCTGGCTTTGGGCACTCATGTGGCAGCAGATGTGTCAGTCAAAGATCCTTTGTCTTTCTGAAGAGGAAGTATTCATAATTAAAAGTGTGCCATGAAAGAGGGTAAGAAGCATGCTCTTCATGCTTCTGTGGCTCACAGTGGGAAGTCAATCAGGATAGGAAGATTAAAAAATGAGTTGCATAGCTTAAGCTCAACCGACAGGAGATAAATCTAGTAGGAATCAGGAAATGTAAGTTTGAGAAATTTACAACACAATCTTATGAATGCTCATTCAGAAATAAGTTCTCTTGACAGAATCTATGGGGCCCACTTCCACCAGGCTGTATCCCACTTCTGTTAGGGAAGCACAAGCGCTAGGTGTCAGGAGCGGCTGGAGTTAGACCCAGGAACCCATGGGTCTGTGTGCTGCTGCCTTGTATGGTGAGCCATAGGTTAGATTGGTCCCAGAGGGGTGAAATAATTCTAGTCTATCCAGTGGCTCTGGCTGGCTATTGGCCACTGATGACCTGGAAGGATTACATAAAGACTTCCACTTGAAGTTTTTTGGGGAGTAAAAACTACATGAGTCCAAGGGGCCAATTCTCACAACTTAGGGGACCACAGTTCTTCTACATTTTCTCCACAAGCCCTGAACACACCTGGCTGGAGCATACGGATCCCCAGCTGTGCCCAAAGTTCATCTTCTGATATTGGTTTCCAGTCCTCTCCAAAGCATTCTGCTGCCCCATGTTTGTTTCTAAACAGTAGAATATGGGTTACCAAAGCTTCAGTCAAGAAGAGCTCCAGGGTGGCTCTGAGGTGATCTGTCACACACTGCTCTGTGCTGGATGGGTCCCTCCCTGCCACTCCATGTACTGACTCCCAAGACGGATCCTCATTACTGCTGTTTTCACATTCCTCATCAGAATCTATTTTAGTGAACTGGGGGATTTCAGATTCAGATGACTCTTCCAAAAATAACCTGGTGATTTCTTCCCTAAGAATAGTGTTTGGCAAATTTCCTTCCCTCTTTTGCTAGTCAGAAGCTGGAGGACATAAACTGGGCATGCTTCCCTGTGTTTCTAGACTGCTTGCTATTAAGAAACAGCGGGGAAATACCAGAGGCAGCAATTATGTGACTTCCAAGGACATCTCTTGGTCCTGAAAAATGTATGCCTTGATGAGTGATGATTCTTTTCCCACCACACAGTATCTCAATCTGCAATCGTTTTGCTCTCTAGCTGGTTTCAAAGGTGCCTGTAGCAAAATTTTGTAAAGATTTATACGACAGAGAAAAACAACAATGTTCACCTAAAGGCCTGTGACTGTGAGTTGCCATTACGTCTAGCCGCCTGCTGATGACACAGGGCAGGTTGCTTGCAGGTGCTATTGGAGTCTCAGGAGGAGGTGGTGCCAGCAAAGCAGGTGATTCTCTAGTATCCTCAAGAACTTTGTCTACATTCCCTTGAGATGAACACAAAGCCTCAGCTCCTTTTGGAGTGAGCTCAAGGATGCTTATGCATCCCTAATCAATGCACAGGTAAGTGAGCACAAACAAGCACTTTGCTGTGGATGTAACTTAAAACAATTTGCTGTGGTGCACACAGAAGGGAATATGAACTGGCTCTTTAGAGGCAGCGGTGTAGTGAAGCTAGGGCTCACAGGGCTGAAGCACCAGGACTTCTTTTATTAGCATGGCTGATGATGTCATCTGCCACCATCACCCTCAGACCTCCTTGTTCCCCCTGAGTTTAGCTACGAGCCTTACAGTAGCTGGGGGAAAATGGATTTCCCCCCCCTCCTGCCCCCAGAAAGAATACGTATATTGTCCTGAGCTAGCCCTGTTTCTGGACCTCTCTATGGCAGGAGTGTTGAATCTTTTTCAGCCTGAGGGCCAAATTCTATTTTGGATAAGTTTTTATTGGGGGGGGGTGCATTCCAGTGGTGGGCAGGGTCAGAGGCAAAAGTGGGGGGCAAAGACAAAAGGGGGCTCAAAATACCCAAAGTACCACTTTATTTTTAGAGCTGTGCACAAATGGCCTCTTGAAATTCTCCAGTCAATTTGTGGGCAGAGAAACCGGGGGGACAATTTCACTGAATTTCTCATAGGGGGGTAGAAATTCTCCAAAAGTTTCTCACAGACAGGGCTCACTGTAGCACAGGTTCTTTCTTTATCCCTAAGGGTTTTTGGTTTACTGCACTGCTTCTGTAGGTGGCAACAGCATCAACTATGTTGAGGCTTCCACTTTTCTGAGGTGGAATTTTGAATTTCTTTTGGTGGCATTTTTGAGCTTACATAATCACTGTGAGGTGGCCAAGGGTGCCATGTGTGTTTTCTCTCTCTGTTACTCATCTTCCCATTGCTCTGCAGCCTCCCAGGCCACCTGCACTTCCTGAACTGAAAAAGCCCCATGGGGGGGAATTGCCTCATGATGTCTTCCTCATGATGTCTTTAACTGAAGTGCGGGAAGCTGAGGAGGCTACAGGCTGCCACAGAGATTGCTGTATGATGACAGACAGGACACTCATGCACACTCCTCAGCCACCTCATAACTAAGGTAAGCACAGGAACCTCACACCCAACCCATGAGAGAAATACTCCGAAATTTCTCCTCCCTTGAATGTCTTTTTGAAAGCAATTTCTTTTCTATCAATTTGAATGAGAATGGTCGAAAAAAAATGTGGGAGAAATGTTCGGCACAGCACTACATATTTTACGTTAAAGCTTTTCATGCCAGTAACTAAGCCTTAGGAGAGGCATTTCAACCTTTTAGAATGGGGTAGAAAACTATATAAAAGCCAGGAAACTCCCAAATGATTGGTGAAAAGGGGTTGAGGCCAGGGGAAAGGGCATGGCTATGTGATGAAACCTGGACTCCAGCAGGTCAGGATTTGGCCCCCAGGCCTGAGATTCTGTACTCCTGCTCTACAGAGACTATCAAGATGAGCCCCTGCACTTCAAAATTTACCACTGCACCAATGTGTTGAGGGACAGAGGATTATATCAGTGGTTAAGGACAGGAGTAAGACTCAAGATGTGCTTTTCTTCGAACAAGTCCTTTGGCTTTGCTGTTTTTGTTATCAACCCCCACCCCTACTGCTCAGTCTTTTATTCTTCAACTATGTTCTAAAAATTACATCAAGAATTGCTGGAAAAGTCACAGCTTTATGGGAATTCATATTGCAATTTGTTTGCAAGAATTATGAGAAAGATTTTGAAAGCAATAGTCACCTTTAGCCAGACCTTGAAAACATCATCTAAGATTAGCTTTATCTCTTTTTCTACCTTCTGTTTTAGGATGAAGTTGTTTATGGACTCACATATTCTTGATAGCAGAGTTCTTTTCATTTTAGGAACTTTTGTTGTAGTTATCCTATGTTGCTGGGATCTTTTTAATGTTGTTTTTTGAAAGTTCACAAAAGAACAGCGTATGTTTGGAGAGGCTGAAGCAAGTTGTCCAAGGGTTTCTGTGTTCAACATTAGCAGCAACACACCTTCTGACTTCAGCAAAAATAATGCATGCTTATGGCTGTCACCTTCAAATTGGAACACATTTTTTCTCCTCCTCCTCCTCCTCCTCCTCCTCCTCCTCGACTTGGTACTTTAGCCTACTTTTGAAAAGCTAGTCTATAAATAAAAATGTTTTCACAACTTCTTGAGTGAACTAAGTGGATATGTGCAGGTGGCTTAGCAAAACATTCAGTTTGTATGGACCACTTTGCAAAGGTTTGTACATGAGCCAGTGACCACAGAAACAAACAAAAGTCGTCTTGCAATAGCCTGGCCAGTCCAAGGAAATGCTCTGCTGCATACAAAAAAAAAAAAAACTAGTTATGCATTTGACAACTCATTATGCCTCAGTGACTTTGCAGAGAAATGTCAATGCATCTGTGGAAGAGGGCAACTGGTGTGTGCATCAACAAGAGAGTCTATAATATCAGGAATGTCGCAGAGTTTGTGGAGAAACACACACCATAAAATCAATGGCATCAGGTATTTTGTGTGACTGAATGGAACAATAAATCACCTGGCAGTGGAGCTGGCCATTTGCTTCAAAATAATATTTCATTCATGCTTCTGCTTTTCACTTTTGATACATACAGTAGGACTCATTTGGTTTAAAATTAGCAATATCCAATATTAGCAAGACTTGCTACTAGTGCAATGGAAACCTAGTGATTCCTGAAGCAATTTGATATGAGTGGAAACCCTTGTTTCCAGAAAGGCACAGATCAATGGAGCTCTCAGAAGGGAGCTCCATTGCCCAGTCCTGTTCCAGGAATGAGTGTTTCCAGTGATTTCCAGTGTTACTTTTCAAACTGCTAATTCCCTGCTGCACAAGTGGTTGGTTCCATGAATGCAGTGCAACCAGTGGAGATGGAGTGTTAGTATTGGATAAAGCCCTCTGTTTGTAACTGTTTGGACATTTTTGGCCTTGTGGTTTTCATGTACAGATTATTTACAAATCTCTCTTGCATGGTCACTGTTTGAAAATGGGTAGAAGACAGTGTCACATTTCACCCGCATGGATAAATGTTCATCCTCTTGGTATTTAGAGAATACTAAGTCAGGGGTGGGCAGACTTCAGTCTTGTGGGATCTAATTTGTTTTATTTGAACCCCAAGATCCACTGAATGGAGTCTGATACAAACTTCATGTTATGCTAATTGCGTAATGTGTAGCTTAGGGTTATCTTATTTACTGTAGTGTAAGTGTGCGTGGTAGGACCAGCATGCTCTGGGGGAAGAGGATTAAACCATTCCCTCACTATTCCCACCACTACCACCACAAGCCTCCATTGATGCCAATGGATAATTTTTTTCTTTTGTTAACCATCTGTGGGAGGGGCAATTTGGGGGAAAATGAACAGTGTGGGGAAAAAGCTTTAATCTTCCTCTCCTGGAGCACAGTGGTCCTGATTCAAGTCAGGTCTGTGTCTGCTTACAAGACAATAAATAAAAAGATATTCCTGAACTGCACAATTTGCATAATTAGTTACACAAGTAGCATAGTATGTAGCTTGGCTCTCAGAATTAAAGAATTCGGAGCCCAGTGATGGGAATTATTTGGTATTGTTGCCTCCTGTTAAAAAGCAGTTTAGCAGACAAAAACAAAAGGCAGAACAGAATGAGCATTTACCAGTCCCACATGCTCACAAAGCTAAAAAAGAAAAAAGGAGACCATGCCCTTCTTTAGTGAAGAAAAGGTAAAATGGTTTCCTCACAATTTCAGAAACCCTTGCCAATCTACCCTTGCTGTTATTCAGAGATCTACCAATAGATCCAGATCTACCTTCTGGATAGAGAAGCAGTTGGTAGCTTCCTATCTTATTGGACACTAAAATCTCATATTTATACACTTATGAACTTGGAAGTAATGGCTGACTTGAAAAATAGGTTTTCAACATCATCTACTTTTTACTCTTCCTATGAGGAAGGTGTAAACCCTAGAACCAATGGCCAGTCAGGAATGTGGGTAAAAATTCCTTCCTGGCCTTTTCAATTGGGAACTGACAAGTAGATCATAGCAATGACTATCTATAACAATAAAAGAAGATCTGTATCCATCACTGCTAAGCACCAAGATCTAGACAATTGAAACTTGGTATGCATACTCAGGGAACCCTAGATGTGTGCACCTCAAGTTATTTTGTTTTTAAACATGGTAATTAATTTTAATTAAGTTTTATGTGTCCATGTGGTTGAAGCCTGCAGTAATATCTTCAGCCAGTGGGGCAGACTTCCTTAACTAGCACATAGCTTTACTAGGGGTGCACGAAAGTCCCTTACCTGTCCTCGAAGCTTTTCGCGGTGGGGGGGAGGCGCTTCGCTGCTCCCCGCGCGAAGTTCAGGCCAGAGGGGGAGGCTTCCCACCTCGCCCGGCCGAAATTCAGGCCGGGGAGGAGGCGCCTCGCCTCGCCTGGCCGCGAACTAAACAGTTAAAAAAAAAACACGCCCCCGTGATAGGCTACGTGACGATTAACGTAGCCTATCACGGCTAGTTTTGCAAAGTCAGCCGTGAAAGGCTACGTAAATCGTCACGTAGCCTATCACGGGTGACTTTAAAAAAAAAAAAGCCGCCATTCCCGTTCCTTATTTGGTCACTGTAGTCTACGTAAAGGTTTACGTAGACTACAGCGAAAATAAGGGCAATGCTATTTGCGTTGCCCTTATTTTCGCCGTAGTCTACGTAAACCTTTACGTAGACTACAGTGACCAAATAAGGAACAGGAATGGCGGCTCCCTATGGGGGCCACCATTATCCGTACGCACTTTTTTTTTTTTTGTAAAGTCACCCGTGATAGGCTACGTGACGATTTACGTAGCCTATCACGGCTGACTTTGCAAATCTAGCCGTGATAGGCTACGTTAATTGTCACGTAGCCTATCACGGGGGCGTTTTTTCTTTTCTTTTATTGGAATGGCGGCGGCGGCAGCCGGTCAAAAGACCGGCTGCCGCCCCCGCCCCTGACGAAGACCCGACAAACCGCCAGCCGGACCCGCCGCCGGGAGGGACATTCACCAAAGGTAAGTATAGGTAACTCCTAGTAGCATGCTAGGAGTTGTAGGACTTTTGACTGTCTAAACATGCACAGGATTGTGTCCTCCTAGCAAACTGAATAAAAACAGCCTTACCCACTTTGTCTGTCCAGTCGTGATGGGGAAATACCCCTTCACTCAGCTTGGTTTTCACTCTTTTTTTTGTGGGGGGAGAAGCTTTCCTCATGGTGCTCAAAATCCCCTCAAGGGTTTTGGGGCTTTGTGGGGAGCTAAAAAGCCAAGCAGACCCCCCTTCTCTTCAGCAGCACCTCCCACTCCTTCATAAGCATGGAAATGTGTTACCTTTGAGAAAGGGAAGTGGTCACCAGCAGTGCAGAAGGCTCACTAAGGACAGGAGAGGCTTTATTGGGACAACCTTTAATTGGAAACAAAGCTTATGAACATGCTTAGAAGTGCCATTTCCTTCCAGGGTGCATGGGATTTGTAGCTTATTAATTAATTAAAATATTTCTAATCCACCCCATATCAATAGCTCTCAGGGCGGGAAACTCCCATAGAACAAGCCACAGTTCTCTCCATCTACTTAACTGGAAGCAAATGGATCATTTAACCTTTTTGTAAGTATAAATTGCAAGTGTGGGGTGCCCCCGATCCAAATTGGGTACAAGTGGGAGAGGGCAAAGGTTTTAAGTCCCACTACCCTGCTTCTAAGGTCCCAATCTGGGTTGGATCCCCTGAGCTTGCTTTACAGAGTTGTTGTTGTTGTTTTTAAGAATATGTAGCTACTAGATATGTCAAGTAACATGTAGTGTGGCCTTGAAAGGCAAAGAAAACTAGAAATATTCTCTGTCCAGAAGGAAATGACACCTCTATGCATGGCTCAGGAGTGCCATTTCTCTTTAAGGAGAGCCTAGCAAACCCTCCACATAGTGACCTTCCATCTCAAGGGTACCTTTTTCTTTTCTGTTCTAAGGGGACAGGACTAGCAAAGGAGGCTGGCTAGCAGTGGGGGACTTGAAAGCATTTGGGCCTGACTTGCAGTGACCTGCCAAGTTCCACAGTTTCCCTTTCTATACAATCTCAGCATAGTTGCTCCAATGTAGTATAGAAAAACAACCAGAAAGCCAAAATACATGGCTGGTGGCCTGAATTCAATGTAGTCACAGGGTTGCCGATGCATCTGCTCCATGGTCTTTTGATGCTTTTATTGTAAAGTTCACCTATGCAAAGCAACAGAAGTTGCATATGTAACCAATTAGGATACATTAGACAGAACTTTTTCTGGATTGTACCTATCCATCCCAACTTAAGGCAAAAAAGTAGAAGTACTTGGCTCATTATCATAACAACAAAGCAAGCCTGTTAAAAACTGGGACTACCCAAGAGCATGATGATTGTGACTTATACACTTTCCCCCCTTTTATATCTCACATATTAGCTTTAGCTCCTCTTTACGTTATTACAGTCAGTTGCCATGTCTCAAGAATATACTGGAGTTCTCACTATGCTGAATAGCACACTGCACATATTCACACACACGGAACTATGAATTGTTTACTCAGCAGGCAAATTTCAGTGACCACTATCTTATATGATATAATGGGAATGCAGTGTAAATGTGTTGCAGTAATGATTGGTCTGTACTGGCAGCAACAATAGATCTAGGATTCATATCAGTGTTAGGAGAGTTCAGCCTTGGGGAAGAACTGTCATAGTTGGCTTACCCGACTGAAAACGTTCATCTCCACAAGCTATATTTTGAACAACTGTCATAGCAAAGCAAGGGCTTCTTCTTTAAGGCCTTGGGGGTTCCAAGATGTTGAGATGATAGATGTTTAGTCTATCATAACTACACAAACTCTGAGTGGGGGGAAAAACAGGCATTTTTAATTACATTTCCAAAGTTATGCATATATGATTTTGGATGAATCTAATAGTGCTCTCAGAATCTGCAGCTGAATTTATATTGCAAACATTACCTCCTCTATTCAAGTAGGAAATTGTAAGGATATAGCCCACTGGAAAGCAATTCAATCCTTTGCTTAAAATGGAATTTTAAATGAATGTAATACTTCTCAATATTAAGTTTTTAGGCTTTAACTAAATATATTCATTCTACACACAACCCGGTTGTAGCTTAGTTTTTGAAAATGAAAAAGCGATAGACTCATCTCCAAATAACTGGGAAGGGAGAGATCTTTGCTGTTAAAATATTTTGATCAGCAGTGACTTCGGATAAAAATATTTGTTTCAAATACTTGTTGTCTAATGAGAAGGGTCCCTTTCCCCTTCAGCAAAGAATATTGCTTAAAGACCAAACAAAAGGATTAAAGAACTATATACACTACAGTGTCTCCAATAGTGGTCCAATCTGGATGCTTGTACATCAGCAAAGGGAGCTGTACTTCACAGACTACTCCAGCCTTCTCCAACCTGGCAAGGTCCATATGTATATGACTGTAAGTCCCATAATTGCCAGCCAGCATGGGCACTGGAAAGGCTGGAGTACTCAATCTCCTGTTGTTGGCCCTCATATCTAATGGTTGAAGATGGGTCCTGCTTGTGCAACGTATTTGGTGGGATCCACCATTTGCATAATGGAACCCTGCTTCTGAGTAGACATATATATGATTGTGCTATAAGGCTGCAATCCTGTACACACTTATCTGGGAGTAAATGTCCCTGAATGTAGCGGGACTTACTTCTCAATAGACATGTATAGGATTGCACTGCTTCATATATTATTGTTGTTGTTATTAAATGACACATATTTTTCTGTATTATTGTATGCAAGTTTGTTTTTATAGTTGCTCTTGAAGAAATGTTACACAACCAAAATACACTGGGCTTACCACAAACCATTTTCCTTGTACCTACTGAGTATTCTACCTCGTGCATTTTCCCTTCCCAGTCTGATTTCAGAGCCATATATTTTTCAAATAAACTCAGTAAGGTTAGAATATATATTGGGATGCTACGGTGAAGCAAACACGCCCCTTAAATGTTCTCCTGTCTGCTTATTATTCTGCACAAACTACTTCAGGGCTGTGTATGAAGATATCATTGACTGAGCTGCTTTTCACATTTGTCATTGGCAAAACATTCACAGGGTAAAGGACTCGATACTCTAACCTCGTTTCTCTTTTTTTTTCACAGTAGACTAATCAATATGCCTGGATACATAGACTTGCAAATCACTGGGAAACCTGTAGGGCAGTAATACAGATGGGATTATTGATTTATTTCATTATATTTTAAGAGCTTCTCATACAGCTGTAAAACTCAGCACAGACTGTCATCTTCTCAGTATACATTTGCCAAGCATTTGGGTTATTTTTTGATCTTCAGTTTCTCCCTTCAGGATCTTGTAAGAGAGCTGTTTTCTAGAGTGTCTGAGATTTTCCAACTGTGCAGCTAATTCAGAAGACTTGCTTCTGATGAATGTGTTAACTCTTGGCTTAATGGCAATGACCTTTAATAAATAAAAAGTCTATACTGTAAATAACATGTATGTGCTCAAGCTAAGAAAAATGTCACAAAATTAGATCCTTGTTTTAAAAGACTTTAAGCGTGAATTTATTTTATCTGAATATTTAAAGAAAAAGGGCACATTATAAGATTCAGGTCATAAATAAAGTCGGTATAAAAATTTGAAAGGAGGTCATTGCTGCCATCTATTTTATGTCTTAGTGTGCAACTGAATGCAGAGTTCCAGAGAATAGCAAGGGGAGACAAGAAGGCCTTCTTAAATGAACAATGCAAAGAAATCGAGGAAAACAACAGAATGGGAAAGACGAGAGATCTCTTCAAGAAAATTGGAGATCTCAAGGGAACGTTTTGTGCAAAGACGGGCATGATAAAGGACAAAGAAGGCAGGGACTTAAGAGAAGCAGATGAGATTAAGAAGAGGTGGCAAGAATACACAGAAGAACTATACAGGAAAGATCTGAATGTCCCTGATAGCCATGATAGTGCGGTCACTGAACTTGAGCAGGACATCCTCGAGAGTGAAGTCAAGTGGGCCTTAGGAAGCATTAGTAACAACAAAGCTAGCGGAGATGACAGTATTCCAGCTGAGTTATTTAAAATCCTAAAAGATGATGCTGTTAAAGTGCTGCATTCAATATGCCAACAAATCTGGAACACTCAACAGTGGCCACAAGACTGGAAAAGGTCAGTTTACATTCCAATATCAAAGAAGGGCAACGCCAAAGAGTGTTCAAACTACCGCACAATTGCGCTCATTTCACATGCCAGCAAGGTGATGCTCAAAATCCTACAAGCTAGGCTTCAGCAGTATGCGAACCGAGAACTACCGGAAGTACAAACAGGGTTTCGAAGAGGCAGAGGAACTAGAGATCAAATCGCCAACATTCGCTGCATCATGGAGAAAGCAAGAGAATTCCAGAAAAACGTCTATTTCTGCTTCATTGACTACGCTAAAGCCTTTGATTGTGTGGATCACAACAAACTGTGGCAAATTCTTAAAGTGATGGGAGTACCAGACCACCTTACCTGTCTCCTGAGAAACCTGTACGAGGGTCAAGAAGCAACAGTAAGAACCAGACATGGAACAACCGATTGGTTCAAAATTGGGAAAGGAATACGACAAGGCTGCATATTGTCACCCTGCTTATTTAACTTATATGCAGAGTACATCATGAGAAATGCCGGGTTGGATGAATCAGAGGTCGGAATTAAGATTGCTGGGAGAATTATCAACAACCTCCGATATGCAGACGACACCACCCTAATGGCAGAAAGCGAAGAGGATCTAAAGAGCCTCTTGTTGAGGGTGAAAGAGGAGAGTGCAAAAGCTGGTTTGAAACTCAACTTTAAAAAAACTAAGATCATGGCATCTGGCCCCATCACTTCCTGGCATATAGAAGGGGAAGAAATGGAAGCAGTGACAGATTTTACTTTCTTGGGCTCCAAGATCACCGCAGACGGTGACTGTAGCCATGAAATTAAAAGACGCTTGCTCCTTGGGAGGAAAGCTATGGCCAACCTAGACAGCATAGTAAGAAGCAGAGACATCACCTTGCCGACAAAGGTCCGTCTAATCAAAGCTATGGTTTTCCCAGTAGTAATGTATGGCTGTGAGAGCTGGACTATAAGGAAGGCTGAGCGCCGAAGAATTGATGCTTTCGAACTGTGGTGCTGGAGAAGACTCTTACGAGTCCCCTGGACTGCAAGGAGGTCAAATCAGTCCATCCTAAAGGAAATCAACCCTGAGTGCTCATTGGAAGGACAGATAATGAAGCTGAAGCTCCAATATTTTGGCCACCTAATGCGAAGAGAAAACTCCCTGGAAAAGACCCTGATGCTGGGAAAGACTGAAGGCAAAAGGAGAAGGGGACGGCAGAGGATGAGATGGCTAGATAGCATCACGGATGCAATGAATATGAACTTGAGCACGCTCCGGGAGAGAGCGCAGGACAGGAAGGCCTGGCGTGCTATGGTCCATGGGGTCACGAAGAGTCGGACACGACTGAACGACTGAACAACAACAACAAATGTCACTGCTAAGCAGGTAATTTTGAGATAGGTAAAACATTCCCACTCTATCCAGCTAGCTTGTTTCTCTTACCTGAACAGGTGTGTCTGTGACTCATCTGACCAAGGCTGGATCTACACTTACCGCCTTTTTTAGCTTCCAATGAGGTTTCACCGCCCGCCTTTCACACTACGCAGTACCCGCCTTGAATTGGAACTGGAATTTCCCACTTCCGTGCTCCTGCTTTCAATACCCTAATATCCTGGTATTTCCCCTTAATGTGCTCTGATTTCCCGCTTTCACTACCGTATCTGGTCATAGTCCCCTCCCCCGCCTGTCCATATACGGCGGTGTTTGTATTTCCCTCCTGTCCAGTCACAGCTCTCGACGGCCCCATGTCTTCTTCCGGCTGCTGATCACATAGCTTCCTCAGCAGCCCCCATTTCCTCAGCAACACGCAAAGGGCTGGATGTGCGCACGCTTGTCTGATCTCAGAAACTAAGTGGGGTCGGAAGCTTCACAGCTTTGAATCTTCAAAGATCATGCCTGAATTAGAAAAAAAAAACATCACGGAGAAGCCCCAATTCTGCGAGGATAATGCCTTAATTAAAAAACAAACAAACATCCGGAGCAGGGGATAGGAGGGGATAAAACTTAGTTTCATTTGAAGGGATAGAACAACCCCCTGCTCAGTGCAGGAAGCCTGATTCCCAGGTGGTCGCCCATCCAACTACTGACTGGGGCCGACCCTGCTTAGCATCTGAGATCAGACAAGCGCGTGCAGGAAAACAGCAGGAAAACACCACAGCGCTCGAGTGTGAACTGAGCTCATGTATTCGATGAAGCACTGCAATGGGGAAAATGGGTGAGTGTGAATAATCACGTTTTAATGCGAGAGCGTTTAACCCGACGGGACACCGAATTCATTGCGATGGTGGGTGCAATGTTGATCGGCTCCAAGAGAAAAAACAGTGGCTATATGGACAGACCCCACTGAGCAATAGATTTATAAATCCCAGCCAAGTGTTTTGGGCTTCAAAAATTGTTACAATGGGATTTGGTCGCTGAAGCACCCCTCAAGCCAGATAATACAAAGTGGTGCCACAAAATATATGTGTGTTGCTCTAGCAGTATTAAAGAATAACACAACTTTGCAATTATAAAGCAAGCAATACACATTATTTCATATAATACAATTAAGATGATTAGAAGCATAAAAGAAATATTGGATAGTATACTTCTTATTAAAATTAAAGTTCTGTTTCTCTCAACCAGCAAAGCAGTCATCACTGAGATCTTAGAGTCACCTATCTGGCAGACATGACTGGCAGAGCTTAGGTAACTATGTTTGATAGGCTTCTCCTTCTCCCAGGACCTATTCGCTCAACCAGGTAGTTTTTAAAATCATTTAAAGAATTCTACCTGGATATAGCTCCAGTCCCTTATCTTAGGCATACATCATTGCACCTTGACTCAAATAGGAGCTTCAGGCCTAGTTATAGCGCCTGCACTCAGCTACTGCACATAGCTCTAAGAGGATTTCTTCTCAATGCAGCCAACCGTAATTACAGCTGACTTCAGAAACATCCTTATGAAGATCCATCTCCTAAATCAAGAAGCTTTTTTCTTCCAAGGATTAACCAACCCTGCCACACCAAGCTTCTTTGCCCCAGTTCCTAAGGGTGAAATCCTATGCTTGTTTAGACAGAAAAAGTCCTTCAACTCCCAGCATTCCCAAGTAGCCATGTTGGCTAGGGAACACTGGGAGTTGTAGGACTTTTTTTCTGTCTAAACAAGCATCGGATTTAACCCTAAAGCACATGTTTGAACTTAAAGCTTGCTCATAGCATATAGAATTAATCTCTCTATTCTTACGGTTAGCACACACAGAATGTAGTAACACTCCTATGAAATACAATGAATTCTTATCAACAATGCATGTTACATTCATACTTTGTAACAAGTTATACATTAAGGATTTACAAGGAAAATATTTTTAATTTTTCTTTTGCTGCAAAACTACAATAAATGACCATCAATTGTGCATCCAGTTGATAGGTTTATAAAAAGCAAAACTTATAAACAAACTGATGTCAAAATATGAAATGTTTTGGCATAAAATGCTAGCTTCAGTCCCAAATGAGAGTATGCTGCAATACTATGTCAGAACCAATCAGGAACAGGCCAAACCTGAAAGGGGGAACACAGATTAACCGTGTTCAGCGCCTGTGTTAAACAATCAGGCTGCATGATGTTTATTAATGCAGCTTGATTGTTTAACTTTCTGTCATTAAATTTTCATTTGTATTTCACCATTGACTTGCATAGGCAGGGAAAGGGCCACATGCAGGAAAATGGGTGGTGGTGGGGTGTTGCCTGAAGACTCCTCAGCAGAGAGTGGGATTTTTCCCATGACCACCCTTTTTCCTGAACTCCACTCTTGCTGTTCAGTTACAGCACCACTAACATACTGGCATTGGCAAAGGCCTCCTGAGGAGGAAGGAAATTTATATAAAGAGCACTACCCTTCACAAGAAGAAAACTAGGGCCCTGTCCATGAGGTGGGGACAGGTGGTAGAATGGACTGTATCACTAGGGCAAGGTCAAGACATTTTGCTGCCTGGGGCAGAGCCGCAAATGGTGCCCTCACTCACCCATACGCACACATCTCCAAGGCCAGTTGAATTACTTTGGCACCTGAGGCAGTAAATCCCATAAAACCCATATAAATAGATAATGAGCAGTGTCAGTTTTCCACTTACAGGGAGGAGCATTTCAAATATGTTTTTTGCTACCTGCTGTCTGAAGTCGTGCAATCCGTTCTGCCATCTCATTGTCTTGCATGTACAGATGAGGCTCAACACTGTTAGAAAGCACGTCTTCCATGACTGTTACCCACCTCTTCTTGTAATAGCTACAATTTAAGAGACAAGAAGGCACAATCCAGGGACTTGGGCATATTTTTAATTGCCATAAGTATTACAGTATGTCTAGTAAGTTCCCATAATTTTGACCTCCAATGGCCCTATTATATTATCTGTTATTTTCTGTTATCAAGGTAATGACGTAGCCTACTAGAATCCAAATGCATTTGCATCTTTTCCTTCTTTGATGTAGAGGGCTTTGCTTTTATGCAAGGTTAGCAATGACAACTGTTGCCTGCTGCCAATATCTAATCAAAGCTGAAAGATGTTCCTGCAAAGGCCAACTTTAACCTTTCTAGTATACATCCATTTAATGTGAACAGAAATACATCCCTTCATTCCAATTCTCAAAGGCACAAAAAGTAACTCTTAACTCCACTTTAGAAACTAATAAAGCCAAGTGGGAATACATGTGAAAGAGAGTTAGATGGAGTTTGAGAAGGAACCGGGAAAAATGTTGACAAGAGATGGCCTTTATTTCAGCTTCTGGGAAAAAATAAATGTACTTTTTCTCTGTACTGCTACAGTAAAATGCTGGAGTGCAAAGCCACGAGAGATTGAGATTGAGATTGAGAGAGAGAGAGAGAGAGAGAGAGAGAGAGAAGTTAGGCTATGAATTTTATATGTAACCCTCATGCATTATGCCAGCATAATGTTGCCATGGTGGTAGTGGGCGACGATAAGTGGAGGTGGGGGGATGGAGAGGGAGAAGGAAGGAAGGGACTTCTGACAGTTTATTGTTTATTGACTCACTCCAGGCTCTTTAAAAAACAAAAACAGTCAAAGCCTAAAAATAGAACACGTGCAGGGTTCATGTGCCTGTGAGTCAGAAATCCTTTGACTATTTGAGGTAACAATCAGATCTGGAAAGCAATGTGTCCTCTCAGAAAGTAAAGCAGACAGACTACTTCATCTTGATGATGTAGTAAAGCGTGTGTGGACTGCTTTGAGTAAATGCGTTATGTTCTGCTGACCGTTAAAGAATGTCAGGATTGTTGACTAGCTAAAATATCCCTGCTGTACTGAGCAGGAAAACTATGGCTTCCAAGGAACTTGGAGAACTTGTGAAACACCATAACAGAAAACATCGTATAGGAACTGCAGATTTAGTCACTGAGTGTTGCAGCAGATACTAGCTGAAATAAACACCGGGGGCTGGATCCTAATTTAGGTGCATGCAACTGGGCTGCTGGAAGCAGACTTCTCCACCTCCACAGCAGCTGCCTGAAAATGCTACACAGAAGGTCAGAGGACCCTGTTAAAGGGCGAGTAGTGGCTGGGGTCCCTGGAAATTAGGTGGAGGCACCTTCTGTGAGCAAAGCCCTTCCATCCAGGGAAGGCAGATTCTGGATCCAACCCCAGCCAAAGCACAGAAAGAAAGAGCAGGGGCAGCGCTGATGGCCCCATCTCCGACAGTCCATGCATAGGGCTTCCCCCTCCAATGTCCATAAGGGGTGAGGTCAGCCTAGGCACGTGGAACTGAGGCCAGCATTCCGATTCCAGAAGACCATTCCATCTTCAACACATGAGTGCCCTACATGTGTGTAACATGTGAACAGGACTACAGTTACAACTGCATCATAAAATAATTACATACTCTTACACAATTCATATATCAGTTTGGGGCACTTGTTTCTTCTTTGACTATCCTACCTCTCAACCCCACCCCACCTCAGTTCTACTTAACGCAATTCATGTACAATATCAGGTTCTTGGGCTTGTTTCTTCTTTGACTATCCCACCTCAGCTCTACTCCACCTCAGTTCTAGTTAACACTGGCATAACCTGCTGTCTCTGGCATTCCTTTTTGATGTTCCCTCATCCCTTGAGGGAAATCTCTTGGGAGCTGCATACTAGAATTGGGTGGGGTTGAAGCTGGTAGTGGGCAGCGCTGAAGACAAAAGTGGGTGTGGTCAGAGCTGGCGATGGGCATCCATTTTCTTTCAGGTACCACATTCCTCCCTCCCTCTGTCTCTCCACCACCCCTTCTCTCTTTTCCCCTACTCTCTCTCCCCCTTCTCTTTCTCCTCTCCCTCCCTCTTTCCTCCATGTCCCAAATGCCCCCCCACATGGCAATTAAGCTTAGAAAAAAGGTCCCATTCATGTGAATAAACACTTTTTTCAGGGCCCAAGTTCAACGTGTGTATGGGTGTGAGGGGGCAATGTTATTTTCCTCAGCTGTGGTCAAGCACCAGAAGTGAACCTCACTGGGAGAAAAACATTTAGGGAGAGAGGCTGCATGGAGGTGAGTGCTTCATATCCTTTCCTGTATACCTCTTTGCTCTTTAAATTAGACACTCCATACACACACTTTTTAAATTTTTGTGGCCACTTCCAGAGGGGTAGGTATTATAATCTATTGTAATATAAGTAACAAAGCAATTCACAGAATAACACATTTCTTATGGCATATAGGGAGTGATGTCAGGGGGCAGAGCCATGCCCTGACATAAGGGGTGGTGCCACACCCCCTGATGTTGTCTGGTCCATGGGGTGCAGGGTTTGTTGCAATCCAGCCCCCCACCCAAAACAGTTCTGCACCCCTGCCATATGTGCTTGTTGAACAGAGTCTACATCATTAGGCCTTTAATTCACAAAAGCTTAGGTCAGAGTAAAGTTAAGTCTTGAAGATGCCACTTGACGCTCTCTCTTTGTTACAGATCTGGGTTGAGACTAGGGCTGAGGTGAATTCCTCTGGCAATGGCCACTTCCCCCTCCCACCAGAATCCCCTACAGAACTAAATAATGTTATTCCAGGGGCATTGGAGGGGACAATGGAATTTTCCTTGTGGCAGCCACCAAAAATAGCTCTACCATCTCTTCCACAGGTGGCAGCAACAATCATAAAAAGAATGAAACTGCTTCCCACTGCCACGGAATCCAGCAGTCATCCCCCCACCAAACATTTTGACCTCTGCCCTGCCCTGAAATTCATCCCCCACCCCCAGTTCCACCTCATGAATGAGATGGCATTCCATCTGTGCCCTAGCTTAAATACATGGATGAACTGCCATCAAATCTATCTTGTCCCCAAGATTCATGTTTTCAGCCATGTTCTCCTTTACATATATTTGAAACCATGGAAAAGACAAAGCAGATATCTGTATCAGCACATAATATGGGTAAAATAATACCTGCAATGAAATTGTCACCAAATCATAACTTTAAGAGAAATTTTCAAAATGACCATGGACAGACCTCATAATGTAGGGTGATTGACAGCATTAGAAGAGTTGCTTAATTCTAAAGATTAAAATATGAATGCTGTCAATGCTATATAAAATGCATCTGAAACAACTGGAAGAGCATACTTAAAGTGGGAGCAATCTCTGAATGTTCATCTGACAATAGAATCATCTTATTTATGTTTTTATAGATCCAAATGTTTGTTCTCTGTCGTAGAAGTTTTACAGAATGCTATATAGAATGTACTATCAGCCAGAAAAGATTAAGGCTACAATCCTAGGCACACTTACCAGCGAGTAAGCCCCATTAAACACAGTGAGGCTTACTTCTGAGTAAACATGCATAAGATTGCATTGTAAACAAATTACACTGTGAAACGAACAAACAAAACTTCTGATTATTGTTGGCACTTTGGCCTAGATGGAGCAAACTTGATGCACATATAATGTCACTGTGAAAAGCTCAAGAATTATTGAAAACAGATTGTGGATTGCCAAAATTGTAGAATATAGTTTGCTCCAATGTTCTGTTTATCAGGCTCTTTCAAAGACAAAATAATAGCAAGATGTTTTGATCTTGTGGAAAATCTGAATAACAAATAGAATAAAAACTGGATATCAGTAAAGCAGCCTTGAAAAAATAGTGATGAAAAATCATAGGGGCTGAGGCTTATGAATAACTGCCTGCATTAGAAAATATGGGGTGAGCCAGGTGTTGTTCTTTGAGTTCTTTGGAGAAAAAAAGGGGGAGATATGTTTCAATTGTTTCTGGAACGTGACATTTAAAAGCTGTGAGGCCTTGAGATATGTACTGTCATGACTGGTGGTGCCAGACAGGCTATTATACGGTTTGTATTTTATTTTGATTCTTAAATAATAAAGAAGACTGAACAAATCAGAAACAATATTCAGACACACACACACAGAAATCTTGTAGTTGGTGACATGCAGTTACTGCTAGGCCCTGGGGCTCTTTTTTGTTCTGAGGGGAATCTTATGCAAGTAGTGTGCAGCCACCTCCTGTACACTAATAGTGCCAAGACTGGAGCTGTCACCCACAAGCCTAGGCCTAGGAATACAGCTACAAGTCCACCATTTTCCTTGGCTTCAGTTTGACAGCATAAGAATCTTTTGCTCCTGGCAAACTTGCTAGGGGAAGCCCTTCCGTCTACAATTCTGAGCTGCATTTCTCAGCTGTCTTCGCCATTGCTATAATTTCTTTTTCTATATCAGTGTATAGAACCAACTGAGGATAATGCTTCATGTGTGTGATGAAATGCAGTACTTCACTGGAAAAAGAGTCAAAGGACTGTGCAAGTTTCTTTATTGGCTTTATTTGGTTTTTTTTTCTTTGCTTTATTGACTTGATTGGTTTCTTTCTTTCTTTTCTAAAAAGCTGTATAACGTATTCAAAGCAGCCTACATGCTCTATGATGAATAAAACTGGGCCCCAACTGCAAGCATTCAAGTCAGAATGGATTAGACAAGCATCTTAAAAAAAAAGTTCAGTAGATCTATATTTTTCATCTAGAAGTCTGCCAAAATTCTGCCACAGCTTCTTTTTACATGGTGTATGGTGCTTCACTCACAGAAAATGCCTTCATTTGATATCTGGGGATCCCTGTCCTTCCCCCTCCACACCACAGCTTGCTCCATTCAGCGGGGTTCCCTGACCCTGGCCCTCTGTGTAGCACTTTCAAAGGGATGGAAGAGCTGCTGTGGGAAAGAACGGTGGGGAGGTCTGTGACCACAAGCCCTGTTGAATGTGCCTAAATCTGGATCCAATCCATAATAGCTAAAGGGAGGCATCTATCCCCCCAGAATAATTTAAGAATGTTAAAGGTGGTGGCAATCTTGAAATATCTGTGTATTATCAAAAGTGATAATACACAGATTATACAGATAATACACAGGCGGCGGTTCGGCAGCGTTTCATCGGGGGCGGCGGCCGGTCTCCCGACCGGCTGCCACCGCCACCATTACAGAATAAAAAAGTAAGTAAAAAAAACAAAAAACACACCCATGATAGGCTACGTGATGATTTACGTTGCCTATCACGGCTAGATTTCCAAAGTCAGCCGTGATAGGCTACGTAAATCGTCACGTAGCCTATCACGGGTGACTTTGGGAAAAAAAAAAAAAAAAGCACGTACGCAAATGGCGGCGGCCCATGGGCGCCGCCATTTGTGTTCCTTATTTTGGCACGTCTAGTCTACGTAAAGATTTACGTAGACTACGGCGAAAATAAGGGAATGCTATTTGCGTTGCCCTTATTTTCGCCATAGGCTACGTAAATCTTTACGTAGACTAGACGTGCCAAAATAAGGAACGCAAATGGCGGCGCCCATGGGCTGCCGCCATTTGCATACGCACTTTTTTTTTCCCCCAAAGTCACCCGTGATAGGCTACGTGATGATTAACGTAGCCTATCACGGCTGACTTTGGAAATCTAGCCATGATAGGCTACATTAATCGTTACATAGCCTATCACGGGGTTTTATTTGTTTGTTTGTTTGTTTTTTACTTTTTCTTTCACGGCCGGGGAGACGGGGCGCTTCTCCCCGGCCTGAATTTCGGCCGGGCGAGGCGGGACGCCTCCCCCCCTTGCCTGAACTTCGGGGGGAGAAGCAAAGTGCCTCCCCCCCCCACCGCGAATCACCCCTGTGAAAAGGTAAGTGACTTTCGTACATCCCTACCACTACCTCTGTCCTGGGGCCAGGCACAACACTGACCCTTTCATGCCTGCATTGTGGTGGATGCATAATGGGGGCCAGCCTGCCAACCCAGCTTATGTTGTGGCCGCTTGCAGTAGCAGCACAAAAATCCCCCAAACCCCTACAAAACAAGAAAGAAGTGTGCTATAAGCCCTGCCAATGGGGAGCCCTACCTGTCAGAAACTGTTGGGAATTTCTCCTCCCCTGAAGAAATTTGGGAATTCCCCCCCCCCCGCATTTCTCAGACCACAAATTGGGTGTAGAATTTCAAGAGTCCATTTGCACGCAGCTCTAATATATTTTTATGTGGGGAAATCGGTATTTCAATTGAAGCAGTGCATCCACTAGTTCTGTCCTGGCTATAACTCTGCTCTCCAGGTATGTGGTGGGTGGGTATGTGGAACTGGCAGCTATGGGTTAAGAAGACACAAAGCTGCTTCTTTCAGTATCAGGGAGGGGGAAGAAATCTGGACTGGGTGGGGTGCGAATAGGTTTGAAACATAGGAATCAGAAAATGTTAGAAGAAACACTTGAGAAAAGGAAGGTGGGTAGACAGAGATAATGGTCAGAGAGTAGTGGTGAGGATTTATAAAACACAGACTCTTTGGGACAGGGAAAATGTTTATATTGCATAATACTACAACCCTGGGACAAGGCAAACCTCAAATCTGGTTTATCGTAGTGTTCCGTTCTTATACCACATAAATAGGGAAACTGTAGTTATAAAAACTGTGACAGGAACAAAATATCCTTCAGATCCCCCTTCTCAGTCTCCATAATATTTAGGAATTACCCATTTTCTTCTCCTCGTGCTTTTCAGAAGAGATGCTGAAATGTTCAGAATGATGCAGAGACATGATGGCACAGAATAACAGATTGTGTTTGTTTTTACTCTGAGGCTCTTTGATAGCCAATATTGCTGCAATAAATGGGTGTTCTTTACTACTGCCAAGGTTCAAGCAAATTATGGCTTTCAGATATTTTTGTGTAAGGTAAAAGGCTAGAAGGTGGCTTTGAAGCCTTAAAGGTAAACCATTCCTGAAGTGAGAAAGTCAGTGATTGACACTGTGACAGCAGATACAGGTAACTGCTGCACTTCAGCAAGGGTCTGAATCTTCAGGACAAAGCAGAATGGTTTTCAGAGCCCAAGTGATGTCTCTCTAAAATCCATTTCCCCCTTCAGGAACTGTAGGAACTTTAAAGAGGTGTGATGACCCTGCTGTCATTCTAGCATAAAACCTCTCACTGAAGTCACTGTGTGATTTTGGCAAACATATATGGCCAGCCTTAGAAATTATGGGGATTTTATGGAAGGTCTTGGAATGGAAGAGTCTTGAAATATGTCACCTGATGGAGAAAAGAGGTGCAAAGTCCTTGGCTCTTTTGAAGAATGGCTTGGAACTCAGAAAAAGAAATTAGGAGCAAGGAGCCTGCTTGTTTGGTTTCTTTTGTGTTTCAGTATTTATACTCTGCCTTTTATGCCATATCACATCAAGTCAGCCCACAACATAAGCCCACCCACATAACTATCTATTAAAAACATAGATCAAATGGTCATTAAACAACAAAGCAGCAGTAGAGCAACAGTGGGGCTGGCAACAATGAGTAGACAATCCCATCTAATAATAAATAAAAACAGTTGTTGGCAGGATGGGTGGGTTGGGCAGTAGAAGAAACAAAAGAGGACACCTGTTGTGAATATGAAGCCCATTTTCACCCAGTGCTGGGTCCAGGTTTTTGAGGGCCCTTGGGCAAAAGACCCTCAATGGTCCTTCTCTCCACCATTGTCACCAGCTGCTGTTGGCCTTCTTCCTCCTCTTTGTGATCATTGCTACCACTTGCTTGCTTGACAGGCAGAGAGCAAGTGAGCGGTCAGCAGTGGCTTCTACTGCTTCCTCTTCTCAGCACTATCATTGTCTGGGCTAGAGCAGGAGGCAGGTTTACACAAGTAGGTTGCAATGGTGAGGAGGAGGAGCAACTCCAGGGGGCTCTTGTCAGTGGGCCCCTGCTGGGTGGGTGGGCTGGGGGGTTGGCAGGTGTCTGTTCATGCCTAACTTTGACACCAATCTACATTACAACTTTAAACTGGTTTCAAACCAGTTTATCTAAAGGGATCCTGCAGTTTCATGAGGGTACTGAGAATTCTTTGCTAGAGACCCCTGTCCCCTGCCCAAGCGGCCCTATTCCTAGAGGTACAATTCCCAGAATTCCTGAATTTGGTAGCTGTAATCACTAAAAACAGGTTTGAAACCAGTTTAAAGTTGTAATGTAGATTGCCCCCAACCCTCTTTTCATCATCTGCTGCCAGATGCTGGGGCAGGTGGTGGTTTTGAAAGCAGGACCAAGGGAAGGATGGATTACTACGGATTACTGAGCAGTAGGCAAAGTGATAGAACGAGCCAGCAGCAGAACTGCAGGTGAGGTGGCTGAGGCTGTTCCCCCTGCCTGAAAACAGTCAACCAAAGTAAGCATCAATAGCAGCATTCATTTCTAGAAAGCTTTTGGAGATACAATGCCAGTTTCTAGGACAGGTTTTTTCTCCAGAAAAAGAAAAGAATAGGCAGTGGTCCAGCTGGCAGTGCAGCTGTACAAGTTTCAGTACAATTCAGATTGGCCCATGCTAGAACACACTTGGCTGGTTAAGCAACCTGCTGTGACAGGGGCAAGAAACAGCAGTGGAGGGTCACAGCAGGAAAAAGGGAAGCAAGCAGGCAACAGCTCCAGTACCTTTCCCCGTGTAAACCTGAATATTTCGCAGAACCTGTACATGAAGTTAAAAGGAAATGAATTGGAATCCTAGTACATTGACATGGCCCGTGTAAATAAATACCACATGGAGAAGGAAACTCGCTTTGCATGAAAGCTGGCGCTGAGTTTATTTTCAGCCAGGGTTTCCAGATGTTTTGCACTTTTGAAGCAATTTTGATTCCGTCTTAGGCAAAATATGTGCAGAATTTCCAGGGGAGCCTGAGGAATGTTGATACAATCCTGCATCTCTCAAGGGGTTGGGGTTGGGGGTCCACATACAGCCCTTTGTTGGGCCTTTTCTCAGCATGAGCCTCTTCCTTGAGAACATGATGCATTTCTGGAGCACTGGAGGGAGATTTGTGAACTATAACAGCAGTGTGACATGTCTGGGTAGCAGCTGCATCCTGTTGGCTCCCATACGATGTAGCATGGAGGGCCATTGCTTTGTGGTAGCACATCCTTCGCAGGCAGAAAATCCCAGCGTAATCCCTGTTTTCTCATATTAAAGCAGCCTTTCCCCGCCTGGTGCCTTCCAGACGGTTTGCACTTCTGACAGGCCCAGCTACCATGGCTAATGATGTTGGTAGCTGTAGTGAAAAGTATCTGGAGGATGTAAGGTGGCCATGTGTCCTCTTTTACAGGGGGAAATCCTGTATTTGAAGGGCTGCCAGAGGATTGTCCTATATTTTGAAGGTCATCCTCTGTTTGAAGGGCTGGCCAATCTGAGTCCGGTATAAAGATAAACAACCATCAGAAGGGAGAGATGGGCCTTGACTTTGCCTATCAACCGCACCTGGGGTGTGTTTCCACACTATCACCTTCACTTCTTGTCCAACTTTGTTGCGATGTTTCCCCAATTACATCTTCTCTCTCACGTGTTTCCATGTCCTAAAATACTCAGTTTATCATCGTTGTACCCTGGGGGTCTGCACTGTTTCCACGGACCCCTGATCACATTATTCTCTTGATGGCTGGAGTTTTTTGGAGTGGGTTGGGTCTGCTTACCCTGTCTGTTTTCCTGCCTCCTCGTCTTTCTGATTCCCCCCTCCCTTGCCCCCTCTGCCCTCCTGAAGTTTCCCGCTCTGGCCAGTCTCCTCTTGCTTTCCCAACCCTTTTGTTTTGCTTTAGAGAAGGAGCGAAAAATCTAGGGATGGCGGAGAATTCCGCCACGGATTTCAGTGAGGCCACGCACTGGCACAGGGCCCCCTGAAACCTGTGGCGGAACAACCTCCTACCCCCCGCCAGCCCACAGAATCCCCCTGGGACGAAGCTTACCTGGGGCGGGGGCAGAGACAGCTCCGGCGGTGGCTCCAGCAGCAGCGGTGGCAGCTGGTCTCTCAGCTGGTTTCTGCGGCTGCAAATGGCGGCCGTCGTAGCGGCCGCCATTTGCTTCCTTCCAGGCTGCCATGAAAGGCTACCTAAGTATTTACGTAGCCTATCACGGCAAAGAGTAGGGGCACAAATGGCAGCTGCTACACCGTTTGCGCCCCTGCTCTTTGCCGTGATAGGCTTAGGGATGTACAAAAGTCACTTACCATTTCGCGGGTCTGCTTTGCGGTGGGGGGAAGCGCTCTGTCCCTCCGCCCGGAATCCTGCCCGGCCGGCTCCGCTCAGCGGGGATTGTGCAGAGCCGCTGGCTGGCTCCGCTGGCAGCTGGACATCCGGCCGCTGGGCAGCAGGGATGCAAATGGCAGCGGCTGTAGCCGCCACCGTTTGCGTCCCTGTACTTAACCATGATAGGCTATGTAAATATTTATGTAGCCTATCATGGCAAAGCAAAAAAAAAAACACGTACGCAAATGGCAGCGGCTATGGTGGCCACCATTTGCGTTCGCTATTTTTGACCATTGTAGCCTATGTAAATATTTACGTAGGCTAGAAAGGCTAAAAATAGCGAACGCAAATGGCGGCTGCCATAGCCGGTGCCATTTGCGTGTGCTGTGCCCAGCTGCAGCCGGCCAGGAGACCAGCCGCCCCCACCCCCCCGCCACCCCTGCCGCAACTGCCGGCCCCGCTGCTGAACCTTCCGCCGCCGCCACCTCACCTTCCGCCGCCCCCGCCGTCCCCGCCGCTGCTGCCGCCCCCGCCACCCCCGCCGCCCCTGCTGCACCTGCAGCCCCTGCCACCTCCGCACCTTCCGCTTCTGCCGCCGCATCTGCCCCAGGTAAATCCCGTCCTGGGGGGTTCCGTGGGGCCAGTGGGGGGGGCAGGAGGCTATTCCGCCACTGATTCCGGGGGGCCAAATGCCAGTGCATTCGGCCTCACTGGAATCCGTGGCGGAATTCTCCGCCATCCCTAGATAGGCTACGTAAATATTTATGTAGCTTATCATGGTAAAGGTAGCCACGCAAATGGCGTAGTGGCCGCCGTTTGCATAGCTGCCTTTACCGTGATAGGCTAATACTTACATATCCTATCATGGCAAAGAGCAGGGCCACAAAATCAAAGAGCTGTGTCTGGAGCTTCCCCCCCCCCCCGCTTAAACCTTCTTTGTTGCCCCTAAAATGGGGATTTAAGCTGCAATTGTGCATTAACGAAGGGACGAAAAAGCCAAGTGTTGTGGCCAGTCTCTTCCCTGCCTTCCCAGCCTTTTTGTTTTGCTTTAGAGAAGGAGCGAAAAATCACAGCTCTGTGTCTGGAGCATCCCACACCTCTTTAAACTTTATTTCTTGCCCCTAAAACAGGTGCTTATGTGTGCATCGTTTCATATCTGCCTGACTACTCCCTCCAGGATCATCTCCCCCTCTCCTTCACTAGGGATGTATGAATCCCTTACCTTGTTCTGTTGTGGGCCCCCAGAATCTTCCCCGGCCAGCTCCGCTCCGCGGCAACTCCGCAGAGCCGCTGGTAGGGATGGATGAAAGTCCCTTACCTGATCCCGAAGCTTGCTTCGCATTGGGGGGGAGGGGCTCCGTCCCTCCCCCCGAAATTCTGGCCGGGGGGGAGGCGCCCCGTCCCTCCCCCCAAAAATTCTGGCTGGGGGGGAGGCGCCCTGTCCCTCCGGGCGAAATTCTGGCCGGGGTGGAGGTGCCTCGTCCCTCCGGCCGCGAAACCTCCTCTCCTGCCGGGACGCAAATGGCGGCAGCCGTAGCCGCTGCCGTTTGCGTCCCTGCAGTCAGCTATGATAGGCTACGTAAATGTTTCCATAGCCTATCACGACTGAATTTAAAAAAAATGGAGGAGTACGGTATTTTTAAAAAGGAACCAGCTTTGCTGTGAAGAGAGGCTTTCCTCCCCCCCCCTTTCTCCTTTCCCCTGAAAGTCCAGATGCACCTGCATTTCAGGAGCAAGCCTCACTGAGCACAATGGGAGTTACTTCCTAGTAGACACATATATGCTTGTTCTGGGAAAGGTGGCGCGGGGACACAAAGAGGGAAACTAGCCCCCATTTTAACCCAGAGGACCTCATTGACCACAAGGGGAGTTACTTCTGAGGAGACAGTAATGTGTTTGTTGTGGGAAAGAGAGTGAAACCAGCCCCATTTTAATGCACAGGATCTCTATATGGAAGCTGTGAAGGAGTTACATCCTAAGGCAATGGATCAAAGCCTCAAGATCGTGCTTAATCGCATTTATGGAATTGGGCTTAAAAGCGTGCCATTTCAATTGAGGGGGAATCTCTGTAAGTTCTGATGTAGGCATTCAAAGGCAAGCCTCATTCAGCACAACGGGAGTTACTTCTGAGGAGACACTTATGGGTTTGTTGTGGGAAATAGACTGAAACCAGCCCCCATTTTAATGCACAGGATCTCTATGTGGAAGCTGTCAAGGAGTTATGTCTTAAGGCAATGGACCGAAGCCCCGAGATTGCGCTTAATCGCATTTCAAGAATTGAGGGCTTTGATATGTGCTGTGTCAGTTGAGGGGCTTCTCTGTCATTTCTGTGGTCACTGAGAGGGCAAGCCTCATTCAGCACAATGGGAGAAAACACCCCTTGACTGGGCTCATGGGCTGTGTTCTGGTCCTTGTTTTCAATGATGTTTTAAAAGTTGGTCCCTCAGCATTCTGCTCCAAAATAGTGATGAAACTTCTGGAAAATAGGGAGGGAAAGGGCTGGGTCACTGAGGTTGGAGAGACACACCCACAAAGGCTGGGCTACACGCCCCATGGGCAGGACTATGATACCCGACCCAGTGCGATTGTGGAAACAGGTCAGTAATGGAGCCACTGTAAGCTGGAAAAGTCGGACTATAAGCAGTCTCAGAAGAAGCAGTTTTTCAGTATCAAGGAAACACAGAGACCTCACCGTGCAGCCAGGTTGGAGTAAATTGCTGGTGGAAACACAGCCCTGGACAGTAGACTGAGCAAGGCACCATGATTACCTGGTCGCAGTCTTCTATACTATGGTGAGATTACCATCTTTCTGTTTAAATTATTATTTCTAAATTTGCATCTATACATATAAATGAGCATGTGCACATTTTATGCAAATCAGTGTCCTCTTTTGTCCTCTGTTTTGGTGATTCCCAAGTGGCCACCCTAGCCACAGGCAGCAGGTTGAAGAAGGCTATGTTAAAGGATCAGATAGAAGATGATATGAAAGACCTCTGACTGAGAACCCAAAGAGCCAGTGCTGGTCAGAGTAGTCAATATTTGGCTATATGGAAAAGCAGTCTGACCTGGCATAAAGAAGCTTTCTGCTTTCTTCCTACTGTAGCTCTGCAGGTTGAAAAGAGTTGTGTGGCTTGAGTTTCTTGTGCAATTGCATAAGCATCTGCATTGGGCATGAAGCATCTGTTTCACAGCAGGCTAAGCAAACTAGAAGAGTAAGGCAGTTGGTTAGCAGATCTAACAGCAGGTTTATCAGAGAAAGTTCAGAAGTGTTTCAGATAAAGCCTTAGTCTTCAAAGGAAGCAGGTTTTTCTAAAAAAGATTAAAAAATGACCTGAAGATTCCTTAGCAACCTTGCAAGCTTCATTATGCCATCAACATCCTACTGTTTGAAGATGAGGATGAATGCCTTGCTTCTTTGGAGTTGCCCAAAGATCACAGCCAAAACAGAAGATCTGCTAACCAACTGCCTTACTCTGCTAGTTTCCTCCCCTGTATCCACAGAAATCACTCTTTTCCCAGTCTGTTCCATCCCCCCCCCCAAACTCGACAATCATGAAAGGAACACCATGTTCTAGCTGCCCTGCTCTGATCAGTTGAAGTTTCAAAGCTTTGACATTAAGGCTCTCTAAATGCGTTATTTTGATTCATGGGAATCTCAGGAGTGTGCAGTTTGGGGACAAGCCTCATTGTCCACAGTGGGAGTTACTCCCAAGTAGATACACATATGTTTGTGCTGGGAGACACAGGGAGGGGAAATGGATGGGAACCCAGCCCTCTTTCTAACTGGATGCTGTGCAGGACCTTCATGATCGAAGGTGGAGAATCACAGTTTTGAGAAAGCACTTTACAGCCTTTAGGGAATTAGTGCTTTAAACTGTGCCATTCCTAGGGGCGGGGGATCTCTGTAAATTCTGATGTGGGCATTCGGGGGAGAAGCCTCGTTGACCACCATGGGAGTTACTCCCAAATAGACACACATATGTTTGTGCTGGGAAAGACAGGGAGGGGAAAACAGAAACCAACCCCCTTTCTAACCCGATACTGTGCAAGACTGGAATGATTGAAGGTGGAAGTAGTTACTTCCAAATGGCAACAAACCAAACAAGGGAGAATCGAGGCTTTGAGAAAGCACTTTATAGCCTCTAGGGAATTAGTGCTTTAAAATGTGCTATTTCAGTTTGGGGGGGGGGAGTCTGTAAATTCTGCTGTGCACATTCAAGGCACAAACCTCATTGATCACAATGGGACTTACTTTATACCAGGCTCACAGTGAAAGGCACACCCCCGGGCAGGGGTAGCATACCTGAGGTAAATGTGGGGGTTGGGGCACATAAGAACTATACCAGGGAGAACCTGACTTAAGGAAAAGAATCAGACTTTAATCAGATTTTAGCATTTTAGCTTTCTAAATTTTTATCTTTGCTGTTTTAAATCTGTATTTTAAACTCCTGCACTGCTGCTAGGTTTTATTGTGGTTGTACTGTTATACTGTGGTTTTAATGTTCTGTATATTTTAAATTGTTTTATTGTGTGTTGCTTGGATTTAATTTTTGTGAACCGCCCAGAGAGCTTCGGCTATCGGGCGGTATAGAAATGAAATAAATAAATAAATAAATAAATAAATTCAAGCAGTCTCAGGTTTTTCCCTGATAAGCTCCAGGGTGGCTGCTGGATGGCCATGACATCATATATCTCTAACGACCTCCAAACGTAGACAGTTCGGAATAAATCACTCATGCAGACACCCCCCTGGCCGCTCAGGAAGAGCAACCTTCTTTTTCAACTCAGAGACACATGCGACTAGGCTCTGTAGTCCCGTTAACCTGGCATACGGCTGCAGTCCAGATACAGGAGCACTGGCATCTGAAGCGGTTTTCCCACTGCTACTGACCCCCCCACTGCTGGTGCTGGAGCAGTGGCCGACAAGGTAAGTTTGGAGGCAGGTGGGTGGGAAGAGTTTGAGGCTTACTAGAGTCTTGGGGGAAGGGTGGGACCACATCTCAGCTGATGACATCACTGGGGCACGATGGACACCAATTTGGCTCAGAATGGGAAGAAAATAGCTCCACTTTCCAAGCCTAACTGGGGGGTTTGCCCCATGGCTCATTTTGACATGATGCATGGTGCAGAGGGCTTTGCTTTGCTTCCATTACAGGATGTAATGAATGTAATTACACAGCTGCCTTCTGAGACTGGGTTCATGCATGACTGTGGTGGTGTGTGAGCCACAGAAATGTCACACTTTCCTGTACCACTGCGGTAACGTGCTTACTGGATTATGTAGGAGGGGTTCATACTGAGGCTCCTCCTACATCATCCATTGGCTTTTCCTTCCATGTTCTGCACTTCTCATGTTACCCAGCAGCAGAGGAATCAGTACTACTAGTGCTGTTCCTACACCACCAAGGTCACATGATAACCCAATCTGAGCATGAGTAGGGATGTACGAAACACTTACCTGGTTTCGTCCAGGGACATCTGCAGTGCGGGGGGAAGCGCTCTGTCCCTCCCCTTGAAATCCTCCCCGGCCAGCTCCGCTCCGCAGCGACTCCATGGAGCCGCTGGCCGGGGCCGCCCGCAGCCAGACATCTGGCCGCTGGTCTGCGCAGGGACGCAAATGGCGGCCGCCGTAGCTGCTGCCATTTGCGTCCCTGTCTTTTGCCGTGATAGGCTACGTATATATTTACGTAGCCTATCACAGCAAAAGACAGGGACACAAATGGCATAGCGGCTGCCATTTGCATTCCTGCCTATTGCTGTGATAGGCTACGTATATATTTATGTAGCCTATCACGGCCTCCACAGGGACACAAATGGCATCCCTGCGTTAGCCGTGATAGGCTATGTAAATACTTATGTAGCCTATCACGGCTATGCGTGGGAAGGCAAATGGTGGTCGCAGACGTGGCAGCCATTCGCAGAGCACCGGACTGCCGCAAACAGGTAGGCTCCATTCCAGGCCCATTTCGGTGGGTGGCAGGGGGGGTTGCTTCGTTCCGCCACGGATTCTGGGGGGGCGAATGCCCTGGAATTTGGCCTCCCTGGAATCTGTGGCGGAATTCTCCAACATCCCTAAGCATGAGTTCTACTGGTGCTGAAGGAAGGGAGACTTTTCTAGGCCTCATTTTACTTTCCTCCTACTGTCAAAGCTATTGCCCACTATCAGGCTGAGGCTTCAAGCTCCAGAATGTAATGAATGTGAAACTCTCTTCCATATATTTAGAATGAGTTGACATACATAGACCATGGATACTTGAATCTATATTTGAAAGCTATATAGTCATATGTGGCTGAAAGGGTAGGGAGAAAAAAATAGCAAAGGTCCTGCTGAGGGAGCCGCAAAGGCAGTTAAAAGAAGACAACATTTATAAAATCTATCTTTGACCTATGGCCATGAAAATCTCTGTACAGTTCCAATTAGTCCAATTTACTGTGTGCAGCACTATCAAAACTGATGAGTAAGGTCAAGACCAGCTCTTTAATAGCCTCAGCTGCCCCTGAAATCTGTAAAAATAAAACTCATAAGAAATTATGAAAGTCAAGAGGAGCAGCATGTAGCACCGAGAATGCTAAACATCCTTGGAGAATAGAAAGGAGACAGAACAAAATGTTGTTGAAGAAACAATGGAACAGATGAGGGGGCCTCGCTCCCTTTAAAAATACAACAAAGCATTGGGACATTATTACAGCACATTTCCCCAGAGCCTTCTACATTCATATTCAATGGAGGGTTTGCAGTTCAGGAGTTGGAAAGCTTGACGGCCTGTGTTTACAATCCTGCAGATAAATTCCTGCCAGAAAAGAATTTGCCTCCACTGCCTTTTGAAAACACAGTTTCACATTAGGGTGATGAAGATATGGGGCACAGAGAGGTAGTTGCTCTGCATTCATCCCTTGTTCTTGCATGATATCTGATGACCTACAAAGGTCAGTACTAGTGTATTCAAGATGCATAGTGTATTTCTCAAGCTGGCTCAGCGTATAATATTATTGTATTCTTAAAAGCAGAGAATCAAAGCTGGAAGAAGAAGAAAGGCAATCTAGTCTTGCCCTGCCCCAAACTGAAACCATTAACCTACTGGGTCCTCACAAACTGAAGTCCTTGAAGGTTTTGAACAAGGCCCAATCTCCCAACTTCAATTGTCCATCTGTAAAATTAGAATAATTGTCTAATTAGGAACATACGAAGCTGCCTGATACTGAGTCAAACCATTGGTCCATCTAGCCCAGTATTTTCAGCATTGACAGACAGCGGCTCTCTAGGATTTCAGGCAAGATTCTTTCTGAGCCCTACCTGGAGGTTTCAGGGATTGAACATGGGATCCTCTGCATGTAAAACATGTGCTCTACCATGGAGCTATGGCCCCTCAATTAGCTGAACAGTTGAATTATTGTTGGGGGTTTTGTGAAATAAGAATTGTAAGTGACCACATGCAGTAATTTTTTTTGGCATAAATTAATTTTAATAGAACTGTAAGACAACTAAAAAAATTGAGGTTCGACAGTTGGGCAACACCTTTATTGGGACCAACCAAAATTCCAGAAAAAAATGTGCATGCTTTCTAGTTCTCCAGAACTCATCAGGCTAGGTGGTACAAAAATTAAGGGATGCGGGGGGGGGGGGGAGAAAAGTCCAAAAATTTGGCCAGTTATTGTGACCATAAGGTCTGCAGTTTCAATAGACCCAGTCTCAAAATGGAGATTTGCAATCTGATGAATTAGCTAGTGGTAGGTGTTGCAGGTATCAGATTACACCTACCATTGCATTTTGGGATAGAGAAGCAATAGATGATTTCCATTTCTGAAAACACCAAGGCCAACTGTAATTTTGTTTTTCCCCTTGCCTTGGGCAAAATATAGAGATTCCTGGATTAGCAAAGAGCAGAATTTTTGTACCACCTACTCTGATGAAGAATTCTGGAGAAGTTGAAAGCTTGCACATTTTTGTGGAATTTTGGTTGGTCCTAATAAAGTTATTGCCTAACTATGGATCATGGACTTCTTTTTTTGTTTGTTCCTCATGGACCAACATGGCTATCCCTGTGTTTTTCTATGTGCTTCAGAGAATAACTGAAGGCATTATTAGTTAAGAACTGGAACCAAGTTAAACTTTCAGAGAATGTAAGCAGGACCTATTGACAACAGTATTAGATACATGCAGTAGTGTAGTGGCAAATTCAGAAGCGCAGGGTCCCTTCGTGACAGTCACAGCCACGCCCCTTCTAAGATTATACAACCTTGTAAAATATACAGTCTTCAACTGGGATCCAAAAACAGTGCAGCTGAGAGTAAGGCAGGGGTATTTCAATTGGACGTCTGAGAAAAAAAATGCAGGGCTGTTAAAATCTCACTCACTCACTCACACACAAACATTTTAGGTTTTCAAAATATGATACTCCATGGAAGCGTCAACCTCTCAACTTAGCCCTCATGGACAGATCCCATCTCATTTACACAGCCCCCTTGCACGCTCCCTTAGCACCCCAACATTACCCATTAGCCTTTCCTAAGCTCCTTCATTATATCTCTCGCATCCCGCAACAGAAACATCCACAGACCCAGCTGGATTGAAACACACACACACCTACCTTCTTTCTCCTCTCCTCCCCCCAACTGATTTTTTTTCTGTTTCCCTTCCCTCCACCCGGCCCCAGGTTTGTTTGCCCAGGTACCTGCCAACGTTGTATCAAAATATGTAGCCAACATAGCAGGTTGCATTTGGCAATTCTGCTTGCTGTAGAAATTAATGTTCAAGAATTAAAAGTGCAATCTAATGCGTCTTTATTTCGAATTAAATTTACAGAGATCTTGGGAAGGCAGCTAAGCTGCAGCCCTACGCACACTTACCTGAAAGAAAGACCGATTGGCAATTGAACCTAGTGGGACTGACTCTGAGTAACATGCATAGGATTGTGTGATAAATCCTAAAACCTGGCACAAACCAGCCACCTGCCCTGCCCCATAAGTAAATAATGGTGGCAGCACCCCCCTCCCCCGCTGCTGCCATGGCCAGCAGCAGCAGTAGCAGCCCTGAATAGGTGGCCAGTGTTGCAGGGGATGAGGGCAGTGCCAGGCGCGCAGGCACGGAGCAGGGATGGGCAGAGAAGCCAAGGGCTGAGGAGGAGGGGGGGCGAGAGGAGGCTGCAGAACACCTTCAGGCTCCCTCCCTCTCTCGCTCGCTCCCTCCCTTTGTCTGGCCAGCAGCCAAGAGGCAGCCACCCACACTCCCTCTGCTCCCTCCTCCTTCCCTAGCAGACCGTGACCCGGCTGGGGGCTGGCTTCAAAAAAAGTGCCAGAGCGACGCCTCGGTGTGACCCACCACCACTACACCACTGATGATCTGTGTTTGAGCTTTTAGAGTTTGTTTCTTTCTATTAAAAGGCTCATTTTTAAAACAAAAATGTAAAGTAACTCTTTAGGCATTTAAGAAGGTTCTGGTAAAATTCTTAACCCAAGGGCTAAAACAGATCCCGCACAAGGTACTTGTCTGAACATATGCTTTTAACTTTGTCCTATATGATGGAAGGAAACTCGAAAGAAATACAGTTGGGGATTGTGTAACATTTTTGGAACAGGGACATTGTGTTCAGAATTCCCCTAAATCTGGTTTTTCACCCCATCACAAAGCAAATAAAACATTTTGACAGTGTAGGCTTTTGCTAATTTAAAATGTACTCAAAAACCCGTAGCTCAAGTAAAAATAAAAATAAAAGGCCAGGATGTACACAGGAAAAGAAGATGAACTGACTAGTTATTAGGAAATGGAAATATGGCACTGGTAAATCTTTGCCCTTAGTAAAATATCATTTTTGAAATAATGAGCATTCAGACAAGATGAATGTAGATGGTGATTAAAGACACTGCATACATATAAGAGAAATAAAAATACGATTTTCCCCCACAGGTCTTAGCTGAGGATGATAAATATCCTTGAGACTATAAAAGCTAATCACCCTTTTAAATAATGGAGCATCATCTAAAAATGCCTTGAAACCATGAACTTATAAAGGAGAAAATAATAATTTTAAAAGACACAATAACTAGACACAAAATTGCTCTAAGATACACAAGACTTGACCCCATTCTCCATGTTTTTTCTCAGTCAACACAACACATAACATTAATTGCTTCAAAGGGAGAGAATCTTGTTTAGTAAATAAAAACACTTTGTTAAAAATATTATTAATTATATAATTATTTTATAAAAAATAGAAAATACTAACAAGTGAAAATACAAACCTAGCAATAAAGAAAAAGAATTAGGTAGACTACGTTTTCATTATATCATAGGAAAGAAAAAAATAAGTTTTTATCCTCTCCTGAAATTTACTATTCAAATACAGACTAAACAATATGCATCTTTCAATAAATGTAGTTGGTTGAAAACCTTCAGGAGTCATTTTGCAATAAGTGAATTTTGACATAAGTACAATGGCCCAGATCTTATGATATTATTCAGAAAGTGAGAAAGCTATAGATTCCATACCACCACTGATTAGTTGAGACATACGTATATCTTTAGAGAATGTTACTAAATATTAGGCTGCAATCCTATGCATATTTCAGTCGCATTGAACTCAGTGGGACTAGCTAACAACATGCATTTGACTGGGCTGTAAAACTCCTTGTGTTTTTGGTTTGTAAGAACATTTTCTTTGTGTTTTCTACCTCCAAAATGAGTTGAGTGTATGTAGAAGGCTGCATGCAATCAAGAGCCCTGCATGCAATCAAGAGCCCTGGCTTGCCTGGGTTCTCCATTGCACAAAGGCTTCTAAACACATTTGACCAAACACACTTAGCAAACATGCTTAGGCTGCAATCCTATACCCACTTTCCTGGGAATTAGCCCCTTTGAACTCAGTGTGATTTCCTTCTGAGCAGACCTGTATAGGGTTTCACTGTACATCATCTTCGGACCGTTATGAAGCTCTAAGGAGGGAATACGGGAGACAGGACTTGTGTGTGCACCCCCTCTCCGCTTGAAGCCCACGTGTATTCAGGTAAAATGTCTGAATAGGATTAGCAAGACAATCTGGCCATGCCAATATTTATGCAGGAAAAGAACCAATGGTATTTCCATAACATGAAATGGTTTCCTTACATGTTTGGAGGACTAGGCTCTTCGATGTGTTTTTTCTTTGTTTTTTCCTCAGTGTATGAAATCTTTAAAAATGTGAGTGTATGTTTTTCTCACAGTATGCATTTTTACATGCATGGTTCCAACCACTTCAGTAAACCAAAGTGTGAATGTTTAATCACAACCTGGAACAGTTTGTGCTTTACTGCTTTAATAAAGATACATATGAGACTGTTGTCTCAATTACAAGTTTCAAAATAATTTGCAAGTTGATTTGCTCTATTATCTGATTAATTATTGAAAAACACTGTCATGTTCTTAAAATTAAAAGCATAAATATTGAAAAGATGAAATCATATACACAGCTTTAAATAATGTAGCCAAGAATACAAACAAACTAAACTCATGCACTCAGCATATTTCTAAATTAACGCCTCCTTTAGATCTGCAAGAAATTTAGAGTAGGCACTGGACCACTCATTACTGTAACTGTCACAGCCCTCATATGAAGGGTGTTGAAAGGCATTTATTTGTGACAGTGGTGCCAATGGTGAATGTAGTGTCAAAAAGGCTCATGCTACATGCCAAGACATACTGCTAAGTATGGAACTACCATACAGCTAAGTTCAGCTTAGCTCTTGGATGCAACTGATTAGTTAGATTCTTTCAGTCTGATTTCTGGCCTAAAACAACCTTGGTCACTGTGGTAGATGAACTGGCTAGGAAATGAACAGCCATCTTTCTTCTACATGTGAGCCAGCTGAACTTCCTGAACAATGCAGCAGCTTTTAACACAATCAGCCATTGTATTCTTCTGGGCTGCCTAGCTGGGATGGAATTGGGAACCACTGTTTCAAGATGGCTCTGATCCTTCCTGGTGAGTAGGTCCCAGAAGGTGATACTGTGAGACAGCTGACTTTTGGCATGCAGAGTATCACAAGGTTCCATCTTGTCTCCAGTGCTTTTTTAACATCTTCATGAAAACACTGAGTGAAGTCAACTGAAGATTTCGGTTTCAGTGTCAAAAATACATCAACCCAGTGCTCTCTCATGTTTCCATCTTCCAACGCTAGGGAGACTGTGGAAATCATGAAGTTTCATCCAGGGTTGAGGGAAAACCCGGAATACTATGGGGTGCTTCTGAACCAGGAATTGGTGTACAAACTGTTCTGGATAGAGTTGAGCTTCTGGATAGGTTTGCAGTCTGGAAGTACTCCTGGATTCAGCCCTGCTTCTGAATGACCAGTTGGCAGCAGTTGCCATGGGTGCTTTCATCTAGCTTTGTCTTATATGCAGATTGTGTCCTTTTTTGGACAAATCAGACCTGGCCTCATTTATTAATGATCTAGTCAAGGGGTGGCCAATTTTGGGAGGTCCAGGGGCCATTTTCACTGTCTCCCTGCAACTTCTCGCAGACAGCATTCACTGATGTCTGGCCTACAAAGCACCATGGAACACAACAATGGCAAAATTTAGCCTGAAAACAAAATTCTGTAGCAGTTTTCCACCAATTTTCAGTGGCAAATCTGCAGATTTTTTGCTGCTGCAAATTTGGGTTCCATGGCAGGGGCTACACTTGGAGTTGGGGGGCTGCATGTGGAGGTGGGGGCTGCAAAAAATCATTATCCTGTAAAATGTGCTTTTCTCTGGATTATGTAATGGAGATCTCCAATAAAGAAATGTGTACAACATTTGTATATTAGGGAAACATACATATAAAATTGTCTCTATATATGAAATGAACATTCAAAGATGTATTTTATTAGGGCAATGGCTTGCAAAATGTGTACATTGGGCAAAATTGCTTATAAAAAGCATACAAAAATGCCTATGAATTCAGCCAGCTTTTGTAGGTTAGATTGATCCTTAGATTGTTTGCTGCCACTTCTGCCTTTTAATTTGTCCAGGCTTTGGTCAAGTACCCACTTACCTGGGAGTAAGACTGATTGAACTCCATGGACTTACTGCTGAGTAGACATGCTGAGTATTGTGCTGTTACTCTTTTTAAAGTTGTCATTGGTTTTATTATTTTGTTTGTTTTTTACATGGCAGTGTAGCTGGCAGTGACTTGTGTTTCACTACATGGTAAGTCTATGGCCAGAGGAGTGGCTTGAACAGAGATTGACCAAACCTACATTCTCCTGGACAATACTGCATGATCATGCAACTATCGTGTCATCATAAAGTATAATAAAACCTTAATTTTATTTTAATATCTACTTTATTTGAAATTATAGTTTATCACTATGCTTATTCATCCTTACTCCTTGATCAAGGGCTTCGAAAAAGTATACTACTATACTAGTGTGATAAATATTGAGGAAAAAAGGATTCTTTCAAGAAACCAATTTTTCTACAGTCCAGTTTTTCCCATCAATATTCACCCCAGAAGTCTTTGCAAGACTCCTGCACCATCCTGCCTAATAAGTTACTGTGAAGAAATGCAATGTATATAACTCTTGTTCTGTAAATACTCAGTGTGGCCTCTGAGAGGCTCTAACGTACAGTATGTGTGTAGGCCTGAGACCTAGTGTTACTGTGTTGAAGGCTTGTTTAGTAGTAGCTGCTTGGTAATGTTCTGAAGTGGTGGGGAGAGAGATGATTGCTTTGAATATCTGTAGATGGGGCCTGGATCAGGTAAATTTGACTGGCCGGGGGTTCTAGCTAGGTGGAAAAGAGTGGCTGGGAAATGACAGTTGACAGAGATTGAGTGAGATGGTTGGTAGTCAGGGAAAAGGTCTGCTGGTTGGTGGGTGGTGTTATACAAGGATTAGGAGAAGGCTGAGGTGAAAGTTAATAGCTAAGGCCTAAATATTAAGCTATTGCTTCTCTGTGGGATAATCATACATGTCTGGTGACGATCAGGAGTAGGGAGCCGGTGGCTGTGTTATGCCAGGAGGCTGCCCTAAGATCTTGCCAGAAGATTACACAAGCAGGCATTAAAACCCAGATAAATTATCCAAGAAGTCAGAAATGCAACAGGAGTAACTTTGGGAGTCTGTACTCAAGAGCTGGACCTGGTTGTGAGTGTATTTGGCTGGGTTGGAGGTTTGGGGCATTTGGGCGGACCTAAAAGAAATCATTAAGAGGGTTGTAGCAGCAAGTGTCATTTGAATGCTTAAGAAGTGTCTGCAGGCAGTCTTTTGAAAACCCCACATTAAATAATAGTATTCCGTTATGTACAAAATATCTCTTTAATAAAATAACTTGTTTAAAAGTTTACCTTGTCGTTGTCTCTAGTGTTGGTGCCCACCTCACTGCCTAAGCCTCTTATACCAAGCGTGTTATGTATTCTAGGGTGGTGGTGGGGTACTGGGGTTACTTATTGTTTTGAACCTTGGCAGCTCCGGTAGAGTTGGTAATAGCAAGAGTGGAGCTTTCGCTAAGTCTGCAGTTCTGTGAGTGAAAAATAAAGGACAATTTTGTTTGAGGCCTGCTGATTCTGCAGTCATCCCCTCTACCCATACAACATTTTGTGGCAACAAAGATGGGATACTGAGAGCTATATGGGCAGCAAGGACTATGAATCCAAAGCATACAGATAACTAGTAAGGAGTCAGCTAGGGATGGCGGAGAATTTCTCCCCGAATCTTCGGGAGGCTGAATGCCAACGCATTCAGCCCCCCGAAATTGGTGGGGAAATTCTCCACCGGCCCCCCCGCCCGCCCGGGATGGGACTTACCGTGGCCGAATGTCCCTCTCGGTGGCGGGTCCCGGCGGCGGTTCAGCGGCGGTTCGGCGGGGGTGGGGGCGGCAGCCGGTCTCCTGAACGGCTGCCGCCGCTGCCATTGCAAAAAAAAAAAGTAAAGTTAAAAAAACACACACACACCCGTGATAGGCTACATAACGATTTACGTAGCCTATCACGGCTAGATTTCCAAAGTCAGCTGTGATAGGCTACGTAAATCGTCACGTAGCCTTAGGGTTGGCGGAGAATTTCTCCCCGAAACTTCGGGGGGCCGAGCGCCAACGTATTTGGCCCCCCGAACAAGTTTCGGGGAGAAATTCTCCGCACCCCCCCGCCCCCCGCACACACTCCCGGGACAGGACTTACCTTTGCCGAATGTCACTCCCGGCGGCGGGTCCAGCTGGTGGTTCGGCAGGTGTTCGTGCGGGGCAGGAGCGGCAGCCGGTCTTTCGACCGGCTGCCGCCGCCGCCATTCCAATAAAAGAAAAAAAAAGACGCCCCCGTGATAGGCTACGTGACGATTAACGTAGCCTATCACGGCTAGATTTGCAAAGTCAGCCGTGATAGGCTACGTAAATCATCACGTAGCCTATCACGGGTGACTTTAAAAAAAAAAAAGCACGTACGGATAATGGCGGCCCCCATAGGGAGCCGCCATTCACGTTCCTTATTTGGTCGCTGTAGTCTACGTAAATCTTTACGTAGACTACGGCGACCAAATAAGGAACGCGAATGGCGGCTCCCTATTGGGGCTGCCATTAGTGTACGTGCCTTTTTTTTTTTTTTTTTAAGTCACCCGTGATAGGCTACGTGTAGGGGTAGACGAAAGTCACTTACCTGTCCTCGAAGGCTGTTCGCGGTGGGGGGGAGGTGCTTCGCTGCTCCCCCCGCGAAGTTCAGGCCGGGGGGGGAGGCTTCCCGCCTTGCCCGGCCGAAATTCAGGCCGGGCAGGAGGCTTCCCGCCTCGCCCGGCTGAAATTCAGGCCGGGGAGGAGGCGCCTCGCCTCGCCCGGCCGCGAACGCGAAAGTAAAAAACAAAAACAAAAAACGCCCCCTGGTAGGCTACGTGACGATTCACGTAGCCTATCACGGCTAGATCTGCAAAGTCAGCCATGATAGGCTACGTGAATCGTCATGTAGCCTATCAGGGGTGACTTTAAAAAAAAAGAAAAAAGCGCGTACGCGAATGGTGGCCCCCATAGGGAGCCGCCATTCGTGTTCCTTATTTAGTCACTGTAGTCTACATAAATGTTTACGTAGACTACGGCGAAAATAAGGGCAACGCAAATAGCGTTGCCCTTATTTTCGCCGTAGTCTACGTAAACCTTTACGTAGACTACAGCGACCAAATAAGGAACGGGAATGGCGGCTCCCTATGGGGGCCGCCATTATCCGTACACTCTTTTTTCTTTTTTTTTAAAGTCACCCGTGATAGGCTACATGACGATTCACGTAGCCTATCATGGCTGACTTTGCAAGTCTAGCCGTGATAGGCTACGTGAATCGTCACGTAGCCTATCAGGGGGCATTTTTTTCTTTCTTTCATTGCAATGGTGGCAGCGGCGGAAACAATGGAGTTTGTGGCTGGGCGAGGTGGGAAGCCTCCTCCCCGGCCTGAATTTCGGCCGGATGAGGCGGGAAGCCTCCCCCCCGGCCTGAATTTCGGCTGGGGCGAGGCGGGAAGCCTCCCCCCCCCGGCCTGAACTTCACGGGGGGAGCAGCGAAGCGCCTCCCCCCCCACCGCGAACAAGCTTCGACGACAGGTAAGTGACTTTCGTCCACCCCTAAAATAAGGGCAACGCTATTTGCGTTGCCCTTATTTTCGCCGTAGTCTACGTAAAGATTTACGTAGACTACAGCGACCAAATAAGGAACGCGAATGGTGGCTCCCTATGGGGGCCGCCATTTGCGTACGCGCTTTTTTTTTCTTTTTAAAGTCACCCGTGATAGGCTACGTGACAATTAACATAGCCTATCACGGCTGACTTTGCAGATCTAGCCGTGATAGGCTACGTTAATCGTCACGTAGCCTATCACGGGGGCGTTTTTTTTTAAAAAAAAAACTTTTGAGTTCGCGGCCGGGCGAGGCGAGGCGCCTCCTCCTCGGCCTGAATTTCGGCCGGGCGAGGCGGGAAGCCTCCCCCCCGGCCTGAACTTCGCGGGGGGAGCAGCGAACGCCTCCCCCCCACCGCGAAAAGCTTCGAGGACAGGTAAGTGACTTTCGTCCATCCCTACGTAGCCTATAGGGTTGGCGGAGAATTTCCCCCCGAAACTTCGGGGGGGCGAGCGCCAACGTGTTCGGCCCCCCGAACAAGTTTCGGGGAGAAATTCTCCGCACCCCCCCGCACCCCGCACCCCCCCGGGACAGGACTTACCTTTGCCGAATGTCCCTCCCGGCGGCAGGTCCCGGCGGCGGTTCGTCGGGTCTTCGTCAGGGGCGGGGGCGGCAGCCAATCTTTTGACTGGCTGCCGCCGCCACCATTCCAATAAAACTAAAAAAAAAAAAAACGCCCCCGTAATAGGCTACGTGACGATTAACGTAGCCTATCACGGCTAGATTTGCAAAGTCACCCGTGATAGGCTACGTCAATCGTCACGTAGCCTATCACGGGTGACTTTAAAAAAAAAAAAGCGTGTACGGATAATGGCGGCCCCCATAGGGAGCTGCCATTCCCATTCCTTATTTGGTCGCTGTAGTCTACATAAAGATTACGTAGACTACGGCGAAAATAAGGGCAACACTATTTTATGGGGCCTATGGGGGCAACACCATTTGCCCTATGGGGGCGCCATTTGCGGACGCACTTTTTTGTTGTTTAAGTCACCCGTGATAGACTACGTGACGATTTATGTAGCCTATCACGGCTGACTTTGCAGATCTAGCCGTGATAGGCTACGTTAATCGTCACGTAGCCTATCACGGGGGTGTTGTTTTTTTTTTAAACTTTTTAGTTTGCGGCCGGGCGAGGCGAGGCGCCTCCTCCCCGGCCTGAATTTCGGCCGGGCGAGGCGGGAAGCCTCTCCCCCGGCCTGAACTTCGGGGGGAGAGCAGCGAAGCGCCTCCCCCCCACCACGAAAAGCTGCGAGACCAGGTAAGTGGGTTTCGTGCACCCCTAGTAGCCTATCACGGGTGACTTGGGGAAAAAAAAATGCGTACGCAAATGGCGGCGGCCCATGGGCGCCGCCAGTTGCATTCCTTATTTTGGCACGTCTAGTCTACATAAAGATTTACGTAGACTACGGCGAAAATAAGGGAACGCTATTTGCGTTGCCCTTATTTTCGCCGTCGTCTACGTAAATCTTTACGTAGACTAGACGTGTCAAAATAAGGAACGCAAATGGCAGTCCCCATGGGAGCCGCCATTTGCGTATGCACTGTTTTGTTTTTTTTTCAAAGTCACCCGTGATAGGCTACGTGACGATTTACATAGCCTATCATGGCTGACTTTGGAAATCTAGCCATGATAGGCTACGTAAATCGTTACGTAGCCTATCACGGTGTGTGTGTGTGTGTGTGTGTTTTTACTTTTTTTTTCACGGCTGGGTAGACGGGGCGCTTCTACACGGCCTGAATTTCGCCGGCGAGGGATGTGGCGCCTCCCCCCCGGCCTGAATTTCGGCCGGGCAAGGCAGGGCACCTCCCCCCCTTTGCCTGAACTTCGGGGGGAGAACCGAAGCGCCTCCCCCCCACCGCGAAGCAAGCTTCGAGAACAGGTAAGGGACTTTCGTCCATCCCTAGAGTCAGCTAGGGCTACTTAAGAACTTGAGCAACTCCTCTGTATATGTGTGTGTTTAAAGAGAATTAAAATAAAAATGGCTGCCTTTGGACATATCAAAGAGTTTGATGTTAGTCAACCTGCTTCCTGGAATTCTAATGCAGAACGGCTCTCATTCTGTGTAGAAGCAAATTAAGATAGCCAGTGCTGAACAAAAGTGAATGTCTTAGTTTTGGGTGAAGCAGGAGCAGTGGGGGATCTTATTATGGCAAATGTTTGTGGCCCATGAACTCTTAATTGTTCGTGGGCCACAAACATTTGCCATAATAAGATCCCCCACTGCTCCTTCTTCACCCAAAACTAAGACATTTGAGGAGGTACCCTTTCAAGGCACTAGTCTCTGCACTCCACTAGTAGGTATAGATTGCTCAGATGACTTTCAGTAACTGCTGTAGATAAGGAAAGAGCATTGCTCCTATCACTTAGTGGTTCAGCACTTCAACCGGCAGTGAGAGAAACCCATCAATTCCAGACAGATCTTCAGAAGCTACCTCTGCTGATGACAACCCACTCTGGCCAGAACACCTTCTCAGCTGGTCAACATGGTGATGCCATACTAGGGATGTACGAAAGTCACTTACCTTTCGCGGATTATGTTGATGGGGGGGGAGGCTTTCCATCCCTCCCCCCGGAATCCTCGCCGGGGGGGAAGGCGATCCGGTCCTCCCCCGCGGAATCCTCCGCGGCCGGCTGTGCTCCGCGGCAGCTCCGCTGAGCAGCTGGCCAGGCCTAGCCAGGCCTAGCCAGGCCAGAGCCGTCTGCAGCTGGATTTCCGGAGGGCTCTGGGAAAAAAAACAACAACAACCATGTATGCAAATGGCGGTAGCTACGGCCGCCGCCATTTGCATTCCTTATTTTTGCCCGTCTGAATCTACGTAAATATTTACGTAGACTATGACGGAGAAAATAAAGGGGAACGCATATAGCGTAGCGGGCGCTATTTGTGTCCCTTTTTTATTCACCGTTTTAGCGTTTTGTTTTGTTTTTCAACCCACCCAGCCATGATAGGCTACGTAAAGATTTACGTAGCCTATCATGTCATGTGTGTGTTTTTAAACCTAGCCATGATAGGCTACATAAATCTTTACGTAGCCTATCACGTCTTTTTTTTTTTTTTTAAGAAGACTGGAAATGGCGGCGGTGGCAGCCAGTCGGAAGACCAGCCGCTGAAGCCGCCGCCGGAGCCGCCGCCGCCCGGAACATCCACCCCAGGTAAGTCTCGTCCCGGGGGGGATCCACGGGGGGGTGGAGGGTGGCAGGCCGTTCTGCCACGGAGTTCGGAGGGCCGAATGCCCTGGCATTCGGCCTCACCGAGGTCCATGGCAGAATTCTCTGCCATCCCTAAGACTGACCCATCTACACACTGGGCCTTGTATGACGCAGGTTCAGTGACCTCAGTGATAGAGGAAGGAACCCATCTCAGTCCAGCACCATAGTTCCTAGCAAATACCTGATCTTGTGGGGCAAATGAATGGAAAGTAGGAGCTGAGAGGCAGCATCCAGAGCTTCCTCCCGTTTGCTTTGTAAGACTTCAGCTAAATAAGGGTGGGGACAAGGGATGGTGCAGGCGCCCAATTCCATCCAGGAATCCAGTGGAACCCCCCCTGCCCACACTTCTTTCCCATGGAAAGGTAGGTGCCATTGGTGGATTGTGCCTAGTGGCTTGACAATACTGCATTCATTTACAGTTTTTTCAATATCTGAGTCAATACCTGGCCACCAGACATAACTTCTGGCCAATGCTCTCTTACAAACAATCCCTGGATGAAATGCATGCAGTGTGGTCAAGGTGGTTTGATGACCCTTATCTGGAATAACAATATGGTTTCTCCATAGCAGACATCCCTTATAGGCAGACATCTCATGCTGATGGTGTTTGAATGGCTTAAGTTCCTCTGGCAGTTTATCATCTGGCCATCCTCTCCATACCCACTTTAAAACATAAACCAGTACAGGATCTCAAGCAGTGAGCCTAGCAATTTGATCAGCCTGAAGAAGTGGGTCAGGAAGGGCTTTGAGTAGGGACGTACGAAAGTCACTTGCCTTTTCGAAGGGTGACATTTGTGGTTGGGGGGGAGGTGCTTCCCCCCGAAATTCTGGCCGGCCGGCTCCGCTCCGCAGGGATTCTGCAGAGCCACTGGCTGGCTCCGCCAGCGGCCGGACATCTGGCCGCTGGCTAGCAGGGACGCAAATGGCGGCAGCCGTAGCCGCTGCCGTTTGTGTCCCTGCAGTCAGTTATGATAGGCTACGTAAATGTTTACGTAGCCTATCATGGCTGATTTAAAAGGAAAAAAAAAGCACGTACGCAAATGGCAGCGCCCATGGGCACCGCCATTTGCTTTCCTTATTTTGGCACGTCTTAGTCTATGTAAACATTTACGTAGACTAAGACGGTGAAAATAAGGGGAACGCAAATAGCGTAGCATCTACACTTTTTGCGTTCCCCTTATTTTTGCCGTCTTAGTCTACGTAAATGTTTACATAGACTAAGACGTGCCAAAATAAGGAACGCAAAGGGCAGCGCCCATGGGCGCCGCCATTTGAGTATGCGCGTTTTTTTTTCTTTTAAATCAGCCGTGATAGGCTATGTAAACATTTACGTAGCCTATCACGGTGTTTTTTTAAAAATCTAGCCGTGATAGGCTATGTAAATCTTTACGTAGCCTATCACGTTTTGTTTTTGTTTTTGTTTTTTTACTGGAAATGGCGGCGGCGGCAGCCGGTCGGAAGACCGGCCGCTGCAGCTGCCACCGCCGCCAGGAAGATCCACCCAAGGTAAGTCCCGTCCCGGGGGTGGCGGGGGGGTGGCAGACCGTTCCGCCACCGATTTCGGGGGGCCGAAAGCGCTGGCATTCGGCCTCCCCGAGATTCATGGCGAAATTCTCTGACATCCCTAGCTTTGAGCATCAAGACTTCCAGTGGAGGAGGTGCAACAAAATCTGGAATTTGAAGAGGTACCCGACTCAATCCATTGGCATTAGCTATTGCCTTTTCTGGTTTGGCGAGAAGTGTATAATCATAAGCATGGAGCAGAATGCTCCAGCGCTGCATGTGAGGTGATAGTATTCAGGGAGCAGGCTTATCAGGAGAGAAGATTCCTAAAAGAGGCTTGTGGTCCATGCGTATTTCAAAAGCATGGCAATAGAGATAGTTGTGGAACTTTTTGACTCCTTCAATAACAGCCAAGGCTTCTCTGTCAATTTGTGCAAAGTTCCTTTCAGTGGATAGCATTTACATCATCTGCATCTCTCTTGAGTTCTGTGACATAGAGTGATGCGGTCTCACTGGCTAGCCTTTTTTTGAGCCATTGCAAATGTCAAGATTGGCATGGACAGGAGGCATTGTTGTAATGCTTCATCATAGACCCCACAGAGAAGGCAATCCCTCAACATATCCTCTAGAAAATCCCCAAAGTTGCAGTGTTGAGAAAGATGACTCAGTTCTGCAATATAAGTGGCAATACCCTCTCCAGGTTGCTCCATTTGTTTGTGAAATTTAAATCTCTGCACAATAACTGAAGGATTTGGTGAGAAATGTATCTTCAATAATCCTAAAAGTTCATCAAATGCCTTAGTTCTGGGTGAAGCAGGAGCAGTGAGGGACCTTATTATGGCAAATGTTTGTGGCCCACGAACAGTTGAGAGCACAGCTCACAATTGTTCAGCATTGACTATCTTAGTTTCTTATAGGGATGTACGAAAGTCACTTACCTTTTCGTGGAATCTTTTGCGGTGGGGGGGAGGTGCTCCTTCCCCCCCCCCCCGGAATCCTCGACGGCCAGCTCCACTCCATGGCCTGGCTGTGGAGCAGCCGGCCAGGGCCGTCCGCAGCCGGATTTCCAGCTGCGGACAGCCTGGTGCGGATGCAAATGGCGGCTGCCGTAGCGGCCGCCATTTGCATCCAGCCAGACAGCCATGATAGGCTACGTAAGAATTTACGTAGCCTATCACGGCTAATCTCAAAAACACACACCAAAAAATGCAGTGTACACAAATGGCGGTGGCTACGGTGGCCGCCATTTGCGTTCCCTATTTTTCGCCAATTTATCTTACGTAAATATTTACGTAAGATAAAACAGCGAAAAAAAGGGAACGCAAATAGCGTAGTGGACGCTATTTGCGTTCCTTTATTTTTTGCTGTTCTATCCTACGTAAATATTTATGTAGGCTAGAACGGTGAAAAATAAAGGAACGCAAAAACCTTTTTTGAGGTTAGCCATGATAGGCTATGTACATTCTGACGTAGACTATCATGGTGCAAGGACGGCAATGGCGGCGGCAGCAGCCCTGCCGCAGCCGGCCAGGAGACCAGCCGCCAGAGCCAGAGCTACTGCCACTGGAGCTGCCGCTGCTACTGGAGCCGCTGCCGCTGGAGCTGCTGCCGCCACCGCCACCAATTCCGCCGCATCAGCCCCAGGTACGTGCTGTCCCGGGGGGATTCTGCGGGGGTGCGGAGGGGCAGGAGGCCATTCTGCCACGGATTCTGGGGGCCTCCTCTTTAGAATCCGGCCTCACTGGAATCCGTGGCGGAATTCTCCGCCATCCCTAGTTACTTATAGTTAAGTAAACAGATGCTTTATGTGAAAAATTATGACAGACTCCAGGCAGAGTTTAATATAATTATTATTGCTAGCACTGTACACAGCAAATCTTTCACTCTGCTACGTGTCCCAGCTGTTGAAGATTCATTTATCTTCAGACCAGATGACATACAGTATATCTGTACACTGCTCTGAGATCTTAAGGATATAGGGAGGGATACAAATGTTTTGCGAAGAGAAAACTCCCTGGAAAAGACCCTGATGCTGGGAAAGATTGAAGACAAAAGGAGAAGAGGACAGCAGAGGATGAGATGGCTAGATAGCATCACCGATGCAATGAATATGAACTTGAGCACACTCCGGGAGAGAGCGGAGGACAGCAAGGCCTGGCGTGCTACGGTCCATGGGGTCACGAAGAGTCAGACACGACTTAATGACTGAACAACAACAACAACAAATGTTTTAAATAAATAAATATGAATATTTTACAGTGCAATCCCATGCATGTCTATTTAGAAGTAAGTAAGATCCATTTACTTCAGTGGGACTTACTGTCAGGTAAAGAATTAACCTTACAGCAATAGTATTCCTTTAAAAACAGTTTACGCATTTTATGAATTTTAAAATTTAACATTTTAGCTATCTTGGGAAAAAAATGGAATCATCTGAAAACAGATGCCAGGAATATTTGAATTACATTTAATAAAATGATTAGTGAATTAAAAAAAAAATACCACTAATCATTAGTGCAAGTAAATCTAGTACTACAATTTCCTCATCAACCTGAAGTTGCTCATCTCATATAAATTTCCATGACTATTTCAGAGTGGAGGTTGACTTCGAGAGTCTCATGAAAACATTTAAAATTGTGATCATTGTCACCTCTGTTTATATTAATGAATATATATACTGCTGAAGAATTCTCCAGGACAACATATGCCTTCTTACCAACTGTCGGGTTTCTGTAATATTTCAATTCAGGAGTAAGCAACAACAATATCAAACAAAAACCTTGAATACAAATTACATTATTTGCCATGGGAACTGCCACATGCAGATTTACTCCGTTGCTATGGTAGGTGATACTTATGAGTGAAGTTTAAATGGTTAGGAACAAAAGAGCACATTACTTAAGTGTACCTGGAGGGATAGATGCAATTTACAGAAGGTCTCTTGTTGCTTCTCTGTTCTACCACAGAAATCTATCCAAAACTCCAGCAAAGGTGAAATCAACTCCAGATCACATTCACATGAGATTAGCCCATGGCTATTTACCTATATATCTACTGTATATCTCTATATAGACACTCCATAACCATGTTCTTTGGGTAGGTCTCAACTAAGATAAAAAACAAATTTAAATATATTCCATAAATCAATAAAACACAACAGCATAAACACAACAGCATAAAAACCATAGCCCAAATAAAACAAAGGATGCTTCCAGATAAGGCTTTTATTGTACAATTGACCTGCCTCATTCAGGGAATTTTGTGGGTGTGTATGTATCCAGATGATGACATTATTCCTGTGTTTTCCGACCACCACTTCCATCTTTTTTCTTGCCAGAAAAAAAAAAACCATTACGGAGAGAAAGATCGAATAGCTGCATAGTGTCTTTTGATTGGTAGCACTAGGTGCCTGTCTAGAAGCACCTGCAGGAACAGCTTAAAAGGGTTGGGAAAATTAAAAGGTGCTAATGCAGACCATAGACAGTTGCCAACTTCCAGGCTCTGAATGGAGGACTAGCGCCTACCCAAACATGGAACTATGCAGAATGTGAAATTATAGAATATGGAACTCTGTCACTTTGTAATCTTTTTTCAAAATGGGATTCAATGCATTGATCACAAGGATGCGTTGCACCATCTGTGTAGATTCATCTGGTATTCACAGCAAAGATTGTACAAAATACCTTGTTGGATCAGACCAAGGTCCATCTGGGCTAAGGTATATTTTGTTTCTAACCACAGCCAGCTCGATGCCTCTGGAAGCTCACAAGCAGGGTGTAACATATGCATGGTAATGTAAATGTTTGTGTCTGAATCGTAGAATGTTATCCAGGAAAGTTAGAGCTAATGGAATGTTGGTGTGTGTGTGAAAGGTGGGAGGGGCTTGTGAGTGGGTAGAATTCTAAGGAGTTTAAAGAGGGAGACTTAACAGTTTAATAGTCATAAAGGGTTTAGGGATCCAGTTAACGTACATCTAGTGAAACTGATTTGCGTGATGGGTTTAGAAGGGTTACGTAGGTTAGGAATACATATAAGATGATTAAATAATAACCTTTATAAACTTTATTGTCAATAATAACATATTATTTGTTTTATTATTTATATAATACCCCATGTCAGCTTGATTTGCTAATGCTACCAAATTAGAAAAATCTATTTTCCTGTGACTATTCCTGTATTGGTTAAAGGAAACCAGTTAACCTAGTGGGTGTCCCCTTGACACAAGGTAAAAGGGCTAAAGCTTTGGGATTCACTGAGGACAACTGAGAGTCCTGGCGTTATTTTTCAGTTTCAAGCATGTGGAAACAGGAGGGAAAATAAATCGGAGTCAGGAACATCACATAGGGCATGAAGGTGTTGGTCATGTTATGTTACTTGCCCCAGCAACTAATATACATCTTCTGTATATGGAGGATCTTTTGAGCATTTTTGGCCAATAGATTTTTCAACAGCTACTGCACACATATGTCATCTTATTATGGTACTAAATGCCCTAACTTCATTGTGTATTGCGTGGAATAATATTTTCTTTTAAAAATTTGGCAGTAAGTTCAGGACAATCAGCTTCTTTGGGTGGGTGGCAAGTTCTAATATGATAAAAGAGTGAGAACAATGGTTCTGTCCACTCCACTTGTAATTTTAAAAGCTTTTCTCATCTCCATTAGACCTAAGAACAGCCATGCTGGATCAGAGTGAAGATCTCTCTGGTCCAGCATTCCTTTCCCACCGCAGCCAACTAGGTGCCACAACCAAGACATAAGCACAATGGCTCTTTCCCACTTGTGTTCCCAAGCAACTGGTATTAAGCGGCATACTGCATCTAATACCGGAGGTAATATGTAGCCATTGCTAGCCATATCCTCCATGAATTTGTGTAATCTTCTTTTAAAGCCATTCACACTGTTGGCCATTTACATGCTAGTTACTTTCCCCTAAGTAAAACTTCTGAAATGTGCATATTTCATTAGTTTATATAACCTCACAGAAGGAAATATCCAGTTATTGGTGCAAGAGAGAGCATCAGGCATAGAAATATAGTTTACCACACAAGTGTTTTATACTCAACTCACCCACCCACACAAATCAGAAAGCCAGACTTATAATCTTTCTCTAAGTAGATTTCCCTATTTCCTTGGGTGAAGATGAACAACTATTCAGATAATGATGTGCTTATTAGTTTTAACACATGGAAAAGAAAACAAGATGTTGAGGTCTGCAAGCCAAGGCCATTAGAAAAGAATGATATTCACCACCTAATCAACAGCTTTCAATAACATTTGTGCATCAATTGTTTAGAAAATTCTCAAGCTGCATACATTTTTTAGATTTTATTCAACAAAGCTTGTTGATGTCAATTTCTACTAGCCAATTGTGTGAAGAGGATGAAGTAAATGTAATAAAAAGAAGGCATTTTATTTAATATCAAAGGTTAACAGCAAGGGACCTTGTTTTGCCTGAGTAGCCATGAAAACAACTGACATAGTTTGGTAAGCAAAGCCGTTTTTGCAAACAATTTGTTTCCAGAAATAATTCTTCACTCCTCTTGTTAGGTAGGTACAATGGTTGGAATAATACTGTGCTGTGACTTCACCACTCTAGAATCACTGCAATGAAGAAGAACAATTTCATACACAATCAATTTTCTACATGGCTAATATTTATGTTTCTAGTGCTGGGGGATGGAAATTCAGGACCCTCCTCCACCAAGTGGTTTATCAGCAAAACTCACTACATCTGTTCAGCAAGTATGTACGTACAAATCTTTGTGTGTAGCAGCATATATGCATAGCACACTATTGTGAGCATGGATTTTTGGTTTGATGCTAGAACTTTTATTACAGAAGCAATGCTTTTGATCGTTCATCTGCCTTAATGCTTGTATGCATGAAGTTTGTATGCTGCAAATCTGAAAGGCCTAAACAAAACCCAAATATACCAGTCAAGGATCACTGAGGGTGATCTTAGGGTCAGGGCAAGTTTACATGGGAGGAGGTGATCCTTCAGGTAACCTGGCCTCCACCCATTTATGGAACTGAATGTTAATACCAGAACTTTGAATTGGGCCCAGACATGGACTGGCAGCCAGTGCAGATGGAAAAGTACTGACATAATATGATCACGTTGGCCAGTCCCCATGAACAATCTCACTGCCCTATTTTGGCCAGCTGAAATTTCTGTACCATTTTCAAAAGCAGCTCCACATATAACACATTGCAGTAATCGAGACAAGAGGTTACCAGGGCATGGATAACTGTAGATAGGCTATCTCTGTCCAGATAAGAATGTAGTTGGTATATCAGCCTAAGCTGATAGAAGGTGCTCCATGCCACTGAGTTCACCTGTGCCTCTAGTGGCAATGCTGTATCTAAGGTAAGGTAAAGGTGTCCCCAGCCAGTCGTGTCTGACTGTAGGGGGTGGTGCTCATCTCCATTTCTAAGCCAAAGAGCCAGCGCTGTCCAAAGATGCTTGCGTGGTCATGTGGCTTGCATAACTGAATGCCGAGGTGCACGGAACGCTGTTACCTTTCCTGCCAAAGTGGTACCTTTTTATCTACTTGCAATTTCTTGCTTTTGAACTGCTGGGTTGGCAGGAGCTGGGACTGAAGATGGGAGCTCACTCCGTCACGCGGCACTCAGGTCTTGGACGGCTGTCCTGCCGACCTTCTGGTCTGCAGTTCAGCGTCTTAACCACTAAGCCACAGCGGCTGTATCTAAGAGTACCCCCAAACTACAAACCTGATCCTTTAGGGGGAGTGTAACCTCCTCCAGAACAGGTTGAACATCACTTAGCCAAGCAGATGAACCATCCACTAACAGTATTTCAATCTTGTCTGGATTCTCAGTTTATTGGCCCTTACCATTACCATGCTCAGGCACTGATTCAGAACAGCCTGGATTTGATGAAAAGGAGAGACAGAGTTGGGTGTCATCCACATACTGATGACACCTAAGCCCACACCTCTGGATAAACTTTCCCAGTGGTTTCATGTAGATGTTGAACAGCATGGCGGATAGAACAGAGGGCTGTGGAACCCTATAGCATAGCTGTCAAGGCATGAAGCAATAATCCCTCAGCACCACCTTCTGGAATCAGCCATCCAAGTAGGATTGGAGCCACTGCAGTGCAGTGCCTCCAAGTCCAACTCCCAACCCAGACAACCTATCCAGAAGGATACCATGGCTGATGGTATCAAAAGCCTCTGAGAAGCTCAAGAGAATCAACAGGGTCACATGCCCACTGTCCCTCTCTTGGCAAAAGTTATCCCACAGGGTGAGGAAGGCAGTTTCTGTTCGAAACCCAGTCCTGAAGCCTGACTGAAATGGTCTAAATAATCAGTTTCATTCAAGAGTGCCTGGAGTTGACCAGCAACCACCTTTCCCAGGAAGGGGATATTGGCTACTGGCCTATAGTTGTTAACTTCATCCAGATCCAGGTTAGTCTTTTCCAGGAGTGGCCTCATTACTGCCTCTTTTAAGGGCTGGCACCACTCCCTCTCTCAAGGAGAAGTTTACGAGGAGGAGTTTACAGATCCCCAGCCTGATATCCCTTCCCTATTAGATGTAATAAGCCATGGAGGGCAAGGGTGAAGCACACAAGTGATTGACTGGACTTGGCCAAGCATCTTGTCTGCATTCTTGGGCCTCAACAACTGAAACTCATCCAATAAAACTGGGCTAGATGGTACTCTGGGTATCTCTACTAATGGAACTGCATTAAATGTAGTGTCCAATAAGGCTGTGAACCGCTTCCGCCAGAACCCCGAACCCCAAGTCGAAGTGGGCCACTTTGGGCCATTTGGGGCCCCTTCCATGGTGAAGCTGAGGGAGCATGATGCAACCTGAAGTGGGTTGGGGGCTCTCTGAAGCACTTGGTGCGCTTCAGAGCTTCGGAGCTTCAGCACCCTGGCCCAGCTGCGCCAGCACCTCCAGCTCCTTCCCTGAGGTGACACAGAGGAGTCACCACCTCCATCGCTGCCGCCACCAGCATCACCACCACCATCACTGCTGCTGCTGCCACCTTCTCTGCCACGTCCGCCACTATTGCTGCCACCGCTGTCATTGCCGCCCGCTACCACCAGCTCCCGAGCCTTGGGCATTCGTTGGCTCTTGTTGCAGGGAGTTGCCATTTGCACCACATGCGCATCCAGGGCTCAGGAGCTGGCGGTGGCAGGTGGTGGCAATGACGGCGGTGGCGACAGTGGCGGCGGAAGCAGCAAGAGCAGCGGAGGCAGCAGCAGAGGAGGTGGAGGCAGAGGTGGAGGCAGCGGCACAGGTAAGGAGATGGGGGTTTGGACAGGGGCATCAGGGGGAGCCTGAAGTGGGGTTTGGATGGCCCAATCCCACTTTGGGTTCGGGGCAGAGTCAGGTCGCCCCCCTCAATCAGCCTGAGGTGAATCGGGCCCATTTCCAAAGCCATGAAGCGACTTCCAGGTCAGCTTGGGGGGTCCCTGCATAGCCCTAGTGTCCAATTTGTGGTGGATTTGAAGAACTTTATCTTCAAAATACTGCCACACTGAGGATTCCATCATTTCTCTCCCTGGCCCAGATTGTAGCAGGCCATCAACCACTCAGAAAAGCTCTGCTGGATGACACTGAGAAGATTCAATGGTGGTGGAAAAGAACTCCGTTTATGCTACCATCACCTCCACAGAGTTGGCTTGAAAATGAGCCCTAACCTGTGTTTGGTCAGATTTGGCATGAATTTTCCTCTACCTGCATTCTAGCCATCTCCCGTCTTGCTTCATCACCCTCTGCTCAGGTGTATACCAAGGAGCTGGCTGGGCTCTGCTCTGATGGAGAGGGCGCTTGGGTGCGATCGTGTCAGCTGCCTGAGCCTGAGTCATCTCTGCATTCCACAGAAAGACCTGGGTTTCTACAGGAGCACCAGCCATACCAGCAGGAAAGTCACCCAGAGCCCTCTGGAATCCACTGGAATCCATTAGCCTCTGTGGGCAGACAATTTTAGTAGATTCTCCACCCTTACAAATATAAACAAATAAACAACAACAACAGCCTGACCAATACCTGAAAATCTCCTGAAAATCTTTACTGAACCTGAAGTGAGCTGCTCTTGCAGTGATGAAATCACTGCACTTGATAACTATTGCTATGGATAGGGTAGAAATTTATGCCCTCTCTTCTTTCTGAGATAATTTTAAATAGTAGAAAACCATTAGAATATCCCCACCTTGTTGTTCTTTTCAGTATGCTAAATACAACCAGTTTCTTCAAACCATCATCATATGGGGGTTTTGTGGACCTTTTTTTTTGGAATATTTTCCAGTGTCAACATCATTTTTGAATGGCAATATCCAGAAGTAAACACAGTACTCCAGATGACAGCTTACCAGTGCTAAGCAGAAGTGTATTATAACTTCATCTTTGAAATGACACTGCTGATGGTTCAATCCAAAGCAGTATTATTTTTCTGAGCTAATGCATGACAACTCTGACTCATGTTCAGCTTGCTACCTACTCTAAACTGGAAAGCTCTCAGAATATTCCCTGCCCAGTCATACGAGTACAGATACACATTTGAAATCCCACAGAGGGAACAGTATGGAGAAGAAAAACAGTATGGAGAAGAAATAAAGCGGGCAGGAGAAGGGTTAAGTAATCCTTCCCATTCTCCAATTGTAAATTGTAGCCCTCCTGTGGCTTTTCCAGTTATTAGGGAACTTTTACAGTTTGATCCTTAGAATTTCCTTCTTCTTTCCACTGTGTAACATTTTAAATTTGATCTTGTTTTATTTCATTTTGTTCATTTATTTCATTTTGCTCAAGTCTCCAGTTTATCAAGATCGTCCATCTCTATGAAATGTTAAGGAGCCACATAAAAGAGGGTGTACTATTGCAGTGACTCCAAATATAAAACTATAAACTGCTGGGAAAGTCTATGTGCCCAAGTATTACATTTGGAGTAAGTCCCATGTAACTCAGTGCGACTTACTTCTGAATAAACATGAATAGACTATGGTTTCTAGAATCCTAGACAGCTGAGATCTACAGCAGTACTGCCCTTTGCCTCTCTAGATGGTATAATTCATATGTCAGTTGCCATGTATGCTGACTTATGAAAGACAGAGCCCATTTGACAGTCAGAAAGAAAGTGGTCTAGGCAGAAGATGGAGGTGCCAGACAGAACTATGACCAAAGAGGCGGAATGATTGTAGAGAGGAAGCATGGCTGTAACAGAAGAGTGAGTGGAGGGAATGATTGATGCTCAGACCAGAATGGAATGTTGGGTGGAACTAGTGACAATTGGAGAAAGTCAGTTAGAAGGAGGACAGGGACAATTAGGGAGAAATCAGGGAAGGAGGAATCCACAACAGATTCAAATGAGTTCAGATTTCTTTGAGTTCGACCTGCAGATTCCACAGATTCCAAATGGCTTTTTTTCCAAGTCACATGGATTGCATGACTTGCAGACCTTTACTTTGGGGGTGGGGGTGTTGCACAAATTCTCACTTGTGCTAATGTGCAATTCTACAAGTGCATATTAATGCTCATGCACACTTGCAGAAGTGGAAATAAATTATTGTACATCTCTAAAAAAAACCAGATGCTGTCAATGAGTGTACAAGGGAATAAAAGATCTCTGATGATCCATGAAACACAGATGGAATTGATATAACAAAATCTGTACATCCCCAGGGGCTCAGGAGGAATGGCTGGGGGAGGGGGGTTGCTGCTGCTGCTTCCCCAGCCTTATGCTGCCTAGAACTAGGAGCAGCCTATTTTCTACCAATTTTCCTAAATTTCTACAAAGCTCACCCTGCCTGAAAATCGCAAATGTCCACCCCTCCCACTTTCTTGAGTATGGAAGCGTTGGGACATTCTGCCCAGCATTACACACAACTGCTTGCATGTGTCAATCAAGCCAGTCTCCATCCGCTTTAAGGCATTTCACATGAGGCAACTTTACTCCAAGTTAAAATTATGATATAGTTTTGGAGTGAGGGCAGAGGGACAAATCTCTTGCATCTGTGTGCACAGTTTGTTTGCTGAGAGTTTTGGAAGGTAATGATCTTTGCCCATCACACTAGAAAAAAATGAACTGTAATAATGAAAAACAGAGGGCACAATCCTATCGAGATAGGCAGCCTCCTCCAAACTTGGAGGCGACTGCCTATCCAATGCAGGGCAGGAGAAGCATGGAGGGGATCGTCCCCTCTGCGCTCAGCCGCCCTGCATTTATGGCTAGACAGCCGATTTCAGCTGTCTAGCTGTGGGACCTCGGAGCACGAAAAGTGGCAGCCAGACGACATGTAGGATGTATCGTAACTGCATTTCCGACTTCCATGCCCCGACACGCCCCCAGGAATGCCCCATTTTTGCCGCTCCACCCTCCTCTTCCGAGCGTGGAGTGCGGGGCTGTTCCATGCTGCCTACAAGGCAGTGCAGGAGCGGGTGGAGCTCGGTTCTCAGGGAATCGACCTCGGAGCGTGGGCTCCAAGGTCGGTTCCCGGGAACCAACCTATGGCCGTCTAGCCTGTGACTAGCAGCCATAGGATTGCGCCTATGGAGCTAAGTCATAAAAGTTGCTTATTATAAAAGAACTGTCTACTCTACATAGTTATGACTCAAAAGAACAATTCTAGGATTCAAGGTCTTTTTGGAGTCTTAGCTTTCCTTCCAACTGTACTTTATAGAACAATCAATCTTAACAAATAGGAAAGCAAGACTAGAGGGCAAAGTGGTAAGAGATATAAGACAGCCAGACAGAGCTAATTGGATATTGAGCACAAACCAAGTTAGGTCTAGTACAAGTAGTAAACATTTTGGGAAAATGTTAACTCTTTCCTTACATGGAAAGTAGTTCTGGATTTTGTTAGCAATGCATGGGTGGAGAGCAATTCCACGATCTTGAATAAGGATAATTTATGAACACAGAATTAAAAATGGGCTAATCTGCATTAACACGCAAACAGGATAATACATTTATAAGCTATCCAGTAGATCAATATAAATATTTGCCGGAAAATAGTTTAATTCCAGTGTGAATAATTAAAACAATAGCATATGTTCATTTATCTGAATGAGAGACATGTCCAAAACATCTTGAAATAAGGTATTTATAATCTCTCTATACCATGTTTCCATGTAGGATGTGATTACAGACCTTAACTTATTCCAATAAAAACAGAATAGGCCTACTTCTATATCAGACCAAATGACAACTTTAAAGTATATAGTAGTAACTTGGTACATGTTTTTGCCAAATAACTAGTTTTTAGATGGAACTCTTGATTTGTTTATTTGTTTATTTTATTCAATTTATAACCTGCCTATATACAAATACTCTAAGGGGACAAAGTTAAAAACAATTTAACAACAACAAAAATCCAACAATAAAAACAACACAGCATAAAAACAGTATCCAAGAGTCAACAAAAAGAAACAAGAGTTCTAAAAAGGGAAGGCCTGACAGAGTAATAGAGTCTTTAGTTCCTGCTTAAAAATCTTCAAAGAGGTCAGCATGCGCATTTCAGCTGGCAGGTCATTCCACAACTGAGGGGCAGCAGAGGAAAAGGTCCTCTTGCGTGTGGCTGCTAATGTCACATTAGGGAGCCACAGCAGATAGCACTCAGAGGATGTTAGGTGGTGGACTGGGATGTAGGGGAGAGGAAAAATATTTTAGCAGGAAGCATATTGGCAGTCAAGAAAAGAAGCCAATCTCTGGAGAGGGGAAAAGGGAATGCTAAATGCAAAATTAACCCTGCTGGCCCTCATAATGCAGCATCTGGGGTTCTGCATGATTGTCAGAGATGCCATCTTTGACAGAGCCAGTTACTGGCTTGCAGTGATTAGTTGACTGAATCTAGGTCCCTTTCTCTCTTGCAACAGGAGATTGGTCCAACTAAAGCCAAGAGGTGCCATTGTCTGTTTTGTATATAGCAGTGCAAACCATTATATTAGACTCCTGTTTGTTGTCCTCCAGTTGTTTTGGATGGCAACTTCCAGTATTCTTGATCATTGGTTATGCTGGCTGGGGCTGATGGGAATAGAAGTCCAAAATATCTGGACAGCACCAGGTTGTGGAAGGCTGCTTTATGTGTCTGCTAAGAAGTAAGCCTCATTGAGTTCAAGTTCCAGGTAAATACATATAGGATTTCAGCCTAAACCTTCATATGCGTAAATGTAGTCTGTAGTCACATATGAAGATCTGGGGGGCGAGGGGCATTTTCCCCTTTTCTTTTTGCAAATAGGGGGAAAGCTAAGGTTTGTATATTCACAAATGTGGTGATGAATTTCAAAATCTTCTGCAGCGCTACTCCATTTTCAGGAATGCATTCGCGCAATTAAGAACTATCCCAGAAAATGATGCCAAACTAAGAACATAGTAAAAAGAGAAAGAAAGAAAGAAAGAAAGAAAGAAAGAAAGAAAGAAAGAAAGAAGCAATATTCTGCCAGGAGGGCTGTGCACCACTTTGACCCAAGTCCTGAACCCCGAGTCAGAGCGGGCTACTTCATCTGCTTTGGGACCCTTCCAAGGCGAAGTGGAGGGGGCATGAAGCCACCTGAAGTGGGTCAGGGGCTCTCTGAAGCACTTCGGTGTGCTTCAGAGCTTCGACACTCTGGCCCAGTTGCATTGATGCCTCTCGCTCCTTACCTGAGCCATCACAGGAGGAGTTACCACCGCCTCTGCCATCTCCACCACTGCCATCACTATTGCCACTGCCGCCATTGCTGCTGCCGCCTGCTCCTGAGCCGTGGACACGTGCCGCCTCTTGTTGTAGGAAGTTGCCATTTTTAAAAATGGCGACTCCCTGCAACAAGAGCCAGCATGCCCCCAGGGCTCAGGGGTGGGTGGCGGCAGGCGGTGGCGGTGGCAGCAACGGAGGTGGCAGCGGAGGCAGCAGCAACAGCGGCCCAGATAGGGAGCTCAGGGTTTGCGTGGGGGCATCAGGGGACACCAAAGTGGGATTTGGTCCTCCGAATCCTGCTTCAGATTCAGGGCAGAGGCAGATGGCCCCCCGAATCAGCAAATCGGGCCCAACTTGGAAGTCCCGAAGCAGCTTCCGAGTCGGTTCAGGAGGGTCACTGCACAGCCCTGTCTCAGCAATTGCTATAATAATGAAATGGGCGGAGCTATGCCATAGTTCAGTTGATACATGTTCCAGCAGCTTAATACAAAGAAGAAAATGATGCGGCCTTTCCCGTGTGGTTTGTCATCAACACAACAGGAAATGAAACTGACCACTTGGATTTGGAACATTTGCTCAAGCACTGATGTATTCAGAGCATATGTGGCAGACACCAGTCACCATAGCAATGCTGCTAAAAGCAGCCTCCTTCGATTGAGTGTTCTCTATCCTACCAGTAACATCGTGGAAGTACACGCTGAGCGGATCTTCACCATTATGTTGTGAAGGTGCCAAGAAAGGGGAGAATCTGAGTAAAACTATGAGTCACGTTAAGCATGCTTTTTCTTTTTTTAAAAGCTTTATTAACAATGTTGCTCTTATTTTGAAGGAAAAGCAGCCGATCAGCAGCTGTTGTTGGAAATTAAACAGTAAATAGTAGTGCTGTGCAGAATCCTGCCCCTATTTTTGGGAACTGTTTTTTCTCCCTGTGAAAGCAACATTGTTTTTGCTGCCTCTTTCACAGGGAGGGGGAAAATTTTGGAGAATTTTCTCCTTGGGGAGGGGGACAGCGTTTCCACATATCTTTTTTTAAGGATATTGAGGGGTCTGTTGTTTCTTTTTTTCAACACCCCTTGCACTTGCAGGAGCCCAAGACTCTTCTCCAGCTGGAAGTTCTTCCTGAATGCCTCTTGGAGAGGGTGAGGTCACATGGTCTCCTGGGAGTTCAGAAAGAATTGTTGGGCTGAGAAGAGTCCTGGGCTCCTGCAACTGCAGGAGGTGGTTTCAAAAAATAAAAAATAGAAAATAGAAAGAAGACCCCCGAGTATGGAATCATTGAAACTAGTGAATGGACCAGACTTCACATGGGTTGGAATAGCTCTTAATTAGATACAGTGCAGGCCTCAAGCAAATTTATGCTACTGCCAGAGTTGGACCCGTTGTGCTTGCACTGTCTAATCGAAGCCATGGTCACTGATGTCTCTAGGAACAGCCCCTGCCATTGTGTATCCCTACCGCCCCCTGAGGGAGGGATCTATGCACACCATATCCTTGAGGTGAGGTACCCCACAGCAGAGGGGAGGGGCAGCCATATAACTCTGTCCCTTCGACTACTCTCCCCTAGGGATGGTGGAGAATTCCGCCACAGATTTCAGTGAGGCCAAATGCACTGGCATGGAATGTCCTGCCACCCCCTGCCCCCCCGCAGACCCCCCCCCCGGGACGAGACTTACCTGGGGTGGATGTTCCGGACAGCGGCGGCGGCGGGTCTTTCTGCCGCAGTCGCCATTTGCAGTCTGGTCTTTGCCATGATAGGCTATGTAAGTCTTTATGTAGCCTATCACGTCTGGGTAAAAAACAAACAAACAAAAACGGCGTACGCAAATGGCGGCGGCTATGGCGGCCACCATTTGCATTCCTTATTTTTCGCCGTTTTAGTCTACGTAAATATTTACGTAGACTATTACGGCAAAAAAAAAAAGGGGGAACGCAAATAGCATAGTGGGCACTATTTGCGGTCCTTTTTTATTCGCCGTTTTAGCCTATGTAAATATTTACACAGACTAAAACGGCAAAAAATAAGGAACGCAAATGGTGGCTGCCGTAGCTGCTGCCATTTGTGTACACCGTTGTTTTTTTTTACCCAGACATGATAGGCTACCTAAAGACTCACGTAGCCTATCATGGCTCCCTGGCTGGATGCAAATGGCGGCTGCTACGGTGGCCGCCATTTGCGTCTGAACCAGCCAGTCCGTGGCCAGAAATCCAGCTGCGGATGGCCCTGGCCTGGCCAGCTGCTCTGCAGAGCCGCCGCGGAACAGAGCCGGCCATTGAGGATACCGATCGCCTCCCCCCCATCGAGGATTCCGGGGAGAGGGACGGAGCGCCTCCCCCCCCCATGAACAGAATCCGCGAAAAGGAAAGTGACTTTCGTACATCCCTACAGTCTCCCCACTGGTTAGGGATGTCTGCCACCTAGTGCCTGGAGATGGAACTGCAGGCTTCAAAAGCAGACACATTTGGGGTGTAATCTTATGCATGTTTAGACAGAAAAAAGTCCTACAACTCCCAGAATGCCTGGCTGGGGATGCTGGGAGTTGTAGGACATTTTTCTGTATAAACGTGCATGGGATTGCACCCTTAGATTAATTAAAATTAATCTTTTAGTAATGTTTATACACGTAAACTTTTCCAAGACTTTCTCCCATATCCCCAAATACATTAATCAGTGTTCCTAGTACAGAAGGAATCTTTATGGAGCTCCAGACAGAAAGGCAGGTTCCTGAGGGGGAATTCATTAATTGAGAGCTTCTTACAAGGTAGTCTTTGTTCTTGCAGACACTGGGGGATTGAGGGGGGGCATCTTTTTAACGAAGGGTGATGATACACAGAACCATAAATGTACATGGTGCCTAAGCAACTTAAAATATATAATAAGGACAGCTGGCACATTATTCTCTGATGGTACATCCCTTCCTACTAAAAGGTAAATTTACCCAATTAGGCTTCTATGGACTGTTGTTTTTTTACCTAGTACACCTCTTTTACCTTTTTTTTTTACCTAGTAATCTCCATCACTGTTAATACAAAAATTATCTGGATCATCTCTACTTCTGTTTTCCACCTACCAAAAAAACCCTGTGTGTTTCACATAAGGATGGAGACAGTTCCAAGTAACGAGAGGTTTTTATAGTTCAGAAATGAGAGATCAACAATTTATCCTTTATTTCTTCATCCCAACAGTACTAGCTGTAACCTGAGACCATCATAGCACCTGGTAGAGCCTAATCGGAAAGTCTGCAATCTCCCTCTTTCTCACACTCCATGTTAAGACTGACTAAATAAATGCAGATTCCATGGCTCCAAAATCAGACAATTTTGTCCTCCCCACACCCCAGTTTTGCTTCTTCCTTTTTTTTTTACCACCTAGCCTGATGAAGAGTTCTGGAGACCTTGAAAATTTGCACACTATTTTTTGCCATTAAATGATGTAATAAAGGTATTTTCATAATATAGATTTTGGGAAGGGGTGAATGTGAGCAAATACAGTTACACTGACATAAACTTAGTTCCAATTGAGATTAAGGGGTTAAGCCAAAGGCCTTGTGGAAAAGGTGGGGTTTTAATATAAAATATTTTAGAATGTTCCTTCAGGTGTTATGCTTTACTATATATTTATAGTTTATGGCTATTTTTATTAGTCTGATAACATCTGAAAGAGTGGATCAAAGGTTTTGCAAAAAGAAAATAAAAATCAATACTTGTCACAAACGTTGTTCAGCCAAGCAGTGCATAGTTGTGAAATAACTACTGAGCTGTGAAATTGACATTTGAACCAATAAACTGGACTTCTTCCATCTTGAATGTCTTTTACGGGTTTATCAGTTATGACAATCTGAAGTGACAGTGGTAATGAGAGAATCAGAACAGGGTTCCTGTTGGAAGGATTGCTACTATAGAAAAATAATAATGTCCTTTGACAAATCACTGACACTATTTGAGCTGTTATTTGCCTAGCTTGATTTAAAAATAAATACACCTAGGAACAGATCTGCTGTAATATCATTATGTTAATCACTGAGCGGAGGAGAGAAAGCTGCCCATGTGCTCCCAATTCTGTGAAAGGCTTAAGAAAATGAGTTGTTCTGCAAAGATTATGTGTGAAAGTGGAGGGAGCATAATTATGTAATTTGTGAGTTTGACCACCCCAGCACAACAATTGCAATCTTATGGATGCAAGTACTCCTACACCCATAAAGCTAGCTTTATGCCTGTCCATGAAGACAGCCTATTCCTTCCTGTGCCTGCACAGATCTGTTTCCCCCTGTAAAATAAACGGGGCAGACTTTGTGATACTGAGCCCTACCTTTGGCTTAGATATAAACTATCTCCTCCCACTACCTTCATGTGGATGTCTAGGGATGTCAGAGAATTTCTCCACGAATCTCGGGGAGGCCGAATGCCAGCGCATTCGGCCCCCCGAAATTGGTGGAGAAACGGTCTGCCCCCCGCCCCCCCCGGGACGGGACTTACCTTGTGTGAATGTCCCTGGCAGCAGCGGCTCTGGTGGCGGTTCGGCGGTGGCGGCGGCCGATCTTCCGACCGGCTGCCGCCGCCGCCATTTCCAAGTTAAAACAAAAACAAAAATATGATAGGCTACGTAAAGATTTACGTAACCTATCACGGCCTGATTTTTTAAAAACACCATGATAGGCTACGTAAATGTTTACGTAGCCTATCACAGTTGAGTGGGAGGGGAAAAAAACCTGCGCGTACGCAAATGGCGGCGCCCATGGGCGCCGCCATTTGCATCCCTTATTTTGGCACATCTAGTCTATGTAAACATTTACGTTCAAATAGCGTTCCCCTTATTAATGTGCAAGTAGCGTTCCCCTTGTTTTCGCCGTAGTCTACGTAAATGTTTACATAGACTACACATGCCAAAATAAGGAACGCAAATGGCGGCACCCGTGGGCGCCGCCATTTGCGTACGCGCGGGTTTTTTTTTCTCACTCAGCCATGATAGGCTATGTAAACATTTACGTAGCCTATCACAGCTGACTGCAGGGATGCAAATGGCGGCGGCTACGGCTGCCGCCATTTGCGTCCCGGCAGGACAGGATTCGCGGCCGGAGGGACGGGGTGCCTCCCCCCCGCCAGAATTTTGGGGGGAGGGACGGAGCGCCTCCCCACCACCGCGAATCAACTTTTGGGTTCAGGTAAGTGACTTTCGTACATCCCTAGGATGTACTCCCTCCTTCTCTTTCCCTTTCCCTTTCCCTTTCCCTCTCTGTCTCTCATACACACACACACACAGATGTACAAGAATTTTGTTTCTGCTTGTGAATCACTTGAACAGGCCCCATTTGCAATCTCACATGTGAATGCAAATGGGAGCGCATTTTTTTTAAAAAAAAAATATTTGCACATTCCCAAACTGATGATCACATTCAAAAACATTTTTAAGTGCACTTTGAAATGCACATTTTTAAAAAGAAGAAAATACATTTTTACGTTTTAGTCAATGGAGGAAAAGTGCACACTTTTGAAACACATTCAAAATGCACACTTTCCCCATTCAAATGAACTGAAAAACAGGTCACAAACAAAACATGAGCAAGCCATACCGAGTGCCAAAGTGGAGTTTGGGGAAATCCAGTAAATTCAAACTTCCCTGGTTCACCCATCCCAACATGCACGCACACACACATTTTGGGGATAATCCATAAAGCAAAGATCATCACCAAAGCTGCAAGTGAAATCCCAAGTGTCATGCCCAGGTTAAGACCAATATTGTCTGAGGCGCAGGGCCAACCAATGTTGTCCAGGGACAATTGATATTACACACATATTGCATCCATCCACCTTTCTCTAATTGGAAAGGCACAGATAGATAGAGTAGCATCTGGGCTCAGAGTTGGGATAAAGAATTTTTTTCAAAGAAGGGACTGTATCACCACAGATCATGTAGATCATGAATGTTATACAGCACCCTACCTACAGCAAAGTTGGCAACTGCAACCAGCAAAGGACCAGCTGACCAAAAGCTGCATTTCACCATCTTGAGATGGTCATACATGGTCACATCGAAAGTTCTAAGCACAACTTCTATGTCACTAAGTGATCGCTTGAAATGAGGCAAATGTGGGTCTACAATGCCCCTGATTCTGACCAGCAAGCCATACAGGGAGCTCAACACAGGCAGTAGGAGAGCCATCTGCAGTTTCTGCTGGATCTGAGAATAGCACCTGGCACTTCTCCACTGCAAAGTCATGGTGGACAGCATTACACTGGAGCTCAGCCTCCAAGTTTTTCACCAAAAAGCCTCATAAAATGCAAAGGTATAGGGACCTATAAGGGCTATGTTGGCCCCCAATTCCCTATTGCAGACCCATAGAACACCATAGACCCTGTTCCAGAATGTAGACCTACAGCACTGCATACCTCCTCTCTCTGAGGGGGAGCTTTTTGGCCTTCCCTCCATTTTTCTGCTTCTTTCTCTTCAACTTCCAGCCTTATTTACCAGCACCACCCCAAGTCCTGTGCCACCAATGTTTTGAGTTGCCCCATTTTGATTAGGCCTTGTAGGTATCTGTTTTGCTTCCCTTATGCACTTCCAGTGCCTCATTTGGGGATAAATTCCTCCTCTCTTCCACATCTGTGTACTGTCTGTATCACTGGATCTCTCCCCCATCTCTATTCTTAGGGTGTCCATCAGATAAGCTGCTGGTCCACATTGAACAATGCTTGAATGTCCATGAACAGCTGGAGCAAAGACTCTAAGGGAGCTGTTAATTCAACAATGTTCTGGGAGGGAAAAGGCATGTATGTATGTATATACTGTATATATATATATATATACACACACACACACACACACACACACACACATACGTATATACGTACATACATACATACATATATGCATGCTGTCAGCTGCCTCTTTTCCTGGTTCACCAGTTACAGCTGGGTCAGCTTCCTCATTGTCTGCAGCAGGGATGTTTCCATCCCCACAAGTAGACCCTTGCTCCTCAGTAGATGCTTGCTCCGCAGTAGACCCTGGGCCAAAGGGTCTTCTGGGGGTAATGATGGCAACACCGAGTCTCCTACCTGGTCTGTCACTGCCAGTGCTCTGGAAAGTCATGGGATGAGGGAGGAGAGTCAGGAACTAAGGCAGGGTTTAGGATGTAGTAAAGGGGTTCTTCAGGGCCTAAAGTGAGATTGTGCCCTAATAAAGTACTAGGGTGGATTTTTAAGAAAAACAAATTCTCCAATGAATGCTTGGAGTGACACTGACAAACAATCAAGCAGGAATTGATAGAACACAGCCACCATTTCAGGACCATGGAACACAACCATTTCTTTAATTACACAGTTGTCTCCATCCTATTTGATTGTTTTCTTAAATAACGGCAATCATACTAGCATGTTAGTTCAACATACGAATACAGCTTAATGCCAGTTTGCAATGGTCTCACAGATACTGATGATTGACAGATAACAGATGGATGGATAGATAGATAGTTAGATACTATTTTTTTTTTGAAATATAGGAAAGCTGAATGTTTCACTGCTTTATAATGTACAGACCAAAAGATAATCATGATGAAAGGCCCCTTTGGACCAACTGGAGGATACAGAACCCCGATATCACCACTTCCTGAGGGAATGACTGTCGAAGTCGATATGCCATTGATCTACAGATAATTCTAGGCTTATTCAGGTTTTCTTTTAAAGTATTCAGTGAACACACAAGAGGGGGGAGGAGCATGCTAGCTCCACTTCCCTATGTCCTCCTCACCTTCCCCATGTTCCGGAATCCGGGATGACTTCTGCAGCAAGACCCCTCTGCAGTAACAAAAGTCTCCTCCCTGCAGAAGTTCACTCTGAACAAGAGGGGGGAATGGGGATGAAGAGGTGAGGCAAAGCTAATGTGCTCATCCTCACCAGAGGTTCAGTGGTAAATTTTGAAGCGCAGGTGGTCATCATGACAATGCCTTTAGTCATGCCCCCAAGGAGAGTTGAAAAATGCAGTCAGCTGTGTTGATCTAAATCAACAAAATTGTTCTAGCGGTTTTCCTTTCTATCAGCAGCAGATCTTTTGTAAAGCTAATGGGTCTTAACTGCCTATTCAAGACCAAGCCACCCCAAAATACTTTGCTTTACAACAGGGAACAACATACAATTGCTGGGAAAATTCACCCCCCTCCCCCCACTACTGTGAGGATTGCAGCTCAACTCAAAGGGAACAGGGAAGTCAGAGTGGGTGGTAGAAGATGTCAGCATCCCTGTTAATAAAAAAGTGCATGCCAGGACTGCATCCGTGTGAGTCATGGTTCCACTACACGTCTATACCACTGATCCTCACTTTGCCCTCTCGCACTGAACACTTCAAAAGAACACCTGAATATGGCTTATATCTTATATAACAAGTGATACCTTCCATTCAAGATCATTTAAAGCCATGCCCCAAATCTCTTCCTTCCAATTGACAGGTTCACTTGGCCCCTGTGAAAACCTGGGAAGATTGTTGAAATTTTTGGCTTATATTGTTTTGACATGGACATGGGGGTAATTTTTGTTCTTTTCTATTCATACTTTTTAAAAACAAAAGGAGCTTCAAATCCCCCTCAACAATCACCTTGGGGGTGAAGGGAGGCTGAGCCCTCCCCTTTTCTCTGGTGACCACAGGAAGGGCAGAGGAATTGGCTGCAAAGACAGCATACCCCTTGATGTACTGTCTTCAAGTCAAAATCCCTTTCCCCATTGACCACTTTGGGGGTGAAGAAGGACTTTTAAGTATTTGGTGAGAGGGATTTGGGAATTACAGGGGCAAGGGAATCAGGACTCTGTATTCCATATTTCTATGCCACTTAATTAATTGTTTTCAAGTGTTTAATTAATTGTTTAATTGATTAATTGTTTTCAAGTGGCAGCAGAGGATGAGATGGCTAGATAGCATCACCAATGCAATGAATATGAACCTGAGCACGCTCTGGGAGAGAGCGGAGGATAGGAAGGCCTGGTGTGCCATGGTTCATGGGATCACGAAGAGTCGGACACGACTGAACGACAGCAAATACCTAGGGCTGAGTGAGAATTTCATTTCATTTCATTTCAGTTCTTTTCTTTTAATAACAATTGATCAAACTTCACAAATTTCTTCATATCTGAGAAGGAAAGAACTTGAGATTTTAAAAAAACTGAATGTGGGAGAAACTGAAATGACAGATTCATCCATCCATCCAGGCCTAGGGCTTTGAGTGCTTAGCTCTTAAAAGTCTGAGTTTAATCTGAGCTTAAATCTGTATGTATTCAAACATGCTAGTGATGAATTAGAGTTGCCACCTCATTTTCTGACAGGCTCCTCATCTTTAACAGCTATGTGGCACACATGTACAACATGGTCTCTCCCTGCTGGGAACAACTGTCCCTACTGTATTTGGAGATTTAAAAAAATCCGGTGGAGGAGAATGCTAAACTGACCAATTCATCCACCCCTCTTTAAAACAAACACAAAATATGAAAGTTGTAATCAAATTTCAGAAACAAGCAGTAATAAAACTTGATCCAAAGTTAAATTATTTTGTTGCTGCTTGAATAGAATTCTGCTGTGCCAAAAATTTCTCCCACCTTTTTTTGACCTTTCTCATTCAATTTGATAGAAGAGAAATTACTTTCAAAAAGAAATTCAATGGTGAAGAAATTTTGGAGAAATTCTCATGGGTTGGGTTTGGGTGTCTTGGGCTTACCTTACTTAGGAGGTGTCCTGTTTTTCATTGTGTACAATCATCTCTCTGGCTGCCTGTGGCCTCCTCAGCTTCCTACACTTCAATTAAAGCCCAGTTTAAGGCACCATGAGGTAATTCCTCCCATAGGGCTTTTCAGATCAGGACCTGCAGGCAGCCTGAGAGGCTAGTATGATTAGGTAAGCTCAAAAACACAAGAAAAATACATTATAAAACATCCTGAATGAAGCAGAACAATGGAAGCCTCTTTCATGGGAGGAGAATAATTCAGGAAACTGGAGGACAGATTTTGGCAGAGCGCTAACTCCACCTCATCCCTGGAGCTGGACACAACACTGCCCCCACCTGCACAGCGGTGGATGCAAGCTGGGACTGGGAGCCAGCCTGCCAAGGCAGTTCATGCTGTTGCAGCATGACTCCCTCCCCGCAATAACCCCTTAGGAAAAAAAGAAAGAAGCTGTGCTACAGGCCCTGCTAACGGGGAGCCCTACCTGAGAGAAACTGTCGAGAATTTCTCCTCCCTTGGAGAAATTTGGTGAAATTGTCTCCCAAATTTCTCTGCCCACAAGTAAGGTGGAGAATTTCAAGAGGCCATTTGCACACAGCTCTAGTAATATGGGCCTCAGGAGTGGTGTGAGAAGGTTCCCCACTTCTGCTGTAGTGGGAAGAGAATATTGTGTAGAGAGGCTGGAGTGTGTTTAATGATTCCCTACAGGAACTAATTCCCCACAATTTATGTTCTCTGAAATAACTAGGGGAAAAACAATTTGACACTTAAAATACATTGAGAGAATTAATATTAATTACAACTTATCTAAGGCTGCTCATGCTTAGTCCTTAAATGCTTTTCAAAGGAACACAGGCACCATTGTTCATTATTTTTCTTTTATTGGCAATCATTGAGGGCAGCAGAAAGACCAAAAATGAAAGATGAGAAGAGATATAATACTGTGTTGCAGAACCCAGAGTCAGAGAGACCACGGAGTGAAGGAAAAAGAGATTCTTTATTTAACGCGCGGGCTTAAGGCTGGAATCGTTTCCAAAGAGCCAGAAGCCCCGATTTACATTAGCACATTGGTTTTATAGACATTGTGACATATATGAAACGGCTCCTCCTCTCCCTCCCACATGGGGTTGCAATCCTCAACATTTCTTCTCTTAGCACTATTGTTTATAATACAAGAACTGGGTTATAGGGTAGCCATGATAAGGAGAGAACAGAAGAGAACAGCAGAGAACAAGATATACAATTGTATGACCTTTGACAAGATAAGGAATTCCTGTGTCTCGTCAGCTTACAACAATATATTTAAGGGAGAAAGAGCTCAGCAAGAACATGAAGCATGAGACTACATGAGGCTACTTAGTCTGACCCCCGATATGGCTGCTACATTCCCCCCTTAAATGCATAATTTCATTACAATTATAGCATTTTTGATAACCATACAAAGCTTTTTGTGACATACATATTACTTAGCCTCTTGTTGGGCTATTAGAGCGTAGAGGGCAGCAGTTTTACTAGCTGAGACATAAAACAGATTGGTTGAACAGCGCATAAGACAAGGAACGCAGAGACATAACAGAACTTTTATGAACAATACTGGTAGAATTAGGATGAACAATGCTTTTAAGCTAGCTAAGATCTGGAAGCCAAGGGGTTAACTAATTGAGCTAATTGTTTTGTCTTATTGTTTTGTTAGCTACTATATTGTGCAGCTTGTTGATTTGTTCATCTACAGCATTGCCATTATCAGTTAAGTTAAAATAACAGAGCTTTTGGTGTGTCTCACAACTTAAATGATGAAGAAGGAAGAGGTAATCTATACCAGCTCTATTTTCTAGAACTGCACCTCTTAGATCACGCAACTCTTTATTTAACAATGACAATGCTCGTGAGGTGGCATTTATGCTTTTGGCTAAGCTGCAAGCTAACCAGTTGTTCTTTAGACCATTAGCCAAGGCTAAACCTGGAACCTTAACCAGTGACATTGCTAAGGCCAATTTTTCTGAGTCAGAATATAACTGCACATGACTATTACAATTTTTAGTTAGTTGGAGTGCTCGAGGCTGCCGTTGACGGATTTTTTCAGGCTACAGGGGAAGAATTGGCACCAGTTCAATTGGCGGCTGAGGCAACATGGGTGGTTATCAGACAAGTTGGCAGGAATGAATGACCAAGTGCGGGAATTACATGTCTAAAACCATCCATGAGGCAAAAGTATGTGGGCATCATTAAAAGATATGTTTTGAATTTTATTACAGTGGAAGGGGGCCAGGGATAGCTTTGTATTTTCTGGAAAATTTTGACAATTAAGCATTCGTGCACACGTAGCATTTGTTTCAGCAATGATGGGGGTGCGTAGAGTGAACTCTGTAGGGGGTAGGATCTTTGCAACCATGCCCCAATTAGCATTTTGGGAATAAGTTAAACTTACACCATAAACTTTTAACATGGTATCTTTTTGAATTTTCCCAGGATGTCTACAGACAGGTATTAGGCAAGAGCTAATAAGCCTGTTTGCAGGTATACCTCTTGGCAAACAAAAATGTTTTACTCTCGTGATGTTAGCCAGGTGAAGCCAGTAATTATCAGCAAATCACTGGGACAAACTTCTTTTTCCAGGGGCAGACCCCCCTTTTTGCACCTTATTAAGGAAACACAATGCAACACTACTAACACTACAACACGCATGTTTGATCTTCTTTGGGATCTGACCGTACGCTGGGCAGCTATTCACCTGGCAAGCTGCAGTAGGGTCTAGTCCCCTTCTTCAATTCTCCAGTTGCAGGTCTGACCGTACGCAGGGGGACAGTTTCCCGGTGTGTCCACAGTAAGGTCTAGCCTGAGTCTTCTTACTGCTTTTTCAGAATGATTTTTAAAGGATTTTCAGGATTTCTGTTTATAGTCTACTCTCCCCCTCTCGCTCTCTTGACTCGTGTCCAATGTATCTAGGGTTTAACTCTAGCTGCTTTCATAGCTGCGGGGGTGGAAAGTATGACAGTTCTGAGTTCTTTCCATCTGGGAGTCAAAGGGTTATTTTTCCCTCTTTAACTCATACTTTAACTCTTGGTTGGAAAGGATGAACTTCTGTGATGGGAATGGCTTATTTTTTTAAGACAAAGCGGCACTGGGCTTGAAGACCTTTGCTCAGTGTTTGGACTTCTTGTTGCTTGCTTTTGATGCTGCTCCAGTGTCAATTATGAAGTCAATGTCACTGCCCCTCACAGTCAATGTCACGGCCCCTCTCAAGCTGTCTCTCTCTTCGCCCATTCTGGCCCCTTTGGTTTTCTCCTTTGTGTATTTGATTTATTTTATTTGGGCATTCATGCTACTAATGTCCATCTTGTCCACACTGGGCACACTGGTTCTTTTTTTTAAGAATCTTCTGCCTCTGCCGGGTCTTCTTCTTTTCTTTCGTCTACGTCTTCTTGGGCCTCTGGGTTGAGGGAGGTGTACTGGCGATAGGCATTTGAAAGATGCTCCAAGTACGCTCTGGGGCCTCGGTGGCACCTTGCAGCACTTTAGACACTTTGGTCATATTAACTGACTTCTTCATACCTGCTTTCATGGCTTTTAACAGCAGGGTTTGATACTGGGTGAGGCGCTCTAGCCCCACTTGTGTTTTGGGATTCCAGCAGGGGGGGGTTACTTACAAGGAGACTTTATTGGGTAACTTACAGCACACAGGCGTACTTAATGGCTGGATCAGACAGCTTCTCTGAACCACGAGCTATTGCGCTAAATGGGTTTTATACCATACATGTTACCCATGAGGCAGCACAACACTAGCAAGCATTTTCAGCATAGGCTAGAAGTGTTTGGTTCTCAGGCACAGCTTCCTGTAAACAACTTCGCTTCCCAAAGTGCTTGATAACACTTTTTATTTATTAGTATGGGAAGACAAATTTTTTCTCTTTCTTTTGCTTTCTTTTTCTTTGCTGATCTGCCTGTATTGCAGATCATGTTTCAAACTTTTTATATAAAACTTTCTGATCTATGCACCAGCCTTGTTTCTTTATTTGTCTTTTTCAAGTTAAACTCACTTACTTAAACCTTTCTGCCTTACACTAGTCCCAATGACACACATTTGGGATAGGCCCCTCCTCTCCCTCTAGCTACATCTTCTTCATCTTAAAGAACTATTACATTATTGTGGCTACTTTATCCCAGGTAATAAGCTCCAGGCACAATCAGCTGCTTTTAATTTACCATGGGGGCAACTATGGCCACGCTTCTTTTTTACAAATGTTTTTTCTTTGCCTTTTGCCTTTTCTTTTTCTCTCTTCTCTATCTGTCTTCTACTTTCTCTATTCCTTCTTTTCTACTTGCTTTTGTCTTTTCTCTTCGTTATCCATTGGGAACCACACTTAGTATCATTTGGAGTTGCAACTAACACTAATCTGCAAATATCACATATACTTTATGATATCTAAGAAATCATAAAATATACACAACAAACTTTTTCTGCAATTTAACACAATGAATGGAAAACACTTTTTGCATGGTAAGGCATGATGGAGCAGATCCAGCAATCATACTGCTCTTCTGGCTGAAAGCTCAGGGCTCATTAAAATCAAGGGACGGGCATACCCACACACGCAGAGTTCTAGGTCACCATTTTTGCATTGGCAACTCTATGCTGCATGAGTTCTGGCAGAAGGAAATCTAAAAGTTATAGATCAAACTCAGCCTGCTGTACACTGAGCTGACTACAAACACAGACACATGGTCCACAGCGATGAGAGTTCAAGTTTATCAAAAGCTTCACAGCACTGTCCATGGCAAGTCTTTGACAATTTAAAATTTTAGTTCATGTGCAGAGTGTCTCTAAAAAGCCCATATGATGATGGAGGCAAACAGAGAAGGCTCTGGGCAATGAAGATGTGATGTTTCCAGCAAAGGCTCTCTACTTTTGCATCAGTTTAAAAAGGGGAAGTGTGGCCCTACACCCCTTCTGACAGACAAGGGCCTTTAACTTTTTAGCAAGGCTTCTGTTTAAACAGAGCGGCACAGCTCAGCTCTCTAGCCATGACACTTTAACTTGGGCAACTCCTCTGTAAATTTTATTTTACTTCTGTCAGGTTCTCTCACAGACATTTTAAAAACTTACTCTTTTTTTTTTTTCTTCTAACCTGGTACACGAAAGCACTGAAACACTGAGTGCCGAAACTCAGGACGCTGGGGGGTGATGGGCATCGCCTTATACTTGCATTTTTCAGGCAGCCATTAATCTTCGGGGAGGCGGTGGGGTGATTTGCAGGACTTCAAAGGCAAGCTTCTCAGTTTGTCTGTATTTGTAAATCCCAAGCTTAAAACAGGACATGATGAGGTACAGGGCAGCCAAATTCTTGCTTTGGCACGGGCAACAAATAACTCGGGTCAGCTTTCTTCGCTGGGGTCTCAAACAGGAAAACAGTCTTAATTTAAAGTTGTAACATCACTGACAGCGTCAGCCAGCCAGCTACACAGATCTCATTGTTTTTCAAGACAGTTGCTCCAATATTTTCTTCTCAATTAGGTTGGGTCTTTCAGCTTACACAGTTTATTGCAGCTTCCAGGAGCATGGCAGTAGCGTGATTTTGGCTTGGCCAGGAACATGCTGTCTGGTTTCTCGGTCTCTTTAGCACACACACTTTGGCAGTGTAACACTGGACACTCAAATCAGTGAGATTTCTTCATTGCAGGGAATCCCACGGCAAAAGCTTAATGGTTACGCTCTTCAGAAATCATATAGCTGATGGTCAGTAGCTACAGGCTCTATGCAATTCTAACACAGTTCAAAGCTAAACACGGTTACCTTGACAGAGATCTTCAACGTGGTCTTTCCGCTTCATTCTGCTTTGGGACAGTCTTATGGCACACTTTTCACTCGAAGAGGGGTCTAGCCTGTGCTCTGGGGGCTGATTCTTCACCTTTATTTTCTATTTTGCCTTCATCTTCTGGGTCTTCATTTTCAGTTTCCATTTCTTAGGGATTTTATCTCAATTAGGCGAGGTGATGATGTTGCACAACTCAGAACGTTGTGGGCAATTTTCCTGCCCCCCCCCCTCTCAGCACACTAGGCTAACAGCTACTTCTTCGGCCTTACACTCTCACGCTCCCACGGTTTGTTAAAAGCCAGACTGTCCTGCAACATTTTTCTAATTAACAGCCTCAGATCTTGTTTTTTTTTTCTCTCAGCTCGACCTTGAGCTTTTTGCTGTTTTCTCTCTCTATTCTGAATCTTTTTTTAAAAAAACCTTTTTCCTTCTTTGTTTGACATACATCTCAAGGGGGTGCAAGGTTTGCTTCCCCCACCACCCATAGCCTCCCTCCTAAATTGAAGACAGACACAATTAGGGAATGGGAATTGGTCAGTGAGTAAGGGGTCTCACTGGCCGACACAAGAGGATTTTTCACACCACGCACTTTGCTACTGGCCTGGGCACCCGGACGGTCAACGGTATGCGTCAGAAACCGCAGTAGCCACTCACACAATCATCAATCTCTCCACTACATCCATATGTCCCTGCCACCCACTTTTCCCACTTTTTACCAGAGCGGAAAACGGCTTCCCCAGCTTCCTCAGCTTCCTACTGAGTACTGGCGTGCTAGGTACTGGCGCCCACTCGGGGGTGTGATCAGGCCCCCCTTCTACCCGCAAGGAGTAGGTTCTTTTGTATACGTATACCACCAACACTGACCTTCTTCATAAGGCGGGGCCCTCTTTTTTTCTGCCCAGTGGCCTTTCTCCCTAAAGGCGGGGCCCTCTTTTTCCCATATACTTGCCTTTCTCCTGAAGGCTTCTAATGTGGGTTTCAACTCAGTTGCAGCTGCGATACAGGCAGGGCTCAAGTTCCTTCCTCCGCTTCCCAAGGTTCTCTTGCTGCTCACTACCGTTTGGGCGATCCCGGTGCAGGCTTTCTCCCATTCACTCGACAAAAAGGTCGGTGGCGCCAAGAAAGGGAGGCATGCGCCGAGCTCGTCTTCCCGGTGCGGCGATCAAGAGCAGGCAACTGCCACCTGTCTGGCTCAGAGCCTGCCACATCCGAGTCACGGCACCATTTATGTTGCAGAACCCAGAGTCAGAGAGACCACGGAGTGAAGGAAAAAGAGATTCTTTATTTAACGCGCGGGCTTAAGGCTGGAATCGTTTCCAAAGAGCCAGAAGCCCCGATTTACATTAGCACATTGGTTTTATAGACATTGTGACATATATGAAACGGCTCCTCCTCTCCCTCCCACATGGGGTTGCAATCCTCAACATTTCTTCTCTTAGCACTATTGTTTATAATACAAGAACTGGGTTATAGGGTAGCCATGATAAGGAGAGAACAGAAGAGAACAGCAGAGAACAAGATATACAATTGTATGACCTTTGACAAGATAAGGAATTCCTGTGTCTCGTCAGCTTACAACAATATATTTAAGGGAGAAAGAGCTCAGCAAGAACATGAAGCATGAGACTGCATGAGGCTACTTAGTCTGACCCCCGATATGGCTGCTACATTGAAAAATAATGCAGACTACCCCACAGTGAAGTTTCTATAGAACCACTGCATTTGGGGACAAAATGGCTTTGAAGTATATATCTGAGGTTTTTAATATAATGTAAAATTGATGTTTCTTTTGTATTATCTTATACCCTGCCTACTCCACTGAATCCTGAATTCCAGTTCAGTAACTGCATGTAATTTATAAACCTTATTGCACGGTTTGTTCTTGTCATTGTTGTTGACTACAGTATTGTTACTGAGCATGTGGCCCATGATGAATCGAACATTTGAGCACAAAGCTATTTAGACATCTCATTAGAGGTGTCAGAGAAATCTGCAATGGAACCAAATAAGTTTGGATTTTCATGAATTCTGTAGCAGACCAGCTTTTCCCCCTGTCAGGCAGATTCCACAGATTTGCAGACCATTTTTCTAACTTTCCCAAATGTTGTGCAAATTTCGTTGTAACTTTTTTAAAAAATGCCAAAAATGTGCATTTCCCCCATAGGCTAAAGCATGAAAACTCACATTTTGGGGAAATTTGTGCATTTTCGCACTTGCACATTTGTGAATTTGCATGAATTTAGAAACAAAAAAAATCTGATTTCAATGATAGGAGATGACGGAATGAAAGGTGCCTGGCAATCCATGAAACACAGATGGAATGGATTTTACACATAAACTGCTTGTTATAATAATGGTAAAAATTCAAGAAGCATTCAAACATCCTGATTAGTGGTGGGTCTCACACACACACACACACACACACACACACGAGTTTGACTTGCAATTGGGCTTTTCAAACCAGTCTATCTGAACAATGGGGAAATGGGCTTGTGTGAAGAAACTGATTTTTGTGAGGTAAAGGTTTAGTGTGTTTATATGTATTGTGTAAAACCAGGGCTGCAGATGAAGGGCGTTAATAGTACAAGTACTCAAAGCTTGAGCCCAAGGAGAAATACACTATAAACCTGGTGTACTGGTGGTTGCCATTTGGCTGTTACCATTACCATTAAGAGGGTAATAGGAAGCTAGGTTCTGTCTTATATATTGGAAGGGGGGGGGGTCCAAGTTGGTACCATCTGATTGGAAAATAGCAAACATTCTAAAGATGTCTGTTGGTTCTGAGTTTGAACAGACATGATGTGATGGAATACTGTCCACACCAAAGCTGATAGAGGGCCAATCTAAATGTTTCTTTAAACACAAATAGTGGAGCTATGCCTGCCGCTTTTATTTACTGTCTTGCAAGTGCACACTGCCCGGATTTGGATCAGGATTGTGACACTTGAGGAGATTCAAGCATTCCCCCTTGTTTTCATGCTGAAATCCCACCCTCACGCACCTCCGTGTGTGGGGAGATTTAAAAAAAAAGACATTTATTCCAGTAGAGCCATTTTTGCTTCTTTTTAACACCCCCCCCCCCAGTGTGTGTGTGGGGATGGAATTTCAGGACAAAAATGGGAGGGGTAAAGCTTAAATCCTCTCCTCCCAAAGCACCACAGTCCTTATCTGAATTGGGACCATGCACGCTTTCAGGAGAGTAAATAGACGTAGCATGCATAGCTTTATTATGTGTGCTTCAAGGACTGTTTAGTTTGGCCCTGATTGGACCAAATATATGGAGGTGTTGAGAGGTATCAGGGGGAGTTCTTCTGAGAGTGTCACCAGGGAAGTGTGCCCATGGAAGAGTGTGTCACTGAGGGTCTTCAGGAGCACCTGAGAGCCTGAGGAAGATAGCAGCTAGACCAGGAAGTCAAGCTGGAAGAGGACAAGGCAGAAGGAGAAGAAAGCCAGCAAGTACAGAGAAGAAGAGTCCAAAAGCAGCCTTCAGGAAGAGCCAAGGCCTTTGTAACAGCTGGAGGATGTCTGAAGTCAGAGCCAGCTGCTAGACCAGATTAAAGACTTCAAGGGAAGTCTGGCATTAAAGGTTCCAGGTAGTAGTCAAACCTTATCAGAGCGATGACTACATATTAAGGCCTCAGTACCAGCCCTGTGATTTAACTGGGATGAGCTTGATAGGGAATTAGCTTAGCTTTGGTTAGGGTTACAAACTGTGGCTTCTATAGCTGATTGATGATAGTAAAAACACAAAACCCCTGTTTTAAAGTAGCAGCAGCCATAAGTTAAAAGCCTTTCTTCTTTCATTTATTTTTAATCAAATATTTCATATCCTTGTTCATTTCATATACTTGATTTTTGATGTTTTTATCTCATGCCTAATAAGCAGGTACCTAAGATAAAAAGTGTATATTAAATAAAGGTATGTAGATTTATGGTGGCAGCAGAAGGGAATGGTGGGATAATCTACATGGGGTGTCTTCCACGTTTTGCTGTTAGCAGCAGTAGGATACCCCAGTGAAGGGGTGTCCCCCCACAGCTTGGAACAAACCAAGGCAATGAGCCATATTGAACATATCACACCCTTGATGACATTATTTGCAGCATAATGGGATCTGATTGCTCCCCCAAGCTGCATATGAGCTTTTACCTCTTTCACCACCTTCTTTCCTGCCACTGCTGCCAGTGGAGCAAGAGCAAGGCAAATCTTTCTTTCCACCCCCCCCTTCCTTTTTTCTCCCAAGCCTGAGATTTGGCAATGTTATGGCAGTGATTCGGGGGCCATGGGAAAATTATATTTCCCAGTTGGACTAGCACCTAAGAGGAAGTGTTGAAACAATGCTAAGAATCTTGTCCCCTGCCCCAAGGTGGTGACCTCAAGATGTTTTGGACTGCAACTCCCATCATTCTTGACCACTGCCATGCTGGCTGAGCCTAATGGAACTTGTAGTCCAAATCATCTGTAGGACACTACATTGGGGAAGGCTGTTCTAAGATAATATCCTTGCAACTGAGATATGGCAGTATGCCTGGGGGGGCAGGAAGTCTTTGGGAATAGAGTTCCTTTGCCAGCTGGAGAGCCTATGTGAGGGCAAGAACAAAGCCCTCTGCAAAGATTCACACTGTCCCTCTAACTAATTTCAGGGTGATTATGATGTCTCCATCTCTGACCTCCCACCACAGATCACATGTTGCTAGGAATCATCATAATAGACAATATTTAACTGGTCATGTTTGGCGTGCTCACATTAATCCCCTGTATGTGTTATAAAATAGATTACCACTTTAGGTGTCTGCTTTAACTGCACATCCAGCATGCTTGTTGTCATCTTCAAAAAAGAAAAAAAGCTGCAAATAATAGCTCACATACATGGATTAGGAGTCGGCATCTGCTTGCTAACCCATAGAAAAGTTCAGTGTCTGCAGCACTGATGTACATCTATCAGCATTTCAGCAACTGTTGTCCAAATTTAATAAGGGAGAAATCTGCTTCAAAATGCCTCTGCAGAAGAATATGCAATAAGGCCTATATAATGTTAGATCTCAAAAATTAACCACATCACAGCCTGAAAATAATCAGATGCTTCTCAACTGTGCTCCAGATTTCCCTAATTAACAATACCCCTGGGCTCTTCCAGCTGTTCTTCGGTGATATCACCCAGGTCCCTCTGCAGCTTCTTTCCATGATGCTTTTGCCCAGTTGCCTTGCGAGAACACTCCCATGGGGCTTTCTTTATTCTTCTTTGGGGACCCTCTAGGTCCTTCTGTTCCTTTTCATCATCCATCATTTCTGGGTTCTTTGGCTAAACATCACTGCTGGGCTTTCAGCTGCTCCTCAATAATGTCTTTTAAGTCCTCCAGCAACTTCGCATTATGCTTCTGTGCTGTTGTAGCTTCCCTGGTTTTTATATTGTAGAATTCCCATCACATTCAAGCATTCTTTCTGCTTTGTATTGCCATAAAGCATCATCTACACTGATTTCCACTTTCTTCTGTCTTCCTCAGTGTGACCAACGCTATTTGCGTTGCCCTTATTTTCGCCGTAGTCTACGTAAATGTTTATGTAGACTACACATGCCCAAATAAGGAACGCAAATGGCGGCACCCATGGGCGCCGCCATTTGCGTACGCACTTTTTTTTTTCCCCCAAAGTCAGCCGTGATAGGCTACGTAAGGATTTACATAGCCTATCACGGCTGACTGCAGGGATGCAAACGGCAGCGGCTACGGCCACCGCCATTTGCGTCCCGGCCGGCAAGGAGGATTCGCGGCCAGAGGGATGGGGCACCTCCCCCCCAGCCAGAATTTCGGCCGGAGGGACGGGGCGCCTCCCCCCCAGACAGAATTTCGGTGGGGAGGGATGGAGCGCCTCCCCCCCACCGTGAAGCAAGCTGTGGGACCAGGTAAGGGACTTTCGTCCATCCCTACTGTTTACCCATTAAGAGCTAAGTAGCTTTGTTTTGTACATAGTTTCAAACATGATATCTTGAAGAACTTATGCATAGTGAAGGTGTAGAAAGACTGTAGTCCCTTTCATATGATTTAGGGAAAGTGGAGACACATTCCTCCATCCTGCTCCCAGTCTCCACATCTTGATGATGGATGTTTTCAGCAGAGAATCCCATAGGCATAGACTTGTATGCGCATTGACTTCAACTCATGCAGAAACCCTATGTCAGCCTTCTCCAACCTGGTGCCCTCCAGATATTTTAGACTATAACTCTGGGGCTGCCCTTGAAGATAGTTCAGAAGCTTCAACTTTTGCAAAATGTGACAGCCAGATTAATAACTGGGACCAGAAGTTCTGAGCACATAAAACCAATTCTGGCCTGCTTGCATTGGCTGCCTGTATGTTTCTGAGCCAGATTCAAGGTGCTGGTTTTAACCTATAAAGCCTTACATGGCTCAGGACCACAATACCTGACAGAATGCCTCTCCCAACCTGAACCTACCAGACACTAGGATCCACATCTGGGGCCTGCCTCTGAGTGCCTTCTCCAAGGGAGGCTTGGAGAAGGGCAACAAGGGAAAGGGCGTTCTCAGTGGTGGCCCCCCAACTGTGGAATCATTGAGGCCCACCTGGTGCCAATACTGTCATATTTTCTGTGCCAGGTTAAAATTGTCCTCTACTCCCAAGCATTTAATAGTATATGATGGGGCATCTATCCTGCTATTTGAACATGTCTAGTATTCTGTTGAAATTGTTTTTAGCTATTTAAATTGCTTTAAGTGTTGCTCGCAAGCAGAGATGGGTCAAAGAAGACACAAAGTTTGGGTTGAAAATTGGGCCACATTTATTGAAAATATCTGCAAAGGGGTACCTAGGACGGGCACCTGACTGTGTCAGCGACTAGCTGGCACTTCTTGGGCGAAAGCACACCCAGCCCAAGGGGTGGTGTTGATCTCGCCACCCCTCCGGACTGCCCCTTCTGGGGGAGGTAGACCTTCCCCTGTCACCCCCTCCTGATGCTGCCAAACACCTGGGTGAGTGAGTAGGGTTGGTCTCCCAGGCAACACTTATCCCCCTGCTGAGCCGCACAACCTGTTCAGGGGGCCTCAGGCATCACCTGTCACCATAAGTTGCCTCTGCATGCACACCATCCCTAATCTCTTTCTGCTTTTGCCCATCCTAGCCGCCCCAGGAATCACAAGCCTATTGCTTGTGAAACTCCCCCCCACCTGGTTAGAAGGACTTCCTGCAGGCCCCTTTGCAGATCAGACAGAAATATATTGTTCCCTGCGTTGGACAGGTGGACACTGTCCTGCTTGTAGAGCTCCCTCATTGTCCACAGAATTCCCTGGTGGGCAATGAACCCATCACTATGTTCCAATAGCCCCTGTGCCATTTCTCTGTTCACCTTCCGACGTGCCCATTCAATGGCAGCGTTACTTTGCGCCCTCCAATTGATTCGCGGGAGCATCAAGGACTACAATATGGTTACCTCCGGCCAATGATGCTGGACCACCTGCAAATTGACCAACGCCTGCTCGATCAGGTCCTTTTCTGGCTTCCAGCCCAAGTCGTTCCTTCCTAGGTGCAGCACTAGGACCTGCAGAGGAAGACTGACCAAACCTTGATGAAACAGGGTGGGAAGGAGGGAGTCCCACCACATACCCTGTCTGCCAAGCCACTGTATCGACACCTGTTGGGGTAACTGCAGCTGGGATCCGAAGGCCGACGTAGAAGCCCTTCGAGCAGCCCAAAACACCATACTGTGCCCACAAATGAGCACCCTTACCAGCGTAGGTCAAATCCAAAGATCTAAAGAATAAGAACATCGGGGTGAAGTGAAGAAAAGGCATTATGAAGGAGGAGACAAATCGTGAACAAATATTTATGTAGGGATGTATGAAACACTTACCTGGTTTCGTCCAGGGACATCCGCGGTGGGGGGGAGGCGCTCCGTCCCTCCCCCTAAAATCCTTGACGGGGGGGAGGCGATCCGTTCCCCCCCCCCCAACATCCTGCCCGGCTAGCTCCACTCCGCGGCCAGGCCGTGGAGCCGCCGACCGGGCCAACCCGCAGCGCGGCCTCCAGCTGCTGCCGGGCTGCTGCGGACGCAAATGGTGTCCTGAGTAGGGAACGCCATTTGTGTCCCTATGGTAGCCCATGATAGGCTACATAAATATTTATGTAGCCTATGACGGCTAAAACGGGAACGCAAATGGCATCTGCTGCGCTCGAAGGACCAGTAGTTTGTCCTGAGGGAAGCGAGAACATTGTGTGAGCGTATCCAATTCGATCCCCAAGAATGTTAAAGTAACTGACAGGCCCTTTGTCTTCTTGTGGGCTAAAGGGACACCCAGGTCAGAGGAAAGGGATAGAAATGCCTGGATTAAATCAGATATTGACTGCTGCCGCTAGGCCCAGTGAACAGGAAATCGTCTAAATAATGGACCATGTTCTGAGAACCCGACCTATCTCTTACGGCCCAATCCAGAAAGGTGCTGAACCTCTCAAACATGGTGCAAGAGATGGGGAGGGCACGGTCAATGTAAAACTTATCCTGGAAACAGAATCCCAACAGATCAAGGGTTGATGGGTAAAATGCGAAAGGCAGATTTGATATCGCACTTGCCCATCAGTGCCCCGTGGCCGAGATCCCGGATCATGGCTACTGCCTCATCGAAGGAGGTGTACCGCACGGAGCACAGATAATCCGGGATCTCATCATTAATGGACTGGCCTTTGGGGAAAGAGTGGTTATGAATTAACCTAAATTCCCCAGAGAATTTCTTGGGCACCATTCCCAAAGGAGAAATCCAAAGGTTGGGTATCAGGGGCATGGAAAAAAGGGCCTATGACTCACCCCACTAGTACTTCCTTGTTGATTTTTTCCCAAATGAAGCATTGCATGGCAAGGACAGACTTTTGATTACTAGTGAAATACAGCCTGCGCTGACCCCAAAAAGGGATCCCAAAACCCAGTGTGAAGCTGCGCTCCAAGTAGATCGTGTCCTTCCGGGTAGGGTAGCATCCTAAAAGCTGAAGGAGCGGCAAGACCTTAACTGGGCTGGGGCCCTTTGGGAGGGGGATGTTGCCTGCTATCAGGCTTCCTGCCACCATGGCCTTCCTTTGGGGGACCCCTCCATCTTCTGGTTCTTGGGCAGGAGGCGCAGGAGTGCTGACCACCGCAAAGGGAGTATTTGTGACGGTAACGGCACAGGTTCCAGGAGCAGGAGCCCTTGCAGCTGTACTCTCAGTACAGCCAGCGGTGTTGAACCCCTGGACCCGCAATAGGCCTGGAGGCCATTGCGGGAGACAGCTTGGCGAGAATGTGGCTGCTGTCAGATCTGTTGCCGAAGCCCGGCCTGGAAGGGGTCATAAATTGGAGCCAAAGGTCCTGGTCCTTCAGGTCCCACCGCAGAGAAGGGTCAATGGCAGTCTCCGGCAGAAGGCCTCGTCATAGGCCAGCCATGCACTCCCTTCGTACTCTGTGTAAGCCCTGTAGATTATGTCTAGGTATTTGGTGAGGACCCACCCCCTCTCGGGGAATCTCTGCTGGAGAAGTCAGCATAAATCAAAAAGCCTGGCAACCAATTTGCCCAGGTGCATGGCACCTTCCATCCCTTACTACACTCAGGCTCTTTATCATGATTCTTTTCTTTGTCACTGGACTCCAGCTTCCAAAATAACTAGGGATGACAGAGAATTCCGCCATGGACTTCAGTGAAGCCGAATGCACTGGCATTCGGCCCCCCGAAACCCATGGCAGAACGGCCTCCCACCCCCCGCCACCCCGTGGAATCTCCCCGGAACGAAACTTACTTGGGGCGGCAGTGGCGGTGGCTGGTCTTTCAGGCTGCCATGATAGGCTACGTAAGTATTTGCTGTCCCTAATTAAAACACACATTATTTCTGGAGCAGGGGCTATATGAATGCCCAGGAACACACAAGGTATTATAAGAAAAGTAGAAACATTTTTATTTCAGAAATTCCAGAGCCAACGTGAGGTGCCATGTGTGGCCTATAGGACTTCGGTGAGGAAGGCCAGGATTAAAATCCACCCTCAGCCATGTATTCTCACTGGCTGGCCTTAAGCGAATCACTTCTTTTTGGCTTCTGTGTAGGATAATAAACTCCCAAAGCTGTTGTGCAGGTTAGTGCTATCAAACTGTAAAGCACTTTGCAGACTTTGAAGAATTCAATATGCAACATTTGCAAATTGTTATTTGCAGCAAAACTCATTGCACTCAGAAAATTTGTGTTTTGCCATCCCAATTTAAATTCCGTACAACCACAAGGAAATTTGAATCAAGTATTTCAGCTGTAGGAAACCTCCTGACTTGTGCTAAATAAAACAATTCTATTTCTTGCCCTAGCAATAAGCATGCACTACATCATATTTCCCAAGTCTAGAACAGTAATATTTTTCATTCCTATAGAACTTTTTATAAAAGTTATATAAATGTACACCAAAAGTGAGCCAGATTGACAGATCCAGTTGATCTGGAAATTATATTTCATTTTCAATTCAATGCAATTGAGAGACAGTGTGGTGTAGTGGTTAGAGTGTTGGACTGGGACTTGGGAGATCCAGGTTCTAGTCCCCATTCAGCCATGATGCTCCCTGGCTGGCTTTGGGTCAGTCACTGATTCTCAGCCTAACCTACCTCACAGGGCTGTTGTGAGGATAAAATAAAGAGAAAAAGGATCATGTACACCTCCTTGGAGGAAAGGCAGGATATAAATGTAACAATTAAATGAATGAATGAATTGAATCAATAGAAATAAACTACCTAAATTCCAGATCTTAACTGGTTTCTTTGGTGAACTGTATTCCGTACAGCACTTTAGTAATTTTTTTCTGGTATATGATGTAATTTAAGCAGAAAATACAATTAATGGGATATGGCACATATATAAACTAGAATATTCATCACAATGCCACTTCTTCAACTGTTCCTTTAAAAAAAAAAAAAAAAAGCAGGGTATTTGAATGGCCAAGAAAGGCTCTCAAACTGTCAGCTATAGCATCCTAATTTATTATCACCTTTTTATTTTTAGTATGTCTATACAAATATGTCCTCTGTTGATGTAGGCTTAAGAAATGTAGGTCACTGATATATTTTTTTTACCACCAGTCTGCTTTAAGCTTCATCTGCATGGAATTTGACCTACACAATTAACTTGTCATGTTCTCACCACTTGGTGAGAGTTTCCTTTCTGAAATAATAAACTTGATAATAGGAGATGGGGTAATAATCCCCTGGGAATCCAGATTTAGTGCACACTTGCCCCATTCCAGCAAGGGAGTATGTGCACAAAGCAGTCTTCTGTGTGTGTAGCTATAGATGCAGATAAACATTTAAATACGTATTTTCATCCACATCACAAATGCTGGTCTAGGCCCCATTAAATTACTGGATAAGTCTTGGGATGTGCATCCCCATCAAGTTGCTGTTACATGCAACTCATTGCTCGTGATCATGACTAGAACTGCATTGGGGTCACTTTGGAAACTGAACGGTTTCTCTTCTGAAATAAACCTTCTCTTATAAAACTTTCTGAAGTAGGGTAAGCCTTGAGAGGGATCACTGCCTCAAGAAAGGTGGCCTGAAAATAGTTTTAGATAGGTAGATTTTTTTGGTTGGCCCCTGATCAGAAGGAATCAGTGAGTTCTTATGATGCAGTCTTCCAAAATGTCTGAATGCTTGCCTTCCCAGTTATGTTTTTGTGGAATTTACCTCAGGGTAAATTAGCCTGATTCCAGGAAAATTGACACCCATTCCTCCGTTACAATATAGTTAGGATGTTGCTGTCCCCAGCAGATTCTGACTTGCATCTAAATTACTTTTACCTACTGCTGAGTGGCAGCTTTGTATAGAAATCAGCAGAAAGCAACCTTTTCATGCTTGTGGGCATACTTGTCATTTTTTTCAGGCCCGAGGGCACATTTGTCCTATAGTCATTTGGTCCAGCGCACATCCTGCCCCCCAGGATTCTGTCTTTTCAATTTATTTATTTATTATTTAATTTATTAATCGCCCATCTGGCTGGTCACCCAGCCACTCTGGGCGATGTACAACATACAATAAAACAATAAAATTCTACAATAAAAACATTTTCTAAAATACCCTAACCCACCCCAAATGCCTGCCTGAACAGCCACGTTTTTAATGCACGACGGAAGCTCATTAAAGAGGGGGCATGACGGAGTTCCCTAGGGAGGGAGTTCCACAGAGTGGGGGCCACTACAGAAAAGGCCCTCTCCCTCGTCCCCACCAGTCTAGCTGTCCTGGCTGATGGGACAGAGAGAAGGCCATCCGAGGCTGATCTTGTTAAGAGGCCTGTCTGGTGCTGCTGGAGGCGCTCCTTAAGATAGGCTGGGCCAGAACCATATAGGGTTCTAGCCCCCCCCCCCCAATAAATTGTACCACAAATTAATGAACACATAAAACTTTCAGGTTCACACTTTCAACTGAGATATATCAAATGCTGACTAATCAAGTGATGAAACATCAAAAGATGTACATACGTGTGAATCAGCTCTTAACTCACCAATGTAATGGTGCTAACTTCCACATAGTATCACAGTCATAGGTATTGACCATAACTAACACTTATATTTTGTATTTCTTTCAATTTTAAAAATATTTATCCAGTTAAAATTCTAAACCCATTTGTTTTCAATTTTCAAGGTGCTACCGACATCCACAACAGCAAAATCTATTTATAATCCAGTTTTCTGCTCCACATGTAGCAGCACTCTGCCTAGTTGTTTAATGGGTATGTGCTTTTCCTTCAATCCCAACAGAGTCTGTAACTTTTTCCAGATCAAAGACTGTGTGTCCATCTTGTACAGTATGTGAGGCAGTGTGACCCAGTGGAAAAAGTAATTCATGGTAATGTAACCACAGACTATGTAAATGAAGCCCATTTCATTTGGGCTTTAGGCATGGGCATGGGACAGAAACGGCCTTGGTCGCCTTGGTGGATGATATGAGGAGGGCTCTGGATAGGGGCGAATGCTCCTTCTTTGTTCTCCTCGACCTCTCAGCGGCTTTTGATACCATTGACCACAGTATCCTCCTGGACCGCCTGGAGGGGTTGGGCATTGGAGACACCGTATTGCGGTGGTTCTGGTCCTTCCTCTCCGGCAGGTACCAGAGGGTAGCAGTGGGAGAGGAGGTTTCGGACCCGTGGCTGCTCACTTGTGGGGTTCCACAGGGTTCCATCCTCTCCCCGATGCTATTTAACATCTATGTGAAGCCGCTGGGGGCTATCATCAGGAGGTTTCATCATTGGGATGCAGTGTCATCAATATGCAGATGACATGCAGCTCTACCTCTCGTTCAAATCTTCACCAAGGTTGGCCGTAGAATCCCTGTCCAAATGTCTGGAGACGGTGAGTGGCTGGATGGGGAGGAATAAGCTGAAGCTGAACCCTGACAAGACCGAGGTACTTTTGGTGGGAGACAAGAGGAGGATGAGGGATGTTGACCTGGTGTTGAATGGGGTATGGCTACCCTTGAAAGACCAGGTCCGCAGCCTGGGGGTCATTTTAGACTCCCAGCTGTCCATGGAGGCTCAGGTGTCAGCTGTGAGCCGGACAACGCTGTATCAACTCCATCTGATATGGTGGCTGCGCCCCTACATTCCTGACCATCTGCTCCCATCAGTAGTACATGCCCTGGTCTCCTCTTGTTTAGACTACTGTAATGTGCTCTACGTGGGGTTACCCTTGAAGATGGTTCAGAAGCTGTAGCTGGTACAGAACGCGGCAGCTTGCCTGATTAAAGGCAGCCACCAACGAGATCACATCACTCCAGTGCTGAAGGAGTTGCACTGGTTACCAGTTGTTTTCTGGGCCAAATTCAAGGTGTTGGTTTTGACCTTTAAAACCCTATATGGTTCTGGCCCAGCATATCTCAAGGAGCACCTCCAGCAACACCAGACAGGCCACTTAACAAGATCAGCCTTGGATGGCCTTCTCTCTGTCCCATCAGCCAGGACAGCGAGACTGGTGAGGGCGAGGGCGAGGGCCTTTTCTGTGGTGGCCCCCACTCTGTGGAACTCCCTCCCTAGGGAACTCTGCCATGCCCCCTCTTTAATGAGCTTCCGCCACGCATTAAAAACGTGGTTGTTCAGGCAAGCATTTGGGGTGGGTTAGGGTATTTTTGAAATATGATGTTTTTAATGTAGAATTTTATTGTTTTAAACTGTTTCTATTATTGTACATTGCCCAGAGTGGCTGGGTGACCAGCCAGATGGGCAATTAATAAAATAAATAAATAAATAAATGCCAATGACTAAAAATCTTAATTTAAATTGCTCAGGAAGTTACATCTGACATTTGAAATGATTGACGATGATGTTTAAACAGATTCATTTTCAGGAGACATTACATATATTTATCATAAAATAAAAACCTACCAGCCCGCTACGATATGATCACAAAGGTTTTAGTCTTGAGTATTTGTCACTGCAGCATAAGTGACTATTATATTCAAAATACATGATCCCTACCTGTGATATCAGGTAACAGAAATGGCAATTAATGTGCAAAAGTATTTATCACAAAAATTAAAGTTCAACAAAGAGATGTTACATTGGTTTAACTTGTGTAGGCCCAAACTTCTTTTCTACCACCTGACTGATTAGGGGCCCATCCAGCACAACAACAACAGCAACAATAATAACAGTAAAAATCCAGAGGATGTCTTGCTATAACCCTATATGGTTCCGGTCCAGCCTATCTTAAGGAGCGCCTCCAGCAACACCAGACAGGCCGCTTAACAAGATCAGCCTCGGATGGCCTTCTCTCTGTCCCATCAGCCAGGACAGCTAGACTGGTGGGGACGAGGGAGAGGGGTGGCCCCCACTCTGTGGAATTCCCTCCCTAGGGAACTCCGCTATGCCCCTTCTTTAATGAGCTTCCACCACGCATTAAAAACGTAGTTGTTCAGGCAGGCATTTGGAGTGGGTTAGGGTATTTTTAGAAATATGATGTTTTTAATGTAGAATTTTATTGTTTTAAACTGTTTCTATTATGGTACATCATCCAGAGTGGCTGGGTGACCAGCCAGATAGGCAATTAATAAATTTATTAAATAAATGAATAAATTGCTGCATGAATGGGGCCTGATATCATCTGAGACAACCCCACAGCTGCCATAGATGGAACCTGAGCCACCCCTGACAGGACAACCTCTGCATGAACATGGACATCACCCAACAATTTAGGATACTCCAACACCACACCTGAAACCACCCAAGCTATCTCAGGTAGGGAGAATGTTGGCCAGTGGGGTGGCCACTACATCAACCAAATCCCCATTCTTCCCCAGCCACCTATTCTCAAGAACACACACTAGAATATTGCTGAACAGAGCACCTGGTCAGAGGGATGGAACTCCACAACAACTCCACTTCCCCCTCCTGATCTAGGCTGATGCTGTATTGAGAATCCCAGTTGGAAGAGCTAGGATAGGTTTGCCACACACCTCTCATCCATCCAGGTCAGAGCCAGTGTTTTCCCATTGACTAACCTGGCATTCATTCATCAGGTCAGGGGAAGAGGATTGTCAGCAAAGTAGATTGTCATCAGTTGACAGGTAGATGGGAGAGCAAGGAGAACAACTTACAATCATCCCCCATCCTCCTGTAATGGCCAGTCTGCTTGCCTTCACCATATGTCCCTCTACTTATGACCCTTATAATGGCCCTGCCCTACCCCCAGAATACCCCCTTTTCTATGACATAAACCAGCCAACCAGTCTAACCGACTCCCAACTATTCCCATGACCTTGCAGAAGACAGCAGAATAAGCAAAAGAACCTCATATTGGAGAGTATCCTCCTTATACAAAAACTGAAAGAAGGTTTCCACAAGTCTGTTTATATAGGGCCACAGGTTTCCCTCTCACCAAAATCTGAATCAGGAGAAAAAAGGGGGTCACCCACACACTCCAAACAATACTCTGCCTGCAGGTTCCTCCATAGTCCATATAGCAGAAAGACATAGAAATACAAACAACTCCAAACCCACTAACCCAGTATGCCCTCTCACCACATATTAAGAATTGGTGCTGAAGAGAGTCAACCAGCATCCAAGATAACCAACAATCCCAAAGGTCTCAGCCTGGTAACTCGAAAAGATCCCCAAGTTCAGCCTGTGCTCACATTACAGAATTAGCAGGGATAAAAGGGGGGACAACCATCTCTACATGTCAATTGCCTCCTTCCAGTCTGAGCTGTCCAGGCTGCTGAAAGGCACTGCTGCTGCTGCTGCTCTTCTGACCAACATTACTTAACTAGTACAGCTATTTCAAGTGCGCTGCAGTAACCCCTAGAGGTCTGAATCCCTGCTTAATTAATCATGTCCCTGCATAAAATTCCAAGGATTTAAAAAGCAGTGAGAAAAGGATCAAAATTTATTTATTTATTTATTTATTTACTTACTTACTTTCTTTCTTTCTTTCTTTCTTTCTTTCTTTCTTTCTTTCTTTCTTACTCGCCCATCTGGCTGGTCACCCTGCCACTCTGGGCAATGTACAATAATAGAAACAGTTTAAAAACAACAAAATTACACATTAAAACATAATTTTCTAAAAATTTCCCTAGCCCACCCCAAATGCCTGCCTGAACAACCAAGTTTTCAATGCGTGGCGGAAGCTCATTAAAGAGGGGCCCTGGTGGAGCTCCCTAGGGAGAGTTCCACAGAGTGGGGGCCATCACAGAGAAGGCCCTCTCCCTCATCCTCACCAGCCCAGCTGTCCTGGCTGATGGGACAGAGAGAAGGCCATCCAAGGCTGATCTTGTTGATCGGCCTGTCTGGTGTTGCTGGAGGTGCTCCTTAAGAAATTTGTTCAAAAAGCCTGTATATGTGCAATGAAAATGGGCACGTCTCATTCAGTACTTTCCCCCTTCAGGTACAGATTCTCTCTCAGATCTCCAGATGTTCCATTTTATTGTATCTTTGGTTGGCACCTAGTCAAAAACTATACAGGTGAATGGGCAGAATGCCCCTACAACAGATGGACATGAGGATCCTAAGCAAGTGTTATATATGAACAGTTAAAGTGCAACCTACTGGAAATCCAGACAAACGTGTGCAATGGAGGTGGCATTCGATGGCACACCAGGAATTATGCTAAGAGAATAATGCTCTTGGTAATGAAATTAAATGTTCAATTATTGAATAGATTCCATAGGAAAGAGGTGACATTTTTGCTTTATTGCCAATATTGGAATATAGCCATTCAGCTGTGATATTTTGAGGACATATTTCTTCCAACCTAAAACTCATATTTAGAAATCTGCCTTACTCTTTACCCAGAATATTATTTAGTGTTGGTAACAATCAAATCTATACTATTGTGAGTTATTTAAAATGAGTGTAAAGATTCTTAACTATTTTATGTAAAGGATAATAACGATATGAGCAATATAATGCTCATATTGTCCCCTTCCTACATCAAAATAAATTAATTTGTTCAAACAAGTCTCATATCAAGAGGTATTCACTGTTGTTCTATGACACAATAAAATTAACAGCTATTAGCAGATAAGGCAGAAAGCACATGCCGCAATTTTCTGTACTTTCACATGAGGACAAAGCCCATTTCTAATATTTAATGTAACAAAGAATGAGAGTATGCAAAGATCCAAGGTACACATTCTAGGAGACATGCATGGGAGATGTGTAAAAAATAACCTCATTGTGTTAGCATTTCCCTTCTGCTCTGGTTCATTGACTGTTGATTTCAGTTGAAAGCTAATGTGGTGACGTCACATCACATACGTTTTTCATCTTTATGCTCCTAGGCTGATGCATGTTAGCAGCACCTAGGCATCTCCCTGGAATGTGCACTTTGGGCAAAAGGCACATGAGGGACTGTTTCCTTAATCAGCGGCCTACATGCATCTTTGATCCTTATTTTTTGGATAGCCATGTGGTTTATAGCTGCTGGAACCATGTCTTGCTACTCGCTCTAGTTCCTTGAACCCTTGTTTCTTTGACCTTGCTCCATGACTGAATCTCCATGCTGCTGACCTTTGGACTCCTGCCTGACTCTGCCCTTGGACTGCATTTATGTTTTAACTCCTAACCTGTGTTTGGACCTTGACTGTACTTACACCTTTCTCTTGGAATTCTCCTTCTTGCCTGGTAATACTGAGCCTTTGACACTTTCCTGTGTACTGACTACTGCTGCCTTGAACTGCCCTCTAGCTGGACCAGTACCACTGTGCTAGACCTTTGGCCTGTTTACTGACTTGCCATTGGAATTGCCCCTTAATTTGCTCTAATGTTGAGTTTAACGTGAGCCATAGCAGTACAAGCAAGCTGCTGGCCCCTTCTCCTCCAAAGAGCCAAACTGCATTGTTCCATCAAAAGATTAGAAGTGCTTTGTACTTTGTGTTTCTTGGTACGGACCCCTGAGAATAACATCAGATAATTTGGCAAACAGGCACACATGCACATGGTATCATCATAAACCCATCTATCAACCTTGCCCCTTTTGTTTCTCCTGTCTGCTTCATATGTACTTATTCAGGTAGTGACGTTAGTGGCAAGGTTTTCTAACAGTTGCAACTTCTAACAGTTGTAACTTTGATTATTACTGTTATACTCTTAAGTCAACATGTATATTGCATGCATTTCTTTTGCACTTAATTTTTTTTTTTAAAAAAATCGATTAATGTAAAATAAGATATATCAACTTATGTATATAGTTGCTATCGCAAACTATACACTTTCGCCATCAGGAAGCGCAGCCACTTGCATTTATCAAATTGAAGAGGACTCTGTACATGGGTATTTGGCAGTGATGCCAGACTCAAAACATGAGGCTCAGGATCCAAGAGAGTGTTCCATTCTTTAAAGATAGTCATCCCTGCAGCGATGATTTCATTTTCGCCTCAGCACTGCACTGATCTGGTTGCTTTCTCTAGTACAGTTTCAGCAGGGACTCCGTTGCCAATGCAGAATCCCACCGTGTAAGCTTTGGAAAGGAACTGGCCTCATTAGCATGGCTTTAAAGCAGGATTAACTCCAGTGGAAAAGATGGAACTGAAGAATAGACTGTGTAGCAGGAGTTGTCTGGCTTGCTCTTCCTTCTTCCTCTAAAGCCTCAATCAATAATACGAAAAAAGTGTCCTGTGGCACTTTAAAGACTAACAGGTTTATTGTGGCATAAGGTTTTATAGACTAGAGATCACATGTGAAATGATTATCAGTTGGCAGAAATATTACACTCCTCACATACACCAAGGGTATAGAGGGGTGTTGCAGAACTCAGAGTCAGAGAGACCACGGAATGAAGGAAAAAAGAGTTTTTCTTTATTTAACGTGCAGGCTTTATGGCTGGAATCACTTCCAAAGAGCCAAAAGCCCCGATTTACATCAGCACATTGTTTTTATAGATATTGTGACACATAGGAAACGGCTCCTCCTCTCCCTCCCATGTGGGGTTGCAGTCCTCAACATTTCTTTTCCTAGCACCATTGTTTATAATACAAGGAATGGGTTATAGGGTAGCCATGATAAGCAGAGAACAGCAGAGAACATGATATACATATCACTATGACCTTAGCCTTTGTTGACAAGATAAGAAATTCCTGTGTCTCATCAGCTTACAAACATATATTTCAGAGAGCAAGAGCTCAGCAAGAACATGAAGCATGAGACTGCATGAGGCTACTTAGTCTGACCCCTGATATGGCTGCTACATTCCCCCCTTAAATGCATAATTTTATTACAATTATAGCATTTCTGATAAGCGAATGCTCATAATAGTCTGCAAAGCACAATACAAAACTTTTTATAACATACATATCACTTAACCTCCTATTGGGCTATTAGAGTGTAGAGGGCGGCAGTTTTACGAGCCGAGACATAAAACAGATTGGTTAAACAGTGCATAAGACAAGGAATGCAAAGGCATAACAGTATCTCTATGAACAACACTGGTAGAATTAGGATGAACAATGCTTTCAGCCAGCTAAGATTTGGAAGCCAGGAGGTTAACCAATCTAGCCAATTGTTTTGTCCCATTGTTATGTCAGCCACTATACGGTGCAGATTGTTGATCTGTTCATCTACAGCATTACTATTATCAGTTAAATTAAAACAGCAAAGCTTTTGGTGTGTCTCACAACCCAGATGATGAAGAAGGAAGAGGTAATCTATACCAGCTCGATTTTTTTTTTTAGAACAGCACCTCTTAGATCACGCAACTCTTTATTTAATAATGACAATGCTCGTGAGGTGGCATTTATGCTCTTGGCCAAGCTGCAAGCTAACCGGTTGATTTCCAGACCATCAACCAAGGCTAGACCTGGAACTCCAACTAACGATACTGCCAGTGCCAATTTTTCTGAGTCAGAGTATAGCTGTAGGTGGCTATTACAATTTTCAGTTAGTTGGAGTGCTCTAGGCTGCCGTTGACGGATTTTCTCTGGCCACGGGGGAAGAATTGGCACCAGGCAACAGAAGAATTGGCACCAAAGGCAACGTGGGTGGTTATCAGACAAGTTGGCTGGAATGAATGACCAGGTACGGGAACCACAGGTTCAAAACCATCCATGAGGCAGAAGTATATGTGCATAATTAAAAGATATGTTTTGAATTTCATTACAGTGGAAGGGGGGCCAGGGATAGCTTTACATTTTCCAGAAGATTTTTGACAATTAATCATTCGTGCACAAGTGGCATTTGTTCCAGCTACGATGGGAGTACGTAGAGTGAACTCTGTAGGGGGTAAGATTTTCGTAACTATGCCCCAGTCAGAATTTTGGGAATAAGCCAAGTTTATATTAAAATTGCTTAACATAGTCTCGTTTTGAATTCTTTCAGGATGCTTACAGACAGGTATTAGGCAAGAGCTAATAAGCCTGTTTGCAGGTATATCTTTTGGTAAACAAAAATGCTTTACTCCAGTGATGTTAGCAAAGTGAAGCCAGTAATTATCAGCGAATCACTGGGACAAACTTCCCCCTCCAGGGGCAGACCCCCCTTTTTCACACCTTATTAAGGAACTATAATACAACACCACTAACACTACAACATGCATATTTGATCTTCTTTGGGATCTGACCATACACTGGGCAGCTATTCGCCTGGCTAGCTGCAGTAGGGTCTAGTCCCCTTCTTCAATTTTCCCCAGTTGCAGGTCTGACCGTACGCAGGGTGGACAGTCTCCCGGTGTGCCCACAGTAAGGTCTAGCCTGAGTCTTCTTACTGCTTTTTCAGAATAATTTTTAGAGGATTTTCAGGATTCCTGTTTACAGTCCACTCCCCCCCTCTCGCTCTCTTGACTCGTGTCCAATGTATCCAGGGTTTAACTCCAGCTACTTTCATAGCTGTGGGGGTGGAAAGTATAACAGTTTTTGGTTCTCTCCATCTGGGAGTCAAAGGGTCATTTTTCTACTTTTTAACTTATACTTCATCTCTTGGTTGGAAAGGATGAACTTCTGTGATGGGAATTGGGGGCTTATTTTCTAAGACAAAGCAACGCTGGGCTTGAAGAACTTTGCCCAGTGTTTGGACTTCTTGTTTAAGGCTAGACAAGCCTTGCTCGTTTGCTTGCTCTTGATGCCGCTCCAGTGTCAATCATGAAGTCAATGTCACAGCCCCTCACAGTCAACGTCACGGCCCCTCTCAAGCTGTCTTCTCTCTCATCCATTCTGGCTCCTTTGGTTTTCTCCTTTGTGTATTTGTTTTATTTTATTTGGGCATTTATGCCACCAATGTCCATCTTGTCTACACTGGGCACACTGGTTCTTTCTTAAGAATCCTCTGCCTCTGCTGGGTCTTCTTTCATTTTTTCGTCCATGTCTTCTTGGGCCTCTGGGTCGAGCGGGGGTATACTGGCGATAGGCATCTAAAAGATACTCCAAGTATGCCCTGGGGCCTTGGTGGCACCTTGCAGCACTTTAGACACTTTGGTCATATTAACTGACTTCTTCATACCTGCCTTCATGGCTTCTAACAGCAGGGTTTGATACTGGGTGAGGCGCTCTAGCCCCGCTTGTGTTTTGGGATTCCAGCGGGGGGGGGGGGGTACTTACAAGGAGACTTTATTGGGTAACTTACAGCACACAGGCGTACCTAATGGTTGGATCAGACAGCTTCTCTGAACCACGAGCTATTGGGCTAAATGGGTTTTATATCATACATGTTATCCATGAGGCAGCACAACACTAGCAAGCATTTTTAGCATAGGCTAGAAGTGTTTGGTTCTCAGGCACAGCCTCCTGTAAACAAACTTCGCTTCCCAGGCAAAGTGCTTGATAACACTTTCACTCATTAGTATGGGAAGAGAAATTTCTCTTTTTGCTTTCTTTTTCTTGCTGATCTGCCTGTATTGCAGATCATGTTTCAAACTTTTTACATAAAACTCTCTTCTCTATGCACCAGCCTTGTCTCTTCATTTGTCTTTTTTCAAGTTAAACTCACTTACTTAAATCTTTCTGCCCTACACTAGTCCCAGTGACGCACGTTTGGGATAGGCTCTTCTTCTCCTTCTAGTTACATTTTTTTCATCTTAAAGAAGTATTACATTATTGTGGCTACTTTACTCCCAGGTAGTAAGCTCCAGGCACAATCAGCTGCTTCTAATTCACCCTGGGGGCAACTATGGCCACGCTTCTTCTCTACAAATGTTCTTTTTCTTTGCCTCTTGCCTTCTCTTTCTTCTTTTTTCCCCCCTTCTCTATCCGTCTGCCACTTTCTCTATTTCTCTGTCTTTTCTACTTGTCTCTGTCTTTCTCTACTTGTCTTTGTGTTTTTTCTTGTCATCCATTGGGAATCACACTAAGTATCATTTGGAGTTGCAACTAACACTAATCTGCAAATATCACATATATTTTATGATATCTAAGAAATCATAAAATATACACAACAAACTTTTTTTGCAATTTAACACAATGAATGGAAAACACTTTTTGCATGGTAAGGCATGATGGAGCAGATCCAGCAATTATACTGCTCCTCTGGCTGCATGCTCAGGGCTCATCAAAATCAAGGGATGGGCATACTCACACACACAAAGAGTTCTAGGTCACCATTTTTGCATCAGCAACTCTATGCTGCATGAGTTCTAGCAGAAGGAAATCTAAAAGTCATATATCAAACTTAGCCTGTTGTGCACTGAGCTGACTACAACACAGACACACAGTCTACAGCAATGAGAGTTCAAGTTTATGAAAAGCCTCACAGCACTGTGAAAAGGGGGGGGGGCTCTCGGGGCTATCTATCACTAGACAAGCTAGCCAGGGATTTACAATATCACACACACACACACACACACACACCCCTCTTTTCTTCTCTTCCCCTTCAACTTGGTACACGAAAGCAAAGTGCTGAAACTCAGGACGCTGGGGGGTGATGGGCATCGCCTTATACTTGCATTTTTCAGGCAGCCATTAATCTTCCTCAGGGAGGTGGTGGGGTGATTTGCAGGACTTCAAAGGCAAGCTTCTCAGTTTGTTTGTATTTGTAAATCCCAAGCTTAAAACAGGACATGATGAGGTACAGGGCAGCTAAATTTTTGCTTTGGCACGGGCAACAAATAACTCAGGTCAGCTTTCTTCGCTGAAAAGTTTGAGACCCCTTTCGTTTGAGACCCCTTTCTTCAGGGGTCTCAAACAGGAAAACAGTCTTAATTTAAAGTTGTAACATCACTGACAGCGTCAGCCAGCCAGCTACACAGATCTCACTGTTTTTTTAAGACAGTTACTCTAATATCTTCTTTTCTTCTCAATCAGGTTGGGTCTCCCAGCTTACACAGTTTATTGCAGCTTTCAGGAGCATGGTAGTAGCGTGATTTTGGCTTGGCCAGGAACATGCTGTCTGGTTTCTTGGTCTCTTCAGCACACACACTCAGGCAGTCTAACACTGGACACTCAAATCAGTGAGATTTCTTCATTGCAGGGAATCCCACGGCAAAAGCTTAATGGTTACGCTCTTCAGAAATCATATAGCTGATGGTCTACAGGCTCTATGAAATTCCAGGACAGTTCAAAGTTAAACATGGTTACCTTGACAGAGATCTTCATCATGGTCTTTCTACTTCATTCTGCCTTGGGACCATCCTGTGGCACACTTTCCACTCGAAGAGGGTTTTAGCCTGTGCCCTGTGGGCTGATTCTTCGCCTTTATTCTCCATTTTGCGCCTTCATCTTCTGGGTCTTCATTTTCAGTTTCTATTTCTTAGGGATTTCATCTCAATTAGGCGAGGTGATGATGTTGCACAACTCAGAACGTTGTGGGCAATTCTCCTGCCCCCCCTCCCAGTGCACTAGGCTAATGGCTACTTCTTCGGCCTCACACTCCCACGCTTCGTTAAAAGCTAGGCTGTCCTGCAACATTTCTCTAATTAACAGCCTCAGATCTTGTTCTTTTTTTTTTCTCTCAGCTCGGCCATGAGCTTTTTGCTGTTTCCCCTCTCTATTCTGAATCCTTTAAAAAAAAATCTTTTTCCTTTTTTTTTAAAAACATACATCTCAAGGGGGTGCAAGTCTTGCTTCCCCCACCTCCCATAGCCTCCCACTTAAGATGAAGACGGACACAAAGAGGGAAGGGGATTGGTCAGCGAGTAAGGGGTCTCACTGACCGGCACAAGAGGAATTTTTACACCACGCACTTGCTACTGGCCTGGGCACCCGGACGGTCAACGGTATGCAACAGAAACCGCAGTAGCCACTCACACAATCATCAATTTCACCACTTCATTCATATGTCCCTGCCACCCACTTTCCCACTTTTCCACTAGAGCGAAGCAGTTTCCTCAGTGCCTTGCTGAGTATTAGTGCCTGCTCGCGGGAGTGATCAAGTCCCCCCTCCACCCCCAATTGGGTGGGTCACCTTTTGTATACGTATACTAACACTGACCTTCTTCATAAGGCGGGGCCCTCTTTTTTTCTGCCCAGTGGCCTTTCTCCTAAAGGCGGGGCCATCTTTTCATTCCATATACTTGCCTTTCTCCTGAAGGCTTCCAGTGTGGGTTTCAACTCAATTGCAGCTGCAGTATGGGCAGGGCTCAAGTTCCTTCCTCCGCTTCCCAAGGTTCTCTTGCCGCTCACAGCCGTTCGGGCAGGCTCGGCGCAGGCTTTCTCCCGTTCACCCGACAAAAAGGTCGGTGGCGCCAAGAAAGGGAGGCGTGCGCCAAGCCCTCCCTCCTGGTGCGGCGATTAAGAGCAGGCAACTGCCACCTCTCTGTCTCAGCGCCTGCCACATCCGAGTCACGGCACCATTTATGTTGCAGAACTCAGAGTCAGAGAGACCACGGAGTGAAGGAAAAAGAGTTTTTCTTTATTTAACGCGCGGGCTTTATGGCTGGAATCACTTCCAAAGAGCCAAAAGCCCCGATTTACATCAGCACATTGTTTTTATAGATATTGTGACACATAGGAAACGGCTCCTCCTCTCCCTCCCGTGTGGGGTTGCAGTCCTCATCATTTCTTTTCTTAGCACCATTGTTTATAATACAAGAAATGGGTTATAGGGTAGCCATGATAAGCAGAGAACAGCAGAGAACAACATAGAACATGATATACATATCACTATGACCTTAGCCTTTGTTGACAAGATAAGAAATTCCTGTGTCTCATCAGCTTACAAACATATATTTCAGAGAGCAAGAGCTCAGCAAGAACATGAAGCATGAGACTGCATGAGGCTACTTAGTCTGACCCCTGATATGGCTGCTACAGGGAGGAGTGTAAAGTAGGGCCAAAATACCAAGAAATGTAAGGAGTCTGTGGTATTTCTAGGCAAAGACACCAAACCAACCCATAACGTAAGTCATACTCAAATCACAGCTGAGGAAGCATGTCATCCTTTTTAAAAAGGATGACTTGTTATTCAGAACCTGTTGCAGGGAGCAGAGCAAGGAAGAAGAAAGGTGCCTCAGATTAGAGGTTGTGCTTTCAGGAATTACAATGAAACATGTTTACTTGGAAACTGCCACAAAATGTCCCCAATTAAACTGAAGCAAAAGTTAAGTAACAATCCTTCCCTCTTCTACAAATCAGACAGCATCCATGCCTTTCTTGAATCATGTTTGTTTGTTTGTTTTATCAGCAGGGTAGCTGTGTCTTTCTTCAGCAGTATAATGGCTTTTCTATGAGGAATATCTGTTTGGGCATAGGGATGTCAGAGAAATCTGCAGCGGATTCAAATGAGTTCAGATTTCTATGAATCCAGCCTGTGGATTCCACGGCAGACTAGCTTTTTCTGAGTTGTGCAGACTTGCGGACCAGTTTTTTACTCTCTGGAATTCTATGCAAATTTAGTCGTACAAAAATATGAAAGCTGCTGGAAACTACCCTAATATATATGCCATTTTTAAAAACACACACACAATATTTTACATCTCTGATCTATTTTCAACCTCTCTTCAGCATCTGATGTGTAACGGGGTTTTTTGGCGGGGGGGGGGGAATACTCTGCTCATTGACGGTACACTGAGCTAAGAAAAATGTGCAAAATGTGAAGTGCCAGCAAAAGTCCCATAAATTGTGGCAGACTTTTCCAAAGGGAGAAAATCCGAATCCATCAGTGAGTGAACTACAGTGCGAAAGATGCATGACAATCCATGATATACAGATGGAATGGATTCAACAAGATCTGTACATCCCAGCTTGGGCATAGAGATTGCTAAGCAGCCTGCTTTTACTGCCTCAGCCAGGATGCCATCCTCCTGGCCAGCTGTCAGAAAAGATGAGGGAAATGCATGTGTTGTTTACAATCTTAGCATTTTTATGCTGCTTTAAGCACACACATGCTCACTGTGACACTGGGCAGGGGGAGCCCTATTTTTAGAGTAGTGTGTACGCAGGGAGAGTAACTTTACAATCATACCACCTCAAAGGGATCTTCTCTAATGAGATTTGTGTCAGTTTCTCCTGTGTCCCTTTGTACATTTGTCTGTGGTTATAGGCTGTATGAATTTGATAAAGATTCATTGTTGAAACATAATTTTTACCAGTGTTTTGTAATTATTGGTTTATAGTGTTCATTTTAATTGGAATTTTGTATGTGTGTTCAATATTTTATACTAGCAAAATATATGTACTAATTGCATATAATTGGATCAGCGATAATTGGGGATTATTGTGGTGAGACTCTTACAGCATGCATTTCTATGTTTAGATTCTCTGATCAACCCTGGAGAATCAGAAGGCAGATTGACCAAATTCAAGCAGCAGGGTTTTTTTTTAACAGCTTCAGTAAAGTTCCATTAGCTACATTAGGGCTAAGAAAAGAGACCTCCATAAACGTATGACTGCAAGGACCCTGGTGCCAAGTTGGGTCGATCATGTCACCAATCTCAACATGGTCATGAAACACTTGACAGTTCCAAAGGTGTAGCCACATTAGTCTGTTGCAGCAAAAGCAATGAAGAGTCTTGTGGCACCTTAAAGGCTAACATGCATCTGATGAACTGGGCTATAGTCCATGAAAGCTTATGCTAGAATGAATTGGTTAGTCTTTAAGGTGCCACAAGAGTCTTTATTGTTTTGGCAAATCCAGGATCTGCCAATTCAGAAATTTAAAAAACTGAATTCCAGAACCCAACATGGAAGTTCAACAGAATCTGGATAGTAAGTGCAATTCTTAAAGTACTTCTGGAGCAGACCCCTTTAGTTCCACTCATCCCTGTTTATGCTGGATTTCTTGAGTTGTGCATTATCTGTCTCCTCATGGTGAGCCAAGAGAGTCCATTTTGTTTTCATTCAGGCATATCTGTTGTTTTAAAGCTTTTCAGACATGGCTTTACCTTACAGATGACCTACCCTCCTCCCTTTCCGGTAACTTGAGGGTATTCACTGCCCATAGGCATTATCTCAGCTCAGCACGAGGCTAAGCTGTGGCAGATCTGTCTCTTTTTCACCATTTTAATCATATCTATAGCAAAACCTTACATTTTTCTCTTATATAGCTAGAAGGCCTGTCAGACTGATGAGTGGTTGCTACATTTTAGGCTCTTAACTAGATTTCTCTTGCATGTTTTATCATTTACCTCTGCTGCTAACTTCTCTTAGGTTCATATAATACATCCCTGTAGGGGATCACAAATGCTCTGTTTTAATGGCTTGAGTCCAATAAGCAGAACCCATCTGGATTTATAAATTATAATACAGCTATAAAATACCATAAATGGCTGAGCAAGACTAATCCTTCATGGTCAGGTGGGAACACTCCTGCTCTTGTTTCGACAAAAAAAGGTTATAGCTAGACGGCTGTTCTTTTTTTAAAAAAAGGAAAGCACAGAGTAAGATAACTGTAATGAGATATAAGTAAACTTTATCACTGACATTTCAACAGCATTGAAGCCTATTCAGGCATTCTGATTCTGAATATACTAAACAAAGAAGGAGAGGGAGTGTATTTCTGTCACCTTGAATCTGTGCAGAGAGACTTTCTGAAGAGGAGAGCCTCCTGTATCCATTGAGGGTCTCCATGTGATTGGGAACCTGATCGTTCAGCGTTCTCACTCATGTGGAGAGCCTCCATGGATACAGGAGGCTCTTCTCTTCAGAAAGGCACCCTCCATGAGTACAGGGCAACAGAAATGCATGAGGAGGGGCCAGGGTTAGAGTGGCTCCCCTCCTCACACATTTACTCTACACACTCACACAGAACACTTGAACAGGGCTTTAGTTTCACAGATTGAGGAGTTATTAGATGCCCCCTTAATGCATTAGTTGTATGAAAGGAGATCCACAGACTGAAGGGGCTGCTGGTCCTACCTGAAATATCACACAAATTCCCTGGGCCCACCATGATCACCCATGTGTTGCACATAGATGTTTGCAGTAGGAAAACCTATGCATGTAGGTGTTAAATGGGGAAGCTTATGTGTCTCTATGGATGTGGGCTTCCCTGAAAGCTGGAACCTCAATCATACAAGGTTTCAGCCCATGTAAGAGGTCTATACACATAGGCTTGTTCACTGCAGACATCCATGTGGACGCTGAGGGTGAGGAAGCTGTATGAAGCTGGGATGGGGCCAGTGTCACAGCCATGTTGCCTCTTCAATGTGTGGGGCGCTCTTCCCCTGATAGACATGTGAAGGAGGCTGGAGTCTAGCAGGTTATCAAGTCAATAGCCCCTATGACAAAGTAGGACCTTCCATGCTACCATAGATCAGTACCACCTATAGATCAGTCCACAGGGCCTGAAAGGGCATAGTCAGCCCACAGGACAATAGTATGTCTCTAATATACTACTTTTTTTTTTTCAACACTGCTGTGCTTCTCTGTGGCTGAATTTGCTTTGGTAGTGGTGAAAATCACACCAATTCAGCAGGGAAATATGGAATGTGGGTAGCACTGACCTTGTTTCCAAGAAGAATCATGCTCCCTGAAGCCTCCTGGCAGCATGACTCTGCATGGCAACAAGGTGCATGTTCAGGGCTGGCCTTGTTTCCCTACTAAATCAGCACAGTTTTTGCTCCTGCAGTAAATTTGGCAGCTCCCTGATGGAACTATGGGTGTGCCACATGGTGTTTCCATAAAACCATCTACATCTATCTATCATCTATCTGTCTATCTATCTATCTATCTATCTATCATCTATCTATCATCTAATCTATTTCATTTCTATACTGCCCGATAGCCCGAAGCTCTCTGGGTGGTTCACAAACATTAAAACCACAAGTACAGCATTAAAACAATATAAAATATAAAATCTTAAAACTACAGTATAAAAGTACAACCAGCATAAAACCTAGCAGCAAATTTAAGATAGCAGACCTAAAAGGCTAGAATGCTAAAATTCCTGGGAAAATAAAGAGGGCTTTCACCTGGCACCAGAAAAAGTACAATGTAGGTGCCAGGTGAACCTTTCTAGGGAGCTCATTCCACAACTGGGGTATCACAGCAGAAAAGGCCCTCTTCCTGGTAGCTACCCACCTCACTTCCTTTGGCAGGGGCTCCCAGAGAAGGACCCCTGAAGATGATCTTAGGGTCTGGACAGGTAAATATTTACGTAGGCTAAAACAGCAAATCAAAAAGGAATGCAAATAGCACCCACTATGCTATTTGCGTTCCCCTTTATTTTCGCCGTAATAGTCTATGTAAATATTTACGTAGACTAAGACAGCAAAAAATAAGGAACGCAAATGGCAGCCGCCATAGCCGCCGCCATTTGCGTACACGTGTTTGTTTTTTTAACCCAGACGTGATAGGCTACATAAGTCTTTACGTAGCCTATCACGTCTATGCAAAAAAAAAAAGAAAAAAGATGAGACTGCAAATGGCGGCGGCGGGAGCCGGTCAGAAGACCAGCCGCCGCTGCCGCTGCCGCTGCCACCGCCACCAAAGCCGCCGCTGGAGCCACCGCCATCCGGAACATCCGCCCCAGGTAAGTCTCGTCCCAGGGGGGTCCGCAGGGGGGTGGGGGGGTGGCAGGCCATTCCGCCATGGATTTCGGGGGCTGAATGCCAGTGCATTCAGCCTCATTGAAATCCGTGGCAGAATTATCTGCCATCCCTATGGCAGCCAGTTAACTATATATAGCTGATTAACACATATCAAACAAAACGTACACCAAATTTGTTTTCAGGTGGGGTTCATTTTTTGGTTTGTATTAACAAGAATTAGTAAGGGAAAATCTTGGGATCCATTTTCATTTTTATATATAAAAAATTATTTTTTTATAACATCACATCAAAATATAGCATATTGCATAAGATTAAAAATAGTCCTTGTTAATAAAAAAGAGCTAAAGATTCTTAGATCTTAATAGGTGAACAGGAAATAATATTTCATACACATTTCTTGTTATGAAAGACTTCTATTCCCAGTAGCCTAAAATGAGAGCTTTCATCTAAATACCAAGTTTCCTACTCAACTCTGAGTAGGCTGTCAGCTGATGGGTACACAGACTTTGTGAGCTTCTTGGGGGTAAGATGCTCCCTTGCTCCAAAGCTGGAGTGTACATACAGTTTCTGTGAAGAGATCTCATAGCTGATATTATCTACTGTCCAATAAATTAGGGCTCACTGTCTTTAGTAGCATTGCTACTAAACATTCCTAAAAAAATAAAACTTACACCTTTCAGGCTAGGTCAGATCCATTCTGAATCATACCTTTGAGAAGACAAGTCCTTACTGAAAATGTACTAAATCAATATGATGGTGATTTTGTTAATTTTAAAAAAAAATTTCATTAAAAGAATGGCAGTGGTACTTGATGTCTGTCTGTCTGTCTGTCTGTCTCCCTCTCTATATATACATCTATATGGGATTCATTCCAAAATTACATCATGGTAGATAACAAAACTGTCCTCAATGACATCTCTATGATGACAAAAATTATAATAGCTGAACTGTTATGAAATAATCTGGATAAATACACCTTCCAACATTCCACAGATGAAAATAGTGGGCTGATGACAAGAGGCAGGGCAGCATAATCCAGATGAAAAATGAAAATGCATGCCAAGCAGATAACCCCAGCTGGTCAAAGCAAGTGAGCCAAGCCAGAGATTACAGGGCACATCACATATAAATATTATATATGTACATATTAAAATATATGTACTGAATAATGTTAGGGCACTAGCATTCTAGAAGGCATTTATCCCATTCAACTGTTCAGGGACAGGGAGTACTTAGGTGCAGAAATGAGCCTCAAGGACAGTCAACGCATTCAAAACAAGAGGCATTCCTTGTGAATCACCATTAGTTCCACTGTTTTAGAAAATTTCTACCCCATCTTTCAGCCCCCAAGGCAGCTTCTAGATTAAACACACACACACACACACACACACACACACTTAAAATAATGGGAGAAAAACAAATATATATCAGTTGAATCATTTAAAAAAGCAGCATGAGAGAAGCAAAGAACAACACAGGTCAATTTAATCAGGGGAGGCTGGTGGATCCAGTTCTGGTGGGGTGGAGGTTCCATTCTGGGTTTTAGTAACAACCAGCCAGAAGTCTAAAGGAGTTATCCAAGGTGCTAAGCCATATTCCCCAAATGGGTCAAGCACCTTTGATAGCTTCTTTAGACTTCTGGCTGGTTGTAACTAAAACCCAGAATGGAATCTCCACCCCATTGAAATTGGATCCACAGGCTCCCCTGAGTTTAGCATATATTGCCATAGCAGGAAATTTAAAAACAATGACAACAACAACAACAACAAATTAAAGGCACAATGGAATAAAGGCATCTCCTAAAACTCAAGAGAGTTTTTTGGGAAGAGGTTCAAATATCAAGGTGCCACTACCAAGAAGGCCTGCTCTTTTGTCTTCACCAAGAGACCTCCAAAGGTGGTAGAAAATGAAGAAGGGACTCAGTGTAGTGAATGAGCAACTTCATGTGGGAAGAGGAAGTGCTCCTTCAGATATCGTGGTCCCCAGCCATTTAGAGCTTCATAGGGAATAATCAGCACTTTGACTTGTGCCCAGAAATGAACTGGAAGCCTGTGCAAATGGAAGAGAAGTCATGTAATATGTTCTGAGAAGCAAACACCAGAAAAGTCACCATGGGCACTGCATTTGGCACCAATCCGAATTTCTGAACACTCATGGAGAGAAACCCCACGTGCGTTGCATTGTGGTGGTCCTTTGTGATAGTTCTCTGCCTTGTAGAACTTGGGGAAGGAAAAAAGGAGAGGTGCTTCCTGCTGAGCTTTTGCAGAAGGAAGCAGAAGCAGAGCCCAACTTGCCGTGTCTGCAGAAGGTGAACGCAAGGGCAAGCACTTGTCCTTTCTCAAGCTTTATGCACATGCTACAGGACCCAGGGAAAGGGAATGGTCATTTTAGTACTAATGGCTTGGCTTACTAGGTGTACCAGATTGTACAGACAAGTTCCAATACTCTTAGTTTGTTTTTGATTTGTCTTTCCTGCCCCTTACTCTGCACACCAGTTGACCAAATAATTTTAGAATTAAGGGGCTTTGATTGAATGTTGAAACACTGTCATAACCAGGTTCAGTAATAATACTCCTAACATCCAATTAAAAGCAAGGCTCACCCTGTGAGAATTTAACAATACTGCTTTCCTAGTAATTAAAGTATGCCCACTTGCAATTGCATGAAATTGAGTAAATAGCTGTGCACAATCAACAAACCACTGTGCAAATATAAATCTCAAACCTCTCATGCCACATACTCAGAATCAAATGCTTGCATTCAGCAACAAGCATAACAAATTGAATTCCTTGTTGACATATATGATGAACCAAACCTTCCCCTGCTCCCATATCTTTCTAGAAATATCTTTGAACAAAGAACATGGCCAGTCTAGACACCCAAATTAACATCTCCATGCATTCCATGCTGACTCTCCAGCTAGGGATGTTGGAGAAATTCACAGCAGAACCAAATGAGTTTGGATTTTCATGAATCCAAACCATGGATTCTGCAGTGGACCGGCCTTACCCCTGTTGGGCAAATCCCGTGGACTTGCGGACCATTTCTAAGTTTCCTGAATTTTGCACAAATTTTATTGTAGACAAATACACAAAATAAAAAATAAAACCTGGACAAAAATGTGCATTTTCCCCCATCGGCATGAAAATGAGCATTTGGGGAGAATTTGCACATTTTTGCACATGTGAAAATGTGCATTTGCGCAAATCTGGAAACACCCCCCCCCCCAGATGCCGTTGATGGGCGGACAATGGAACAAAAGGTGCCTGTCAATCCATGAAACACAGACGGAATGGATTTTATACAATTCATTCATTTCTATCTCCCACTTCACCCCACATTATTCCTCAATAACTCAGCTTATGTAAAAGAAGGATTTAGAAATCACCTGGGGGCGCATGACTAGGTATCTCCCAGGCTATTTATTGGTCAGTTTGAAATTCTCTTCCTGGAAACTGCCTTAAGATTTTCCTTTGTCTTTTGGGTGGTTGGCAAAGAGTCAAGGCCAAACTCAGGACAAAGTGAACTTAAGAGCAGAGAAATTGTCCAAGTTAGAGACAAACTGAATTTAAGATTGGAAACTGAGAAACTGAGAGAAACTTAAATCAACAGATTCATCCATTCCTTGGCATGCCCATCCATGGGAAAATTAACAAGTTGCCCATTCTTTCCCAACCATGTCAGGGTTCCCCCTGATCCCCAACAGTTCATTTCTTCCATCTTCCACCAGGTCGCCCAAGGCAGGAGCTGACTTCCAACCGTATTTTCCAGGGCTGCTAAAGGGCTTGCAGATTGTCTAGGTGAAGAGGTTTTTGAGGTTGATGGAACCCACTTGAGAGGATATGTGACACTGCCATAAAATACTCAATTCTTTATTTTCTTCTCCAGGGAAAGCAGCTCCCCACTTTTGAAGACTGAGGCTAGACTACGCACGCGCCCCCCCCCCCAGCAAATCCAAACAATTTAAAAATAGAAACAATAGGATTTACCTCATCTTGACCTCCAGGACTGCAGTTTATAAGGAGGAGTTAGGGAAGTATGGCAGGAGAGCAGCACACACTGGCAGCATATAGCAACTCTGCTAGAGGAATCTTCCAAGGTCAAAGTCTGCAAAACACTGATGTAAGACATGGCATTTGTAGCCCCCCCCCCCATGATTGCCTGTGGAGGTGCACAAGTCCACAAGCAGGCTTGCAACCCAGCCGAAGATCACTTGGGGAACATAGGAAACTGCCTTAAGCCAAGTCAGACTATTCGTCCTAGCTCAGCATTGTCTTGAGTGGCAACAGCTCTCCAGGTGAGGTTTTCGAACAGAAGATAATGGGGATTGAACCCAAGACCTTCTGCCTGCAAAGCATGTGCTCTACCAATATGCAGCAGATCTCTGCAGTGGTGTAGTGGAGACACAGCTTGTAGGGATGCGGTGCTGGTATGCAGTGGAGGCTGGTGGCTCCGATGTCAGTGGGGTGGTGAATCCGCTCTGGGTTTCAGTCAGAACCAGTAAGAACTCTAAAGGAGCTACTTAGGTCTCAGCACCTTGGATAATTCCTTTAGAGTTCTGACTGGTTCTGACTGAAACCCAGAGTGGATTCACAGACACCCGCCCCCCATGACATTGGAGCCACCAGTCTCCACTGCTGGTATGTTTTTAATAGCAGGGCTTCTGACATCATCTGCCCGCCCCCAAATTTCCTGTTCCCTCTGAGTGTAGCTGCAATCCTCACAGCAGCTGTGGGGGAAGGGGTATTAATATTCCCAGCAGCAATATATCATCCCTCGTTGTAACATGAAGTATTGGGGTGAGGGTTTGGTCTTGAACAGGCCATTAAGACCCATTAGCTTTACAGAAGAGCTGCTCCTCCAAGGACTGGTTTGTTGATAGGGATCAATGCAGCTACCTGCCATTTTGGGATTCTTCTTGGGGGATTGGCTATAGGGACTGTCATGAAGACTGCCTGCACTTCAAAATTCACCACTACACCACTGGAGGGCCATAAGAACTGAATCTCCTTGTGGGAGTAGACATGAGGCCACTATACATCGCACAGTCCTGGTGGCACTCCTTTGAGTGACCACGCTCACACAAGTATTGGCAGCCGTGTGTACACCCCACTTGTGTGTACACCCCACTTCTGATCCATAAGGAGGCACCAGTTAATAAACTATCACCTTCAGATGATCCTAGCCATTGCATTCCTGTGGGCAATTTTATGAAACCCAAGGCATGTCTGAACTAAGCCATGCACTAAGGTGTCTACTCTATCATGATCCAATAACCCACAGTATATGATGTTTCTCGTACCTTCTGTGTCCATTGCAACCAGGCTCAATCCTTTCAAATCTGTAGCTGTCATTTCCAAATGGTAGCTTCTCTCTCATTCTCCCCTGGTGGCAGCAAGGTCTTCTCCCTCCCCCCCCCCATTTTCCCTCTCTTAGAGCACTCCATCCATTTCTCCACCCATCTTTCCCTCTGTGCAACCTCACTGGGAACCAATCTTAAAAGGAATAATAAAATTTACAATGCTTAGTTAGGAAGGCATGTTTACTATATGAACAATGATCTGAATTACACTTCCCTAATCTGAATTCTTCTTGCCTTACATAATATTTCTGTTTTTCTCTTTCCCGCAGTTTAATATTCTGGTATTGCTTGGGGCAGGCTGACACTTAGCAGTAAACAAAGTGAAAATATAATGAGTACAGAGAGGCTGTGAGGACTGCTGCCACAGTTCCTATTTCTTCCTTTTTTTTTTCATTGCCTAATCTCTTCATGTACTCCCCCAAATAGGAAGTTATTTTAAATAAAATATTAAGGATCTCTCTGTCACACACACAGTCTATAGGTTTTCGCCTCTTTTTCATGCTCAAGTACTTTGCCACAACAAGATAACATTACATGAAAAACAGATTTTGTGTGCAGAGAAGTATGTGCACCCATGGACCTAGGCTATCAAATCCTATAATGCATTCAGTGGTTATCACAAAAGAAGGGCTTTACTTTACACAACAGCTTTATGTGAAAAACACAATACTTCAGAAACATAAAATAAATGGATGATTCAAAAAATCGCCTTGGCCTCATTTTTTCTTGCAGCATCTGTTATCTTTATTGATTTAGTTAGTTATTTTCCCTTCCTTTCTCTACCTAGTTTTTCCCCTCCAGGAGTTTGTAATAAAGCCCCTTCACTTTACCTTCAACCCCTGAAGCTGAAGGAATGAGTGCAAAAACAAAAAGGGGCACCAAGTGTTAACCGTGTAGTTGTTCCCTATTATTTTGTTTACCTTGGCCTCACAAATCCTTTTGGAAAGGATGCTTCTTAATATTCACTTGAAGTGCAGTTTGAAAGTACTTGTGAACCACCACATAAAGATTACATGAGATGAGGCTCCTTCTTTACAAAACCACATCACCACCAAAAATTTCCGTATTTCCAAGCCTAATAATGAAGAGTAATGCTGTTTCCTTACTGCCATTTCTGGGAGTTGCTTCAGGTATTATGTTAGAAGCAGACCTGGAATCAAGGGCTGGCAGGGTTGGACATCTGCCAAGGGCCCACACTCCAGCAGAGAGCCAACAAACAAGGGTGGACCCACTGACAAGAGCCCCTGGAGTTACTCTTCCTCTTCACCATTGCAACCTGCTTATTCACCCACTTCTCATTCTGGCCCAGACAAGAGAGGTAGGGAGAAGGAGGACCAGTAAATGCCACTGCCTGCTTACTCGCTGGCAAGTGGTGGCAATGATGTGAAAGAGGATGAGCAGCAATAGCAGCTGGTGACAATGGCAGTGAGAAGGGAGTTTCACTGAGGGAGGGGGACTATTGAGTAGGGATGCTGGAGAAATCCAAAATGAGTCTGGATTTCTTGTAATCCAGTCCATGAATTCCTTGCTGGAATGGCATCTGCTGGTCAGGCAGATTCCGGGGACATGCAACTTTTTTCTTTAAATTCACAGGAGCAGCAACTTGCTTATAAATTTACTAGTGTGGGGCAGGGGCAGTATTGTGCTTACCGGTAATGTAGTGATCAGTGTGGGTGTGCTTAAAATGTCTGCTGTAAAGTCTCCCATGGTGGTGCACTTCCTGGAATTCCATAGAAGGACTTCATTCCTGTTATGGGCATTGCAGAAGGCTGCTGGCTGGGAAGTTGCCTGCATGGAGGGAAAGCACCCATTGATAGCATTCTTGCCTTCAATCTTATACACACTTACCTGAGAGTAACTCTCACTGAAATCAGTAGGACTTACTTTTGCATAGATATGCACAGACTTGAGCTGTAAATTAGTTAACCATCCCCAAGGCTTCTCAGAGATCCCACTGAACACAGCAATGCTTACTTCTGAGAAAACACATTGTCTGTAAGCACACTGAGTAACCACACTGGCTCCCTGGGTGGACGAGGGAGTCTCCTTTTTCAGCCAAGCGGGAGAAAGCCCTGAAAGTTACGATTTCACTGGCTATCTGTGAGGACCTGAGGCCTTTTTGACCACCTCACGATCCTACTTCTAGTGACTTCTAGTCACCAGGTCAGGTGCTTTGGTCAGTGTCTCTCCTCACACTGCCACTTTTAGGCTCTCACCCACAACACTCTGTTTGTGTACTGTGATGTCTCACCACTCTCTCAATTGCTACCACCAATATCCCTTTTAGAGCTGCTTTCTTTCTTTTTGGTAGCACAGACCAGGCAGCCAGCACATGGGGGTTATTCCACGAAACCCTTCCTAATAACTAAAAAAGGAAACTGTCTTTTAAAACTGAAAACAAAAGTTTATTTGGTACAACAGGATTGGAAATAGGGACTGGGTTGGGATGAGGAAAGGATATCAGGGATGACAATTAAAATAAGTCAGCTATAACTATAGTATAGCTATAACTACATAGTTATATATTTATGTAGTTTATAACTATAAAATACACAATATAACTCTTGCTTTTAGTTCTGTGTTCAAAAACCTCTCACACTATCTGACACACTCTCTATCCCACAGACTATCTCACTAGATGTTCTCACTCTTATCTCCCAAATTCATCTCAGACTTATCTAGCTGTACCTAATCTACCTTCCTCCCAGACTAGGGATGGCGGAGAATTTCTCCCTGAAACTTCGGGGGGCCAAGCGCCAACGTGTTCGGCCCCCCGAACAAGTTTCGGGGAGAAATTCTCCACCCTCCCCGCCCCCTGCACCCCCCCCCCCGAGACGGGACTTACCTTTGCTGAATGTCCCTCCCGGCGGCGGGTCCGGCCGGCGGTTCGGCGGGTCTTCGTCAGGGGCGGGGGCGGCAGCCGATCTTTCGACTGGCTGCCGCCGCCGCCATTGCAATAATAAAAAAAAAAAAACGCCCCCGTGATAGGCTACGTGACGATTAACGTAGCCTATCACGGCTAGATTTGCAAAGTCAGCCGTGATAGGCTACGTAAATCATCACTTAGCCTATCACGGGTGACTTAAAAAAAAAAAAAAAAAAGCGCGTACGGATAATGGCGGCCCCCATAGGGAGCTGCCATTCCCGTTCCTTATTTGGTCGCTGTAGTCTACGTAAACGTTTACGTAGACTACGGCAAAAATAAGGGCAACGCTATTTGCGTTGTCCTTATTTTCGCCGTAGTCTACGTAAACATTTACGTAGACTACAGCGACCAAATAAGGAACGCAAATGGCGGCTATGGGGGCCGCCATTTGAGTACGCGCTTTTTTTTTTAAAGTCACCCGTGATAGGCTACGTGGCGATTTACGTAGCCTATCACGGCTGACTTTGCAGATCTAGCCGTGATAGGCTACGTTAATCGTCACGTAGCCTATCACGGGGGCGTTTTTGTTTTGTTTTTTTAACTGTTTAGTTCGTGGCCGGGCGAGGCGCCTCCTCCCCGGCCTGAATTTCGGCCGGGTGAGACAGGAAGCCTCCCCCCCCGGCCTGAACTTCATGGGGGGAGCAATGAAGCACCTCCCCCCCACCGCAGGAAATCTTCGAGGACAGGTAAGTGACTTTCGTCCACCCCTATCCCAGACTGATATGACTAAATAGAAGCAACCCCCCTGCCTTTTCTGCACAAGCTCTCATCCAATCACACTGCATTCCATTCTCTCAGCCACTCACCCTTTTTTCCACTTGCCAAACTGTCATTCTTGCCCACACTCTGCCAAACCCATTTCACACTCACCTGTCAATCATTCCAGATGCATACCAGCCACTATACATATATACAAGCCTTTACTATTACTATTTACATATTGTGCATGTGGAATCACCACACTATCTAATAGCCTTTTCCTTCTCCCTGAAAAAAATTGTCATGCAGAGCTTGGCATGGTTATTTTTAAAAGTTTTGTATTTAAGGAGTTGCTTTAGATAAGGCACTAATGCTTGGATGGGGAAGGTGGTATTCATCACCTTCAAATCAGAAAGAAACCTTGAAGGCAATTTGCTTTCAATAGGCTTTCCCTCCCTCCTTGAAAAGATGCAGGCATGGGCAAACTCAGGTCCCGGGTTTGTGAACGGTGGACCAGAAAGCACGGGCTGGATTAAATACGCTCCTAACATCCCTTCGGACCATGGAATGAAAGATGCCTGACAAACCACAAAACACAGACGGAATAGATTGAACAAAATACATCCATTCCCTACTATTGAGGGTTTCTTGCCCAAGGGCCCTCCAAACCCCAGAGCTGGCACTGGCTAGAAGGAAAAGAAAATATGACCATCAACTACTCTTGTACTTACCTTATTTACAGGGCAATTCTATACATGCCTACTCAGACCTAAGTCCCATTGTGTTCAAAACTCAGTGCCTTAGGCTGCGGCCCTAACCATATATACTTGGGAGTAAAACCCTTTGAACACAGTGGCACCATGCAAGTTAACATGCATAGAACTGCACTATTTGTTATTTAAAACAAAACTTCATTCTCTAAATCAGGGGTCCCCAACGCAGCATCTATGCATGCTATGGCACATGCAGGGACCTTCAATGGTGCCAGTGAAGCTCTCCACTACCTGCCCCCTTCAAAAAATTATTTTTATTTTTAAAAACTTGAAAAACATTATCGCATCAGGTTCTCCTTCCTGTTCCTGAACGTGCCACTGATTGGCTGTTCTGCGGGCAGGAAGAGAAGGAAAGAGTTGCTGCCTGGCCCCAGCCAGTCTGCTTCTGTCCCTGTAGACTTTCTTCTTTGCATTCTCCCTCCCTCTCTCTTTCTTTCTCCACTCTCAACCTCTAGCCTCGCTATTTCTCCCCCACAACCCCTTTGCTTGCTATTCCTTGTCCCTGGCCTCCTTCTTTCTCTCCCTTCGTAGCCCCTAGCCTGGCTCTTTCTCTCCCATTCCCCCTTTATCTTGCAGTTTCTCTACACTCCCAGCCTCTAGCCAACTCTTTCTCTACCCACCTCTTTACCTCACCATTTTTCTTCCTCCTGGCCTCACTTTTTCTCGCCTCTACCCCTTCGTTTTGCTATTTTCCCCTCCCTCTTAGTCTCTAGCCTGTCTGTCTGTCTGTCTGTCTGTCTCTGTCTCTCTGTCTCTCTCTCTGTCTCTCTCTCATACACACACACATACACACACACACACACACCCCTTTTGACTGGCCAGGCCCCCATGGCAGCCATTACGTGACTAGCCCCATCCTCCATGTGAGTGATTTTGTGGTGGCACCCACAGCAGTTTCTCAACTTCCCAAATGTGCCCACAGGTCCAAAAAGGTTGGGGACATGCTCCAACATAATATATACACAGAGAGACATAGAACCAAACCAGAACCCCACCCAATCAAGTTAAGTATCAGAAGGGAAACTGGACTGTTCCATTACAGACCCCTTAAGATACATTCAATATACCACTGTTACATTCCTACCATCCAGAAATGCTGCAACACTTGTATGTCAGAATGGTCCAGAAATTTATTTAGATATTTGGATTTCCTTATTTGCTTTTCTTGGCTGCAATGATCATTTTTATCCTCCATTGTACCCCAATGCCCAGACTGCAGAGATCCATAGCTTCAGAATGAAGTCCATCTATGTTATTTTTTCTGGAATTTTTCTGGAAACAAGTGAATATGCTAAGATAACTTTTACACAGCCTTAAACGAATATACAACTGAAGTAAAAGTCTATGATTAGCTCTTGTCCTGTAATAGACATTCCCCAGCTCACCTCCATTTCCCCGCCCCTGCACAACTTCACCCAAACTACAGCTGTGGGGCCTAACCCTAAATACTTGTTTACTTAGATCTAAAAGAACCTGCTAAATATAATTTCATACACTTATGCACTGATTGCCACAATCTATTTTTAGGAGAAAATAAGATTGTGACAATAACTGTGCCTTGTATATCACTGTTCCATCAAACACTTAGGGATTTACAAACAGCAAACTCTAAATAGGCAGAATGCAAACATTCGTCATCTCTGTCATTATAAGAACTCCCAGTGCTGTTCACACTTGATGAGTCACTCTTTGCAGATAAATACCAGGCATGTTTGCTGCTAGCTATTAAGATTAAAAGTGTTGCCTCCTTCAGTTATACAAAAACAAAACAAAAACCCCAAACAAAAACTGAGTTTATCAAATGCTCTATTAAGCAAAAAAACAGCAAAACAACATATAATATACTTGTATTTTCTAGGAGGTGAGTTAACGAGGCATCCTTTTTGTAATGCCCAGATTTCTAAAATGAGATATCATCTGAATCTAGGACATTAGCATGCCCAGTCTCTTTACAAGACCTCTGAGATATTTTCAGCTCTTCTTCATTAAACCTTCCCTTCAGAGGTCCAAATTTATTGGGGGCCAAGGATCTGATCCCTTGTTGGGTGGGGGTGGGAGGAGATCCAGAATCCATAGTTGACAATGTATTTACTAGCACCAGCAAAGTTATCAAGGAAACCACCCTATCCATACTGCCCTACTAATGAGTGACCTTGAGTGGCAGATAGACTGGAGGGTGCCATGGGACATGCTTGCAGGCATGGAGTGGGGGGTGTTTTCCAGTTAGAAAACAAAGGGTGAGAGAAAATGAGACATCTGAGACCACTATCAAACTGTGTACAGATAATCCAGGGATTAATCTCTTTCTTAGCTCTACAAGCAATGCAATATTTAACAATCCACACTGCATTTGAGCATGTGGAATTTAATGGTGACCTGACATTTGAACTCCTCTATTGGTGTGGTGCCATTAACAGAGCACTCTGTGGTCCAGCTGTATTCAATGCATTTCCCTTGTGGAGGGATGCAGACAAGGTACTTGGATGAGTTCGACCAGCCACTTGTATGCTCGACCCTTTCCCATCTTGACATGTTCCATCTAATAAGGAGGCAATGGCCAGTTGGGAGGTTGTAAATTCCTCTTTCAGAGAGGAGGCAGTACCAGACTCCTTAAAAGAGGCAGCAACCAGGTCACTCTTGAAGAAACCTAACCTGGACCCAGAAATGGAGAACAACTATAGGCTGGTTGCTAACATCCCCTTTGAGGGCAAGGCACTTGAGCGTATGGCTGTTGATCAATTCCAGGAATTCTTGGATGCAGTTGACTTTCTACGTCCATTTCAATCTGGTGTTAGGTCCAGTTTTGGGATAGAAACTGCCTTGGGTAATGCTGCCTTGCCTTGTGGAATTACCTTTGCCAAGAGAGAGACAGGGGAGTGCGACTCTGTTAATTCTCTTGTACTTCTCAGCAGCTTTTGATACCCTCAACCATGGTATCCTTCTGGAGCAGCTGTCTGGGTTGGGAGTTGGGGGTACTGTTTTCCATTGGTTCCATTCCTACTTGGATGGTCACTTCCAGAAGGTGGTGTTGGGGGATTAGTTCTCTGTTCCATGGCAATTGTGTCATGGGGCTCCCAAGGGCTCAATTTTATCCTCCATATTATTTAACGTATACATGAAACCCCTGGGGAAGGTTATCTGGGGATGTAGACTGAGGTGCCGTTAATATACCAATGACATGCAGCTCTAACCCAGATGAGGCAGTGGCTGTCCTGAACTGGTGTCTAAACAAGGTAATGGACTGGTTGAAGGCTAAGAAATTGAAGCGCACTCCGGTCAAGATGGAGGTACTGTTAGCACACCTGCCCAGATGGGTGTTTTTCAACCTGTACTGGAGGGGGTTGCACTCCCCCTAAAAGATCAGGAGTACAGCTTGGGGGTGCTCCTGGATCCATCATTGTCACTTGAGGTCCAATTGGCCAGGAGTGCCTTTTATCACCTTAGGATGATATACCAGCTGCAACCCTAATCTGGACAGAGATAGCCTGGAGACAGTTCTCCACACTCTGGTAACCTCCCAGTTGGATTACTACAATACATTGTACATGGGGCTACCTTTGAAGATGGTTCAGAAACTCTGTCCATAACAGAGCTGCTAGGTTACTAACTGGGACTGGCCAATATGATCATATGATGATCATATTTAATGAGCTTCCGTCGTGCATTAAAAACGTGGTTGTTCAGGCAGGCATTTGGGGTGGGTTAGGGTATTTTAGAAAATGTTCTTATTGTAGAATTTTATTGTTTTAAATTGTTTTATTGTATGCTGTACATCGCCCAGAGTGGCTGGGTGACCAGCCAGATGGGCGATTAATAAATTTAATAATAAATAAATAAATAAATAAATATGATGCCAGTACTTCATCAGCTGCACTGGTTTTCAGTCCATTTCCAAGCCCAATTCAAAGTGTTGGTGTTGAGCTTTAAAGTCCTAAACGGCTTAGGATCAGAGTATTTTAAGGAACATTTCTTCCTGTATGTACGTGCTCGGACGCTTAGGTTATCTTCAGAGGCCCTCCTCTGGGTGCCCTTGCCAAAGGAAGCTAGGCAGGTGGCTGCAAGAGAGAGCCTTCTCAGTTGTGATGCACCACTTATGAAATACAGTCCCCAAAGAGGTTCACCTGGTGCCTACATTGTTATCTTTTTGGCACACCAGGCAAAGACCTTTGGCTGTTTGTTATTGGATTAAACTGGGCAGATTAAACATATAATAAATAAATAAATATATGTTAAATGAATAACGCAACTTTGGGGGAAGAGAGAATTTAGAAGAGTGGGAGAGGGTGAGGGTGTTTAACCCCTACCCATTGGCTGTGTTTCTGCTAAAAGTTGCTCCCCACAAGCTGCTCTAAGAAAGCCCTGTATGATTTTCTAAGCAATTGCCATGACCATGCAGAATTGCTTCCTCCTCATTCCAGGAAAACAGATTGTAAATATTAATCAGGAAAAAAAGATCTTTATGAGCAAGAGTGGACTTGGATTTTGTTTTTAGACAGGGCTGGGTTCTAGCTACGATGAAGACTCAAGCTGGATTTACAATCTAACATAAAATCATGCCAGTGACTCACTGGGGATTCATTACCCTGAAATGCTCAATACATTACTCCATGTAAATTTATTATGGAGTCTCAAGAGATGTTATTAGGATTTTCAAGCCATTGACAAATCAATATCGTACTCAAATCTCATTATGATGCACACCATTACATGCTTATGAAAGTAATGGTGTCCTAACATTGCCTTTTAAAGAGAAAAGCAGCTTTGGGAAGAAAGAAGCAGAGAAGCAGTAGGAGTGGGTGAGGGTGTATAACCCTTACCCAGTGCTAAAAGTTGCTCTCCCACAGTTGTTTTTTCCCTCCCATGTGGTTTCAGCTGCATGTTTAGATGACAAATTATGCTTGCTAAATTCTCTCCTCCTGATGATGGTTTGCTCTTTACAAAAAAGGCATTATGACACTGTTAATCCCCTAAAAGATTAAAGAGAACATACAATAACTCTATAGTGTAGTAGATGTTATCCATTCTTTAGATCAAATTATTAATTTCAATCAGTAGCTGAGAGGGATTTAATTTCAGATACTTCATGAATCCATTTAAAGTAGAATGGTTTCAATTTTAATCAAGCAGGATTACTATACTTCAATCCAGAAGGATATAGTGATAGGATGTACTGTAGTGTAGTCAGGTGCAGCATATTACAGCTGAATATCAAACCCATAATTTGTGGGTGAGGGCTGGGGAGAGAGAAATTGTGCAATGCAATTAGTTAAGGAACAGAAATGCTACGCTTCTGATCCCACAAACTGGTAGACTTATTTTATTGTAGGACCTGATCTCCAGAGCACTAAGCCTCATTGACATTATTTCTTAGAATTGAAATTACACAAAATTGATTTAAATCTAAGCAGGATCAATGGAGATGATCCACTGCCATTTAAGTATTGGACAACGATAGGTTAAAAGCTGGCTTACACGGCCTTCTATCTCATTTGGTTTCTCTATACTCGATGGCCAGAACCTGAATGTGTGAAGTGACACAACTGAAAAGCACAGTATCTGAGGTGATGGGATACAAAATATTCTGTCTGTAGTGCTAGATCTGCAATGGCCCATTCACACATGCAAATCTCCATGAAGTGAAGCACATGTATGTGTGAACATAGCGGGGAATATGAAAGTACATTTACCCACCTTGTTCTCTAAGACTGCAACCCTAAACACACTTACCATTGGACACAGCAGGATTTGAGTAAATATGCATAGGATTACATTGCACAACTGCAGAATCAGGCCTAGAAATTAGCATAAACACAGTGAAGTAGCATCTGCCCTCTAGTCCTATTGGTAGGAGATGTAAGAGAGACAAATAAAAGTACAGGACACAGAGGCATTTAATTAATTTATGGAATTTGCTGCTGCACTAGGTGGTGATGGTCACTAGCTTAGATCGCTTTAAAGGGGGGATTAGACAGATTCATGGAGGAGTTCTATCAATGGCTACTAGTCAGGATAGCCTCATGCAACCTCCATCTTGGGAGGCAGTATGCCGCTGAATATTACTGTAATATATGTTTATGTTGTTTCCACCTACTGGTCAAAAGACAAAAGTGTTTCCTTAGAAAAGTTGGGACTGAGCATGCACCAGCTCTGTGCTTTTGCGTGTCGATCCAAGCTGGATGCCAAACTGATAACTGTATGAAGAGATACCAAGAAATAAAACCAGCTCTTCTTTCACCTTACTGGTGTAGCCTACCTATGTTATAATTACCAGGAGCAACAGGAGAGGACTACTTCCCAGGCTTTTGAGCTTCTCAGAGGCATTTAGTTGGCCACTGTAGGTCTGATCTTCTCATAGTCATCTCCCCTCTCACTTTGATTGCCTCAAGTCCTTCACAAGTCAAGAATTTTGGCCTGGGAGAGACTCTCTGTGGAGCTAATTCCTATTCTTGCATATCTGTATGGCAGGGGAGGGTCACTTGCTTCTTCTGTCATTGAGGCAAGAGATGGTGAATTTGCTCGCCATGCAATTTTTTAAATGACCAGAACTCATGATGCACATGTTTACAATCTCCAGGTAGCATATTAAAATAAGACTGCTTGGAAAATGTCAGAGTAACTAAAAACACTTCCGTACAGACAGTGTGTGTTCATCTCAGCAGAGCTGGCCCTACCATTAAGCAGAGTGAAGCAGTTGCAGATGCAGCAGCAATGTATTGGTGGAAAGACCTGTGTGCCATGCAGCCTGCTGTGTGCTTCCTAAGTTAGCCTGCTGCATTCAGGTGGAGTGGAAGATTCTGTCCCATCACCAATGCTGAAGGAAGATTTAGCTGTCAGTCCAGTTGGTGGGGATGGGATGGGGCGCCATCTTGTTCATTGCTTCAGGCAGCAAAATGTTTCGGGCTGCCCCTGCACCTCCACATAGGCTTTTGCCATGATCCAAAATGCTTCAGGGCTCTAATGCACACACTGAGCTCTGAATGGGGGGGGGCTTCCCATTTCACTCCGATTGGGAAGAGATAGCTCTTATGCATTGTGTGCACATTGGAGCTCTGAACCAAGGTACATCTGACTAGTTTGCAGAAAGATTACATAAACTAGTCCCACATGAGTTAAAGTGTCTAAGGTCTTATGTTCTTACCCTCTCTGCTAAGCCTTTCTGTTAGCTTCAATCCAAAGATAGGTGCGAAAGGTGACATCTGTAGCTGATTCTCAACATTGCTGTACTTCTCCTCTGGGTTATTCAAGGTGTCTGGCATCTGATGATATCAAACACATTCAAAAGCAACAAACAGGTTTACACAAAGAGAATATTGGTCTGTCAGCCTTTAAAATAAAGCCTTTGGCTGTTCCAAGAATTCCTTTGACCAAGTAGCTTAAATGTCATATTTTTGTCCACCTTCCTTGAGCTTCCTGATCCCATTTATAAAGACATATCCTTGGACTATCTGAATTGCAATTGCAGAAATTAGCAAAATTAAGCAGCTAATTGCTTGCCTTAAAAAAGATTAGCATCTCTATATTTTAATTCCTGATACAACTTATATTAAATAATTATTGAAATATTAAAGATGGCACACCATAATCACATGTTAATTTTAGCATCTAAGAAGGGTGACCTCTTCTATGAAATACAAGTACAGGAAGTATTTGCTCAGGAAGTATTTGCTCATCACTACTGCTATCAAATTTACAGTCCCATCACTTTAAGCTAATATTTAGGACTACTGTTACTTTCTTTTTAGTCTTACAGGAGAGTTATATTTGATTGCATACTTCTGTTTAGCTTCATCTATTACTTTCTAAAACTGCCTAGTACCTTTCTGTTCAGGGAAATTTCTTTAAGACAAATAAGACTGTTCCTAACTTTCAACATATCACAGCCCTAAGCTGATCATCACAGAGGACCACCAATCTTTTTTCAGAATGTGTAATTGCAGTTAGCATGCAGCAAACTAGCAATTCACCATTTTCCTCCATGTAAACTCTGTTACACATTCCACCAATCAAACAGAACATCTGTATAAGGCAGGTACACAGAAGTACATTTTAATAACCTCCACCTATGTGTTAGGACTTCCAGGTTTTTCATTGGTCAGTGTTTGTAGCTATTAGAATTCTTATGGCATCTGCCTACATTTTTATGAGCAAAATAATGTACTTGCGTGGAGGATATTTTGGGGTTCAAAAGGAGTGTTGTCCATTTACGATGTATTTCTGCACAATGTTATACTGATTCTTCTAAAAGACACCTTTGCTATAAGATTTGGGATTTGCAAAGAAATTAAACTTTGCCAGCTTCTTTTATATAATTTCTTTCCATCCTGGTTTGTGGCAAAGAAAGGAAAACCCTCTTACAACAACATAGTGTAGCATTCAGTTCTTTGGCATCAATACAACCAAAATCAATATGGTTTCTGTTGCAAAAACTTCAGTTAATTCTCCTTACAACTGCCATACAGAGGATTTCTATAGTTTTGTAGAAATGAATAGTCACCTCCCTAAATCAAAGTGAGGTGTTTTCCCACAGTGTTTTCCTTTTGCTTGTCGAAAGACTCAATCTACAGACAAGCATTTGACATTGGCTAAAAATCTGAATGGCAGAGTATGGGGACTAACTAATTAATGCTGAAAAGATCTGAGATTTCAAATATATAAAACTCTTCTGCAGATACATATGTTCAAAGCAAACACGCACACACACAAACAAAATTGCTGGGTCTTCGCTCAGGAGATAAGTTTTCTTCAAGGTGATAGAGATGGGGTGTTCCTACTAGTTGTGATGGCTATCTGCTACCTAGGGAAGGGCGAACAAGCATCATTCAAGATCACCAGTATTCTCCAAACATTGTCTCACCACTCAACTCATGCCTGATTCCTGTTCATGTCTGAGATCGCTCCTTGCTCTGCATGAATGGGAAACAAACTGAGCAGTGATTGAGCAGGAGCTTTGCACAAATTTCCCCAAATTTGTGCAAATGTCCTCCATAAACTGGGACTTATTCAGTCTATGGAGGAAATTGGGAAATTTGTGCAAATTGAACTGGGAATTGGGAATGAGAGAAATGTGAGCACGTGTTCAACAATTTACAAATATTTTCAGTGGACATATGCTCGCACTCATGCAGAGCTTTGAACTGGGCATGCTTGCGTGTTTTGCGAGCAAAACTGAAATTCTCGTACATCCCTACTACAACCTCCAGGATCAAAAGCAGCATGTTTCGGAACACCAGTGGCTAGGAACAACAGCATGCCCCTCTCTTCTGCTTGTGGGCTACCCAGAGGCATCTCCTTAGCCACAGTGAGAAACAGGGTGGTGGGCTAGATAGGCCTTTGGTATAATCCAGTGAGGCTCTTCTGTTCACAGCAGAGGTGTGTTTGTGTGTGTATGTGTGTGTGTGTGTGTATATATATATATATATACACATATACACACACACACATGTATATACACGCGCGCGCACATGCACGCACACACACAAACACCTGGGAGCCACTTTTCCTTATTGTAATCCCACACAGCTGGGAACTGGGCCTGATTATGCAACTACATGGCCAAGGTTGATTACAGGTGTCTCTTTCACAGAACCAACACTGCACTAGAAAAGAGGGTGCTATTTCTGCAGGAAGAATCCATGCAATCTGCCCACTCACATGTTGAATCATTCAGATGCAGCCCCTAACCAGGTGGAGTGCATACTAGTAAAAAAAAGTAATGGCTCCAATTAAGCTACAGATACATTTAAAAAGGTAATTGAGTCCCCATTTATTTATGTATTTATTTATTTCTAATCTGCGCAATAGCTAACATTGTCTGGGCATATTACAAACACTTCTAAAACTAAAATGCCATAGAACAGTTTAAAATATTAAAAAGATACAAATATTTAAAAGAATGATACAATATAATAAATTAATCAGTAATCTCCAATTAATTTTAGGGCTTTTTCTGTGGCACCCCAGTTGTGGAATGCTCTCTCCTTGGACACGTGATTGGCGCAGACATTGGCTTCAGTTTGGCACCAAGTTAAAACATGGCTTTTTATCAAAGCCTTTGAGGGCTAAATGCATTCCCCAAAGCAGCACACTGTTTTAACAGTTTTATTGTTTAGATTTTAAATTGGTATTAGCTTGCTTCATTGTTTAATATGTTTTTAGCTGTTTAAATTATTTATTGTTTTATACTGTCTACTTTATTTATTTATTTATTCATTCATTGTATGGCACATTTACATCGCATTACAATAAAAACATAGACCATAATAAATATGAAATGTAAAATATAAAATATAAAACATAGACAAGAATGTTACAGATGTATGTCTAGATTACAGATATAGTTTTTTACTTCTGTTGTCACAGCCAGGAAATCAGCAAAGTCTCCATTGTAGGCTCGGTTTTGACACTCTGTCACTATATGTTGGATAGTTTGTTATTCAGCCCCACAATCACAATTTGGTGATGTTGTTTTGCCCCATTTATAAAGGGCATCTGCACATCTACCATGACCTGTGCGAATTCGGTTCAAGGTTGTCCATATTGCACGGGGCTGGTCAAATCCAGGTTGTTTTTCCAAGGTGCAGGGCAAGCTTCGGCAATTTCATAGCCAATGTTGTTTCCACGTGTTGTGGATATTGAAATCACCTTCTAGAAGAGCTATAGCAGTAGAAATGGCTGGATGTCTCGATCTTAACCTGTTTTGCTCCAAGTAGGTTACGTCATTTAATACTGGTAGCTGGAGATTGTCAATAATCTTCCAGTATTCCTGAAGAAGGGAGCTCTTTCGTCTTGCATCCGGAGGTGGTATATGTCTCAAAATAGGCAGCCAGTATGTGGGAGTAGATCGTATCCCACTAACAATACGCATTGACTCATGCAGTTGTGTATCGATCTTTCTCATGTGCGGACTATTAAGCCACACTGGGGCACAGTACTCTGCTGCTGAGTAAACCAGACTGAGTGCGGTCGTTTTAAGCATATCCGCTGTCGAGCCCCAGCTAGTGCCGCATAGTTTGTGTAGAATGTTATTTCTACTTCTCAGTTTGGCAGCAGTCTTCATCAAGCATTCTTTATCGGAAAGTGTCCTATCCAGTGTGACCCCAAGATATTTGGGATGCATGTTGTGATTGAGCCGGTTTCCCTTAAATTGAACGTTGAGCTCTCTGCCCGCTGATCTATTACAAAGGTGGAAGAATGTTACTTCCGTCTTTGTTGGATTGGGCTGTAACCTCCACTTACAGAAATATTTATCCAGTGTGTCTAGATCGGAAGTGAGGACATCTTCACTGTCTACATTGATTTTATCTGTATGCCACCCTGAGATCCTAATGATATAGGGTGGGATATAAATATTTTAAATAAACAAACAAATAAATCAATACATAAAAATTTCTCATCTAGGTTTGACCCTTAACCAATGACCACTCCATAAACATCACTGGTGGATAACTTGATGTTTACAAAATGATCATTGTGCCTAGTACATAGGAGAAGGGCCATAACTCAGTGGCAGAGCAACTGCTGTATATGCAGAAGACCCCCAGTTCCACCTCTGGCATCTCTATGTAGGGTTGGGAAAGACCCTCACCTGAAGCTTCGGACAACTGCTGCCATTCGGCGTAGACAACACGGAGCCAGATGGACCATTGGTCCAACTTGATATTAGGCATCTTCCTATGTGCATGTTCAAGAAAGAGGCAAAGAATGTGAGACATCAGGTCATGGTCTTGTATATAGAACAATGGGCCAACTGTTCTTTCTTACATTAAGACAAGTATACAGTCTGCATTTTACCCAAACATGTGACATGTCTAATGCCAATAATATCAGCAGAGAAAAGGCTTTTTGCAGTTTTTATAATGATCAACAGATGCAAACTTGCAACTGTTTTTTTTTAATTGCTCTATGGCATTATTAAGCATTTAAGCATTTATTAAGCATTTAATAATAGGCAGCCCTGTCTGGCATATGGACAGAAATGGAGAAGCTCTCCTACCACCTGAGGCAGAAGAGCATGTGCATCACGCACCATTGCCGCTGTGTCCATCTCCCTCCTCCTACTACATCCGCCCACCTGCCATGTTCATCTCCCCTCCACACATCAGCCATGTCCATCTTCCCCATCTTCCTGCCCTGTCATCTCTCCCCACCCTGCCCATCTCCCCCCTCCCTACCTATGTGCTCATCACATCTGTCACCCAGCCAAGCGCACTCCCCCTTTTGGTATATTATGTATCCGGGGGTGGGGGTGGGTATTGTGGCTTATTTATTGTTTTGAACCTTGGCAGCTCCGGTAGAGCTGGGTATAGCAACTGTGGGTGGAGCTTCTGCTAAGTTCTCACTTCTGTGTGTGCTGCTGAATAAAAGCACAGTTGTGTTTGAGGCCTGCTGATTCTGCAGTCATGCCTTCTACCTATACAACATTTTGTGGTGACAAATGTGGGATCCAGAGAGCAATACAGGCAGCAAAGACTGTGAATCCATTTACACAACCAACTGGTAAGCAGTCAGCTAGACCCACTTAAGAACTTGAGCAACTTCTCTGTGTGTGTGTTTTAAGAGAATTAAAATCAAAATGGCTGTTCTTGTACATATCAAAGAGTTTGATGTTAGTCAATCTTCTTCCTGGGATTCTTATGCAGAATGGCTTTCATTCTACCTTGAAGCAAATAAGATAGCCAATGCTGAACAAAAGCGAGCTGAGCTCTTAACTGTGCATGGGCCAGAGACATTTGCCATAATAAGATCCCTCACTGCTCCTTCCTCTCCCCAAACTAAGACATTTGATGAACTTTTAGGATTATTGAAGAAACATGTATTGCCAAATCAGTTATTGTGCAGAGATTTAAATTTAGGGATGTACAAATCCCTTACCTTGTTCCAGTCCAGGGCATCTGCGGTGGGGGGGAGGCTATCCATCCCTCCCCCTGGTAGGGATGTATGAAACGACTTACCTATTTCATTTCGTACATCTGCAGTGGGGGGGAGGCGCTCCATCCCTCCCTGCGAAATCCTTGATGGCCTGCTCTGCTCCGCAGCGACTCCGCGGAGCCGCTGGCCGGAGCAACCCACAGCGACATCCAGCTGCTGCTGGGCTGCGCAGGGACACAAATGGCGGCCGCCATAGCTGCCATAGCTGCCGCCATTTGCATCCCTTTTTTTGCCATGATAGGCTAGGTAAATATTTACGTAGCCTATCACGGCAAAAAAAAAAAAAAAAAGGAACTCAAATGGCCGCGGCTACAGTGGCCGCCATTTGTGTTCCCTTTTTATATGTGATAGGCTATGTAAATATTTATGTACCCTATCACGGTGAAAAAGGGAATGCAAATGACGGCCGCCGTAGCCGCTGCCATTTGCGTTCCCTTTTTTTTTGCCGTGATGCAAATGGCATCCCTGCGTTAACCGTGATAGGCTACGTAAGTATTTATGTAGCCTATCACGGCTAAAATGGTGAAGGGAATGGCGGCCGCAGATGCGGCCGCCATTCACAGAGCAACACAAACAACAGCAGGTGAGTGCTCCGTTTCGCGCGCCTTTCACAGGGTGGGGGGGGCTTCATTCCGCCATGGGTTTCAGGGGTCCGAATGCACTGGCATTTGGCCTCACCAAGATCCGTGGTGGAATTCTCTGCCATCCCTACCCCCCGGAATCCTCCCCAGCTGGCTCCACTCCTCGGCATGGCTGCAGAGCCGCCGGCCGGGGCCGGCCGCAGCCAGACTTCCAGCTGCTGCCAGGCTGTTGCGGCTGCAAATGGCAGCCATTGTAGCAGCTGCCATTTGTGTCCTTGCATTAGGCTGTGATAGGCTACGTAAGTATTTACGTAGCCTATCGCAGCAAAGAGCAGGGGCGCAAATGATGTAGCGGCTGCCATTTGCGCCCCTGCTCTTTGCTGTGATAGGCTACGTAAATATTTACGTAGCCTATCATGGTCTAATGCAGGAACACAAATGGCGGCCGCTACAATGGCTGCCATTTGCGGCCGCAGCAGCCCAGCAGCAGCAAGAAGACAAGCCGGAGCCGCCGCCTCCGCCTCTGCCACATCTGCTGCCACATCCGCCACCAGGTAGGTCCATTCTGGGGGGATTTCAGGGGGTGGCCAGGGGGGAGGCCGTTTTGCCATGGACTCCAGGGCGGAACAGACTCTGGACGTCTTTAGAATCCGGCCTCACTGGAGTCCATGGCAGAATTCTCCAACATCCCTATTTAAATTTCACAAATGAATGCCACTTACATTGCAGAAATGAGTCATCTTTCTCAACACTGCAACTTTGGGGATTTTCTAGAGGATATGTTGAGGGATCACCTTGTCTGTGGGGTTCATGATGAAGCACTACAATGATGCCTCCTGTCTGGGCCAAACCTGACATTTGCAATGGCTCAAGAAAAGGCATTAGCCAGTGAGACTGCATCACTATATGTCACAGAACTCAAGAGAGATGCAGATGATGTAAATGCCATCCGGAGCAAGCAGGCTGGGAATTCTGGGCAGCAAGGTCAACAGAACACAAGAAATGCAACCTCCATAAACTCTACCTGGCTTACCTGTTCCTGCTCAGGTTGTGGAGAACCACATCAGCACTCTCTGAGTAGATTCAAGGATGCTGAGTGCAGGTTTTGCAAGAAGAAGGGTCACCTTGTGTGAATCTGCCATTCAAAATCTGCCAGTACAAGGCCAGGGAACTATAGCAAAGAGTTACTCCAACTAACATCTCATGGGGTTGATTATCCATAGGGTGATGAAACTCAACAGCTATATCACATTCAGAAGGTCTCTGGCAAGGAACCTCATGATTCTGTGTTGTATGCAACAATATTAATCAATAGCTGGAAGTGCAAAATGGAAGTGGATTCGGGGTCTGGGGTATCCATAATGAACAGAGACACCGTTAAGGCACATATTTTCTGGGAACCTTGCTCCAAAGTTGTCAAGTCCATCATGCATTCTGCATGATTACAATGCAAAGAAGGTTGATGTCACTGGATGCTGCACTGTAGGTGTACAATATGGCTCTTTCCAAGGGAAGCTTCCACCTATAAGTGTGGAGGGGCAGAGGAAAAACCTCTTGGGGAGAAACTGGGTCTCATCAATAGGGATTAGCATTCACAGAATTCACACCCTTACTACAGGTCAGATTGCAGCAACTGTTAATACATTTCCAAGGGTATTTTCTGAAGAATTGGGAAAATACAAAGGGAAGCCAGTGTCACTCCAGCTGGATCCATCTATTGCATCAATTGGCATGAAAGTCAGGAATGTGCCTTTTGCATTGTAGAAAAAAATTGAAGAAGAGCTTGAGCATCTCATCAAGCAAGGTGTGCTAGAACCAGTTACACAGACCCAGTGGGCTATGCCCATTGTGCCAGTATTAAAGCCTAATGGGAAGGTGAGACTGTGTAGGGATTACAAGTGCACTGTGAATAAGGCCCTTAAGCAGCATCCATACCCAGTGCCTGCTGTTAATCAGCCCCTTGCTGTTCTTGGTGGAGGGAAGGTCTTTGCAAAACTTGATCTGGCCAAAGCATATCAACACTTGGTCAGCAGTGATTCTACAGCAGATGCCCAAACAATAATCACTCACTGAGGGGCATTTCGAGTAAACGCCTGCAATTCGGAATTTCTGTGGCCTCTGGACTGTTCCAAAAATTCTTGGAAACCCTACTTTCTGGAATTCCAGGTGTTGTACTATATTTTGATGATGTCCTGCACATGAGATCAACAGAGGAAGAACTTGCTGAGCAACTTCAAGAAGTCCTACATTGTTTTGACACATCCAGCATTCATGTGAAAAAGGAGAAATGTGAAACTGGAACCTGCAGCCTAACATTGTTGTACTATTCTATTGATGCTTCTGGCATTCACCCCACTGATGAAGAAAATATGTGCAATTCACGAAGCACCTGCTCCAGAACCAAAGCAGGAACTTCAATCCTTCTTGGGGCTTCTCAATTTCTACCACGTGTTTCTTCCACAAAAGGCTATTGTTGCTTGTCACTGCATCCCCTGCTGGGAAAAGGAGTTCCATGGAAATGGACCAGCCACCGGGAGAATGCTTTCCAGAAGGTCAAACACTTGCTGAGTTCAAATTCTGTGCTTGCACATTATTATGACCCCCCCCCACACACACACACACACTGATCCTTAGTACTGATGCTTCTTCTTACAGGGTTGGTGCTGTGCTAAGCCACAAATTTTCAGATGGTACACAGGCACCAATAGCTTATTATTCAAGGGCTATGTCATCCACTGAAAGGAACAAGTTGATAGAGAAGCCCTGGTTGTTATTGCAGGAGTCAAAAAGTTCCACAACTATCTCTATGGCCATGCTTTTGAAATACACACAGACCACAAGCTTCTTTTAGGAGTCTTCTCTCCTGGCAACTCTACTCCCTGCATACTGTCACCCCGCATGCAGCATTGGAGTATTCTGCTCCATGCTTATGGTTATACACTTGTCTCCAAACCAGGAAAGGCAATAGTTAATGCTGACAGATTGAGTTCAAATTCCAGATTTTGTTGTACCTCCTCCACTGGAAGTTTTGATTCTCAAAACCCTTCCTGACCCACCTCTTCAGGTTGATCAGATTGCTAGGCTGACTACTCAAGATCCTGTACTGCCTTGTGTTTTAAATTGGGTATGGAGGGGATGGCCAGATGAGGAACTGCCAGAGGAATGTAAGCCATTCAAACACCATCAGCATGAGATGTCTGCCCATAAGGGATGTCTGGAATGGGGAAACCGTGTTGTTATTCCAGATAAGCGTCGTCAAACTATCTTGACCATACTGCATGCAGCTCATCCATGGATCATTTGCATGAATGCATTGGCCAGGAGCTGTGTCTGGTGGCCCGGTATTGACTGAGATATTGAAAAAACTGTAAATGAGTGTAGTACTTGTCAAGCCACCATGCGGAGGTGGGGTTAAGTCTTCCATTCCGCCACTGACTCCGGAGGATTCTAAAGAATCCGGCCTCATTGCAGTCCGTGGCGGAATTCTCCACCATCCCTACTCTCCATTCATTTGCCTCACAAGATCAGGTATTTGCTAGGAACTATGGTTCCTTCGTCTATCATAGTGGTCACTGCACCTGTGTCATAGGAGGTCCAGCATGCAGATGGGTCAGTGTGGCATCACCATGCTGACCAGCTGAGAAGACATTCTGGCCAGAATGGGTTGTCATCAGTAGAACTAGCTGCTGAAGATCTATCTGGAACTAGTGTGTTTCTCTCACCTCCAGCTGAAGCACCAGAACCACTAAGTGATGGGAGCAATACTCCTTCCTCATCTATGGCTAGGGATGGCGGAGAAATCTGCCATGGACTCCAATGAGGTTGGATTCTTTAGAATCCAGCCCCCTGGAGTCCACGGCAGAATGGACTGCTCCCCCCTGCCACCCCGCAAAGGCCGGTCAGGACAGACCCTACCTGGCAGCAGCCAGTCCGGGTCCATCGTCTTCATTCCTCCGCTACGCCGGACGCCATTTGCATGGCAGTGGCTGGAAGTCCAGCTACAGACGGGCCCGGCCGGCGGCTCCGCAAACTCTCCACAGAGTGGAGCTGGCCAGGAAGGATTCCGGAGGGAGGGACAGATTTCCTCCCGCCCCCACAGACCCCTTCAGCAGATGGATAAGTAGGTTTCGTACACCCCTACCTATGGCAGTTACTGAAAGGAAGTCATCCAAGCAATCTACACCTACTAGCTGAGTGCAGAGACCATTCCATGAAAGGATACCTCTTTGTTGGTTGAAAGACTATGATAGTTGGGTGGGGGAAGAATGTTATGTATCCTGGGGTGGTGGTACAGTGGCTTAGTTATTGTTTTGAACCTTGGCAGCTCCTGTAGAGCTGGGAGTAGCAACTGTGGCTGGAGCTTCTGCTAAGTTCTCACTTCTGTGTGTGCTGAATAAAAGAACAGTTGTATTTGCTGATTCTGCAGTGATTCCTTCTACCTAAACAACATGGGCACACATCTCCCACCCTGTTGACATTCTCTGAAGACTTGCATCTGTGGCTCTTCAGACAGCGGTCTTCAGGGACACCCCCTGGTGATCTCCTTGAGGAAGGACTCCTCAAACCAGGTATTTGGGCCTGGCTGAGTCTCTGAAGAGCCACACCAGCCATTTTTCTTCAGAGAGCTCATCTGACCGTTGCTTGCTGTGAGAAGATCCAGAGAGTGGACAGCAGTGTGGGCAGCAATGGGAAATGGAGGGTGGTGGATAGGGGTGCACGAAAGCCACTTACCTGGTCTTGCAGCTTTTCGCGGTGGAGGGGAGGCGCTTCGCTGCTCTCCCCCCGAAGTTCAGGCCGGGGGGGGAGGCTTCCTGCCTCGCCCGGCCGAAATTCAGGCCGGGGAGGAGGCGCCTCGCCTCACCCGGCCGCGAAATAAAAAGTTAAAAAAAAAAACGCCCCCGTGATAGGCTACATGACGATTAATGTAGCCTATCACGGCTAGATCTGCAAAGTCAGCCGTGATAGGCTACGTAAATCATCACGTAGCCTATCACGGGTGACTTTAAAAAAAAAAAAGCGCGTACGCAAATGGCGGCCCCCATAGGGTTGCCCTTATTTTCGCCGTAGTCTACGTAATCTTTACGTAGACTACAGCGACCAAATAAGGAACGTGAATGGCAGCTCCCTATGGGGGCCGCCATTAGCCGTACGGGCTTTTTTTTTTTTAAAGTCACCCGTGATAGGCTACGTGACGATTTACGTAGCCTATCACGGCTGACTTTGCAAATCTAGCCGTGATAGGCTACGTTAATCGTCACGTAGCCTATCACGGGGGCGTTTGCTTTTTTTTACTTTTATTGGAATGGCGGCGGTGGCAGCCGGTCGAAAGATCGGCTGCCGCCCCCGCCCCTGACGAAGACCCGACGAACCACCGCCGGGACCCGCCGCCGGGAGGGACATTCGGGAAAGGTAAGTCCCGTCCCGGGGGGGGGGGCGGGGGGCGGAGAATTTCTCCCCGAAACTTCTTCGGGGGGCCGAACACGTTGGCGCTTGGCCCCCCGAAGTTTCGGGGAGAAATTCTCCGCTAACCCTAGTGGTGGAGGTGCAGCAGCACTGGGGTGTGTGTGAATGGGTGGCACGCAGTGGTAACAGGTCATCCTAGGGACAGCCCTGGCAACCAGGAGGGTGGTGGCAGGAGGTCCAATCTGCTGCTCCTTGCTGCTTCATGGGTAGGAAAGCCCTGCATATGGAGGCAAATGGGCAACTGTTTATAGAGAAAAGGCATCAGCATGGGCCAAAATGCTGACATTCTGCGAGAAATGAGCTGCACTCACCAGAACTTTGGCAGGCTCAGTTAATACAATGTGCTGCTGCTGGTCACTTCCGATTATCTTGATGAAGCTAAATAAAAGCTAAGTTTAAGCAAAATACACTCATGGTGTGCCCTTTGCTGTGTTTTTTAATCTGTTGATGTGATTTACAGCTTCAGTATTCATCTGAGAGAGTAATATATAGAGCCAGTTGTATATTATGACCCGAGAGCTTTTGTGAGACAATGAATTATTAGCACCTTGAAAAAAAGCAATAATAATAATAAAAAAACAATGTTCGAAGTAGTACCTCATTATTTATATTTCTTTTGATGTCTAACTTAAGGCCTTGTCTTTGGCAAGGTTAGTGTCAGTAGGAGATTGGGTGAGATTTGCATTTTAAAATCTTCTTTACAAATATATACAGTAAATTCTGGTGTTAATATGTTTGGGTGAAGCAAATGCAAGAGATGGCCCTTATAATTTAAAGATATCCACAAAGCAAGCTAGTATACCATGTTGCTTAGAAAGTATTAGAATAGCAAACAATTGGACTGGAATATATATTTCATGCTGAAAGCTTTAAGCACGGAGTAGGGTTAGCTTAATTAACAGTTCGAGTTTATACATATCTGCTCAGCGGGATTTATGTCAAGGTAAATGTGCACACGTTTGCAGCTCAAGAGCACCATTATGTTATAATTCTATGTTTCTAGAGTTGGAAATGACCATGGAGGTCATCTAGTCCAATCCCCTGCTCAGTGTAGGATCTATGACACAGGATGCAACTGCCGTATCCCTAGCAGGTGGGCTGTCCATCCTCTGCTTAGCTACTTGCAGCTAAGGAAAGCCCAGCACTTTCTGAGGCGTCCGTTACACATACTGTCAAACAGTTCTTACTATTAGGACATTTCTCCTGATGTTTAGGCAAAATCTGTTTCCCTGCAATTGCTCATCCTAACGTTATCATTCTTAGAAAGCTGTGTGTGTGTGTGTGTGTGTGTGCGCATATAAACACACACATACATACACGTACACACACACACACACACATATATACATGCACACATTTCATATGCATGCATTGAAATTGATATATTCAAATTATGTAGCTAGATTTTTTCTTTTTTTGTTTTGTTTTGTTGAAAAAAATTGTAATTACTAAAGATTCATGCTAGAGCTATGCGCAAATAGCCTCTTGAAATTCTCCACCTTACTTATGGGCAGAGAAATTTGGGAGACAATTTCACCGAATTTCTCCAGCGGGAGGAGAAATTCTCAACCGTTTCTCCCAGGTAGGGCTCCCCACTGGCAGGGCTTGTAGCACAGCTACTTTCTTTTTTCCTAATGGGTTTGGGGGATTTTATGCTGCAACAGCATCAACTGTCTTGGCAGGCTGGCCCCCAGTTTGCATCCACCACAATGTAGGTGGGGGCAGTGGTGTGTCTAGCTCCAGGGATGAGGTGGAGTTGGTGCTCTGCCAAAATCTGTCCTCCAGTTTCCTGAAAGTCTTCTCTCCCCATGAAAGAGGCTTCCATTTTTTTGCCTCATTCAGGATGTTTTATCATTTATTTTTGTGGTGTTTTTGAGCTTACCAAATCAAAGCTAGCCACCCAGGCTGCCCACACATCCTGAACTGAAAAGGCCCTATGGGAGGAATTACCTCAGGAGCCTTAAACTGGTCTTTAATTGAAGTGTAGGAAGCTGAGGAGGCTACAGACTGCCAGAGAGATGATTGTACAATGAAAGACAGGACATTCGCACTCACTCCTCAGCCACCTCCAAAGTAAGGTAAGCCCAAGAAACCGAAATCCAACCCTGATGGGTGTTGTGGGCCAAACTATCTGGAGGGCCACATGTTGCTCACCCACAAATATGCAGGGCTCCCTGCTGCAGAAGTTTACCCTGAACCCGAGGAGGAGGATAAAAATGGCAACCGAAGGGACAGAGCTAGCATGCTTCTTCTTGCTCTCCTTCCTCACATGTTAGTATCAGCAAGATTTTAGAATGTCTGAACAGGGCTTCTATCTACATAAGCTAGACCTGGTCAGGAAGCTGTGAAAAACTCTGGTAGGCTAGGCCTCACTCTTAAGTTCTTTTTAATGCTAACACTGATTTAATGAAAACATACTCCACTTAGACCACTTCTCTGCGTTCTTCTGGTTCCTTGCAGAATCTTACATTCTCCCTTTGTGGATCTGAGTCACAGCCACCTTGCAGCATTGGGCTATTCTGGGAACACTTGCACAACTCAGGTTTTGACAGAAACTTTGTTTCATGGATTCAAAGCTCCCTATAGTCAGTCCTGTAGAATTAACTCCTCATTAAAAATATTGGGTAAATTCACTACATTTAAAAACTTATTTCCTTTTCCACTCTTTTTTGTGTGGCAAGAGTTAATTCTTAATCTTCTTTCCCAATGAGTGCTTTGTATACAAAGGGCTTACGTTCAGCCTTCAACAAACCCACTCACCAGCAGGGAAGGGGTGAAAAATCAAAGTCTTTGATCTTCATGAGCAAGAATGCCCAGGGAGGAAGATTGTATTACAGCAGCTAAATTAGGCTGACAGAAAAACCTGTAGGTTTTTGTGAAGGGGTCTATTATATAGTTCTGAATGGCATTGGCAAGGGTTTCTTTCTGTTTCCCATCCTTCTCTTTCTGTAAATACTGCAGATCTGATGGTTGGGGCTGGCTGCACCATTTTCAATCTTTCTCTGGTACTGCTGAGTTTTCTCTCTCTCCCTCCATATGCAGAACTGCTTTCCCTATGCAGTTTTCTTTTGCTTCCCTCTCCCAGCACTATTCTCCTCCTGGAATTGCACCCACAGTCTCCACCCCTCACCCTGAGGATATATTTCTTCCATATACATCCCCGTCAACAAGCTCTTGGCACTTCATTCCAATGGAACAGAAAGATTTGCAACTTGTTTGACTAACTGGATTGGAGAAGGAAGAGGAGAGTTGCTGCAGGGAAGGAAGAAAAATCTGGAGTGGATTTTTTTGGAAGAAAGGGAAAGACTGTCTCCTACCCCTTATAACTCTGGTTTTGGATAGGGAAGTGGGGCCAGTGTTTAATTCTCAGGAAGAGACATGCAAGGGATTTAAGTTCATGGGGGACAATGCCACCTGTGCTATCAGCCCTTCTCCTTAATTCTGTGGGAAGGGCAGACTGCCACATGCTGTGTGGAAAGGGAAAGCCACTCTGCATGTGTTCAGAGGTACTTTTACTATATTTTTGCTGGTTAGTAGAAATAATATCTGTCTATTAAGCTTGGACATAATTTGTTGACTCCTGGTTATGTTCTATTGACTTCCAACAGTGTAGGATGTACCATTGTGTCAGATTCCAAAACTTCATAGTAAAGCTACAAGCTTTTCAGCAAATTAATAGTAGCAGTAGGGAACTTGTACAGCATGTGGAATATCCTAAACTAGGAACAGCTAACACAGCTGGTTGCCATGAAATGCATTAAGCAAAGACTGTAGTGTTGCACTTCTCTTTATTACTACAAGATGTCAGATGGTTTATGAAAAATATGTTTTAAGTCTTTATAGGAAATTTATTTATATTTAGAATTATTTTTAGTACACTTCTAAGAGTGGAACCGTTCCAAGGCAGCATACATAATAAAAGACACAAAACAACAAAACAGTAGAAACAACCAAAATCTGGTCCACAAATACAACAATTACAACTATAGCTATCAGCCCAAGAATACAACTGAAGGGAAAACCAACACAAAAAGGTGAGTCTTTGGACTCTGCCTGAAGGCCTGCAAAAAAAGGACATTATGAATCCTCAATGGAAGCTCATCCCAGGGATGCAGGACCACTACTGAAAAGGCCCCCTCCCTCGTACTCACTAATCTAACTGTCTTTAGTGCTGGGCAAGTGAGAAGGGCTTCTGCTAGTGCCCTAAAAGTGTGGGCAGGCTGGTACTGATAGGGCTGTTGGAGGAATCTGCAATGGATTCAAATGAGTTCAGAGTCCTATGAATCTGACCTGTGGATTCCACAGTGGACCAGCCCCAGGTAAACTGTATTACAGTAGTCCGATAGATATGAGGCTATGGATATTTCACATGATATCCCTAGAAAAGAAGAAGAAAAAATTAGCAATTTTGTATTACTCACCAATATGCGCTGTTTTTTAGGGAATTGCTTGCTCTGCAAACTTACAGGTTTTGCCATACCTACAGGATTGTTACACAGATGTTATTTTTTGTACTGAAGATAAAATGAGGTAAACATAATTACATCATTCTGGGGACATGCCACTCCCTGAAACTTGTCTGTCTTTGTTTCTATTCATCTCCACCCGCTGGCTTCTTTCTACACATCTATTTCCCATCCTTCTGGTTCATCTATATACACCCTACCTCAGAGAGACCCTCTGTTGTGTTAAAGTGTTTTTTTAAAAAAAAAAAAAATTACATGATGAATAAAAGCTATTTATTTTTAATCCCAGTCTACTCGTCTTCAAAAGCAAAGATGGAAAATGTGTGGCCCTCTAGAAGTTGGACTGCCACTCCCAGAATCCCTTATCATTGGCTATGCTAGGTAGGACTAAGGAGAGTTGCAATCCTACAACATCTGGAGGGCCACAAGTTGTCCACCACTGTTCAAAAGGTGTAAGAACTCCAATATGAACACAAAACTTCCACTCCTGTAAGGGATGTCCTATTCAAGTCAGTAGGGTGGGCTGGTCCATCTGTACATTATGTAATAAATAAAGGGGCACTCTCAACATGCAGGAACTCCATATGTGCATTGAAACACACATGGATAGAAGTATTGGGACAGGGTGTAGCTCTCAGTGGTAGAGCATCTACTTTACATACAGAAGGTCCCAGGGACAATCCCTGGCATCTCCAGGTATTGCTGGGTGAGACCCCCTTCTGAAATCTGGAGAGCTACTCTTAGTCCGTATAGACTAGGGAGGCTGGAGAAATTCCAGACAGACTAAAATGAGTTTGGCTTTCTAAGAATCCAACCTGCAGAATCTGCTGCAGAGTGACCCCCTCAGGCCACGTGGAGTCTGTGGACTTTCAGAGGTTTTTTTTTTTTAACTTTCCCAAAATTTATGCATATTTATTCATAGCAAAATATGCAAGTTTCTGCTGAGGAAAAGTTGAATGGAATGGGGGACAAAACACTAAATGTTACGTACTAGGGTAAATTATGTAAATTGTTGCAAAAGCTCTTACATAATTATTTGCATATTTTTCCACATGACAGGGAAAAAAATTGCATGCATCTGTGAATGGACAATGGAACAAAAGGTGCCTAACAATCCACGAAACACAGAGCAGATTTTACACAGTCCTTACATCCTTAGTGTAGACCTGAGGTAGAAAACATCTTTCAGCCTGGGGACTGAATTCAATTTTGGAGAAGTTTTTTTTTGGAGGGGAGTTCATTCCACTGGTCAGCATGGCAAAGGCAAAAGGGGCAGGGCAAACATATCCCAAACACCAGCATATTTTCATTTAAAGCCCTTCCTGCCAATACCTAAGCCTTAGGAGAGGAATTTCAACCTTTTAGAATGAGGAAAAAACTGCACAAAAGCTGAAATTTCACCAAATGATCAGCCACCAGGGGAAAGGGGCCTGGCTGGGGAAAGGGGCCTGGATGTCTGGGGAACCCTAGAAGGCCAGATTTGATCCATAGGCCTGAAGTTCCCCACTCCTGGTGTGACAATACTGAGCTAGATAGGCCAGTGGTCTGATGTTGACTTTGTATAAGGCAGCTTCCAATTTTCCTATGTTTCTTCTTTAATTCAAGAAATTATTTCACGTATTTCGTTTCAGTTCATGGCCTTCTCAAGGAACCAGGCAACTGGACACTAAAGGAAAAAGAACACTAATTCTGAGAGCTGGCACATTTGCATCCTGCACCCATTACAGACCATTTGCTCCTCTAGGGCTAGATCTACACCACTGCTTTATAGCAGTATTGAAGTGCACTGCTAACTGTTGGGGCACATTACACATTCTCTGTTCCACCACCGTAGTGTTATTTCCCACTTTTTATTCCACATTATCCAAAATACTGCTGTGTGTCCTACGAGTGATAAATGCACAAGAAGGATATAGCATTACCATGATGGGATCATAATGATGTGACACAATTTGTAGATCTGGTCTAGCTCTCCCTTCGTGCCAGACATGCTATGTATGTATGTATGTATGTATGTATTTACAATAGTTATATACTGCTCCATATCTACAGTAGAACAGATTACAAAAGGATGTAAAACCCTTGCTGGGAAATGATTATGTCAAATTAGTAAAGTTTGCTTCATTTTCATCCCACCCATTCTCCCACCCATATAGATAGTAGACTTTCAAAGATATTGATCTCTGCCCAGGCTGGCTGCCACTTGCCCACCTGGGGAACCATGCTATGCTCACATGGTGGTATTAAAAAGTTAAGTTCTGATCAGCACTGCAAACAACTGCTTTGTGTTTGACACTACAGCTCTATGAGGATTTGGTGCAGTGCAAAAGCTTAGATTAAGTAAGAGTTTATCCTGTATTATGCATCTGCTTACATGAAAATTCTGCTTTCAAATGAAACGTGGGCTGGACAACAAAGAGTCTTGCATGCCATCTAGAAAAAACAAAACAGATGAGATTTTCTATTCATTTATTGATTTTTTAATAATGCTTTTTTTGTACAATACTTATTCATACAGTGTCATCAGTGTGTGCAGCACTTGTAAAAGTTCTGTAAGAAGAGAGACAGCTCCCTTTGTCTAAGGAGCTTACCCGCAAAACTTGGAGACAGTTGGGGAGACAGAGGAAGAGAGGGAAAAGTTAAGGTAGAAGAACCTTATACAGAACAAATATTAGCAAAATGCAGAACAGATATTAGCAAAATGCAGTTACACATACTTAGGATTAGTTGCAGCAGGGGTATAGTAGGGGCTACTGTTGGGATAAAGAGTAGGAGTTAAACCAGAACCCACAGAAAAGCTATTTTTGAAGAGGTATCTGAAAGAAGAAGGGGATGCCACATGCATGGTTGTGGAAGAGGGATTGGGTAGAACAATTCAAGAGAGTAGGAAGCCTTTGGTCACCTAGGGATGGTAGAATTGTAGGAGCAAAAATTAGCCAGAAAGAGAAAAATGACAAGAAACCACTGTGTATCCCCATTACAAATGCAAAAGAAGAGTTTAGTAATCAACTTGCCCTAGACATTTTTCCCTGAAAGAGAACTGCAGATTTTGGTTAAGGTTAGGTAATGGGGTATATAGCTCAGAAATATACATTTCTATATAATGTAAAACCAAAAACACTTACCCATTATATCTTAATTAAGATCCATAAGATAGGCTTTCCACTCCCAGGATGATTGGTGGTTTTTATTAAAAATGCATTCGGTGCAACAATACAGTAAATTAAATGTATTCTTCAGCACCTTTGGGGTTTGCCTCTTTGTTGTAGCTGTTCTTGGTTTGCTTTGAAGCAGATATAGTGGCCAGTTTACACAGTGCTTTGTTGCTGAGCACTGGGAAGGGCAGCATTACGAAGACCCCTGTTGGATCAGACCAACCAAAGGCTTGTCAAGTCCAGCATTCTGTTCCCACAGTGGTCAACCAGATGCCTACGCACACATAGCACCCGCCTGCCTCTTATCCCCAGGCAACAACTGGTATTGAGAAGCATATTGCCCCCGATAACAGGTGGTAATATATAGCCATCATGACTTGCTTACAGGCAAATTAACACAAGATCAGAAACAATCACTGTCATTGGCCAATTCCAGTTTTTATTGGCATGTTTGTAGAAACTACTATTTGTGCCTGTGATATTCTTCAAATTAGAGATGAGGGACCTTTTCTGGTCCACTGAACTGCAATCTGAGAAAGGTCTTGGGGGGGTTGGGACACAAATTCCATTAGAGGGCAGGGCCAAAGGCAAAGTGGGTGGGGTTAAAATGTGATTCTTACCTATTTTAAGCCTATGCAGAAGCAAACATGACAAGATTCTGCTGCATGACTATGCAGAAGTAAGCAGGACCAAATCACTCAGCAGCACTTTCAAACAGCATCCCAAATACCAGCTCTCTGCATATCTACTTGGAAGTAAGTATGAGCAGCATGTCTACTCAGAAGAAACCAGGAGAAGGCTCTGCATGTTTACTTAGAAGAAATCAGACCTGAAGTGCTTAGCAGCTTCCTCCACAAACCCCACACCTTCTCCCCAGCAGGGAAAAGCTCTTATCTCCAGTCAGCTACTGACAGGGAGGGCCCACAGGCCAGAGATCCCCCCATGTCTGCCTTAAGTGCAATGGAGAATATTCTACTGGTCTCGCTGAAGTTAGGCAGAACTTCATCTACCATTAGCTGCTCAGGCATGTCAGTCTAAGGTGTTCGAGTCTTGCTTTGGGAGTAAGAGGTCTCAGACAAGCCACAACTCTGGAAGAAGAGTGGCCATACCTTGGGAGAAACCACAGCTTTGCAAACAGAAAGTCCCCAGTAGTTCCAGTTAAAAGGACCAGGTAGCAGGTGATGTCAAAGACCTCTGTCTGAAACCCTGTAGAACTGCTCAGAGTAGACAGTGCGAGGCCAGGACCTGATATAAGTCAGCTTCCTATTAAAAAGATTCTTTAACAGTTTCCCTATTACAATGCAGACATTTTATTTATTTATTCATTACATTTTTATACTGCCCGATAACTGAGGGTCTCTGGGCTGTTCACAATTAAAACTACAAGGAACAACTTAATGAGACATAATAGAAAACTTTTAAAAGTTTAACAGTACCACATAAAACCAAAGTAAAACCCAGCAGCAGTTACAGCCCAGGGAAAGCCTATGTGAAAAAGTGTGTTTAAGATGTTACATTTTCTGCCTCCCAAACTGCTCAGGGCAGGGTTTTCCACAGGATGGGGGCCACTACAGAGAGGGCCTGACATTGAGGTTCTTCATGGCAACATTCTGTTCATTTTGGAATGACCAGCAGGACCTCCTCTTAAATGTCATCTGGGTATATATATACAAGGGAAGGCAGTCTGCTAGGTTTCCTGGTTCCAAGTTGTTTAGGGCTTGATATTGTAATAACGTAACATATCATGGCTTCAAAATAAAGCTTGGAAAGTACAATAGTGCATTAAAGACAAATATCTAAAAATTGTGTCCATGCAGATGAATGCTCTCAGCCATGCAGAGCCCAGAAGATTTCACAGCTCAGTGGCTGCGCACCATATAGCAGAATTCTGACTTTCTTGTTGCTTATCAGCCACAAATGATGCCCTCCAAGGTTTTGAGGAGCAATGATGCATAGATGGATCTCCAATCAAGCAGGGATTTCCCCATAGAAGTTTTCTCCAGATGTGTGCAGAACTGTCCCTGACACTGACAAGAATGGCGTGTACACCAAAGCCCCTGTATGGACACTGGAGGGCTAGAAGAATAACACAGTTTGAGACAGCTTGTAAGTTCTGCTGGGACACCAACACCATGAACAGAGATTTGTTAGAATTTAATAGATGTACACAAGACTTTGAACAAAACTGAATAGAGTTGGTTTCAGTTAGGAGGAAAAGACCAAAAAGATTTTTTTTTCATCATTTCATATTTTTGTGAAAACACGTGCTTTGCCTCCAGGTTCAAAGGAGCTTCTCAGCAGTTCTCAGCAGAGAGCTCTGTGATAATAAGCATGTTTAGCCTTGACACACCTCTCACAGAATTCTGCGCATGCAGTGGAACATTTCATCATCTTCCTCCTGGCAGAAGCTCTTTGCACTTCCCAAGAAGCCGGGTCAGGAACCTTCTAAAGCAGTATCTCATGAGGTGCTTGGCCATCAGAAGGAAATATCTAATAGTGAAACTACACATGATATTGGGTGCAATTCTATACATAGCATGGCTAGCTGGGGGGGAATGCTGGGAGTTGTAGGACTTTTTTCTGTCTAAACATGCATAGGATTGTGCCTTAAGTGTATGTAAGCTAGGGATGTTGGAGGAATCCATTTGGGGGGTGGAACCCAATGAGCTTTCATCAGCTTCCCCCCGACCCTGATTCTGTTCTGTGTTTTGCCAACTGGCCTGACTCAGTGTGCAACGAGTTGGTCCAGCTGGCAGATTTTTCATCTTTTTTTATTTGTACAAATAGCCACTTGAGCAAAAATGCAGCTATAAATAGTGCAATTTGCACAAAATTGCACCTGTAGATGGGGTAATTTGCACAAATCACAGTTGCAATTTGTGGAAATTACCCCATTTACGGCCAAAATTTTGCACAAATTCCACTATTTAAAACATTTTTGCGCAAAATAAAAAAATTGTGTAAATTTTTTTAAAAGCCCCCCAAAGTTTCCAGATTTCGAAGACCAACGCAGATGTGAGCCAAGTTGGGGGCATCACAGGGATCTGTCAGGACCAAAAAGGACTGGATTTCCCTGCTATGCATATCCCTAGCATAAACAGGAATGGGGTTTGCCACAAAAATTTGTATATTTCTGAAGTTTGTGATGCTGTTTGCAAAATAATTTGCACAAAGCATGCACATCTTTGGAAAACTGCGCAGAAAAATATGTACATTTGGAAAACACATACCAAAGTGCTGATTTTTAAAAAACAAACGAACACACACATGAAAATGCATACAAATTTTTGTGAACTAAAAAAAATGTAATCCAGTGTGGAATAGGGACAGAATAAACTTAGCATTGGAAAAATGAGAACCTGAGTGAAACTGAGCTTGACAGATTCACTTGTCCCTAGCTTAAGCATTTAATGTGAACATATGTTTCTTTAGACATCATCCATGAACAGGATTGGGACCATGGCATGCTGAAGTTGACCCACCCACCCCAAAGCCAATATTAGCCCTGGCAGGAAAGATCCCATCGCTAATGGAACTTTAGAGATGCATTTTGAGGGGACCATGATGCAATGGGAAATGTTTGAACCCCACTCGTGACTCAATACTCTGTGGTCCTAACCCTACTGCCCTGGCTGATAATTAAAGGGGGTAAAGCACACATTAAATTCTTACAATATCACATGTACCTTGGTTTCTAAGTACTTTGTATGCATGCATGGACTTCTCTAAATCCCTACCAATATGGTTAAAGCAGCAGCATATTCACAGCTACAGAAAGGATGTAGGAGTATTTAGCTTGGGCTTAAACAAATGACATTTAGATTAACATGAAAAACAGTGCTCACAATTTCCATTGATAACCATTTATTTATTTTTGCTCTGTATAAGCAGAAATCATTTAAGCACAGTGGCAATTTCATTAAGTTGGGGTTATTTCCAGAATGCTACCACTAGCAAATAGACTGAATCTATTCTGACTTAATACCCAGTAAACTTCCTCACCCCTTCTTGGATCACTGCCTTGTTGTGGCGAAGGGGCTTGTTTAATGCAGTGAAGCCATAAGCTATGCCGTGCAGGGCCACCCAAGACGGACAGGTCATGGCGGAGAAAGTATCACAAGGCTAAAAGATATGACGCCGGAAGATGAGCCCCTCAGGTCGGAACTCGGAAGGTGTTCAATATACTACTGGGGAAGAGCAGAGGGTATTTCCAAGTAGCGCCAGAAAGAGTGAAGCGGCTGAGCCAAAGCTGAAAGGACACTCGGCTGTGGATGTGTCTGGTGGTGAAAAGAAAGTCCGATGCTGTAAAGAACAATATTAGGAACCTGGAATGTCAGATCAATGAATCAAGGTAAGCTGGAGGTGGTCAAACATGAGACGGCAAGATTGAACATCGACATCTTGGGAATCAGCGAACTAAAATGGACAAGCATGGGCGAATTTAATTCAGGTGACCATCATATCTACTACTGTGGGCAAGAATCCCTTAGAAGAAATGAAGTAACACTCATAGTCAATAAAAGGGTGGAAAAAGCAGTACTGGGGTACAATCTCAGAATGATCTCAGTACGAATCCAAGGCAAACCATTCAACATCACAGTAATTCAAGTCTATGCCCCAACCACTGAGGCTGAAGAAGCAGAGGTTGATCGGTTCTATGAAGACCTTCTAGAACTAACACCAAAAAAAGTTGTCCTCTTCATCATAGGGGATTGGAATGCTAAAGTAGGAAGTCAAGAAATCAGCAGGATAACAGGCAACCATGGCCTTGGTGTACAAAATGAAGCAGGACAAAGGCTAATAGAGTTTTGCCAAGAGAACACGCTGATCATAGCAAACACTCTTTTCCAACAGCACAAGAGGCGACTCTACACATGGACGTCACCAGATGGTCAATATCGAAATCAGATTGATTATGTCCTTTGCAGCCAAAGATGGAGAAGCTCTATACAGTCAGTAAAAACAAGACCTGGAGCTGACTGTGGCTCAGATCATGAGCTTCTTATTGCAAAATTTTGGCTTAAATTGAAGAACGTAGGGAAAACCACTAAACCATTCAGGTATGACCTAAATCATATCCCTTATGAATATACAGTGGAGGTGAGGAATAGATTTTAGGGATTAGACCTGACAGACAGAGTGCCTGAGGAACTATGGAGGAGGTCAGTAACATTGTTCAGGAGGCAGCAACTCAATCCATCCCAAAGAAAAAGAAATGCAAGAAAGCAAAGTGGCTATCTGATGAGGCTTTACAAGGCTTTGAGCTGAGGAAAGAAGAGAAGCGAAAAGCAAGGGAGAAGGGGGAAGATATACCTAACTGAATGCAGATATCCAGAGAATAGCAAGGAGAGACAAGAAGGCCTTCTTAAATGAACAATGCAAAGAAATCGAAGAAAACAATAGAATGGGAAAGACTAGAGATCTCTTCAAGAAAATTGGAGATCTCAAGGGAACGTTTTGTGCAAAGATGGGCATGATAAAGGACAAAGAAGGCAGGGACCTAACAGAAGCAGATGAGATTAAGAAGAGGTGGCAAGAATACACAGAAGAACTATACAGGAAAGATCTGAATGTCCCTGATAGCCATGATAGTGCGGTCACTGAACTTGAGCCGGACATCCTAGAGAGTGAAGTCAAGTGGGCCTTAGGAAGCATTACTAACAACAAAGCTAGCGGAGATGACAGTATTCCAGCTGAGCTATTTAAAATCCTAAAAGATGATGCTGTTAAAGTGCTGCACTCAATATGCCAGCCAATTTGGAACACTCAGCAGTGGCCACAAGACTGGAAAAGGTCAGTTTACATTCCAATTCCAAAGAAGGGCAATGCCAAAGAGTGGTCAAACTGCCGTACAATTGCGCTCATTTCACATGCCAGCAAGGTGATGCTCAAAATCCTACAAGCTAGGCTTCAGCAGTATGTGAACCGAGAACTACCAGAAGTACAAGCGGGGTTCCGAAGAGGCAGAGGAACTAGAGATCAAATTGCCAACTGGATCATGGAGAAAGCAAGAGAATTCCAGAAAAATGTCTATTTCTGCTTCATTGACTACGCTAAAGCCTTTGATTGTGTGGATCACAACAAACTGTGGCAAATTCTCAAAGAGATGGAAGTACCAGACTACCTTACCTGTCTCCTGAGAAACCTGTACGAGGGTCAAGAAGCGACAGTAAGAACCGGACATGGAACAACCAATTGGTTCAAAATTGGGAAAGGAGTACGACAAGGCTGTATATTGTCTCTCTGCTTATTTAACTTATATGCAGAGTACATCATGAGAAATGCCGGGTTGGATGAATCACATGTCGGAATTAAGATTGCCAGGAGAATTATCAACAACCTCAAATACGCAGACGATACCACCCTAATGGCAGAAAGCAAAGAGGATCTCAAGAGCCTCTTGTTGAGGGTGAAAGAGGAGAGTGCAAAAGCTGGTTTGAAACTCAACATTAAAAGAACTAAAATCATGGCATCTGGCCCCATCATTTCCTGGCATATAGAAGGGGAAGAAATGGAGGCAGTGACAGATTTTATTTTCTTGGGCTCCAAGATCACCGCAGACGGGGACTGTAGCCATGAAATTAAAAGACGCTTGCTCCTTGGGAGGAAAGCTATGGCACACCTAGACAGCATAGTAAGAAGCAGAGACATCTAGGGATGGCGGAGAATTTCTCCCCGAAACTTTGGGGGGCCGAGCGCCAACGTGTTCGGCCCCCCGAACAAGTTTCGGGGAGAAATTCTCCGCACCCCCCCGCACCCCGCACCCTCCCCGGGACGGGACTTACCTTTGGCGAATGTCCCTCCCGGTGGCGGGTCCGGCCGGCAGTTCGTCGGGTCTTCGTCCGGGGCGGGAGCGGCAGCCGGTCTTTCAACCAGCTGCCGCCGCCGCCGCCATTCCAATAAAAGAAAAAAAAAACGCCCCCGTGATAGGCTACGTGATGATTAATGTAGCCTATCACGGCTAGATTTGCAAAGTCAGCCGTGATAGGCTACGTAAATCATCACGTAGCCTATCACGGGTGACTTAAAAAAAAAAAAAAAAGCACATACGGATAATGGCGGCCCCCATAGGGAGATTACGTAGACTACGGCGAAAATAAGGGCAACGCTATTTGCATTGCCCTTATTTTCGCTGTAGTCTACGTAAAGATTTACGTAGACTACAGCGACCAAATAAGGAACGCGAATGGCGGCTCCCTATGGGGGCGTATGCGCTTTTTTCTTTTTTTTTTAAAGTCACCCGTGATAGGCTACGTGACGATTTACGTAGCCTATCACGGCTGACTTTGCAGATCTAGCCGTGATAGGCTACGTTAATCGTCACGTAGCCTATCACGGGGGCGTTTTTTTTTTTAAACTTTTAATTTCGCGGCGAGGCGAGGCGCCTCCTCCCCGGCCTGAATTTTGGCCGGGCGAGGCAGGAAGCCTCCCCCCCGGCCTGAATTTCGGCCGGGCGAGGTGGGAAGCCTCCCCCCCCGGCCTGAACTTCGCGGGGAGAGCAGCGAAGAGCCTCCCCCCCACCGCGAAAAGCTGCGAGACCAGGTAAGTGACTTTCGTGCACCCCTAGAGACATCACCTTGCCGACAAAGGTCCATACAATCAAAGCCATGGTTTTTCCAGCAGCAACATATGGCTGTGAGAGCTGGACTATAAGGAAGGCTGAGCGTCAAAGAATGGATGCTTTCGAACTGTGGTGCTGGAGAAGACTCTTACGAGTCCCCTGGACTGCAAGGAGGTCCAATCAGTCAATCCTAAAGGAAATCAACCCTGAGTGCTCATTGGAAGGACAGATACTGAAGCTGAAGCTCCAATATTTTGGCCACCTAATGCGAAGAGAAAACTCCCTGGAAAAGACCCTGATGCTGGGAAAGATTGAAGGCAAAAGGAGAAGGGGACGGCAGAGGATGAGATGGCTAGATAGCATCACCGATGCAATGAATATGAACTTGAACACACTCCAGGAGAGAGCGGAGGACAGGAAGGCCTGGCATGCTATGGTCCATGAGGTCATGAACAGTCGGACACGACTTAACGACTGAACAGCAACAACAAAGCTTCTTCAATTTCTCAAGAAAACAATTCAAGGGTTTGTTTTCATTATAGATCTTGGGGTATAAATTTCTCTCTTACAAGTTTAAAATATTAAAATATAGACACTGTCTTAAACCTAAATATTCCTCTTGAGAAAGAACAAAAACCTTGCTTGTCCAAATGAAGAGACATCTAGAGTAAGAGCCTCTGTTATCCACATTTTCCATCTTTAAAAGTCTAATTGCATGAACTCCTTGAAATGAACTGGCTCATTTCTATTACAGAAGTGGGTTACAGTTCGGTGGCTAATGCGGCAATTCTCTATTAAGGTTTCTTCCCTCAAGGCTTGCAGATGAATTTAGTGTTCTGATACACATTGGCATTTTACTCTGTACAGAAACATGGTTTAGAAACATGGTTTTGAAAACATGAAAGGCAACAATAACAATCCATTTCACTACACATTACACATTTACAATAAGAAGTTATAAAAGGTATTGTTCTAAAAAAAATACTTTATATCCATGTAACCAAGCCACCGGTTTGTATTAATAACATTTGATATTTTTATAAAATGCATGTGTGTATCTAAGTAATGGCACTTCATATGAGGAACAAGCAATTTCGTGCACAGTAACATTTTGCTTTAACTTTGTTTTTCTGTTTATATAAATTGTGTTATACATCAGCTCTTGGGGATGAATTTCAGAATGGTCCACAGAAACAGGGTATCAGGGCTTTTTTTACAACCCAGATAGACTTTTGTAGATGCCACACAGGTCAGTAAAAAAGTGACAACAAATTCTTATCCGTACACAGCTGCTTTCCTAAAATGGAGATGTCTTCATGTTCCTTAATTCCTTCAGGAATATTTGGCCCATCCAATGCTTCAACATCAGATTTGCTGTAACTAATGGGGAAAATAGCACAAACTGAAAACAAAAACAAAGAACATAAATGTGGACACTGGATATATCGTCAGATATACGAATAGCTTACTTAGCTGTCGAGTACCTTCTAGATTGTAGCCTAAGTGGGGCCAATGAGAAACAAGAGGGGGTATTAACATACTGGGGTAACCAAGATTTGTGGGGGCGAAATCCTAATATAGCAACACCAATGCAACCCATCCTAAAACAGCCAAATGGGAACTGAGCATGTTCAGTGGCCACAGCAGGCTGAGTGTTTGTTAGGGGAAATGGAACCCTCCCTCTCCCGCTCTCTCTCTGTCTCTCTCTCTCTCTCTCTCTCTGTGTGTGTGTGTGTGTGTGTGTGTGTGTGAGAGAGAGAGAGAGAGAGAGAGAGAGAGAGAGAGATTCTATATCCTAGAAGAGGACATGGCTGGCTGACACACTAAACAAGAGGATGTCATACTGCAAAATTTTGTTGTGTGTCCTATTTGTACATAGTATACTAATGGACAATGTGAGCCTTAAGCTACAGATGGTGTCTACAGATATTTCAGGGAGGAAAGAGGAGATCACACTGTTGCCAGGGAAAAGAAAAGAAAAAGTTAGGGCCATGGCCTGCAATCTGTCAGCAATGGATATGTTGCAGGCTGATTCACAGGATGCTGCTGGGTATCTGTGGAAAGGAATTGGAGTATCCATTGGTGATAGTCATGCAAATTGCGAGCGGAGATGGGTCAAAGAAGACGCAGACAACAAGCTTGGATTGAAAATTGGGCCACATTTTATTGAAATATTTGCAAAGGGGTAACTAGGACGGGCATCTAACTGTGTCAGCGGCTAGCTGACACTTCATGGGCGAAAACACACCCAGCCTGAGGGGTGGCGGTGATCTCGCCATCCCTCCGGACTGCCCCTTGTGGGGGAGGTAGATCTTCCGGTGTCACCCCCAACCCAGTGCCGCACAACACCTGGGTGAGTGAGTAGGGTTGGTCTCCCAGGCAACGCTTATCCCCCCGCCGAGCCACACAACCCGTTCGGGGGGCCCTCAGGCATCACCTGTCACCATAAGGTGCCTCTGCGTGCACACCATCCCTACTCCCTTTCCAGTTTTGCCCGTCCTAGCCGCCAAGTGGAATGTGACCAATGATATAGACTAAATTCCCTTACAGAACACACTCAACCCTCATAACAGTGTGACGTAGGCAAAGAAGTCTCACAGTCTACGACCAATCGGACTGTGAGCCAAAAAATTCCTACATGGCTCCCAAAGGGGCAAGCGGCAACGACCCACACTGCTAAGGGGAGGGTGAGAGGGAGCTGCGTCGCGCCAAAGAGCTGAGATAAGGAGGGGATCGAGTTTAAGACAACTCGGTCTGCTCCTCCCTGAATGGTGGTGCGACTGGGGTGTACCAATCAGAGGCCCATATGTCTTATCACCCCACCCACCCGCAATGGCCCCCCCCTTTCAGCCAGACAAGCTGGCGCCGGGTAGGGCATTTGCAAGCGGAGATGGGTCAAAGAAGACGCAGACAACAAGCTTGGATTGAAAATTGGGCCACATTTTATTGAAATATTTGCAAAGGGGTAACTAGGACAGGCATCTAACTGTGTCAGCGGCTAGCTGACACTTCATGGGCGAAAACACACCCAGCCTGAGGGGTGGCGGTGATCTCGCCATCCCTCCGGACTGCCCCTTGTGGGGGAGGTAGACCTTCCGGTGTCACCCCCAACCTGGTGCCGCACAACACCTGGGTGAGTGAGTAGGGTTGGTCTCCCAGGCAACCCTTATCCCCCCGCCGAGCCGCACAACCCGTTCGGGAGGCCCTCAGGCATCACCTGTCACCATAAGGTGCCTCTGCGTGCACACCATCCCTACTCCCTTTCCAGTTTTGCCCATCCTAGCCGCCACAGGAGTCATAGGAGCCTATTGCCTGTGAAACTCCCCCCACCTGCGCAGAAGAACTTCCTGCAGGCCCCTTTGCAGATAAGCCAAAAATAAATCATTGCCTATGTCTGACAGGTGGACACCATCCTGCCTGTAAAGCTCCCTCTTAGTCCAATGAATTCCTTGGTGGTTGATGCAACCGTCACCATGCTCTGGCAACCCACGTGCCAGTTCTCTATTCACCTTGCGCCGGGCCCTTTCCATGGCCGCATTGCTCTGCGCCCTCCACATGATTCTCGGGAGCATTGAAGACCATAATATGGTCACCCCCGGCCAGCGATGTCGGATCGTCCGCAGATCGGCCAACGCCTGCTCAATCAAGTCCTTTCCAGGCTTGTAGCCCAGGTCGTTCCCTCCAAGGTGTAACACCAGGACCTGTGGAGGGAAACTGACCAAACCTCGTTGAAAGAGTATGGGGAGCAGACCATCCCATCGCATACCCCGTCTGCCGAGCCATTGTATCGCCACCTGTTGGGGAAACTGCAGCCGTGATCCGAAGGCCGATGTAGAAGCTCTGCGGGCAGCCCAAAAAACCATACTGTGCCCACAAATGAGCACCCGTACCGGCGTTGGTCGAATCCCATCTAAATAAAACATTGGGGAAGGCAAGAAAATCATCAAGAAGCATCAGGCAACTTGTGAATGTAAGAGCGGAAGGCCCTGGAGTGCCATCTCCTTTTCATCTCCCTGGATGAAAAACCTATGGCAGCTGCCATAGAGGCCGCCCCAATACGAAATGAGTGAGTCCCGAAACGGTAATGCTCCAGACCCAGTGTGGTCAAGGCTAACTTAGTGATTGTCCAAAATTGGAACTTTGTCAGTGGTGAACCATAGGGGACCCTCACTTGCCCCGCGGTGCTCAATGAAAGCCTGCAAGGCCCTGACCTTAACTCGTCGGCCTGGGCCTGGTTAAGGGTAACCAATGCTCCCTTGCCTGCCTGATCGGTTTTTGAACGTCGAATATGGAGGCTAAGCTGGATCTGGATATCTGAATACCTCAAGGCCCTCCCGGTGGTGTCAGATTTGGAGGCCCAGACCAGTTCTGAAATCCTGAGGGCCCCAAAAAAGGCTGTTAAAGCTGCAGCGTGAAAGAGGGAGGCTTCGTATGGAGAAGAGCAAAGGGAGGGCCACAATGCCTGAAGCCCTGTGAGAATAACTGGCGACAAAGGGTGCCTGGAGTCTGGCGGGGCAGGAAACATCCGTGCCCAGCCTTGCACAGCTCTCCTAATTCAGAAATCTGAGGTGGAGTCCTCTACCCCTCGCACCTTGGCCCAGAAGGCCAATGAGGCAAGCTTCCCCGAAATGGTCCTAGCAGATAGTCCCTTGTTATGCAGATGTACGCAAAATTGTAACAAGTGGTCCACAGGTAAGGGCCACACATCCTGCAACTGAAGCCCGCACCTGAAGGCGCCAAACTCCCTACCTGCTCTCTCGTAGGCAGCTCTAGTGCTGGGGGCTATAGAATTCAAGATCGCGTGTTCGACTTGAGAGCGCCAATCTCCCACAGTTCGTCTGGTATGGGGTCTGGCAGCAGACGGGCCCACGGAGCCAACGCACGGAACCTGTCGATCTGGTTTCGTGACAAAGCATCGGCTACAGGGTTCCCCAGACCCGGCACATGGCGGGCACGGAACCATATGTTGTGGTGTAGGCATTGGAGGGTAAATGCCCTAACTAACTCCATGACCCTTTGGTTTCTAGAGGATAATGTATTAATGACGTGCACTACAGCCAAGTTGTCGCACCAAAAAAAAAGGGCGACAGAGTTGGCCATCAAGTCTGCCCAAATATGTACAGCCATGTAAATGGGGAAGAATTCCAGAAAGGTGAGGTCCCGACAGATACTGCCGGCAGCCCAGGTCTCTGGCCACTGGCCCAGGCACCACCGGTCTCACCAAATTAGCCCAAAACCAAAGGTGCCAGCCACGTCTGAATGGATCTGCATGTCGGCTCGCAGAAGTAATTCACGTCTCCAAAAGGAGATGCCATTAAAGTCCCTCAGGAATTTAAGCCATACCCGCAGGTCCATGCACATAGCAAAGGTGACTCTGGTGCGATGATGCGGGAGTTGAATACCCCGCATTGCCCAGCAGAGCCGTCGCAGGAATGCGCGGCCAGGGGCAACCACCCTACAAGCGAAGTTCAGATGGCCAACAACTTCCTGTAGTTCTCCAAGGGAGACTTTACGAAGGTGCAAGGTGGACTGGAGCTTATTTTTAAGTATCATCAATTTATCGTGAGGGTGATGAGAACACTTTGCGCGGGTATCAAGCTCAATCCCCAAGAACGTCAAAGTAACAGCAGGGCCCTCTGTCTTCTCGTGTGCCAAAGGGACACCCAAGTCTGAGGAAAGGGATATGAATGCCCTAATCAGGTCAGAGCATTGACTGCCATCACCGGGTCCAGCAAACAGGAAGTCATCCAAATAATGGACCACATCGCTGCAGCCCATCTTGTCCCGTATGGCCCATTCCAGAAAGGTACTAAATGTTTCAAACATGGCGCAAGAGATGGAGCATCCCATAGGGAGGGCATGGTCGATGTAAAATTTGTTCTGGAAGGAAAATCCCAGCAAATCAAAATCCAGAGGATTGATAGGCAAAATGCGAAAAGCGGATTTGATATCACACTTGCCCATCAATGCCCCACGGCCCAGAGCTCTTATCATGGCTACCACAGCGTCAAAGGATGTATAACGCACGGAACATAGGTAATCTGGAATTTCATCATTAACCGACTGGCCCTTGGGGAAAGAGAGGTCATGAATTAACCTGAATTCACCGGGCGATTTCTTGGGTATAATTCCCAAAGGGGAAATCCTCAGGTTGGGTAGCGGGGGCGAGGAAAAGGGGCCGATGACCCGACCTGACTGAACTTCTTTGTTAATCTTATCTTGCACCAGGCGCCGCATGCTAAGAACAGACCAGTGGTTACCGGACAAATACGGCCTGCGCAGGCCCGTAAAGGGGATCCTGAAACCCAATGTAAAGCCGCGTTCTAAGTAGATCGCTGCCCGCCTATTTGGGTAACGACCTAGAAGTTGAAGGAGTGGAACAATCTTAATTGGGCTGGGGCCCTTTGGGAGGGGGAGGATGCCCACCACCCTGTTTTCTGCCACCCCGGCCATCCTTTGGGGGACCTCTCCAACCTCTGGCTCTCGGGCAAGAGGGGCAGGAGTGTTGACCGCCACAAAGGGAGCACTCATGCCGGAAGCGGCATGGGTTATAGGAACAGGAACCTTTGGAGTTGAACTCCCAGCACAGCCAGCGGTGTTGAACCCCTGGACCCGCAATAGTCTTGGTGGCTATTGCAGGCGGCAGCTTGGCCAGGATATGGCTGCTGTCGGACCTGTCGCCGAAGCCTGGCCTAGAAGGGGTCATGAATTGGAGCCAAAGGTCCTGGTCCTTCAGATCCCAGCGCATGGAGGGGTCGATGGCGGCTCTCCTTCGGAAGGCCTCGTCGTAAGCCAGCCATGCGCTCCCCTTATAATCGGAGTAAGCCCTGAATATTATGTCGAGGTACTTGGTTAGAACCCAAGCCCTCTCAGGGAACCTCTGCTGGAGGATGCCAGCGTAAATTAAAAAAACCTGGCAACCAGTTCGCCCAGGTGCGAGGCACCTTGCGAGCATTGCTCCGCTCAGGATCTCGGTCACAGGTCCTATCTTTGTCGCTGGGTTCGGGCTCACGAAAGGGTAGGGCAAAGACATCGATAAATTCACCCTGCAATATCTTTTCTCTAGTAGCAATGGTTAAGTGAAAACCAATAGGTGAGGACGTAGCACCAGTGGGTATAGATCCACGACTCAGGTTGGCTCATAGGTCAATCGAGGACAACTGTGGGGCTAGCAGGGAAGGAGGTAGGGAAGCTAGTGGGTCACTAACCGAAGCGGCGGGCCCCTGCCAAACACTGGCGGAGGCGACGTTAAGCAGATGAGGCTGGACTAATGGTGGGGCAGGCGCAATGGTGTCTCTTGCCGGTAGTAGTAAGGGGAATGAAGAGCCAGGCCCCAAAGAACTGGGAGGGCTGGCTGATAAAGCAGCTGAACTAGGAGTTGAGGCCGAGGCAACGGCCTGAGGAGTACTAGCTGTGGGGCCTGAAATAACTGAAGGAAGTGGACGAGGGGGGACTGGGCCGCCTTGAAAGATAACCCACGGCACCCAACCCAAGGGGTTGATTTGCCCCATACCCGGCCAGGCGAATTGAGGTGCCAAAGCGGTCTCACCTGTACCAATCGTGGGCACGCTCTGATCCCTAGCTGGAAAAATCGAGGTTGTTGCTTGTGCGCCCAGGGAAGATGAGGCAGCAGAAGGGAGGAGCTCCGCTGAAGGCGGTGAGCCTTCTGGAAGAGCCGATGAAGAGGAGGTGGATGCCTCAATAGCGTCCAGGCGATCTGAAATAGAAAGGAGCAACGAGCGTTGGGTCTGCTGTCGCGTTCACTTGTGCTGGACTACTGAGGATCTTTTGTGCCTGGCCCAGGGAGGAGGAGGGATCCCCAAGGAACGCTCAGCAGCTTCCAAACGAGAAAGAATTGATGCCAGTACCGGGTCTGCGTCCTCATCAGAGTCAGAATCGGGCCTAGGCAGCGGTCTTTTGGGGAGGGGGGGAGGGGGGAGGGGGGAGGGGGGAGGGGGGAGGGGGGCGGGGGGCGGGGCCCTCCCCTTCCCTTTCTTACCACCCTGGCCCTTCTTAGGAGGCATGATGCAGGAGGTGAATTAAGCTAGCTATCAAAGAGTTAAGAAAGCCGCCGGGCACCCCAGACAATAGGCAGCCACCCCACAGTCTTAAGATCTGCGGGTATGAGTTCCGGACACGACAGAGAGGCCTGGAGATGAAGATGAGTACCGATTAGATAGAAAATCAGATTTTCAAGAGGCGCAGCCAGGGGCCAAAGGTGATGGAACTGCGTTTGAGCGCGGGCGGCGCCAAACAGGCAGCCGCCTCTGTTTCGCAATTTTATTAATTAAATATTTAATAATCGTGATTTAAATTTGGGGGGGTGAGGGGGGAGACGTCCCAAGCCCCTGGGAGGTGACCAATCGGGGCTGTGATATACACGCCCCGACTCGACACAGCAGCCAGGCGCCCCTCCCAACAGGCAGACTCGGCTGCCGAGGGGGGGGGGCAATCAGTCCGCCGCTTGGAGCGCTGCCGCTGGCAAACAACGGCGCCGCGCTCACCTGCCCGCCAACGCCCCATGCCAGGAGCAACACCTAAGGGAGGCCAGCAAGGCGAGGAGGAAGAGGCCGGCAAGGCCGATGGCCAGGTAGACAGGCCGGCCGGCAGGCGGGCTGTGAGTCGGCCCGGCAGCTGGCCGGCCGGTCAGGCAAGCGGGCGGGCGGGCAAGCGGGCGGGCGGGCAGGTTGAGTGAGCGGGCAGGAGAGCGAGTACACTAGGAGACCGAATGGACGGACGGACGGACGGACGGATGGGCGGGCGGGAAAAGGAGCCGGTGAAGGAGGGAGGGAGGCGAATGATATCACCAATAACTCCGGAGCCCCGGAGGCAGCAAAGTTGGCTCTCCTGACGGCCAGGTCCAGGCGGCTGGAACGAGGACGAAGCCGTTCTCCAGCAGGCCAAAGTCCCTCATCGTGTCTTTAGCTGCGTCACGCCAAAGAGCTGAGATAAGGAGGGGATCGAGTTTAAGACAACTCGGTCTGCTCCTCCCTGAATGGTGGTGCGACTAGGGTGCACCAATCAGAGGCCCATACGTCTTATCACCCCACCCGCCCGCAATGGCCCCCCCCTTTCAGCCAGACAAGCTGGCGCCGGGTAGGGCATATATGCTCAGACACATTTCCTATTACAATTTCATTAACATTTTCCAGGTCAATCCATGTACAGCAATCTATAATCTTAAACATGTCATCATAAGTCACTCAGCCTTCAGTTGTACTAGTACATCCATATGCTGTTCAACTGCTTGAAAGAAGGGATGCATGAAATTCTCCACCATCATGAGTTTAACATATATGACAATTAGTCTTGGAGTCTCGTATCACCAGCCTGAGCCAAAATGGGGGCAGACATGTTTCAAAAATGATCCCCCCCCCGCCTGAAAGTGCACCTGTCCCATTTATGTACAAATGTTCACCACTCAAACCGAAGATGGGAAGCAGTGCCATCAGTTTGATTTAGTTGCATTTGTTGTTCAGTCGTTCAGTCGTGTCCGACTCTTCGTGACCCCATGGACCATAGCACGCCAGGCCTTCCTGTCCTGCGCTCTCTCCCGGAGCGTGCTCAAGTTCATATTCATTGCATCCGTGATGCTATCTAGCCATCTCATCCTCTGCCGTCCCCTTCTCCTTTTGCCTTCAGTCTTTCCCAGCATCAGGGTCTTTTCCAGGGAGTTTTCTCTTCGCATTAGGTGGCCAAAATATTGGAGCTTCAGCTTCATTATCTGTCCTTCCAATGAGCAGTCAGGGTTGATTTCCTTTAGGATGGACTGATTTGACCTCCTTGCAGTCCAGGGGACTCGTAAGAGTCTTCTCCAGCACCACAGTTCGAAAGCATCAATTCTTTGGCGCTCAGCCTTCCTTATAGTCCAGCTCTCACAGCCATACATTACTACTGGGAAAACCATAGCTTTGATTAGACGCACCTTTGTCGGCAAGGTGATGTCTCTGCTTCTGACTATGCTATCTAGGTTGGCCATAGCTTTCCTCCCAAGGAGCAAGCGTCTTTTAATTTCAGGGCTACAGTCACCGTCTGCGGTGATCTTGGAGCCCAAGAAAGTAAAATCTGTCACTGCTTCCATTTCTTCCCCTTCTATATGCCAGGAAGTGATGGGGCCAGATGCCATGATCTTCGTTTTTTTAATGTTGAGTTTCAAACCAGCTTTTGCACTCTCCTCTTTCACCCTCAACAAGAGGCTCTTTAGATCCTCTTCACTTTCTGCCATTAGGGTGGTATCGTCTGCATATCGGAGGTTGTTGATAATTCTCCCAGCAATCTTAATTCCGACCTCTGATTCATCCAACCTGGCATTTCTCATGATGTACTCTGCATATAAGTTAAATAAGCAGGGTGACAATATGCAGCCTTGTCGTACTCCTTTCCCAATTTTGAACCAATCGGTTGTTCCATGTCTAGTTCTTACTGTTGCTTCTTGACTCTCGTACAGGTTTCTCAGGAGACAGGTAAGGTGGTCTGGTACTCCCATCACTTTCAGAATTTGCCACAGTTTGTTGTGATCCACACAATCAAAGGCTTTAGCGTAGTCAATGAAGCAGAAATAGACGTTTTTCTGGAATTCTCTTGCTTTCTCCTTGATGCAGCGAATGTTGGCGATTTGATCTCTAGTTCCTCTGCCTCTTCGAAACCCAGCTTGTACTTCCGGTAGTTCTCGGTTCGCATACTGCTGAAGCCTAGCTTGTAGGATTTTGAGCATCACCTTGCTGGCATGTGAAATGAGCGCAATTGTACGGCAGTTTGAACACTCTTTGGCGTTGCCCTTCTTTGGAATTGGAATGTAAACTGACCTTTTCCAGTCTTGTGGCCACTGCTGAGTGTTCCAAATTGGCTGGCATATTGAATGCAGCACTTTAACAGCATCATCTTTTAGGATTTTAAATAGCTCAGCTGGAATACTGTCATCTCCGCTAGCTTTGTTGTTAGTAATGCTTCCTAAGGCCCACTTGACTTCACTCTCTAGGATGTCCGGCTCAAGTTCAGTGACCGCACTATCATGGCTATCAGGGACATTCAGATCTTTCCTGTATAGTTCTTCTGTGTATTCTTGCCACCTCTTCTTAATCTCATCTGCTTCTGTTAGGTCCCTGCCTTCTTTGTCCTTTATCATGCCCATCTTTGCACAAAACGTTCCCTTGAGATCTCCAATTTTCTTGAAGAGATCTCTAGTCTTTCCCATTCTATTGTTTTCTTCGATTTCTTTGCATTGTTCATTTAAGAAGGCCTTCTTGTCTCTCCTTGCTATTCTCTGGAACTCTGAATTCAGTTGGGTATATCTTCCCCTTTCTCCCTTGCTTTTCGCTTCCCTTCTTTCGTGAGCTACTTGTAAAGCCTCATCAGACAGCCACTTGGCTTTCTTGCATTTCTTTTTCTTTGGGATGGATTTCGTTGCTGCCTCCTGAACAATGTTACGGACCTCCGTCCATAGTTCCTCAGGCACTCTGTCTATCAGGTCTAATCCCTGAAATCTATTCCTCACCTCCACTGTATATTCATAAGGGATATGATTTAGGTCATACCTGAACGGTTTAGTGGTTTTCCCGACGTTCTTCAATTTAAGCCGAAATTTTGCAAGAAGCAGCTCATGATCTGAGCCACAGTCAGCTCCAGGTCTTGTTTTTACTGACTGTATGGAGCTTCTCCATCTTTGGCTGCAAAGGATATAATCAATCTGATTTCGATATTGACCATCTGGTGACGTCCATGTGTAGAGTCGCCTCTTGTGCTGTTGGAAAAGAGTGTTTGCTATGATCAGCGTGTTCTCTTGGCAAAACTCTATTAGCTTTTGTCCTGCTTCATTTTGTACACCAAGGCCATGCCTGCCTGTTATCCCGGTGATTTCTTGACTTCCTACTTTAGCATTCCAATCCCCTATGATGAAGAGGACATCTTTTTTTGGTGGTAGTTCTAGAAGGTGTTGTAGGTCTTCATAGAACCGATCAACCTCAGCTTCTTCGGCCTCAGTGGTTGGGGCATAGACTTGAATTACTGTGATGTTGAATGGTTTGCCTTGGATTCGTACTGAGATCATTCTATCATTTTTAAGATTGTACCCCAGTACTGCTTTTCCCACCCTTTTGTTGACTATGAGTGCTACTCCATTTCTTCTAAGGGATTCTTGCCCACAATAGTAGATATGATGGTCACCTGAATTAAATTGCCAGGAACTCTATTGAGAATGAGGGCAATGAATCAATGATACCTTCCCTTACTTGGATTTGAATTTGTGGTTTCATCACCCCATTGCCTATGTGACCCCTGATGGGATCACTTCAAGGAGCCACTGCTGTTTCTTTTGTTTAAAAAAAGGCATCAAAAATGCAGAATGAAGAATAAGCATGCAAAAAGAAAAACAGTATTTAGGGCATGGTCCTATACATGTTTAGACAGAAAGAAGTCCTACAACTCCTAGCATTCCCCAGCCAGCTATGCGAGCTGGGGAATGCTGGGAGTTGTAGGACAGTTTTCTATGTAAACGTGCATAGGATTGTGCCCTTAGACTGTGATAGAATGAGTGACAGGGAGCAAGGGAGGGAGGGGGGAAGTCTTGGAGAAAATGCTATATTTCCTTTTATCAAACCCAGCCTGAAACTGAATTGCTTATCAAACCTTGCAGTGGTTTCCATGCAGAGGAAAGGTCATATCCTGAACTAACACAGTGTTATCACTTTAGCACTAATACTCTATGTGATGGGAAAATACAATGACGACAGATGGCAGCTGATCTACTGAGTGTAAGAGTACACATGGGTTGATCAATGGAATGCTAAAACAATCTTGGCAAGCTACAATCCTTCCCGCAATCTGAGATAGCAAAGAAGAATTTTAAGAAAATTGTTAACAGTTGTCATGTACAAGCCAGAATGTCCCCATCTAACACTATGCCAAGTATCACAAGATTGATGGCAAAGATGCAAGCCAGGTCTGCATTCACGCAGGCACATACATTTTGTTTATTGTGGCCTTGGCTCTCTTCTGCCTCATGCCCAGCCTACCAGAAATACGCCCATCTTGCTTACCATCTGGTTAGGTGCTTATTGCATGCTCAAACACCCTCTTCCAAAAAGTAATACCTTATTACAATTGGCTCTTATTGCTGTTTGGGGGATTTGTCTACTAAGAAATAATCTGGAATCATATACGGGTGGCCCTCCATTTTGATGAAGAAATCCAAAGTTGTGTATAAAAGGAGCCAGTACTTCCATAAGCTCAAGCCAACATAGGAGCATCAGGTTAAATTTAATTAAAGACCAACCCCGCCAAACTTTAAGGATTCCCATAATCATGGGAGATCCTTATATTTCATTTGGTAGGGAATTCTATAAGTTATTTTCTCTGTCACTAGATGGATAGAATGCTAGCTATAATGATCAATGATTTTCCTTGTATTTAGTATGAATCCCAAGCCATGCAGCCATGTCCCTTGTATCCAACAAAGAAAGGAAATAGGACCCATCTTAGAGATTTTTTTTCAGAAAGTCTATCACAATATACATAGAATCGGAGAGCCAAAAAAGTTGGAAGGGGCTTTGTACACTACCTTGTCCAACCCTCTGTTCTGCAAAAGAGTTCCAGAGCTGGAGCATCCCCGAGATACTCTGCTTAAAGTCCTCTAGTGAGTGAGAGCCCACCACCATAGGCTGTTATTCACTTTTAAGAAGTGTTGCACTTATTCTCCCTTGCCAGCTTTTCTGTTAGATGCAATACCCTACAAGTCACAGTGTGCCCCCATCCCATCTCCACCCACCCACCCACCCACCCACCCACCTACCTACCTTCTCTCTCTCTCTCTCTCTCTCTCTCTCTCTTATTGTTTGAAACAGTGGTGTAGCTAGGTCCAGGGCCCCAAACTGGTCACCCAGAAAGCGACAGGTCATATGGGCAGCAGGGCACAGAAAATGGCACTCCATATTATTCCTGTAGTCATGATGAAGCTGATTTAAGTGAGTTCAAAATGCAAAACTGCACATGCTCAAAGGGTTTGGGGGTTTGTTTGTTTGTTTAAAAGCAGGGTTGGCAAACAGTTTTGTTGTTGTTCCAACATATCAGGAATCTAGGAGCAGTTGTAAAGCATGGAATAGTGGTTGCGGATGGGGAAGAGAAATATGAGTTGAGTGCTTCACACCTGAAGCAAGACACATGGCTGTCTAAAGCCCCCTTGCCCCCAATAATTAAGTCCAGGGTCTAAAATTACCTAGCTGCATCACTGGTTTTAAATCCAGATCTAAATAGACATCTGAGAAAGCAATAAACACAATAATGAAATAATGCCAAAACAACTCCAGGCAATTGATCCTAGGGAAAAGCCATAATATCCAGCACAAAAATAATTTTGCTGGAAACTTAAGTCCAAATCCCTTGGCTTCCATGACTCAGTGTGTGAATATAAATGTATTTTTTAATGGGATTATCTAGTTCAATTCACTGCCCTAATGCAGAGTTTTCTGTTTTAAAATCACATCTACACAAAACATTATCTTCTTTCTCAAACAAATAAGAGTAGCTTTTCTGAGCCAGAAAGTGGGAGACCTAGACTTAGAAGGAGCCAGGGCATTGTATGTGTAGGGCACGTCTATGTGTACTGTTTAGTCCATCCTGTGTACTGTTTAGTCCATCCTGTGTACTGTTTAGTCCTATTACAGACCTGTTATTCTTTAAAAAATGTATCTTCTGGTCTGGGTAGACTTGAAAGTTGGCACATGTTACTCCCAGTGCTGGCTTTGAAGTAAACAGTGAAGAATCGAAAGATGAAAGTCCTACTGCTCTCTGCAAATCAGTAGGTGATGGTAGCTGGTGTTTTGGGGAGAGCTAGGAAAGCCTGACCTCTAGGGATCACACCCCTCTCAGAGAAGACCTCTAAATACATCACAGTCAGCAAGAAAAGTATTATAAATTTTCTCTTTCTGCCATCACAAAAGCCTGAGCAGAATGGCAAACCCATAGCTTACAAGAGCAGCTAATTGGCATGAGATTGACATGAGATTAATTTGGTCATTATTTATGAACACTTTTCTTTTACTTTGATATGTTGCATGATGATTTCTGAAAGTACACCTGAATACGCATCATCTTGAAGACAGTATCATCAGCTTGCAGATCCAGCCAAGGAAACCTAGGCTAGCTTTGTCTGTGTTGTCCTTCTGCCAGCAGACAAAGTCATTTCTATTCAGACAGGCTTTTGGCATCTAAATGGATGTGTTGCTGAAACAGGCTTTGATCTGGTGAGCACTGCTCCCCCCCCCCTCCTATTGATGTGTTTTTATTAGGATGTGTTTTTATTTAATGAGTTTTCATGTTTTAATTATAACTTTTATCTGTATTGTTATCTGCCTTGAGCATTAATTTTAGTGGAAAGGGGGCTATACATGTAAATCAGTGGTGGGCAACTTCAGAAGATCCAGGGGCCAATTTTGACTAAAAAAAGCTGCATTTCTGCTTTAAAACATGACATAAATATTACATATACCGATATTACACACACACTCTTATTTTTCATTTATACCACATTTAAACAATTGTTTTCCTGAAGACTTATTAATTCTCCACACAGTACTTACAGACAGATGGATAACATGAGCCTCCTTGCTTAGGTCATGGATCATACTGAAGTTTCAAAAAACAAACAAAGGAGAGGAAAACCCACAGTCATCTGGTCTCCAGCAAGGGAAACATCAATCCACACCCATCTTCTATCCCTGGACCTGAAAAAAAGAGCCCTAAACAGGAAGGTTGTTGATATTAATTTTATTGGCTCTCCAATTACTTCACTAGGTTGCCCTCTGATTAGTGAGACAGTGGTTAGCTTAGGGAAAGGACCCACAGACATCAGAATACACGTAAATACCTCTGATGTTGATTCCTTTGAGGTTAGACCAAATTTCTTTTCAGTAAGGTCTTTCTCATGCTTTATGATCCAGTCTCAGGAACTCTCTCTCTCTCCTGTGATTTTTCCCTTCCTAGGGACCAGCATTGCCCCCAAGAAAGCAGAAGCAATACTGGCTGAGGCAAACTCGGGTGTTTCCTATGTAGGGATGTACGAAAGATCCTTACCTGGAGTGTGTGGGGGGTCCACGAGGGGGAGGCGATCCATCTCTCCCCCCCAGAATCCTCACTGGCCAGCTCCGCTCCATGGCGAATCCGCAGTGCTGCTGGCCGGCTCCGGCCGCTAGCGGATTTCCGGCAGCTGGGACTCAAATGGCGTCCAGCGTAGCGGATGCCATTTGCATCCCTGTTCTTTGTAGCAATAGGCTATGTAAATGTTTACGTAGCCTATTACTGCAAAAAACAGGGACGCAAATGGCATCCGCTACGCTGGACACCATTTGCGTCCCAGCTGCTGGAAGTCTGCCAGCGGCCGCCATTTGCATCCCTGTTCTTTGCAGTAATAGGCTACGTAAACATTTACGTAGCCTATTACTGCAAAGAACAGGGATGCAAAAGGCGTCCACTATGCCATTCCCTGCTCTTTGCCATGATAGGCTACGTAAATATTTACATAGCCTATCACGGCTAAAGCAGGGATGCAAATGGTGTCTGCTACACTGGATGCCATTTGCAGCTGAGCACTGGATGGCATCGGATGGACGCCACCAGCCAGCGGCAGGTAGGTCGCGTCCCTGGGGTATTTTTTTGGGGGGGCAGGGGGGTAGTCTGTTCTGCCACAGACTCCGGGGATGTATTTAGAATTCTTTAGAATCCGGCCTCATTGGAGTCCATGGTGGATTTCTCCGCCATCCCAATTCCTATGATATCACTGGGTCCTCAGGAAACAGGTCTTGCAGGACAGGTACACAAGTCCTGAGACTTTACTAGGGATGTACAAAAGTGACTTACCTTTCCGCAGATTATGTTGATGGTGGGGGGGAGGCGTTCCGTCCCTCCCCCCAGATAGGGTTGGCGGAGAATTTCTCCCTGAAACTTCGGGGGGCCGAGCGCCAACGTGTTTCGGGGAGAAACTTCGGGGGGCCGAGCACCCCCCCACCCCCCACACACACCCCGGGACGGGACTTACCTTTGGCGAATGTCCCTCCCGGCGGCGGGTCCGGCCGGCAGTTCGGCGGGTCTTCGTCCGGGGCGGGAGCGGCAGCCGGTCTTTCGAACGGCTAGATCTGCAAAATCTGCAAAGACCGGCTAAATCTGCAAAGTCAGCCGTGATAGGCTACGTAAATCGTCACGGAGCCTATCACGGGTGACTTAAAAAAAAAAAACGCATATGCAAATGGCGGCCCCCATAGGGAGCCGCCATTCCCATTCCTTATTTGGTCGCTGTACTCTACGTAAATCTTTACGTAGACTACGGCGAAAATAAGGGCAACGCAAATAGCATTGCCCTTATTTTCGCCGTAGTCTACGTAAAGATTTATGTAGACTACAGCGACCAAATAAGGAACGCGAATGGCGGCTCCCTATGGGGGCCGCCATTTGCATACGCGTTTGTTTTTTTTTTAAGTCACCCGTGATAGGCTACGTGACGATTTACGTAGCCTATCACGGCTGACTTTGCAGATCTAGCCGTGATAGGCTACGGTAATCGTCACATAGCCTATCACGGGGGCGTTTTTTTTTTTTTTTTAATTTTTAGTTCGCGGCCGGGCGAGGCGAGGCGCCTCCTCCCCAGCCTGAATTTCGGCCGGGCGAGGCGGGAAGCCTCCCCTCCGGCCTGAATTTCGGTCAGGCGAGGTGGGAAGCCTCCCCCCCCGGCCTGAATTTCGCGGGGGGAGCAGTGAAGCGCCTCCCCCCCACCGCGAAAAGCTTCGAGGACAGGTAAGGGACTTTCGTGCACCCCTACCCCCAGAATCCTGGCCAGGGGGGAGGCGCTCTGTTCCTCCCCCCCGGAATCCTGGCTGGCCGGCTGTGCTCCGCAGCATTTCTGCGGAGCCGCCGGCTGGCTCCGCCAGCAGCCAGACATCCGGCCGCTGGCTAGCAGGGACGCAAATGGCGGCGGCCATAGCCACCGCCGTTTGCATCCCTGCAGTCAGCCGTGATAGGCTACGTAAATGTTTACATAGCCTATCACGGCTGATTTAAACAAAAAACAAAAAAACCCGCGTACGCGAATGGCGGCAGCCTATTTCTACGCTATTTGCGTTCCCCTTATTTTCGCTGTCTTAGCCTACGTAAATGTTTACGTAGACTAAGACGTGCCAAAATAAGGAATGCAAATGGCGTAGAAATAGGCTGCCACCATTTGCGTACGCGCATTTTTGTGTGTGTGTTTTTTAAGTCAGCCGTGATAGGCTACGTAAACATTTACGTAGCCTATCATGGTGTTTTTTAAAAATCTAGCCGTGATAGGCTACGTAAATCTTTACGTAGCCTATCACTTTTTGTTTGTTTGTTTGTTTTAACCTGGAAATGGTGGCGGTGGCAGCCGGTTGGAAGACCAGCCGCCGAACCGCCGCTGAACCGCCGCCGGAGCCGCCGCCGCCAGGAAGATCTGCCCAAGGTAAGTCTCGTCCCGGGGGGCGGGGGGGCGGGCCATTCCACCACTGATTTCGCGGGGCCGAATGTGCTGGCATTCGGCCTCCCCGAGATCCATGGCGGAACTTTCGTACATCCCTATTTTACACAGTAGCAATAACCAAACAGAAGGCTCTAGATTTAGTACCAAGGCTTACTTGAAAATAAGTACATATGACCCTTGAAGTAGTTGTTCAGTTTATTTATAGTGGGGAATGGGGAGACAAGAAATAAAAGGCATACAAGAACCAGAGTATGTTTGGAAACAATACAGTCCGAAAATTACAAAAAAACCTACCTAAAACTAAAAAAACTACCTAAACCTGTCTCTACACACCTAGCACAGGTCTTCCCATTGATCAGGGCTGAACAGACATATATGCAGTCCAGAGGAAAGACAGAAGGTGAAAACAAAGACAAATACCTGTTGTTCCCCCTCTCCCGATTTTATGCTCACACCCCTGGCAACTCCAAGGAGATCCCTGGCAGTCAATCACTGGCTGGCTAAGACAGTTTTCCCAGCCCCCAAGGGAGGGGGTGAGAGTTCCCACAGGAATGCAGGTGAGATCACTCAGTCCAATTAACTGGGCTTGGTCAAACCTTGAGGCTTAAGACCTTTCTAGATAATTCTCACACATGCCACCTTAGTCTGGTAAAATGGAAACTGATGGATACTGTGACACAGAAAGAAAATGGAGTTCATGACAGTACACATAAGGTCACTTTGAAGGCGCTCAAAAGGGAATATGCTCATAACAAAACAAAGGCCTTGGTTGTGTGACTTTGGGACTGCTAGTTCCCATTCAGCATGTGATGAACTGAATAAATGGTTTGCCATTCACCTTTGTTGGGATCTGGCATTAAACGAACTGTTGATACACTGCAAAAAAATTTCATGCCAGAGGCCCTTGTTTCACACCACCTCTCATACTTGCTAACAGTAATGCACTGAAGTATCAGGGAGAGAAAAACAGACTAGCAGTTGTTACAAGAATGCCATGCTATTGCAAGAACAGAATATAGGTTCAGCTAGGAAACATTTACACAAGTGAATAATTGAGGGTGACATCCAACTGAACTTTCCTTCCTTCCTTCCTTCCTTTCCCTGCAGCATCCCATGACCCCTCCACATCTGCTCCAGAGGGTCCCCCAAGCCAGCAGAGCAGATTTGTGGGGTGTGAAGGGTTAGAATAATTAAATCATAGAGGTGGAAGGGGACATTTAAGCCATCTAGTCCAACCCCCTGCCCAGTGCAGGAATCCAGTTTAAAGTATCCCTGACAGATGGTGGTCCAGTCTCTATTTGAATACCTCCAGGGATGGAGAGCCCACCACCTCCCTAAGCAGTCAGTTTCATTGTCTGACTGCTCTGACAATTAGGGCATTTTTTTCTGATGTTCAGAAGAAATCTGCCATCCTGTAACTAAACCCATTATTTCATGTCCTACAGTCTTGGATAATAGAGAATAGGTTGCAGCCCTCTCCTGACAACCGTTTAGGTACTTGAAGAGTGCACAGTCTTCTCTTCTCAAAGCTAAACATACCCAGTTCCCTCAATCTTTCCTCATGAGACTTAGTTTCTAGTTCCCTGGTCATCTTTGTTTCCCTTCTCTGAACTTGTTCCAATTTATCTGAATCCTTCTTAAAATGTAGTGTCCAGAACTGGACATAGTATTTGAGGTAAGGTCTGACCAGCCCAGAGTAGAATGGAACTATTGCTACCTGTGATTTAGGAACTTTACTTCTATTGATGCAATCTAAAATTGCATTTGTGTTTTTTCAACCACATCACTCTGTTGACTCATATATTCAGCTTGCAATTCACTATAACTCCAAGATCTTTTTGGCAAGCCAGGTATCCCCCATCTTATACCTGTGCATTTGATGTGTTTTTCCTAAATGAAGAAATTTGCACTTGACTCTGTTAAATTTCATTCTGTTCATTTCTGCAGTTTTCTAATGATAAAGATAAAATGATATCAAGAACATTTTGAATAAACATTCAGATAAGACATTCTTCCTCTGAACCTCTCTAACATTTTTCTTCAGGATCAGGATTTAAGAGTACATCTGAAAACTTCCATTTGCGTTATTCTGTCATGTGTATGTGGGGGCATCAAATTCACCATGGGGGAAAGCAGTAAGAAAGAAATGAAATAGAAATTTGGTTTTCTATATGCAGAAAATGAAACATGACCTACATTTCAAGAGACAATGAAACCAATCAGCTAGAAATGCATGCCATGTTGTACTCAAGTGCAAGCTGATTTGATTGAGAGCAGTGATGATTAAATTTGCAATCTGCCATTCCAACCTGCAGTTCTGCTGCTTGTTTTAGTATGGAGATTTTAGAAGCTGAGATCTCTCTGTGCACATGGTCCTAAGTGGGGCTGTGCACTGCTTTGGCCCAAAGCCTGAGTCCCAAGCTGAAGCTGGGCCCAAAGCAGCATGAAACAGGATGGGTCACTCCAAAGCACTTTGGCGGTGCTTCGGAGTGATCTGGAAGCCCGGGTGTGACGCCGACGCTGCCTAACCCCCAGGTCCTTACCTGGGCCCTCAGGACGTGCACTAGCAACCGTCTTCCTGATCCAGGGAGTGGCCATTTTTAAAAGGGTCCAAGGTAAGGAGCTGGTCCACAGTGCAGTAGGGGTGGGAGGAGGTGAGGTGGGATTCAGCCAACTGAATCCCGCTTTGGCTGTGGAGGCTGAAATGTGTTGGGGGGGCCCAAATCGGCCCAAAGAGAATTGGGCCCACCTCGGAAGCCCTGAAGTGGTCTCCGAGGCAAATTGGGGGTCCCTGCACAGCCCTAGTCCTAGTGCACCACAAGGAAAAGGTGGCAAGTACAGGGAGGGGCTGTAGCTCATGGTAGTGCTCATGCTTTGCATGCAGAAGGTTCCAGGTTCAATCCTCAGCATCTACAAGTAGGGCAGGGAAAAACTCTTGCCTGAAACCCCAGAGAATTCAGGCCAGTCACTGTTGCAGGGCTAGATGGACAAATGGACTCAGTAGAAGACAGCGTCCTATGTTCATATAAACATTGCAAGGTAGAAGTAGAACTTAAGCAAATACTGGCATAGTACAGACAGACCGTTATCCTGTGCAACTTCCTGCATGAATGAATGGGGATGCTGTGGATGTTTTTAATCTGCATTTAAATATGTATTTTAATACATATTTTTCAAAATGTTTTCTCTGAAAATATGCATTTCTAAACATATTTTATCTCAAAGGACACATTTCTATTTTTTTTTCCTAAACTGTGTGAACTGAGTAGTGCACTACAACCTTTGGAGAAGTGTGACATCTGAAGGAATTATTTTTCTCATCCACACATCAGGCCAGAAAGTGTAGATCAGGTCAGTTCACGCAAGAAGTCACACAGATTGATTTCCTCAAGTATCCCTGCCACCACATGGGTCCTAAGGTAGGGATACAGAACCTCTTTCAGCCCGAAGGCCGAATTATATTTCGAAGAAGCTCTCACCATTCCAGTGGTGGGTGGGGCCAAAGGCAAAAGGGGCAGGGCCAAAAATACCAGCACATTGTAACTTAAAGTGCTTACTGCCAGTAGCTAAGCCTTAGGAGAGGCATTTCATCCTTTGAGAATGGGTAAAAAACTGCACATAAGCCAGGAAACCACCAAACCATCAGGGGTTGGCGATCAGCAGTAACACTGTGCTGAATTTGTTTATCTATTTATTTTTTTTACCATTCATTGGGGTGGGATGGGGCGGGGTGAAATGAAATTGCAAGAAGGGGTGAAAATTTCAGAGAGATTTATCTGGGTGTAGGGCTTCAGTACTTACCTTACTATGAGGAGGTAGCTGGGGCAGGGGGTACTTTTACCTGTTCTGTCCTTGCAGCCTCTCTGGCTGCTTGAGCTTCTTGAAAAGCCCTGGAGAAGACTTGGCCAGGACTTCTTCCCTGGTGTCATGCCTCCCTTGGACTCCTCTGAGGACAAAGGGGAATGGCAGGCTCCAGACCCAGGGGAATGAGCTAGCACAGAAGTAGCCTGAGCCCCCAAGCCCCCCAGGGAGGAGCCATGCTGGGCTTCAGCCTCTCCGGAGAATTCAGAGGGTAAAGTTCCACTGACCCCAGCAGAGCGATGGTGGCTTCATGTAAAAGAGCAATGAAGGCGAACTTCTGTCTGTTTAAGACAGAGAGGCTCCCAGAGGCCAGAGGCCTGATTGCCAGCAGCTGTTTCAGGACACTGCTGTTAAAAGCAGGAAGCAGGCAGGGACAAAGCTGCTGGAGAACATCACTGTTTCCATGCGCTGGATCTCGTCAGCCCCGCCTCGACCCTGAACTTCAGCCTTGCTTGTGAATCCCTGGGTTTAGACTTGGACTGGAAAACAGACTTCTCTCTGCCACACCATTTTGGATATGTCAAACTTGTAAAGCCCTCAACCCCACCACCCCAGCTCTAGCCCCCTCCTTTCCTAGCCTTGGACAGGTGTACATCCCAGCTTATCAGACAGTGAGTTACTGCTGCTGTTTGCTGGCCAGCTACAGTTAGCCAGCAAGGAATGACACCTTGGGGCTTCCCTGGTCTGCTGCCGGCTGAGTGTTCATAGAATCATAGAATAGTAGGGTTGGAAGGGGCCTACAAGGCCATCCAGTCCAACCCCCTGCTCAATGCAGGAATCCAAGTCAGAGCATCCCTGACAGATGGCTGTCCAGCCTCATCTTGAATGTCTCCAGTGTGGGAGAGCCCACCACCTCCCTAGGCAATTGGGGTGTGTAATTGGCTCCATTATCACATTACTCTTCTTCTTCTTCTTCTTCTTCTACATTTAATAACAACAACACAAAACCAAAAATGGCTCTCAGGCACTCAGCATGAGATATGGCCTTCCTTCAGTGTGGCCTTCCTGGCAAGTTTGGGAAGCTACAGTACATTTTTCTCATCCAAACAACTGTGCTTAAGTGTTTTCTCTTGCCTTTATGTTTGAACCTGCCATGACTCTACAGAGGTGACACAACAGGTTAAACCCAATCATCTTTCAACAGTTCAGAGGGATCTCTAGCACACACAACAAACTGAAGCCAGGAATTTCACATGCATGAAAGATGCAGGCTTTGGGTGATACAGCTCAAGAAATACTCAGCATCACCAGCACTTTGGGTATTAGGGAATTCTGGTTTATTTGCACTACACAGTTTCCATCAGGTCTCTATATTGGCTCTGCTTAGAAGACTAACACTTTCACATGGAAAATAATTACAGATGTTTAGTAACGTTACATCCTATTATTGGCGTATCATGTGGGAGTCTTTGTAAACAACATCTGACCAACCCTGTCCTCTTAATTAACTCTAGGTGCTGCGTGCCTTATAGTTTGTATGTACCCCATATGCCAAGGCCATTATTTCAGCATTATTTGTACTAGCAGTCTCATTCCCAAATTACTATAAAACAGCACACACCCATAAATACCAAACACTGGCCTCAAAGAATGTGCATACTATATGCAGAAAGCCTGTCTTTATTTCTTTTAAGTACAGCTTGCCCATCTGTCAGTAAGAATGTCATTTTCATCTGCATACAGCACATTCTCAAAATAGCTTCCCCTTATCTGTAATCAGAAGTGTGTCTGAAGGAGTCTTAATACAGATTTTTAAAAGAGAGAGAACAGGATCTAAAATGCAAGTGAATCAAGGGAGAGAAGACCTAAGGTATATCAGCATGGGTGATCATAATAGGGTTCTAATGCACTGTCTTAGTTCATCTGGATCTGATCCAGTTCCTGCAAGGCACCATTATTTCAGTTTGACTGATCCCTGCACAGCAGACAGTAACAATCACAGAGCACTGGTGAGCACCTATACCAGGCGCTGTGTTCTCCTGCACAGCGTTGTCCCTGCATTTCCAAAGAACATCTTCCATGCTTCCTGTGCCACTCTGAAAGCCAGGACTTGGATCATAAGAAGCTCTGGTGCAGGTGCACCCCCAGACTTCTGTCTTTGATGGACTCCATATCTGGAGAACTTTATGACATGGGCACCAAATGTTACTTTTGTTGTCTCTCTGCTGATGTGGTGACAACATAAACCTGGCTCATGACAAATACTTTACTGTAAGGGCAAATCACAGGCTCAGAGCTGCTCTAAATAGTCTACACATGCTGTTAGAACCTAATTAATGGATATTCAGCACAGCATTTCAGTTCACTGGCCCAGTTCTTTGGAATGCTCAACATTCAAGTATTACTAGTGATGGGGCAAAGCTTGAATGGAATGAGGAGGATTGAGCTGCAAAGTCTGCAATTTAATTCTCTAGCCTTGAGGTGGACCCAGATTCCTAGGGATGGTATGGGCACCCAATTCCATCTGGGAATCTGGCGGAATGCCCCCTGTCTGCACTCTGAGCCACATTCGCTGAGCCTCTGCCCCCACTTGCCCCCTGCTTGCATTTGGTGAGTGGCCTACACTCACCCCAGTGGCCTTGTCAAGCTGCATGGTTGCCATTTTTTGAAAAATTAGATGCCGATTGCAAAAATGCACATATTTGCATATGTGTGAAAATGCGCATTTTTGCGCATGCAAAATATCACATTTTTGCTATCGCTATTGCATTTTTCAGAAAATGGTGAGGCTGCTGGGGTGAGTGTGGGCTGTTCACCGAGCGCAGGCAGGGGGTGAGCATGATCCAGGGACCAGCAAGCAGGGGCAGGGTCTGGACGGGCATTTGGAAAACCCGGATGGGGGTGGGTTCGAACATCCCTACAGTTTCCTCCACAATTCAGGCTTATTCTTATATAGGCTTGTTTATCCACATGTCTTGCTGTGAAACATCACCACGGCTCCCATCTCTTTCCCTTACCTAGATGCAGGGAGGGCTCAAAGTCAAAGCAGGGACTCTGTAAGGCCCTGAAGGATGCTGTGAACATGCACAGGAGCATCTAGGGCTACCAGGAACTATGGGAAATGCAATTCCCATAGTCACTGAAGCCCCTACTATGGAACTACATTTCCCATGTACCCAAGATCCCTAGATGCTACCATGAGCAAGGCTCACGACAGCGTCTAGGGTCTGACAAAAGCCCCACAATGAAATCTACCCATCACTACTGCCAGGTTGGGTTGGAAAAGGAAAGAAGACAGGAGGGCTTGCAAGTGGTGTAGGGGCTCATGGTAAGCAGGAAATTCTCTAGAACCCTTTGGTCCCCAATGGCTACTCCACATCAGATCGTCAGAGATACTTGTTACCCCCAAACTTCCTTCAATCTCTTCCAAACTGAACACTGTTGTTTTTCACAAATGCACAGGCACACAGACACACCTATCCTCTCCTCTTAGCTGGGTATACATGTGTATGTCAGCTTCCCCAAGTTTTGATGGGTATCTCATTCAAATGAAGAGAGATTCCAAACTATCCCCATTAGCTCCAATCACTCAGCCATTAACTAGGAGTCTACCTAGTTAAGAAGAGTCAGCTGGATGCTATAACAATATATTATTGTTTACAAGCTAGCAAATTTTCATTTCTTTCATGGTGTTCCTAAGTTATACTTTTCATCATGTACAAATGTGCTAAAAATCTGTAAGTGATGTTGTAACTCAGGTACAAATAAAAAGATTATTTCAATGTTTGAATTACTTTCTTTAGTGGTACTTAGCTAACATTCCCACAAAAATGAAACATTTCATTATAGGATGATCATAATCAATGTTAATACAGAAGTCCATTATGACAAATTTTGCAGGTTTTCACAATCTTAAGTAAATGTAAAAAACCCCACACAACTAAAACAAGACCTCATTTACGCTGCTATTTCTTTCAAGTGATTACTCTACATTTGCAAATCCAGTCTGCATTCTAATTTTCTGCAGTTCTTGCTTAAGCTGATGTGCAAATTTCTCTCCAATACGTTTGATCAGCAGAGAAGAGTATATTAGCCTACACTGGACTAGACTAGACTGGACTAGACTAGACTAGACTACTAAATGTGTATACTGAAAACATTTCAGAAGCCTTGTAGACCCATTTGCTCCACTGTTACATAAATGGTTTAACTTGCATTCCTGAGCACATTTACTAGGATCTATATCCCATGAACACAGTGGGATTTATTTCTGAGTAAATATGCATATAATCCTATTGTTAACTTAAAAGCAAACAAGTGTCATGTGCCTTTAAAAAAAAAGCATTTAAGCTAGGGCTGAATCAAGTTTGACTTAATGAGTGTTGAGGTCACAATTTCAGTGGTGGGGTGAAAAGGGCAATTGTGGGAGGTTAAACCATTTGGTGGGGAAAGGCTTGCTTTGGTGGCAACAATGGTCACTGCTGCTTATGGCAGCAACAAAAGGAAATTAGGGGATGGGAAGGTTGAGAAAACACCACATATTGATACTATTGGATTTGGGACCAATGCCCAGGATGTGAATCTCCCTGACCTGGGAGGTCCATCAGACTTTTACTGCCTTTTGAAGACTGTCTTGGTGAAATCCAGCTGTGTCTGTCCACCAATGGAACAGCATCCATCAGCAGAGTGGCTTCCCCCTTCCCCCTGCAGTCGTCCCCCCCCCCCGCACACAGACACACCAATCTACTCCTGAAGGTTGGGGGATCCTCTGGAGCATTTTTGGGATGGGTGGGAGGCTATAGGGGAGGAGAGGATGAGAAAGCTCCATTGGGTGAGTGGATGTCCTCTCATGCTATGTTGGTCACCCTCTCTACTGAGTATTCTAAGCAACTTTACTTGCTGTTCCATTTTTTTGTGTGATTCCCTTACTGTCTCCTTTATTTTATTTTATTTTATTTTATTTTAAATCTTCTGCTTTTTGTGCAATTTTATGTTATAGAATGTTAAGGGTTTTTTTTAGTTGTGTACACTGCCTTGAACATTTCCATTTTGGATGTGGAAAGGTGGGGTATATGTTTTCTTTCTATTACAAATTGTAACAGCTAGAGGCCTGTCAAACTAGGACTGTGACAGCTCAAGATGATTTGAATTCCCCTAAATATTTGTTTGTGCTTTTTTTTTTTTAAGTGTTATCCATAGGAAATGGCTTAAAACAAATGTCTATCAACATTTTGTGTTGTTCCTTACCTGGAGGCTGACATTGAAGTTGAGACAGATCCTGTGCTTGCCGTCTGGGTGTGCCTGTTTCCTGTGGCCCCAGGACCTTTCATAAGGCAGCTTCTATCAGAAAGAACTGAGTGGGAACTTTTGGGCTTCTAGCACCTACTTACAAAAGCTTGTGGGGAGTCATTAGGGACTAATGTCATCACCCTGGGGACTACTTCGTGTGAAGGATGCCATGGGACCTTTATTTATGTTTTCCTTTATGTATGTATGTATTTTTCAGGCACAATCCTAGGCATGGTTGGACAGAAAAAAAGTCCTATAACTCCCAGCATTCCCAAGCCACCACGGATGGTTGGGAAATCCTGGGAGTTGTAGGACCCTTTTCTGTCTCAATATGCATAGGATGGCACCCTTAAAGTATTTTCATGGCCAAAGGCTCCCAGATTGGTTTATGTGCAATCAGTAAAACACGATAGTCCCTGCCTGCAGGCTTACAGTCTAAAGAGACATGATCCACAAGGGAAAGGGGATGGGAAAGGATGTGGGGGGGGGAGTATCTTTCAACAGGGGGGTAACAGTGATCCTGCTTCCCCTCTCATCTCCCTCTGTACAGCTTTAACGAGGACATCTGCCAGGAGAAAGTCTTTTTCTACCTTGCCTCTTCTGCAGATAAGCTGCCAGGAGGGGACTGATCATAAGTTTGAGGGTGCCCATTCTTGGGTCAGGATATGGGTCCCTAATAAAAGGGTCTCTTTTGGTTTCAGGATAATGTTTGAAGTGTCTTGTGGTTGGTTATCATCCCTTTTCCTTTCAAGTTAGAGTGACGATCCCAGTGAGGAAAGGGCAATCTTACCTGGACAAAAAAAATGGAGCTTCTAGTTGGACATCTTGACTGCTTTTGTGCATATTGAATAGTATGTTTGATTGGAGGCTGCTGCTAAGGGTAATTCAATTTTGTTTTCTCTTTTTGTCCTTTGCCACTAGTTTGATATGGGCAAAGTTTCTTATGTTGTATCTCTTAATAGGAACTGCTGAATGAATGTGAGTATAATTTTGGTATCATTGGTACTGAATATCGTTAGCTGACCCTATTAGTTTATTTCATCCTCTTTTAAGCTTTTGATGTTCTAAATTAATTGTAATTGTTGAAATATCAAAGCTACATGGTCATGCATTCTCATTTGTTATAGCTTTTACTTAAATTGTCTATTTATTTCTTTTTTTAACCAGTTTGAGCACAATGTATTTGTGAAAAATGTGATATCTAAATAAACTGACTAAGACTATTTTCTGATGACCACCAAACACCCAAATAATCAGACCTTTCTTTGAAGTTGCCAATTTAACTCAGAAATCCTGTATGCAGTACAACTATGAGTATGTTTTGCTTATCTTTTTACCAGTGTTGATTATCACATCTGTTGCGCAGATATGCTTCCCCCCCGCCCCCAACCGCCACCGCCTTTAACATCCATCTGGCATTTGTAACTGCCATCTGCCAAAGCTTTCAGTAACATAATCAACTTGCTAAGTTTTTTGCTAGCTTACTACTTTCTTCTCCTGTTGAGGTATTTCTTAGCTCAGACATATTGGATACATTTGAATTTCAGCTGCATTTGTAGTTGTCTCCATTATGATTATCCACAGTGCAACATATTAAAACAGAAGAAACCTGGTGTCATCATGTATGATTCCACCTTGTGAGTAGCAGAAATACTTTTCATGTACAACCCTGACTTTTAAGGTTCCAGGAACATTGTGGACCACTGTATGGCTTGAGAGATGTGCTGAGTAGGATACAGAGTGTGATATGCTGTCAGTACAAGCAATGCATATTTTGCTGGCAGAACTTGGTGCCATTTCAGCATCACATGGTCAGAATGCCTTTGGGCATTTTGGAAAAAAAGGCAAGAAGAAACACACAGACCATGCTCACTCTCTTCCCTGTTGCTTCACCTATAGCATACAAAATAGATCTTCCACATCGTTTCCTGTCCCCATCTCCCATTCCATAACGTTAGGGCCAAACTAAATGTTTCTTTCAGTGCTCATAGTGGAACTATGCATGCTCCTTTTATTTAGAGCTTTTCTACATGAGGCATTTGTTGTGCATGTGTCATTCCCTACTCACAGTTGTTTACAGGTTCTTTAGGTGACGTCATGACCCTCCAGTTTTGCTTCTGTATGTAAGCAGCACTTTCTGTGAGTTTTTTTAGAGAAGGGAAAATCAGGCCATGTTAAATGGAGAGAGGTCATGTAGCAGAAAATCAGGAAAGGAAATATTCCTTGTGTAGTGCTCAGATCTCACTTCTGAGACAAAACTGAAGGTAGATGCAGCAGATTAACAGCCTTGTACAAAAAAAAAAAGAGCCCTTACTCTCCTGCAAGCATGCTTGGCTTGCTTCAGATTGGGACCTTGGTGATTCATACAGGAGGTTACTTGAAGGATTGTTTCCTTCCATATGGACCTGACTAGACCCTAAAATCATCCTCAGAGGCCCCCACCAAATTAGATGAGGTGGCTGGCTACTAAAGAGAGAGCCTTTTCAGTGGTGGAATGCCCTGCATTGTGCTCTTTTCAGCACAAGGTGAAGACCTTATTTTCCGAGGCTTAATAGCCCTTCAGTTTAAAAAAAAAATGTATTTTAGATCTTTGCACTGCTGCTGGCTTTTATCTTTGTCCCAACTTTGGCTTTCTTCTGTTTGAAAAACGAATGGTTGTATATTATGTTTTACTCTGTTATTGTATTTAATGGTTTTAACTTTGTTTTGTGAACTGCCCAGAGCGCTTCGGCTAATGGGGCAAGTAGAAATGTAACAAACAAACAAACAAATAATACAATTAAAACCAACTAATAATAATGCTATGGGGAAGGTGAAACCTCTGCATTGCTGAGACCAAAGTCACATCTAAGTAAATTTCATTTCCAGTCCCGTTAACTGATAGTTGACCTCTGTCTGTACTACGGCACAATACTGAGTGCTGAGCTTAGGGTGGGGAAGTGGAGAAGTCAGTGATGGTAATGCTGAAGCCACAGGCAAGACCTATTTATGTCTTAAGAGTAGGTCAGAAGGAGAAGGTTTTCCCTCTGGTCCACTCCCAAGCCCATCCCCAGGAGCCAACTGGTGCTGCCAATTAGTTCCCCAGACAGTGCCCTAGTTCCAGCATGGTGGGACAATAAAATGGCCAAATAAGCCACTGGTCATGCACCAAGGGGAGGGGGTCTATCCCTCCTTCCTTGTCCACCGCCCCCCATGCAAAAGGGTTCCCCCAGGTAACTGGGGACCCATTGCTTGTTCCTGGGTGTTTGGGTGGGTTGAGGAGGGGTTGATTTTCTATATTCTAGGTAGCTTTCTGCCATGCTATAGGGAAGGTGCAGGGCAGGTGAAACCAAATTGATGCAAAGTATATATTATAGCAGCTCATGTAGCAAGATTGTTCAATCTTGATTCCTGGTCTCTTGTGAGCAAAATGAGGATCATAATTTTGTGCAAGATCATACAACCAACAACTGCTTAATTGCATAGCCAGCTATGGCTAATATTTGCAATGTAATAAAATATGGACATACTGTATATTGTAAAATGATATACCAAAATTAAAAATGAATACTCCATTCAAATGGAATATGACTCTGAAATCTGACTCCAAGTTTACTATTGTAGATAATACTAACCCAGGTATTAACTTTCCACTTCCCAGTAACACGTTCTTCCTATCGATATCCACTTTTTGAAATGTATGATAAAAACATGCTCCTTGATCCACCCCACAGTTATTTATTTGCCTTCACAGTCTCATACAAAGACCTTATCAAAGTTTTAGAAAACCACTTAAATTATGTCCACTGAGTCACCTTTCTCTTCTTCTTCTTCATTAACCTTTACAGGTTAGAGAACACTGAAGGTGAATACAAGTTTCCAAAAGTTGATGAGAAAAAAATGAAGTGGAAAGGTTTAATGTAAAAGGGCAAATTCTGCAATTCATGAGTGCAGGATTTATAAAACATTTCCAAAGTCAGCTGGCTAAAATGGCACTCACTTTTAAAACTCAGAATATAATTCGTGCAATTTTGGCCACTGCCACTTGCTGCTGGAAAAATTAACTAGGTTTTCTTGATTTGTCAATGCAGAATACATTTTACTAACAAAGCCATCCTATGTTCTCTGGGATAGTGTCCCAGGAACCTTAGGATATTTTGGATTTCCCCCTCCCAAGGCTGTAGACACTCATACATGCTTGGGAGTGGGAATCCAACATCAGATCCTCCCACCCTCCCCTGCCCCCTCAAAATCACCATGGACAGCACCATGGCAGCTGCACTCTGAGGTGGCAACAATGACCTTGGATGACCTTAGAAAGGTTAAAAAAGGGGGGGAGTTCCAGTGGACGAGGCAGGAAGGAGAGACGAGATGGTGTAGGACCTACAAGATCCTATGGCCTCTCCATCACCTCTCCCCACCCACCAATGGTAAGTGAGATAGACAAGCTCAGAGCTGATACCTTCCTTCCTTTTTTAGGAGGAACAGGAAGTGAAATCACCTCCATCCTCCTCCTGCCCTACCTGGCTCTTGGCGGCAGGGCATAGGATAGACAGAGGGCTCCAATGGGGATGATATTTCATTTTTCATTACAAATCCTCATGAGGTAATCCCAGTGCTCAAAAAATATTTTGAAAGAATATAGAGAGATAGCTGGCTTGATGCTTAATTATCATAAGCCAGAACTTTTTCATCAGCAAATAGCCCCAGAAGAACTACTATTAGTACAGCAAATTTCAGAACTCTGACATATCATTTAAATATCTTGGGGTTGTTATCCCTAAGGCTCTCTCCAAACTTTAGAGATCCAGTTTTGGCCATTTATAGAGGAGTTCAGAGTGATTTCAAAACATGGGACTACTTTGACTTATCAGGGCAAATGAGAGATAAAAACTGAGAGATAATGAGAGATTTAAAAAAATGAGAGATAAAAATGAGAGATAAAAAAATGAGAGATAAAAACTGAGTGGATTCTATAGGTATCCCAAACTAGGAGGATTGGAAATACTGGATTTAAAACTATATCATGAGTCTTTCCATATGTCTCTGTATTGCTTGACACAGGCAGAAAGCCATGCATTTCTTTGGAGAAGCCATCAAATTCCCAGTCCTTCTTGAGAGCAGTGCCTTTGTTCTGAGAAGCACCAATTTGATGGGGAATCCATTTTTTGAAAACAACCCTCTGGTAGGCGTGGACAAATGTCTGGGCCCCCAAAGTGTCCCCTTTGCCTCATATTGGGCTGGCTTGCTTTGCCACACAGCTTAGTGTTATATAATTTAAATAATAGCCGTTGATGGGCGGCCACTGTTATTTGCCCACCATTTTTGGAAATGTGGAGTGTGTGGTGCTTTAACACACATCACTTGTCTACACAGCATGAGCACATGGGTGCGTGCACACATACACACACAAACAACCAAAAGAAAAGCACGCACTAAACTACAAGCAAAGTGTGTGTGTGTGGGGGGGGCTAATTATAATCCTAACTGAAGGGAAAAGGGTTTTTATTTTTATTTTTTTTAGATAAAAGAGATAAAAAATGGGAAGGGAAGGGATATAGAACTTGAGAAGGGGGGCTGGAGGGGCAAAAGCAAGGACAAGAAAGTTCTTTCTCTCTCTCTCTCTCTCTCTCTCTCTCTCTATATATATATATATATATATATACACACACACACACACACACACACACACATACATATATATATATATATATATATACACACACACACACATATTCAGTATACAGAATCAAAGTAAGGGCAAACTAATGACTGAGAGAGAACTGAAAAGGTGTGTGTAGGGGGGAGCTAAGCAACTAAAGTGAAATTTTCTGGTTTTTAAAATGAGCAAACAAGAAGAATGAAAGATAAAAACCTAATACAGAAGGGTAGGGTTGGGTGAAACAAAGAACAGGGCGGGAACTCAAGCTCAGTACTAAATGTCTGGTTTTTTTAAAAGAAAGAATCTGCAAAAGAAAGAAAGAGAATAACTGAATTCGGATTGGGAACAAAGACATACAAAGCAGCACACATCGGATCTCTCTCTAGTCTCTCTCTAACAACAAAACCACCACCTAACCAGTGCATGCCCCCTCACATGATGAAACGCAAACAAGCAGGCTGATCTCTCACTCCAGTATTCCGTCCCCTCCTCCATCACTGTCACTGATTGGAGACTGCTGGGTTATGTTCAGCCCTAATTTGGCAACTAGAGTTGCCATTCGCCAAAGCCCCCCCCCTCCCTCCCTCCCTCCCTCCCTCCTCCTTTCCTCCCCTCCCTCCTCCTTTCCTCCTCCTCTCCTCCTCCTCCCTGATCTCTCACAAGTTGATACATTTGGCGCCAGGCTGGCTGGGCTGCATCATCATAACAGCTCCGAATCACCGAGGAGGACTGAGGCGCCTCATATAGGTGCTGCTTCACTTCAGGGTGCCTCAGTGCTGTTCTGAACCACCTCGTATCATGATAAGGCACCTCTGAATCAGCCCACCTCGACTTGTTATTTGGGCTTCGGACCAAAGCGGTGCACAGTCCTAACTGCAAGTATTTCTAGTAATGGTTGCTGGACAGTTTTTGTTTTTGTAATATTTGTAGATATAAAGCCAAATATTTGGTTTCTTACTTCAGGCCAATTCAGGACAGCAAAATATAAAAGTGTTTTTGCATAGCTGAGCAGGGAGCCTGGGTGTCTCTGTGTGTCGAGTCGTTCAGCTTGCTAGCAGCTGTGCTCAAAGCAAGCTAGAACCCGATGAACTAAGGCCAGGACATCAGCCCTGCACAGTAAAGCAGCCATGACATAGTCCAGATTCTGTCACACAAGAGCATCTGCATGGAAGTAGTTGCCCAGAGCCATTACTGAAACATCCTATCCAGAGCTTTCAACAAGAAGACTGGATAAATGCCTGCCAGGAACAATTTAATTTTAGTGAGGCTTGCTGCAGAGCAGGGGATTGGACTTGATGACCCCAGAAGCCCCTCATCATCCTATTACTTGATGGCACAATATCCTAGTTATTGACTCTTTTTTGCCTGCCATTCATTTTGCCTCTGTTTGAATAGCTATGACTAATGGTTCAACTGTCAGCAAGAACAACTCAGGAGAAAATGGGGAACCTTTACAAAATGGGCTGTTGAATGAGATCATGATAATTTTCTAATGAGCATAGCAGGGGTATTGAATACCAAGCTCTCCTTAGTCTTGTTAGTGTTGGGAATATTGGAATCTCATTTGCAAGTTAGTGGAAGGGACAGTATTGCATTTAATTAGTTCACTGGAATGCTGACCACAGCTAGCCTTAGGATCTCTATAGATTACAGTGTGGTTTCCTATGATTTCTTCCTTCTGTCCCCCCCCCCTTGACTTCCACCATTGCTGGGATCACTTGTGTTTGCTCTCGCTCCTGCCTGTGTAATGGAACACAAAATGGACTAAACAAATTCTTCTGAAACCCTATGCTGTACCTGCATTGCATATGCAAGAATACTTGTGAGTAAAATTGCTTTCTTTCTCTGAAAGAAGGATTCTTTCTTCATTGTGCTAAGATAGCCTGGGTGCATGTGGGACTGATAAACGTTCATTCTGTTTTGCCTTTTTTTCCTCTCTCTGCTAATTGCCTTTCTAACAGGAGGCATAATTACTACATAATCCCATCACTTAGGGCCAGAAGTATGACAAATGAATTACTACATCTGAATTAAGTAAAAGCTAGTATCACTGTTCCAATAGCCCACTGTGGCCCTTGATTGTATAAATGGGAGAGTCTGTAATTTCAAATTTAAGGGTTAAGTGTAGCTATTTTAGTCATTCAGATACTTTAATAAATTAGCATGGACTTCTGTGGGTTACAACCCACTTCATCAGATGCTATAAGTGGAACTGGAAGCATCTAATTGCATCTGATTAAGTAGTCTGTAACCCATGAAAGCTCATGTTAATTCATTACTCTGAACAACTAAAACAGTTAGTCTATATGTGTGCTACACTTAACCCTTAAATTTGTAAAAAAGAAAAAAGAAAAAAAAAAGGCTAACATGGTTATACTGTAATATTATATGCAATTTCAGTTTCTCTTTATTTCTCATTTTTCCAATCTTAAATTTGGTTCATCCTGACCTTTCATATAGTTCTTTTTAAGTTTCCACAAAAATCCATATATATTTTTGGGCACATTTCTCCTAATATTATGTATGTAATTGTGCCTAATTTACACATTTTAGCAAGCACCTTTCCTAATATAATGTACTTTTGAACATTCTTTTCACAAATATACACATTTTTGTGTGCATCTTCTCCTAATATGTACATTTTTCTATACATTTTTAGGTTGGAGAACTTCATTGCAAAACTTGGAAAAATGTGAATTTCAAAGGATAACTGAGTTTCAGTTCACATATTGGTTCAAAAGGGTAATATTAGGTAAGTTCACATTATGTTGCATTTCACCAAACTAATTTCTCCCCCATCCCTACTTGATACTAGCTTAATGCAGAACACAAAGCACAGAATCATCTCAATAGCTGAGTCATAAAGATATTCATCTGAGATAGATCCAGTTCTCTAAAATAGTTTATCTCAGGGTCATTTATTTTGGCAAATACACATTCATTCCATGTATAGTTTATGGTAGTAGTCAATTCTTTTTTATTTTTAAGATTTGAAGGAAATTATATACTTATTTCCATAAAAATTAACTAATACAATCATTCACTAACATATTCTAAATATAATACCTACATTATTGTTCCAATTAATTACTATTAGCTTATATACTTCATAAATTTACTTAAGATGTTTTCTTTACAGGATTCCCAACACATTTTAAGGTTATACCTTATCCTGTATCTGGTTAATCTGGAACATGATAACAATCGACCATTTTTAAATATGATTTTTTATTTCCTTGTCTACTCTCTCTAATTCTATTAATATTTGTCAGTTTCAACATAAGTGCAAGTTCACCATCTACTTTTGTTTGTTTGCTTGTTTCCATTTAGAACTAACTGTAATTCTGGTGGCCACTGACAAATGAATAATAATTTTCCTGCAGTCAATTCCATGTTACAAAGCTCAGACATAAATACATCTTGCACATTGCTCCTTAGGGAGTATCTTCCATTAGCAAACTGCCTTTTCAGTTTGAAAACTTTTCCCTAGAGATCTTAATGGCTGATGGTCTTCAAACAGATGAAGTCTCTCCTAAGGATATCATTATTCATTATGTTTGTATCCTCCTACCATCTCTCATTTTCTCCTCTCAACAGTCCTATAAGTAGATAATTCGAAAGAAAGTGATTGACCAAAGACCACGCTTTATGACTAAGCAGGAATTTGAACCCAGGCCTCCTCGGGATAAGTCTAGCACTCTATCCACTATACTACACTGACTGAAATGGAATCATCCCTACAATTGGGCACTAGTGAGTATAATTTTGTTCCATATTGAAAAGCACTGGAGGTTTGCTGTAGATTGCACCTGATTCTGGCTGTCACTAAAGTTGTAACTAGGCTAGCATAGCATTAATATAATAACAGTACCAATTAGGATCCCATTAATAATTTACAATTTCAGAAATAAACATTGTGGATTTGCTTCAGAACTCATCTTTCAGTGGCAATTGTTAATGGAATCCAAATCATCCTATTTATACACCTGTTGGGTTGTATTTAAGTATAGGTAGACCATTTGAAAGTACTATGACTAATGTGTACTATTCTATTCTTAGGCATTTAATTAGATGCTTTCACAAGGGGAGCACATGAAAGTACCCCTCTGACATGCTTGCACACCTTTATCTAATGGCATTTTTATGTGCAGTAAAAAGTATTCAAACAGTGCTCATGCAGAATGCTATACCAAGCTCATAATTAGGAGCTATTTTATTCTGGTTCTTTCCTCCTCGTGTTTGTTCCTCATTACTGCATTCCTACCACTTTTCTATTGATGGAGAACAGGCATGTTATCCAGCTACAATTTTACGGCAATGATACAATGTTTATGAAAAATAAATATTCTACTTCTGCCCCACAGTTGAGCATTGGATTACACATCATTTTCAAGTCTGAAAGGTCTTCAATAACCCCATTACTGAATATAGTCACTTTAATTAAGGAAACATGAAGCTGCTCAAGACCACTTTGAGAACATCTGACAAGCACCTAGTTCCTGCAGATGCCCCATTTTTTTCTAAGTCAATTGACCATGATTAACTTAGGGCGCAATTTGATTGTGATAGGCAGCCGCCTCCAAACTCGGAGGCAATCCCCTATCCAAAGCAGGGCAGGAGAAGCATGGAGGGGATCGTTTCCTCTGTGCTTCTCCTGCCCTGCATTTTCAGCTAGACAGCCGATTACAGCTGTGTAGCTGTGGGAGGGCAGAGTGGGGAAGAAGGCTGCTGTATGACACATTGGATGTGTCATACAGGCATTTCCATCCCCCCACCCCACAACGCCCCCCGGAATGCCCTTTTCGGTTGCAAGCACAGCGTGGAAGGCAGCGTGGAAGTGGGGGGAGGTCGGTTACCAGAAAATGGCATATCCTATGGCCATCTAGCCACTGTCTAGTGGCCATAGGATTGCTCCCTCTGTAGATGCTTTTTATCAAGCAGCAAGTCCTGCCTGATGGTGAATAATCAGCTGAGTAGCTATTGTGATTGTGATATTTGAAAATCCTGCTGGTCATTCATTGTGGAGAACAGCTTCAAAATTACTTCTGAATGTGCCTTCTTTTATTCATTTTGAAATTTTGTGATTAATTATTCAGAATCCCAGATATTTAGATTCAGCAATAACCAGTTCCTGCATAATCTATTTCATTAGCATGCAACAGCTAACCCTTGTGGTGGTGGCTGTTTTAAAGCAAAATGATCAGAGATGTGCCATAAAAAAAGAGGGTACTCAAAAACTGTTGTGACTATTGGTACCAAATGCAACTCATAATAAAACATAGAAGACAATAGCTGCAACCATGTGCACAGATATGGTCCTGAAATGCCATCAACTTTGTGTAACTTCTGCTTGTGTGGATCCTATGGGGCTTAAATGGAATAAAACTTGCATGGATTAGTATTGAACAAACTTTCCTTACTTAGAACTACAGTTACACATCAAACAATACAGCAATTGCCCACATGGAGCTAAGTGCATAAGCAGTTGTTAACATAAGAATAATACAAATAATAGTCCCTCTCGTTCCAAAGAGAAACACGTAATTCTTGCTTGCAAACTCTTGTAATTAGCCACTCCAGTGTTCATCGAGTTCACCAAGGTGCTGGACACTTCAGATACTCCTGTGCAGGCAACTTTCGTCCCAAAGCAATAGCACAACAGCAGCAAATGGCAAACTTACAGATTAAGCCTTGAAGTCATAGCCCTGCAATAACAATGCAAAAGTAAGAAATATCAGAGATACAAACAATGATTCCCCATCCACTTGCTGATCCACTGTGCACATATATCAATTCAGTTTACCTTATACAAGGTGATAAGAGCCACTCAATATTATTCAGCTTCCAGCAAAACAAGCGGACTCTTTTTTGTTTCTTCGTAGCTTTCCCGAATGACAACTAGGGGCCAAGCCCAAAACACACGATTTTAAATATGTGTCTTGTAGATGTCTTCTTTTCATTTTTATTCTAGAGTAGGTGCAGAGGGGCAATCCAGATCTTAAAAGCCCCCTCCTCCCCCAGTAAAAATGGGGGGGGGAATATGCAGCTGGAGGCCACACATTTAAAGTAATGTCTGTTTTGGCCCTAGTACAGGCATTAGTTACATTCTTAACCAGAAGCTATGTTGGCTCATCATGCACATCATAGAATGCCCCAATACTAAATTACTGTGCTAACAGTTTATGAAAGACAAATGATTGAAGCCCACCTTAGAATATTAGCAAGAGATCCAAATGGATAATCTAGTTCAACCCCCTAACCCGAGGCAAGGCAAGCAGTGAGAGAAACCTGAAAAGAGGGTGCCTAAACTAAGGAATAGCTTCCCAAGAGAGATTTATCTGATCCCCTTTTGGAAGCTTTTTAAATGGTCTCAAACTGATTATTTTAGATGAGCCTTGGAGAGCCAGTGTGGTCTTGTGATTAGAGTGTTCGATTGGGACTTGGGAGACCCGGGTTCTAGTCCCCACTTGGCCATGAAGCTCACTGGGTGACTTTGGGCCAGTCACAGACTCTCAGCCTAACCTACCTCACAGGGTTGTTGTTGTGAGGATAAAATGGGGAGGAGGAGGACTATGCCAGCTGCCTTGGGTTCCTTGCAAGTGGAAAAAAGGTGGGATCACTGCCTTGTTGTGGCAAAGGGGCTTGCGTAACTCAGTGAAGCCATAAGCTATGCTGTGCAGGGCCACCTAAGATGAACAGGTCATGGTGGAGAGTTCTGACAAAATGTGGTCCACTGGAGAATATTTATTTATTTATTTATTTATTTCTATACCGCCCAATAGCCAAAGCTCTCTGGGCGGTTCACAAAAATTAAAACCAAACAACACACAATAAAACAATTTAAAATATATAGAACATTAAAACCACAATATAACAATACAACCACAATAAAACCTAGCAGCAGTGCCGGAGTTTAAAATACAGATTTAAAACAGCAAAGATAAAAATTTAGAAAGCTAAAATGCTAAAATGCCTGGGAAAATAAAAAGGTCTTCACCTGGTGCCGAAAGGAATACAATGTAGGCGCCAGGCAAACCTCACTAGGGAGCTCACACAGCAGAAAAAGCCCTCCTCCTAGTAGCCACCCACCTCACTTCCTTTGGCAGGGGCTCACGGAGAAGGGCCGCTGATGATGATCTTAAGGTCCGGGCAGGCACATATGGGAGGAGGCGATCCTTCAGGTAACCTGGTCCCAAGCCGTTAAGGGCTTTGAATGTTAACACCAGCACTTTGAATCGGGCCCAGAAATGGACTGGCAGCCAGTGCAGCTGGAAATGTACTGGCGTGATATGAGAAGGAAATGGCAACCCACTCCAGTATTCTTGCCAAGAAAACCCCATGGAATGTATCACAAGGCTAAAAGATATGATGCCGGAAGATGAGCCCCTCAGGTCAGAAGGTGTCCAATATACTACTAGGGTTGGTGGAGAATTTCTCCCCGAAACTTCGGGGGGCCGAGCGCCAACGTGTTCAGCCCCCCGAAGAAGTTTTGGGGAGAAATTCTCCGCACCCCCCCACCCCCTGCACCCGCCCCGGGATGGGAATTACCTTTCCAGAATGTCCCTCCCGGCGGCGGGTCCCGGCGGCGGTTCGTCGGGTCTTCATCAGGGGCGGGGGCGGCAGCCGATCTTTCGACCAGCTGCCACCGCCGCCATTCCAATAAAACTAAAAAAAAAAAACACGCCCCCGTGATAGGCTACGTGATGATTAACGTAGCCTATCACAGCTGACTTTGCAGATCTAGCCGTGATAGGCTATGATAATCATCACATAGCCTATCACGGGGGTGGTTTTTTTTTTTACTTTTTATTTCGTGGCCGGGCGAGGCGGGAAGCCTCCCCCACAGCCTGAATTTCAGCCGGGCGAGGCGGGAAGCCTCCCCCACAGCCTGAATTTTGGCCGGGCGAGGCGGGAAGCCTCCCCCCCCCAGCCTGAACTTCGGGGGGAGAGCAGCGAAGCGCCTCCCCCCCACCGCGAAAAGCTGCGAGACCAGGTAAGTGGCTTTCGTGCACCCCTATATACTACTGGGGAAGAGCAGAGGGAATTTCCAAGTAGCACCAGAAAGAGTGAAGCGGCTGGGCCAAAGCCAAAAGGACACTCAGCTGTGGATGTGTCTGGTGGTGAAAAGAAAATCCGATGCTGTAAAGAACAATATTGTTTAGGAACCTGGAATGTCAGATCAATGAATCAAGGTAAGCTGGAGGTGGTCAAACATGAGATGGCAAGATTGAACATCGACATCTTGGGAATCAGCAAACTAAAATGGACAAGCATGGGCGAATTTAATTCAGGTGACCATCATATCTACTACTGTGGGCAAGAATCCCTTAGAAGAAATGGAGTAGCACTCAATAAAAGGTGTGTCAATAAAAGGGTGGGAAAATCAGTACTGGGACACAATCTCAAAAATGATAGAATGATCTCAGTACAAATCCAAGGCAAACCATTCAACATCACAGTAATTCAAGTCTATGCCCCAACCACTGAGGCCGAAGAAGCTGAAGTTGATCGGTTCTATGAAGACCTACAACACCTTCTAGAACTAACACCAAAAAAAGATGTCCTTTTCATCATAGGGGATTAGAATGCTAAAGTAGGAAGTCAAGAAATCACCAGGATAACAGGCAAGCATGGCCTTGGTGTACAAAATGAAGCAGGACAAAAGCTAATAGAGATTTGTCAAGAGAACACACTGATCATAGCAAACACTCTTTTCCAACAGCACAAGAGGCAACTCTACACATGGACATCACCAGATGGTCAATATCGAAATCAGATGGATTATGTATTTTGCAGCCAAAGATGGAAAAGCTCTATACAGACAGTAAAAACAAGGCCTGGAGCTGACTGTGGCTCAGATCATGAGCTTCTTGTTGCAAAATTTCGGCTTAAATTGAAGAACATAGGCAAAACCACTAAACCATTCAGGTATGACCTAAATCATATCCCTTATGAATATACAGTGGAGGTGAGGAATAAATCTAAGGGATTAGACCTGATAGACAGAGTGCCTGAAGAACTATGGACAGAGGTCCGTAACATTGTTCAGGAGGCAGCAACTCAATCCATCCCAAAGAAAAAGAAGGCCTTCTTAAATGAACAATGCAAAGAAATAGAGGAAAACAACAGAATGGGAAAGACGAGAGATCCCTTCAAGAAAATCGGAGATCTCAAGGGAATGTTTTGTGCAAAGACGGACATGATAAAGGACAAAGAAGGCAGGGACCTAACAGAAACAGATGAGATTAAGAACAGGTGGAAGGAATACACACAAGAACTATACAGGAAAGATATTAATGACCCTGATAGCCATGATAGTGCGGTCACTGAACTTGAGATGGACATCTTAGAGAGTGAAATCAAGTGGGCCTTAGGAAGCATTAGTAACAACAAAGCTAACAAAGGTGACAGTATTCCAGCTGAGCTATTTAAGATCCGAAAAGATGATGCTGTTAAAGTGCTGCACTCAATATGCCAACACATTTGGAACGCTCAACAGTGGCCACAAGACTAGAGAAGGTCAGTTTATTCCAATTCCAAAGAAGGGCAATGCCAAAGAGTGTTCAAACTACCGTACAATTGTGCTCATTTCACATGCCAGCAAGGTGATGCTCAAAATCCTACAAGCTAGGCTTCAGCAGTATGTGAACCGAGAACTACCGGAAGTACAAGCAGGGTTCCGAAGAGGCAGAGGAAGTAGAGATCAAATTGCCAACATTCGCTGGATCATGGAGAAAGCAAGAGAATTCCAGAAAAATGTCTATTTCTGCTTCATTGACTACGCGAAAGCCTTTGATGGTGTGGATTACAACAAACTGTGGCAAATTCTTAAAGAGATGGGAGTACCAGACTACCTTACCTGTCTCCTGAGAATCCTGTATGAGGGTCAAGAAGCAACAGTAAGAACCAGACATGGAACAACCGATTGGTTCAAAATTGGGAAAGGAATACAACAAGGCTGCATATTGTCACCCTGCTTATTTAACTTATATGCAGAGTACATCATGAGAAATACCAGGTTGGATGAATCAGAGGTCGGAATTAAGATTGCCAGGAGAATTATCAACAACCTCAGATATGCAGACGATACCACCCTAATGGCAGAAAGCAAAGAGGATCTAAAGAGCCTCTTGTTGAGGGTGAAAGTGGAGAGTGCAAAAGCTGGTTTGAAACTCAACATTAAAAAAACTAAGATCATGGCATCTGGCTCCATCACTTCCTGGTATATAGAAGGGGAAGAAATGGAAGCAGTGACAGATTTTATTTTCTTGGGTTCCAAGATCATCACAGACAGTGACTGTAGCCATAAAATTAAAAGACGCTTGCTCCTTTGGAGGAAAGCTATGGCAAACCTAGACAGCATAGTAAGAAGCAGAGACATCACCTTGCCAACAAAGGTCTATCTAATCAAAGCTATGGTTTTCCCAGTAGTAACATATGGCTGTGAGAGCTGGACTATAAGGAAGGCTGAGCGCCGAATAATTGATGCTTTCGAACTGTGGTGCTGGAGAACACTCTTACAAGTGCCCTGGACTGCAAGGAGGTCAAATCAGTCCATCCTACAGGAAATCAACCCTGAGTGCTCATTGGAAGGTCAGATACTGAACTGAAGCTGAAGCTCAAATATTTTGGCCACCTAATGCGAAGAGAAAACTCCCTGGAAAAGATCCTGACGCTGGGCAAAAGATTGAAGGCAAAAGGAGAAGGGGACGGCGGAGGATGAGATGGCTAGATAGCATCACCGATGCAATGAATATGAACGTGAGCACACTCCGGGAGAGAGCGGAGGACAGGAAGGCCTGGCATGCTATGGTCTATGGGGTCATCATGAAGAGTCGGACACGACTTAACTACTGAACAACAACAACATAGATGTAATAATAATTATAATAATGTTCATAGTCTGCTGAGGTTGATACATTTTTTATTATGATGTTTTAAGACACTGTATTAGCGCTGCTTGTTTTATTGTTGGGTTTATTTTAAACATTTATTATGTATATATTTTTATTGTAAGCTGTCTTCCATTTGATTTTATCATAGAAAATCAGGATATAAACACACACACACCCAATCCCCAAACATCCTATACCTAAAGATTTTTTGCCAGAATTCTCACTACCTTCTTCAAATCTTCAGCTCCTAGGGAGCTTACACCACTTTGTATTTTTTTTTCCTTTCACATGGTCCTTGGCAGGGAGTGACCTTCACATCCCCTCCAGCTATATTTGGGCAGGGAGGCTTTTTCCTTCTTATTAAAGCCGATGGGATGCTTTTTCCATTGGCTTTAATGGGGGGGGGGAACCCAGCCTAAAAACTGCTGGAGGGGGCAAGTCCCACTCCAACCTCTTGGGCAACAGGGTTCTTGGTGAGAGGTAACCTTTACTCCCACTCTAGCCAATTTTTAGTGGGGGAGGGGTTCTCTCACCCTATCAAATGAATGGAGAAATTGCTCTATTTACTTGCATGAGGATGGAGAGAGAGGGAGAGAGAGAAAGAGGGGGAAATGAGCCAGAGAGAGAAAGAAAGAGAGACTGGAGGGGGGTGAGAAACAGGTCCCAAAGAGAGAAAGAAAGCAGAGTCAGAGAGGGAGAGGGAAAAGAGGAGACAGAGAGCAAAAGAAAGAAAGAAAGAAAGAAAGAAAGAAAGAAAGAGGTGTCAGAGAGAGAGAGAAGAGCTAGAAAGATGGATGGATGGATGGATGGATGGATGGATGGATGGATGGATGGCAGGCAGGCAGGCAGGCAGGCAGGCAGGCAGGCAGGCAGGCAGGCAGGAGAGCCAGAGAGAGAGAGAGAGAGAGAGAGAGCAGCCATAGGACAGAGAAAAGAGGAGTCAGAGACATGGATGGAAGGAGAGAAAGAAAGAAAGAAAGAAAGAAAGAAAGAAAGAAAGAAAGAAAGAAAGAGGAGCCAGAGAGAGAAACACACACACACACACACACACACACACAGAGAGAGAGAGAAGCCAGAGTGAGTAGCACAGACACACACGGTGCATATTCATCAATACACACAACCACACAAACACAGATAAGAGGGGTGCTCACATCATTTTTGTGATTGGCCCTCCACCTCGCTAGCTATTTTGTTGTGGTGCCCAGGGCACTTTTTTTTAAAATGCCAAATATGTGCATGGGCCAAAAAGGTGGAGACCCCTGTCATAAAAACAGCCATGCACAGTGTCCTTCTCAAATGTTTCTGGCTTTTCCCCTTGCAGCCCTCCAGCCTCTTTAACTGGCTATCATGTTCTACTGAATGCTTATGGCCTATTTCTAGCTTGTCTCTATTTTGAACAATCCAAAACATTGTCACCTTCATCCCCTAGAGTTAATTCTTCCCTACGCTATCATTTCATCCATGCATTGACACCCCTGAGCTCCACCTATCTAGCTAGCTCTGTATATGGATCATGTAGTATTTCAGAGAAGACAATACCTTGATGCTCTGACTTGGATTCCTGCATTGAGCAGGGGGTTGGACTCGATGGCCTTGCAGGCCCCTTCCAACCCTACTATTCTATGATTCTATGATTCTATGACCTAGCAAACCATACTAAGTTAGACCGACAAACAGTTTGACTTGGTATACATATGTATCTTTTAAATCAGTGATGGGCAACATTTAGGCAAATGTTCCACAGGTTTAGTATTGAGGTAGTTCCATTCTAGTGCATATGCTTTGATATGATTTTTCCTCTAGTTTATTGAGGTGAGAAGCAGACAGCAGTACATTAGTGCACTGTGCAGGTGAGAGAAACGGGAGTGTGGGCCTTATTTTATGTCATTTCCATACCCAAGGACCTTCTTGCTAATGTCACAAGTAATGTCTGTTTGTGCCACTTGAAGTATGCACACCAACATCAACCATCCATATTTAAATATTAGAAAACAGAGTCTTGTATCAGTTTCTTTAGACTTGCCCATCCAGTTCCTTCGGATCTGTCAACATAATTGTCTTTGTACCTTCCTCTGATTAATACTTTCCAACTTGTAAAAAATTATTCTTGAATGGTTGCTCCCAGAACTGAATTTAGTACATACAGGCAGGGATGTTTGCACCAACAAATATGTCTCAGTGGTTACCGGCAAGCCTTTAAGATGGTAGATAGGCAAGTCAAATAGCATCAATGTTATGTACTTCCTCAATCTATTTCTAAGGAATATAACAGCTTTGGACAGTACCTCAATGATACAGCTAGCAACGGTTTACCTGTATGATGTGACAGGTTGGCTTGTAACACTGGTCCAGTGCAACAAGCCATAGAGCTGTTCCGCTATGGTGGCCCTATCTGATTTTTTTTATTTGTGGACCATCATAGGATCTGACAAAGGCTGTGATGATGGAAGAAGTTCCAGCAACTGCCAAACTGTTTACTCTAGAATTCACATCATGTCTTGAGGTTTAATGCTTATACCTCAGTAGGTTTACTAGAAAGTAAATCTGACGGATTTCAGTGGGATTTCCTAGGAAATGTTCTTAAGTGTTTTTAGATTGCATCTTGGATTACCTTTAGAATCATAATGCCAGGGTACAGAATTTTAAATGATAATTACCCTTGTTTCTTTCAGCTGCTTTTTGGCCTCTTGAATGCTGAGGCTTTATTAATCACAAAAGGGCATTTTCTTTTTGATTGTATGTTAAATAATAGTGCAATGCCTCTGGGCTTACAAACTTGATTGAGTTGCATCCTGGGGGAACTTTTTCATAGAGGAAGCTGCAAAATTTGACATAACTAAACCATTCCTAATTTAATAAATTGGCTCCAAAATATGAAATACATAATTAATTGCAACATACTGTTAAAATTACAGCCTTATTGAGCTGGTAGTGGAAATGTAACTCAGTGGTTTATCATCCAAAATATCTTGCGGGTGTGTGTGGGGGGATTAATAGCCTAGTCCTTTTCATTCCAGGTTTTCAGTATTAAAAGGTTTAGAAGCAACGTCTTAGCAAAAAGCTGTTATTTCTGTCATCTTAGAATGAAGTGAATAAGAGGAGAATCAGCCATAACTGTAGTTATGGGCATTTATTATCTGCCCAGAATATAAACACAAGAATCGAATGAGGCTTTGATGTCACATTTCAGTTTGCAATCATTTTTCCATTTTGTTAATCTTTTCCTGTTTTTTTTTTTAACACCCTGTGATATTTTTTCTTTTAAATTGTCTCCATGCATTCTGAAGGATATTAACAAAGTCATCCTTCTCCAATTTTTTTTTTTATTACAATATTTCTTGGCCACCTTTTAGGGCAGAAGCCCTCCCAAGGCAGCTTACAACAATAAAATACATAAACACTTTATGTATTAAAAGTGATAAAAACATAAAAACAATAAGAACAATAAAAGCCAACAATAAAACCAGCAATTAATACCAACAGTAAACCAACAATGATGTTAACAGCAACAACAGCAACAGTCATATCAAGACAAGGCCAAAGTAAAATAATATGCTTCCAAGGCCTTCTTAAAAGCCTACAATGACAGAGCATGGAGGACCTCTGATGGCATTAATTTAATTTAATTAATAAATTAAATTTAGTAATTTACCTCCTCTAAATTATCTATAGTTTCATTTTTATTTTTATTTTGAAGCATCAACATCTTGAAGTTAGGGATGCATCCAGCAGGTTGTATATACTGGAAAAATTATATGGCACTTCACAGATGAAGACTGAATATGTAGGTTTCCATAGTGTTGTAGCTGTGTGAAGGCATCTTTTTCCTTGTTTTAAATTGTGCTTTAAAAAAAACCATTCAAGACAGAAATTCATTTCTCTTATTAGAACTTTTTTATTATTATTATTGGGTACCCTACTGAGGGATGGAGCATGGTCATACCTGCCATTCATAATGAGTAAATAAAAGGATTTTATCTTTACATCTATTGTCATAAAGAGTTATTTGAGATTTATGTAAATAATCTAGAAGAGCCTTCCCCAACCTCCTGCCCACCATAATGTATGTGTTGGACTATTACTCACATCATTCCAAGCCAGTATGGCTGGAATAATGGTAGTCCTAGACCAACACATCTGAAGTGCACCGGGTTGGTGAAGGCTGGCTGACCTAGACTAATCTTAGGGTGGGGAAAACATAAATAATCACAATGCATATATTTCCAAACCAAACCAGATAGAGTCAGTCAAGACCTGTGGCTAGGTCCCAGTGATGTATTGGTGCTTTCCAATCCCTAGCACCATACAACTGATTTAGGCTCTCCATGTCTTCACTTATGTTGACCACACAGATACATCTCCCACCTCGCTGAGATATGTACAGTTGCTTCTTACTGGTGAGTGTTGGTGGGGAGAACTTTGCATAGATGGCAGATAACCTGTGGCAAATTATCTGTTCCTGATTTTTTCTTCTTCCACATTTCTGTTAGAGTCTGGCCGACAGGCGACAGCCCTCTACAAAGATGGGCAGAAGGTAATGTACATAAATGATAGCTTAAAAAATTGTAAAGAGAGCTCAGTTACATGATACACATGCACTATTTAGTTAACTTCAGTTTGAACAAGGTTTGTGTCCCAATTTAAAACAAGTCAAACGAATTCTGATCCTAAACATGTTTACCAAAGTATAGGCCTGCAGTACTAGAGCAACATCGCAGCACTACCAGTGTAGAATCATGTTTTTTTGCAGGCACTACCATCAATATAGACCCCACACACATACCATGCTTCTATTTACTAGTCCAGCAAGTCTCACAACAACCTGAGATGTACCCGCTACCATGAATTATTAATGGAAAGCTCACAAATTCAGCTTAACTGGTAGCCAGCATGTTGTAGACAGTGATTGGCAGACACCTTTCCAGCCTCATTCACCTTGAATTGCATCAGAAGCTATTTTTACTCATCAGAGATGTAATGGGGTCCAATCCCTACCCCAGGAGTGGGCAACTTGTGGCCCTCAAGGTGTTTTGGCTTACAACAATCATCAGCCCTAGCCAGCATAGTTATGGTAAGGGATGATGGGAGTTGTAGGCCAAACCATCTGGAGGGCTACAAGTTGCCCACCCCTGCCCTTCCCCAATGCATGCCCACATGAGTCCCCAGACTCAGCACCAGGAGAACTAAGATTCCTAGTGCTCCTGCTGTCTGTGTTGCTGCCACAGTAGCTCCAGGCACTGAGTTGGGGTGAAGAGAAAGCTCTCTCCCTTCATACTTCTGTGACAGCAGTGTAGCCAGGTAGCTGGGGAGGAGGAGGTTGGAGACTTGGGGAAGAGGAAGGGAGGTAGGGGTGAGTCCAAGCTGAAGAACTACATCGGTGGTCATAATTCTGTCCTCATATTTTAAGCAAGCACTACAAGTTGCTGAGGTCCATATTCCAAACCAACTAATTACAAAACATGGCATCATCTCTGATGACCACCTCGCTACCCCACTTGGGTGCTGTCATTATGAAACTGTCTGATGCAATAAAAAGCAATGAACTATGATGAGTGGTGAGATAAGTTACTAGCAGTCATACTGCAGTTATCATGTTGATGAATACATTCTGATTTATAATGCTCACATACAATCACTTAAGGACCTTTTAACACTATGACAGACATTGAATTTGGCCAAAGAAAACCATTCTAATATGAAATGGAAACTGGGGTAGGGGGACGTGTGTTTGTTTTTACTGTTCTTAGAGATATTTTGCATTTGTGTGTATAAACAATTAAATTGTCTGATTAAGTTTCATGTGCTAATTACCTAGAATATCATTTCTGCTTAGCTTTCAGTTTGTACTAGACACTGCATATTGACACACATTCTAGATAATTATGATAATTTTGATAATTATGATAATTACGGCTTGTACCAATTAGCACCTTAAAGAGGTGTAAACAACAACAACAAAAGTAATGGCATTGTAGGTGTGCTTAAGGAGTTCTAGACCTTTTCTTTGAGCAGCAGACTATGTCCCATAAAGGAAACGTGTGTGTGTGTGTGTGTGTGTGTGTATTTATCCCTTATGGTTTTAAACAAAACAGAACAGTGCAGTATCTCTGCTGTTTGAGAGTCCCAAGCCCAAAGTTTCCTTGGTCACGCAAAACTGAGTTTGTACTTCTATGGAACTCAAGCTCTGCTAATTACAGGGACACTTGATTAGGTTTGGGTTTTGTTTTGTTTGTTATACAGTAATTTGCCAGTTTTTGCCTTTATAGGTAGGATGGGTAACAACAATTACAAATAAGAGCACAGTCGAGCAAACCATACTTTTAATTTCCATTGATCAGCCATGGGAAGAGCACATGGTTTTCGCAGTGGGAGTTAAAAGTGCTTAATCTTGCTTTGCTCAGATCATGCTCTACAGAAATACCTCTTGGCCAAACTTGTGCCTCTACACAACAGGGTGGGAAAACTTAAAACATACTGTGCGGTCTCTCTCTATTGTAGAGCAGATTTTAATCTATACTGAGTTTTCCCCCTCCCCCATTTCCTATCCAGTGTGATAAGTTTCATAAGCTTAGAAATCACTACTCCATTTCAAAGTATGCCTATTGAAGTCAACAATGAGACAAATTACTATTTATAGGATACTATCTCTCATATACTATCTATTTTGTTGAATAATGTATACTTACATAAAGCAGTTTTCCAGTAAGGAGAACTACAGCCTATTTACAGAATCCTGATAGGAGTTTAATTCATACTGTGTAAAGTTAAAAAAAAAAAGTCTGCCTAAATCTCTTGGGGAAACAGGATAAATTAAATGGCCTAGTTAAAAGAAACCCAGTACTCAAATCTGTGCCTCTGTTCTTACCTTTAATACAGCACATGCTTTCCAGAGATGATTCCAGAATCTGTTTAACTTGATTAGAATTTATAAATTTCTGTTTAAGTAGCACTTCATGGTTTCTTTAATAATAATGTTTACATAACTAAAAAGAGCAAAATGGGTGGCCTTAATGAGATGCCCTTTCTGACATTATCCTAGCAGTGACTGGTTCAGATCCATTCCCCAAAGCAATGCATATTCTAGAAATATAGAGGTGTAGAAAAAGGCAGCAAGGGAGCAAAAGGTGTTTGCATGTCCATTTTATCAACATGCATACATTCTGCCTGTCCTCAGACAAGGAGGTCATTCTTGTTGCTTTGTCAACACAGATAAAATCATTGGAAGTTGTTCCGCATGCACACACACAGTCTGCAGTCCTAAACACATTCACTAACCACACAGTCCTAAACACATTCACTAACCACGCTTACTGAATACATACAGTGAGACTTACATCCAAGTAAACATACATAGGATAGCACTGTCAGCCCCCACCTTTTTATTTCAGAAATACTAAACACTGTTGAATTGCTGTCACAATTACAGCCCATAACAGTCTTCTTACTGAACTCCAGGACCACTCCATCAATTTTCCCCAGCACCTCCTCCACAACACATAGCACACATTTTTACACACACACACACACACACACACACTCTTCCTTTCCAATCACCAAGGAACTATTCACAACAGGAACAAGTACTCCTCCAGGCAACAGATTCCCATATGCCGATATAAGCAAACCGACGGGGTCTTCCTTGACCTTCCTGAATCCCGTTTCTAAGGAGTAATCTCCCTCCAAAAGAACAGTTCCCCTGCCTCTCCCCACACACCTTTTCCCACGCCCCTAAATCCGCTCGGATCGGCTGCTCCCCTCTTGCCCTTTGGCGAGATTGGGAATCCTCCTCCCATCCCATGCCTCTCCAAACTAGCCTTCCCTCCTAGAGGACACCCCCCCCCAACACACACACACACACACACACACACACACAGACACCGCTACTCCCTGTACTTCAGTACATGCAAACACGGCACGGCTTTGCGTGCCTTTCCGCTCGCTTTTGCTAGGCAGCTCTGCCTTCTGTCGGACTGGGAGCTCCCCTGACTGGCTGAGGGAAGTCCACGGCTTTGATTTCGTCTCCGCCCCCGCCCCCTCCCTAGCCTTGACATTCCCAATGTTCAGGAATGTGGCGAGCTGGCTTCTGGCCGGAGAAGGGAAGAAGGGACAGAGGGAAGCCCGAAAGTAGGTCTGCTTCGCCACGGCTTCGCTTCTCCCAGTGCTTTGCTCGGCAGTCTGGTCTTGCCCTCTGAGATTCGCCTCTCTCTCTGAATGCACAGCGCAAACCTTGGCGAGCTGGTTGCCAAGCGCGACCACCTCAAAATGCCCGAAGCCCCAGACGCTGGCGAATAGGCGACTCGGGGCAAAGGCGTCCTCGGTCTATTGGATGTACAGGTGCTGTCTGTCGCCGGGGTGCTGTCCAGGGTGCTGAAAACTCGGCCGCCTCTCCACATTGCTCTCCGACTTGGAACTCTAGTCCTCCGCTTGCTTTCTGGATTCCCTCATGACTCGGACACGTCGCTTGGGAGTAGGTTGTAAAGACCTCTCGAATACCATGGCCAGGATTAGATACCTGCGTGCAGCTGTCTCGGGATTCTATCTGTGGGAAGCTGCGCTGCTGCTCAGGTGAGTCTCTGCTAGATCCCCCAGGACTGCCTTAGCTGGGTTGATGGCATGGCAGAGTCAACGGGACTCATGGAGGGAGCTGTGAGAATGACTCTTCCAGTCTTAATGGCTCCACAAGACATCTCCTAGCAAAGTGGAAATGATGTGGACATTGCTGTACTGTGGAGCAATAGTCTCTTGCTTCCCGTTTGTTGGTGTGTGTGTGTGTGTGTGTGTGTGTGTGTGTTAAATGCTTCCCCCACCCCCAGGTTGGTTTAGCAGGAGTTCTCTATCCTGCTTAGTCCTCTGTTCTCTTGGGAATCATCCCATCTCACCCCAGCCCCACTTAACCAATGGAAAATGGAGCAATGTTTGCATCATATAATATTTATTCAGAACTAGAAATAACTGTGGAACTGTTATTCTTTGTTACTATAATAAATAAATGGCAATCAATCAATCAATCTCTCCCTGGTACCAACGTCTTCCATTTCCACCAAGAAAACAAAGTAAAGAATTTTATTTTGCTTATTTCCAAAAGCTTCATGGTGTCCTGGTTTTGTCAACTATTCAGATGTGTATTTTAGTGGGTTCTCCCATCCTCACCTACATTTTACACAGAACACTTCAATTAACAATTACAGCCGTTTTTAAAAGGCTATTTTTTTTCCCTGATGATACATAAGGATATACATGTTGGGTTTCTCTTTCACAAACCTTTTTATTTTCTGGAAACATCTCTCCCTGAATTGAGACATTAGAAGACATTTAGTATTTGCATATATTTTATTGAGCCAGACAAACATATTTGAATTTCCCATTAAGCTGAAGTGTTTGAATAGAAGCCAGTTTAGTTTCATTAAAGTAAACAGGGATGAAAATTGGCATAAATCTAAAAATAAAATACCTTAAATCAGGGAACTATTACTAAGAACTAGTCCAACTCAAGCACTAAATCATAAACAGTCAGTGTTGGGTGAGGATTATCAAGAATATAATGTAAGGAACCTTTGCCATAAAAAAACACACACTGAGGTCTGGCTATTGTTGGGTACAGAATATCAATGAAAGGGAAATATTAGGCTATTCTTATGTTTGGATTTGGTTGAACTGCTCATATTTTATGCACTACATACATGCATGAAATGTTGAAATATTATTGACATGTTTATATTCCAATGTAAACATGCAAGAAGGAAACTGATGTGTGAACAATATTCTTTCATGCATACAAATAGTCATCAGTTGTTCTACAGAAATGTAGAATGTTAAAATTAACAAAGCTAATACATGTTTGTATGCATAGCACTTACTTGTATTGTTTCCACCTATGTAATCTACTTAAGCTGTCCCACAAAATCAATGGGAAATGAGAATAGCTACAGCCTATGTAATACAACATGAATAGCATGATCTAGATCTGGTGATTCTTTGATTTAGTTGTAAAATTCATGAATAATTTATGATTAATGTTCTGTACACTTGAAAGAGCCAGGTACTTCCATTCTAAAGTTTGTAAAAGATTACAGATACATGATTATAGATAAATAATTACAATAGATGCTTTAAATCATGCTTATTTAACAGTACTTATACTAGGTGCATTCATAAGCCAGTTAGCCATTGATGGTATGATAAGAATATAAGAAGAGCAATGCTGGATCTGTCCAGCAATCTAGTCCAGCATTTTGTTCATACAGTGGACAACCAGCTGCCTGTGGGAAACCCACGAGAACGACAAGAGTACAATAGCACCTTCTTGCTCATGTTTCCTGCAACTGGTATACAAAGGTATACTGCCTCTGATAATGGAAGTAATAGTCATCATGACTAGTAGCCATTGATAGCTTTATTCTCCATTACTTTGTCCAATCCGCTTTTAAAGCCATCCAAAATGGGGGCCCTCATGTGACAGCAAATTCCATAGTTTATGTGCTGTGTGAAGAAGTATTTCCTTTTATCAGCCCTAAATATCCCACCAATCAGCTTCATGGGATGACCCCATTGGGTTCTAGTATTATGAGAGCAGGTGGAAAATGTCTCCCTATTCATATTAGAAGCAACCAGCCTCAACTCATTTTCACATTAGACCAGAAGTTATTGGGATGCATTCTTCAGTTGACCACCATCTAGGATGCAACCATCATGTTCCATTTTCCCAGGCTGGCAAAATGGGTGGGCTGTGATTGATTGAGTGCCAGTAGGGATGAAACAGCTATGATGGTGCTAGGCAGATGAGAGAGGGCCAAAGCAAGAGAAACATAATTAGTTTGTTACGGGGAAAACATGCAACGTTGTGAGGATGCACAGAGCCAGAGTGGGAAATGAGGAGAGCTAAACCTTATCTTGGTATGCCACTGACATTTTGTTTATATGTCACAAGTTGTTAGTTTGATTTGACGAAACCAAACTTTTAAAAAATGTGAAGACCACAGACTATCTAAAGTAGCCTTCCCCAACCTGCTTCCCTCCAGATGTTATTCTTCATTGGCTGGGAATCATGGGAGTTATAGTTGAACACATCTGGAGGGCACTAGTTTGGGGAAGACTGATCTAAAGAAATACACATGTACCTATGTCAATTGGATCAAATGAATTTATTGTCTTAAAATCCATTGACTGCAAAGAGATGCCATTACACCTAATTCAGAGCATTTGTGGTAATCGTACACTTTGAAAGGTGGAGGAAGTATACTCAGCATTAGCCAAATACGCTAAACAGTGCTCCATTTTGAGTGGCCAGTACTAATCCCATACAATGTTCACTCTAATGCTGAAAATCAGTGGACCTTTTATTTTGAGGCAGAATATGTTTATATCTCTGGAGGAAAACCTCTCAAACATGCCCGAACAATATGCAACTAATATATTGCCATTAAAACCATCTATTTTCATTAAAACAACCTCAGATACCACTGTGCTTCAGCCACCTATCCAAGTGAGGAGAGAATTACCTCAGTCAATAGCTGAGAGGCAATGGTGAATATTAAGGGTGTTTGTGACAAGTGAGAGTGACCTTTGGTTAGAGATTTCTGTACTTGATTGGCAGCAGGAGACTGAAATAAGTGGGTGTGTTGAGTCTCAGGGTGAGCAATAAGACAGGTGTGCAGAATGTAAGATTTAGTCACTTATCATTTAATGATGGATTTGATTTTCACTTTGAGGCATTTGTTCTCATGTAACCACTTTTACAACAAATTCATGGGAGCATTTTTATATGTAGAAAATGTTCCACAAGAGGACTTTTTCCTGCAGTATTCTGTGTGATAAAATGATCTTGTAAGTACCTCCAATATGGCAAGTAAGGCTGCTGTTTACTAAATCTAACAAAACATTAACAGTATCCACATTGCTTCTTTAAGATCCACTAGAGTTCAGCCTATGACTTACAGTAACTAAGCACACTATGGAACAAAGTAGAAGACACAGGTCAGGCATGTAATGGAAGGGAAAGGCAAGTGGGTCAACATATTGTGTTCAGACTAAGTTAGTCATGCTTTAGTCCCATTGAAATCAATGGGACAAGTTAGTCATGACTAACTGAAGTCCCATTGATTTCAATAGGACTAAAGCATGTCTAATCTCATCTGGATCTAACTCAATATGTTGACTTGTTTAACTCTGCATGATTCTCCGTGTTGCCAATAACATAGCAATGTAAAGTAGGTAGATATTCAAATTAGCTTTTGCATTATGAATTACAAATTTTGATCATGTATACCATTTTGATCACATTTTCAAAACAAAGGATGGGTCCAGACACATAAGTGTACAGATTTCTCTGGCATAAGCATATTATTCTCCTTGTAATACCCACAATATTTTTATGAAAGTTAAAGAGTACACAAATCCTTTTTCTGAACAGTGTTCATGCTTTTCTTGAAATACATGAATGCTAGAAAGGAGAAAATTCTGCTTTTATATCATGATTTGACTGTGCCTTTGTTTTTGCTGTGTGTTGCAGAAAAATAATTACAGACCATGATTCTGTTAATTAATTGCTTATTCTTTTCTATAAAACTGTCTAGTTACAGCTATACCTTTACTCTGAAGATAGCTAAGAAATGGTACAACAAATTTCCTAGGGATCTTTATTCATGTTCATTTTCTATTCATTTTCTTCTTAAGAAGATCTTCGTTAGGACTTCAACTTCTTTGAAAGCTAAGGTTTATTCATATCTTCCAGAAATTGCCGTAACAATATCCTGATTCAAAACAACATGTAGTAAAATCATTCTGCTTCTGGAAACCCATTATTTTGTTTTCTTCTTTGATTTTCTTCTTTTGTACTCTGACCTATAGACATGAGTAGCTGCAAGAGTGCACAAAGAGGCTTGTTAAGAAATAGCTACAGAGGCATGCTATGTGAGGCAATTCTGCCCTACCATGCTGCCTCTTGGTCTAAATCCCATTTGAAGAGTTTATTATGATAGAACAAGCATGTAGACTTGCATTGAACCAGAGGACCAGGCAAGGCACATCGGTATGGCACATAGAAGCATCATCTCATGTACTGGCTTTTCTCAACATCTCTTTATCATCTGACATAAGCTTATTCCTATGTTTGTGTACCAGGGAAGATCATGTTGCCACCATAATGGCCATGGTTCTGTCCTCATATTGACAAGAGAGAGAAAACAAAATCCTGACAAATCACATTTCTTACACCAAAGATGGCAACATACAAAACATGCAGGAAGGAATCAAAATGGTGTATCTCCTTTCAAGATATATTGGTCCTGGTTCTGCTTCATTTAGAAGCACAATAGAAGAGCTAATAAATGCAAAGGCCTCTGTTTGACTACTCATGAGTAGGGCCCTGTTCAAAGGCTACTGTGAGGTGGCCAATTCCTCCATTCTGTGCCCGCCCACACAAGGCCTACTTAGCTGAGACATAGGAAGGGGTAGGAAGAGGTGACAATGACACTGAGGGCATCAGTAAGTGTTCTTTGCAGGCTCAGTTGGAGCATGCACAAAGCATCCATCTTTCCACATGCTTACTTGGAAAATGAGTCCCTTTGAGGATATAAAGAGATGCTTTAAATATACTTGTCTTATAACAAGTTAGATTATTGGTCCATTTAGCCCAGTATTATCTCCTCTGACTGGCAGTGACTCTCCATGGTCTCAATGTGAAGTCTTTCTGAGCCTTACTGCCTGATATCAATGTAACAGGAGATGCTACCGATAAAGGATTTTTAAAAAATCAAAAAAATTCTATACTGTTTTTCAGTTTTTGGGGGGGAAATCGAAAATGGTTTACAAGATAAAATAATGATAAAATGAAATGAAACCAGTCATTAAAACAACAATACAGTGATTAAAATAATAAACTCTCAGTTAAAATAACTATGGGTTTCTGACAATATTAGCAGTCAAGAAATGCCTTTGCAAACAAGTGTGTCTTCAGTGGTTGGCAGAAACACTCCAAACTAGGACCCTGCCTGATCTCAATCAGGACATCATTCCATATGGTAGGTGCTACAACTGAGGTCCTTCTCCCCTGCATAGTTAGGTGAGCTTCAGTAAGCCATTGTATGGTCAGCAAGCCCTCTCCTTCAGAATGGAAAGACCAGATTAGTCTGTACAGAAGAAGGCCTCATAAACTGGCCTTGAGTTGTTTAGGGCTTTGTAAACCAGCAATAACACCTTGAATATGGCTTGGGAGATAATTTTAACATGGCTCGATAGATATCTCTACCACTGAAATATGGTTCCTTCCATAATGCCCTTTGATACTGACCACGAGTGTAACTCTTCCATTCCCCATTTTACAGTCTCTGTTCAGAGGAATGCATATTCTCCAAAGAATGGAATAATTATATTGTAATTATAATCCTTACAATATATTATCTGTTACACCAAAGCCTCAATTTCTTGCTTTAGAATAGATTTTAGATCCTGACACAGGATTTTCCAGAAAACTGTATTTGGGTGAAAATGCAAAGGAATGTTATAAAATTTCTTCCACTGCTCCAAGTTCTTAAAATCAAGCATTAAAATACAAGACAATCTTGAGGTCTTCCTCAAGGTTCAGAGAAAGGGGTGATCACTTCTTTGCTCAGTATCCTGGTAGGTTTGTTATAGCCATTTGCCATTTAGTCCATGTTATATTATGCTGGTTCAAAAGGTTTGTTTCTTTGTTTTGTTTCTTATCTGAAAAGGCAGTTGGATGTATTTAGGAAACCCAGCTTGTTAAGTGAACAGAAGTGACAGCTGTGTGTGCAACCTCTTTACTGTTTGAGTATTGGGGTTTCCAGTTGTTGAATCTCTCCCAATCATCACTCTTGGAAGTGAGGATCTATACAGATTGAGGGATGGAGTCTCCCACAATATGCCATGTTATTTGTAATTAAGTTCAGATGAGCAGCCTGGTGCTCACCTCAAAAATCACATTAACCATGGTGTGGTATGTTGAAACCTGGCTCGTTGCTGTGTCTGATTCCATACTGGCAAACAAATCAGGGTTTGTTAATCAGCTACAAATCACAAACAGAAGTTTGGGTTGTTGTTAGCTTATCAGGTCTGACTTGTTTAAACCATGGATTATTGTGTGATGGCTGAACTTAGAACTGTGGCTGATCTCTGGCTAGTCTGTGATGCTGTCTGCCCTGAAACAGAGGCACCCAGCAAGAGCAGCCTGTAAATGAAACTAGTCTGAAGGTTAGCAAAATTGGCAGGAGAGAAACAAACCAGAACTAGGGGAAACAAGCTACCATTTTTTTTCTCAACTGTGAGATATTCATGGCTAAAGCAACAAGTCATGGTTAACATTTACTATGGCTTAGCATTATGTGCAAACACAGCCTTTGAGTGATCCTGCTGAAGTCTCAAAACCCTCAAGGTTTGTGGGGCCTGCTTGGTGCCATTTCTCTTCCACTCTCCTCTACCTACCATCCTTTACCTCTTCCCCAAGGAGAGTCTTTTTTTTTCCCCTCCTTGGGGGAAGAGGTAGCAGACAGCAGAGGGCAGCAGGGTGTGACAGAACTAAGGACGTGGCCCTTTCTGATGTGGGCTGTGTCTGCATTGATTCTCCTCTCTGTAATTTAAGCAGCATTGCTGCTCTCCTTCCTCAAATTCTCATCCCATCCCTATTTACGGTGTATGTGTGTTTGAGTTAACAGCCACTCAAAACATGGCAACTGGTGTATTTATTTATTTAAAGTTTTTTTAAAAAAAAAAACTCACTTCTTGGCCAAAAAGTGTAGCTTACATGCAATCAGCAAGAGAAGACAGTGCCTTGCCACAGACTTACAATCTTAAAAGACACAGCACAGATATGGCTGCTGGATCACTGTACTATCTCGAATATTGAGACATAAATATAAAAAGAGTGGGCTGGTTGTGGTGAATAGCTTTATTACATAAGAGTAATTTCATATAAGTAGCTATAAAGGTCACTAGGAAATTCTGTTTACCTGCTGGGGATGTTCCCTGATTGGACTAGAGGCCAGGAACTGAGAGAAGGGAAGCAAGCACACTAGGGGCACCTTCTAGTATTGGTGAGGTGCAGGTTGTAAAAGACAGAAGCAGCTGCAAGAGGAAGACTGTGAGGTTTGCATGGACAGGAGAACGTCAGGTCAAGTCTCCCTTCTTTTAGGAAAGCTCCAGAGACCTGATGTTGCATGATAGTATCTCTGTCTAGCTGTGATTCCCAATGCCTCTCCAAATGGGGGAGGGCATCAAAGGAGCAAAGAGTGTTTTGGGGTGGGCAAGCTTTATTTTACATCATACATTTCTTTTTTACACAAAGAAGCCTACAGCACTCAGTATTCCCAGGTGGTTTCCTATACAAGTACTTATCAAGCCTGAGCCTGCTGAGCTTCCAAGACCAGATGAGATCAGGAGTGTTCAGGGTACTATGTCCATAGGCATATTATTTCTAAAAGAAAGCAAGAGAGAGGGGGGGTGGGGGGAGGGAGGGAGAGGGGGTGGGGACAGTCTATTAGTCTGGGGATGCTTGCCCCTGAGTCCACCACCTGTGACTGCTTCACAGGGTTGGCCCAATATATTTTGATGCTTGAGGCAAAGGACAAGATGTCACCTTTCCCCATTCCATGTACAAAAGCCAACCAGCCCGGCCTTTGAATCTTATTTCAACACTGGCGATGGCAGAGCACCCTCCACTTCACCCGAGAGCAGCAGCGTAAGGCAGGCTGCATGGCACAGGCTTTATATTTGCTAGGGATGGGCGAAAGTCCCTTACCTGTCCTCGAAGCTTGCTTCGCGGTGGGGGGGAGGCGCTTCGGTTCTCCCCCCGAAGTTCAGGCAAGGGGGGGGGAGGCGCCCCGCCTTGCCCGGGTGAAATTCAGGCCAGGTAGAAGTGCCCCGTCTACCCGGCCACAAAAAAAAAGTAAACACACACACACACACCCCCGTGATAGGCTACGTAACGATTTACGTAGGCTATCACAGCTAGATTTCCAAAGTCAGCCGTGATAGGCTACGTAAATCGTCATGTAGCCTATCACGAGTGACTTTGGGGGGAAAAAAAAAAGTGTGTACACAAATGGCGGTGGCCCATGGGTGCCGCCATTTGCGTTCCTTATTTTGGCACGTCTAGTCTAGGTAAAGATTTACGTAGACTACGGCGAAAATAAGGGCAACGCTATTTGTGTTGCCCTTATTTTCGCCATAGTCTACGTAAATCTTTACGTAGACTAGACGTGCCAAAATAAGGAACGCAAATGGCGGCGCCCATGGGCCGCCGCCATTTGCGTACGCGCTTTTTTCCCCCCAAAGTCACCCGTGATAGGCTACGTGATGATTTACGTAGCCTATCATGGCTGACTTTGGAAATCTAGCCGTGATAGGCTACGTAAATCATTACGTAGCCTATCACAGGTGTTTTTTGTTTTTTTTTAACCGCACTTTTTTTTTTTGCAATGGTGGCGGTGGCAGCCGGTCGGGAGACCGGCCGCCGCCCCCGATGAAACGCTACCGAAACGCCGCCGGGACCCGCCGCCGAGAGGGACATTCAGCCACGGTAAGTCCCATCCCTGGGGGGGGCGGGGGGCCGGCGGAGAATTTTCCCAACACTTTCAGGGGGCCAAATGCCTCGGCACTCGGCCTCCCGAAGATTCGGGGAGAAATTCTCCGCCATCCCTAATATTTGCTCGGATGACTTTCTGTCTGCTGCTGTTTTCTATTCTTATTTATTGATGTATTGCATTTATATCCTGCCTTTTTTCTTGCTTTTGATGGCTACGTTTTTCTGGTTTGTTGTTTATCTGCTGTTTTATTTATTGGTGTGGGTCCTAACTTTCCTCCCATGAATGGAACAGAGTTGGTATTCATGGAATGGGGCTTTTCCACCTCCCCTGTCCTTCTGCAGCCCCTTGGTAATTTGGTCTTGGTTGGGGGCCCTTTGGGGTGGTGTTGGATATGATGCAAGGGGATGAAGAGAGCTTCGGCTATTGGGTGGTATAGAAATGAAATAAATAAATATAAATAAATGAAGACAGAAAAAGAAGTTGGTGGAAATTCCCCCTCCTCCTCCCTGGTCCTGTGAATGAAGAAGCAACTTGAGATCCAAATCATTGTTCTATGGTGGTTTTAAGTGATTTTGATCAGCGATTTTGTTTTACTGAACTGTTGTTTCTTTAGCTGTCTTGAAGGCCTAGTCTCATGCAGCAAGGTGTGGTACAAATGTGATAATAAAATTAGCAAGTATGTGAACAGTGCTGGAGATCTGAGCTGATGTTTTCAGTAAAGTCAGTGCAAATGAACTTAGCTTAAGTTCTGACTTTGGAGTCAACATGGGACCAATTCACATGACCAAATTGACATACTGAAAATGTGAATTGATTGGAATTGATTGGATCTATGCAGAGTTCAACACATGCCAAAGTGGTTGTGTGTGATTGCTCCCCCGACATGCCCAGTTTGCAGCTCAGGAAGGCCTTCTACATTCTTCTTTACATTCCACATTGTACGCACATCCACTCAGCTCCCATTCTCTGCTTGCCATTTTGGTTTTGAAAACTAGCCTATGGGAAAGGGCCAGCATGGGTCAGGTAATGGTTTTGATTGATCTAGTGCTGCTTTCCCCAACCTGGTGCCCTGCAAAGGTTTTGTACATCAACCCCCATCAGTTCCAGCCAGCATGGGTAGTGGTCAGGAATGCTGGGAGTTGTAGTCCAAAACATCTGGAGAGCACCGGTTTGGGGAAGGCTGCTCTGGCATAATTGTCAAATGCAGTTCTTCTTTAGCTATAATAAAAGTTCTAAATGAAATCTTTCAGAAGAAAAAAAAGTGGTTTTATGGGAAACTATCACAAGGCTTGACAAAAGTAGTTTATAAAAGACAACCAGATTAAAAATTACAATTAGATTTCTTTTTATTCTTTATTTCTCATGCTGTGTTAAACCTATTTTCCTATTCTCAGCCATTCCTAATATTCTCCAATCTAACTGATGTGGATGACAAATAGAGGTGAGTTGCTTTGAGAATAACATTTTTATTCTGTAAAAAGTATGTCACTGGAAGCCCAACCCACAAACCAGTTAAGCCAAAGAATATGGATTGGAGTCCATCGAGATATTGGAGTCCATGAAGTCAAGTCATCCACTTGACTTCAGTACTTTGAATGCCACTAAGTCATAAATAGGTTTTCTGCCCCACCCTCAAATGATGTTCACATTTCCCCAACATAATTCTAATTTTGTTATGGGAAACTGAGTTCTGAATCAAGGTATGAATATACCCAATGGTAGCATATGTGCTTTGGAACAGGGGTGTTCAACTCCTTTCAGCCCAATATTCAGTTTCAGAGAAGCCAAAAATACCAGCACATCTTACTGCCAGTAATTATGCCTTTGGAGAGACTTTTCAAGCTGTTAGAATGCTCCCCCCTGGGGGGGGAGACTGAGAAAAAGCCAAGAAACTATGAAACAATCAGTGGTTGGTGGAAATGGGTGGGTCCAGCAAAGGGCGTGTTGCCATGTGGGGAACCCTGGAGGGCTGGATGGGACCCCAGGTATGGGATTTGGCCCGCAGGCCCACAGCTCAACACCCTTGCTTTAGTAGATAACATTTACTGATATATACAATGCCCAAAGAATCTGGTATGTGGCTTTGGAGTCTGCTGTTGGCTAGAGCAATATGACTATTTTAAATTACAGGATTCATACAGGGGTTACAAGCTGTGCATGTTTGATCATTGTATGGTTGTCCCACAGTTCACATTATGAATAATCAAATGTAGCTTTGGAATTATATTTTGTCACCAACACTATATAGTTGGAAGCTAGACCTGTTGTAATGCAGTGTTGAGGCCTGGCCCTGAATGGGCAATTCACACCCAATAGCTCTATAAAAGACTTGCTCCTGTTAGATATGAAAACTGCCAGATTGGTTTGTGGATATGGATCCACATGGCTGCCTCCATTTTTGGCCACTCCTTGGGGACGTGGTTATGGGGACTGTCCTGATGAGTGCCTGCACGTCAAAATTTAACACTCCACCACTGGCCAGGATGAAGTAGTGGCAGGGCTTGGTGATTGCCATGGTGGGCATGGCAAGTCATGGGCCTAAAGCAAACTAGCACCTGACATACATGCCCAAAGTCTGTCTCTTTTGCTGAGGCTGCCTGCTGCTGGATGCAGTCCCTCAGCTCTGAAGTAGGGATATATGGACCGTGCAAAATCCATTCCATTTGTGTTGTCAGGCGGCTTTTGTTCCATCGTCCTCCCATTGATGGAATCAGATTTATTTATTTTTTGGCTCCTGAATTTGTACAAATTTTTGCACATGCAAAATGCACAAATTCCCACAAAATGTGCAAATTCCCCCCAAATGTGCATTTTCACACTTTAGCCTATGGAGGAAATACATGTTTTTGTCCAGACTTTTTTTTTGGGGGGGGGGCATATTTTTCTAGGATGAAATTTGTGTAAAAATCCCAACAGTTAGAAAATCAGTCTGCAAGTCCAGAGAATTCACCCAACAGGGGGGAAACCGGCCCGCTGCGGAATCTGCTGGTTGGATTCTCGAAAATCCAAACTCATTTGGTTCTGTTGTGGATTCCTCCAGCATCCCTACTCTGAACCTTAAACACTGTTTGTTGTTCTAGCATGGTGCGCCCACAGCAATATGGGGAGTGTGCCCGCCCTGAAGAGGATGTCTCAGTTAGCTGCTGCTGCCACCTTTCTGCCCGGTGCTGCCCTGTCACTGTAGTACTACTGTGCTAGAGCAGGAAAGGCTGCTCTTGTGCAAAGCACCCTGCAACAATTAATCTGAAAATTCGCAGGCTCCATACCCTCAGAAGGGGTGACACTGCTTGCCGTTTTCTTCCAATTCTGCCAAGAAATTAAAAAAAAAAAGACGTAGCCACTCCTTAAATTCCCAGTGATAGTCAAGGGGGGGATGAAGCTTCAGATTACCTGAAATTAGATTTTGATTTGGACCCTAGTCAAATCAAGGGGCCTCCAAAGCAGTCCAAGCTGAATGGAGCTATTGTCTGAATCGCCAAAAGTCAGGTCTGAACCAAATGTTACGGTCAGTGCACGCCCCTACTCCTTTTTGTGCATGAGTAGTGCATGAGTAGTGCCATTTAGCAACATAAGGAATGACACTCACAGCCTTTACATGAGAAATAGAAGGAAATTGTATTGAAAAAATGATAATTGTAGTAGCAGAGTTAGGGAAAAACATATTCAGCAGGTACAGTTACCTGAATCCAAAATGGCATCTCTAAGAAATTCACTAAGTCACTTCCATTCACTTCAAGGAGGCTTATAGTGAAGCATCACTCAGTGGATTGCACCTAACTTGAGAAATCAGTCTGAATCAGTCTGAAATGGACCTACAAAATGCAGAACTATTCCCATCAAAATGTAGGGTCGGGGACACTATATCCTTTCTACTGCAAAGCATCCATTCACAACAAGTTTAGTTAATCTTCTTGTGTTGAAATCATCAGGTTTTAATGCTGCATTATTATGAGTTGTACAAAGGGAGAGAAAATTGTTTTTTCCCCATGCTATCAGCATCAGTAGACGGGGAGATCTCAGTCCTTAGGGGATAGAAAAACTCATAGTTTTGTAACTAGGAAACCAGCTGTTTACAGCACCCTTGGAGACAGAAAAAGAATTCTGAAGACTGGCAATTTGCTGGAAGGAAATAAAGAAAAAACTGTCAGGAACGGGGTGGGGTTGTCAGAAGGAGGACAACAACATTATGAATAAAACTAACGACATATCAGTTATCATGGCTGCCAAAACCACAGTGGCCAAAACTGTGGCCATCTTACACTCATATAAGGCACATGAAGTGCATGCGCCTGGTTAGCAAGCAGAAATGCACTCCCAGAAGCCTCCTGGAAGTACAATTCAGCTTGTAAACAAGGCATGAACACCCAACACTGCTACAATTTTGGCCATTGGCACAGGAAATGCTCCAGCAAATGCAGCAGCAGGTTTGACCCCAACCTCTGGACATACCCCCCAACCCCTGGGAGGGTGCCGTTGTGCTCATGCCTTGCTTGTGGCTTCCAGGTCAACACCTGGTTGGCCACTGTGTGATCAGAACGCTGGACTAGATGGACCCGTGGTCCAATCCAGCACGGCTCTTCTTATGTTCTTATGTCATTGCCCATATCTGCTTTATGGTAACAGGATGCTGAGCAAGACCTCAGATGAAGTCCTGGGTTCACACAACATGCTACCCCACACTCAGTGGTTGAGTGTGGGTTGTTGTTGAACCATGGGTTGTTGCTGAACCATGGGTTATTGTGTTGTCTGTTTGTTAACCATGTCTGTCTGTTAACCATGCAGTGTAGCTCGTTAACAACCCTGAACAACCCAATAACAAACCATCAAGGTGGCTTGTTCAAGAAAAATAAGCCACACTGCATGGTTAAGAAGCCACCCTGCAGAAAGTTCACTGTGTTCAGACAACACGATAACCCATGGTTCAACAACAACACATGGTTCAACAATAACCAACACTCAACCACTGAGTGTGGGTTAGCATGTTGTGTGAACCCAGTGGGCGGGCAGGCTCATGTCTCAAATATCCTGTTACTAAACTGGTTAAAGCTTATTAACTGCACTTTGAATTTTGTCTGAAAACAAACTTCTAGTTAGTGCAGATTGAACAAAAGTGGACTTACTGTATATGTTCTGAAAAGCAAGGTCTTGAGAATGCTCTGGTGCCGCAGCCACATTTTGCATAGATGGAAGTTTCCAAACTAGGGGTGTACGAAACCCCCTTACCTGGAGTCCGCTGGGGGGTCTGTGGGGGGAGAGGCGATCTGTTCCTCCCTCCCTGGAATCCTCCCCGGCAGGCTCTGCTCCGCGGCAAGTCCGTGGAGCCGCTGGCCAGGGCCAGCCGCAGCCAGACTTCCAGCCACACTGCCACAGCCGGTCTTCGGACACAAAAGGTGACTGGCCTAGCGGATGCCATTTGCGTCCCTTCCCCTTACCATGATAGTAGCCTAAGAATCCACCCCCCCCCAGAGTCCGTGGTGGAATTCTCCGCCATCCCTATTCCAAACACTTTTCAGAGACAGCCCCGCATAGAGTGCATTGGTATTCTCACTGATGTATAGCACTACAAAGCACTACAGTGCTTGTCGTGCTAATTGCCATTGCTATCATGAAAAATGTCACTGTTGAGCACAACCCCATTACAGCAGTAACATTTTTTCTACTTTTACCCTGTAGTATGGACATATTACTTCCTTAAAATTCACACCCAGATACAAAGTCTTTTCTTTCTTTCTTTCTTTCTTTCTTTCTTTCTTTCTTTCTTTCTTCCCCCACCCCCCTAAACTAGAGGAACATAGGAAGCTGCCTTCTACTGAGTCAGACCATTGGTCCATCTAGCCCAGTATTGTCGACACTGGCTGGCAGCAGCTCTCCAGGGTTTCAGGCAGGAATTTTTCCAGCCCTACCAGGAGATGCCAGAGATTGAACCTGGGAGCTTCGGCTTTTAAAGCACATGCTCTAGTGCTGAGCTACAGCCCCTCCCTAGAGTTGTCATTATAACCCCAGCCTGTAGGCCTAATCTGGCCTTCAGAGGCTCCCCATCTGGCCCACAGAGGCTCCTTGGGTTTCTCCAGGGTCTCCAAGAGAAATTTTTTCTGTTATGATGATCAGCGATAACAGCAGGGTTGTAGGCAGAGCTGGGGATACAGACAGCACTGGGGGGAGCTACTCATCCCAGTGCCAGCTGAACCTTCCTTTGGGTGCCTCTCACTGCCCCTGATGGGGATCACAAGACACACACAAAGGAGCTGGCCAAGTCACCCAGTGCCGGGAAGAGCTGCTCCTCCCAGCACTGTCCAAGTCCCTTTCTCTGTGCTTTCTCAACACTGAGACAGACAACATGGGTGGGATGGGGTCATGATGTCACTGGACATGGCCGCACCTAGTGACATCATCTGCCCCATGGAGAACCTGGTGGGTGGGCAATTCAGCTTCCCACCTTAAAATGACTTACACTGATGTAGAACCCTGTTGTGTTATGAAGTCTTTATTCACTTCAGTGGAGTGGACAACTGTGCATGCACATCGCTTTGCATGTGCAGGGCTGTCACCTCCACTGGAATCAATGGGAAAGCCTTTGGGGTATGAACACTCGGTATGGGCATTTGAAGAATCCATGCTCCTGAAGGGTAGTTGTAAGGAGAGGACATGATAAAGGTAGATAAAATTATGCATCTGTAGCAAAATGGATAAGGAGAATTTTCCTCTCATAATAACAGAACCTGAGGTCATAAAATAAAACTGAATGGTGGGAGATTCAGGACAGATACAAGGGAATACTTCTTCACACAGCACATAGTTATGCTATGGAATTCACTACCACAAGATTAGGGAACAGTGACTCACTGTGGTTTGGGTCACGTGCTGTTTGCCAGACCCCCACCATCCGCCTGCGGCAAGTTGCTGGGCAGTCTGTAAGCACCCTGTGACTGGCCACCCAACCTCTCACCGAGTCACCATTTTGTGTAAAAATGGCAGCTCGGCCCTTTTTGTAAAGGCCAATTTTATGCAAATGGTGGCTGTAAAGTGGCCATTTATGCAAAATAGCATAAATTACCATTTATGCCTGTAATCTTGTGCCTGGGTCACTTTACAGTCACCATTTGCATAAAATTGGCCTTTACAAAAAAGGTCAAGCTGCCATTTTGTGGCTTGGTAAAGGATCCACAGACTGGCATCTGTGGGACTGAGCCAGCGATTTCTCACAGGGACCCAAGCGCCAGCCAGATGCTCACAACTTCCCTACTCAAGATGTAGCTATGGCCAGAACTTGGATGGCTTTAAAAGGGGATTAGATTAATTCATGGACGATAAGGCTAGCAATGGCTACTAGTCATGATGGCTATATGCTACCTCCAGTATTAGAGGCAGTATGCCTCTATATACCTGTTGCTGGAGAACATGAGTAGGAGGGTGCTATAATTGAGCTTGTGTTCTGCTTGTGGGCTTCCCATAGGCATCTAGTTGGCCACTGTGTGAACAGAATTTTGGACTGGATAGGCCTTTTGCCTGATTCAGCAAGGCTCTTCTTACGTTCTTGTGTATCAGGATGATTCTCTTGGCCACTTACATTGTGTCAGGGAAAACGTATCTCAGTAGTACTTCAATTTATCCGAACATCTGATTATATAAATGTTTTGCTGATCCCCCTTATATATTAGTTAAACAGAGAATTGCAAGGAACAACAGTATTGTACTAACGCGGTAGGCACTGTGCTAGCAAATGTTTTCATCAACTCTATAATGGGGGGAAATGGTTGTATACAATACCAGTTTTCATCATTTTTTCCTCCTTGTTATTTTTTTTCCCTACTAGTCTAGAGGCACACTTACTTAAATTAATGTTTGTAGGGGAGTGATTTCCCCAGACTATCCTTCACTGTCCAATAACTTAATAATTATTCAGCAAAATTATTTGCTTATGTGTAAATATTTTGACATGTTCACACACTGCATGCAAGGCTTGGATGGTACATTTCATTGCTCCATCTCAATTAAAGTTGGGTAAAAAGATTTTGTGCACTGCTATGTCTTACAATTTCTTCCAGTACAATATTTAGAGGTTAAAGGGGGCAAATATGATTAGCCATGATTAACAAGCTTATAAAACAGAATAAAAATGCATAAGAAAATAACCTAGATACTTTGCTTTTTCAGCAGATAGCAGATCTTGGACTTCTACCTAGGTATAATTCTCTCTCTCTCTCTCTCTCTCTCATTACCAGAAAACTGTGAGGGACCATTGATATTTTTGTCCAGCAGGGGGTTAGATATTGAACTTGAACTATTTTCATATGATGGCTAACTCCGTATGGACAATTCCATACAACTGGCTGCACCCCACAGCTCTAGCATGTGTGGGCTCCTTGATGTGCATGCAGAATATCAAGGTGCAGCCCCTGAACATGTTGAAGAGAATGGGGCATCTCCTCCCACATGGTGCTATCTGTATGGATCAGAGTCCTGTAGAGACATAGAAGATTGTAACTTCCATGTGCTACACATGAAGATCACTGCTGCTCTGCAAACATCCCAAGGTGCCACCTCGACTGAATTGAACAGAGAGTATTATGGCTGCAATTTTGTGGATTTTTATGTAACCCAATAATGGGTTTGGGTTTCAACAGGAAAGTACCTCTCAACCAACCATTTCAATTCTTTGTTCACATTTATACTGGAACCTTTTTGTTTGTTTTTTATCACCCTGAACATTTCAGTAAGCTAAAAGAAATTTTTCAACAACAGTTGAGGATTAAGGTGTATTTACACCAAGTTGCCAGCCAATTTCAGTGTCATGATTCTATAAAAGGGTGTGTGTGTGTATGTGTGCTATCAAAAGAAAGAACACTTTCCTTCTAATACATCAGTTGTATTAGAGTCCCTGGCGATCAGATCTGCCAGAAAATGGAGGTTAGAGATCTGCTAACTGTACTGGGAACCATTTGCACAGCAGGAGTTGGGAGTCAGAAATGTGAGTCTCAAAGCTGGAGGATCAGAGCTGTCCTCTTTAGGGTGTCGGGGGGGGGGGACAACAACACCCATGAATGCTTTGATGTTTAATTCAGCACCATAGAAATTTGGCATAGAAATTGTCACATGATTTATAATAAAATGCAAAAATCATGATTGGTGTGTCTACCTCAAATATTTGTTCAAATGTTTGTGGTGGGAAATATATATATACACATACACACACACACACACACACACACGGTGATTTAATGCAGAAAATAAGTGAACTCTTATATTCATAGAAGTTTCTAAATAGTAAAGATCACCAGTTTTAATTGGTCGCACTTCACCTTGAATAGTTACTTAACAATATTATAGCTCATTTTTTCACTAATTCATCGGTCTATTGCAGTAAGATTAATCTTTCTGTTGAGTTCTCATCAAAGTTTACTGAGTCTGGTGGGCTTCCAATGTACTCAAGATAGAAGCTGTATCCAGGACGTGTTCTGTGAGCATGTTCTATCCCACCTCCCCATCATCATCCAAATCACCCTCCATGTATTGAGTGGTAATGTCTGCAGTGGTAAGATTTCATTTAGAACCCTGATTTTCCAGAGTTCCTTCTAGTGCGGGGAGCCTACATGGGTACAAAATGCTCCCTGTTGCAAAAGTTCTCTCTCAAGATGTGGAAGACCATGAAGATGGTCATGGGGGAGGGCAGAGCTAGTGCTTGTCCTTACTCTCCTCCCTCCCATTATTTTTTAAAGCAGAACACCTGACTAGGGCTGAAGTTTAATTTAAAATTGTAATACCCCACATCTGCAACTCTAATACATTACCACTCTAAGTGATTTACAAAGTAGTCAAGTAACAGTTTAATAAACCCAATAAACATTAAAACTTCATAAGGAATAATAAGTTAACCATATTTTCATAAAGGTACTAAACAAACACAGGTCCTTAAAAAAATCAACATCCCATATTAAAAGCCTTCCAATATAAGATGGCATTATAGCTTCTTTGGAATAACTATAAGGTCAGACTTAGACTACAACTGTAATTGATTCCAACAAACTGGAATCACTATGGAGAAGGCTCTACACTTGTATAAATGCAGGAGCTGTTTAAAAATGGAAGAAACAACTCCTTGAATTGCATTCAGAGGATAAGAGAGAGCCAGGATGAATTGTTAGAAGGCAGATGGCTGCATCCAACATCATCTGCAGCTTTCAAATATTTTCCCAGAGTATCCCTATATAATTTGTCTTGGAGCAAAAGCCTCTTGCCTAGAACCCATATCACCACAGTGATGACACTGGGTTGCATTTCAGTCAAGCCCTGTCTTGTTATGATCGCTTTTGGAATTAGATGGGATCCACAGTGGATTCCTGTGTGAACCCCTCCCCCATTCCATTTTGCATCGAATGTGGCAGCATATCTAAAATCAGAGCAAACTGGCACACAATAGCCATCTGTGTGGAGGCCACTTTTAAATTAATCCTGAGGGAAGTTGACTACAGCAAACCACTTGGGTGTGTCACTTCACTAGGGGATCTGGTGATTTCCTAGGGATGTAAGAAAGTCACTAACCTTTTCGAAGGGTGACGTTCACGGTGGGGGGGAGGCGCTCTGCCCCTCCCCCCAAAATTCTCTCCAGCCGGCTCCGCTCCGCAGAGATTCCGCAGAGGCTGCCCGCCGGGGCCGCCCATAGCCGGACATCTGGCCGCTGGGCTGCCTGCAGGGACGCAAATGGCGGCTGCCATAGCCGCCGCCATTTGCATCCCTGTATTTTGCCGTGATAGGCTACGTAAATATTTACTTAGCCTATCACAGCAAAAAAACAAAACAGCGAACGCAAATGGCGGCGGCTACGGCGGCCACCATTTGCGTTCCCTTTTTTTTTTTTTTTGCCTTTTTAGCCTACGTAAATATTTACGTAGGCTATTATGGCAAAAAAAAAGGAAACGCAAATGGCAACCGCCGTAGCTGCCGCCATTTGCATTCGCTGTTTTGTTTTGGTTTTTTGCCATGATAGGCTACGTAATTATTTACGTAGCCTATCACAGCTATAATGAGAAAGTGCTCCATTTCGCGCCCCTTTCGTGGGGGGGTGGGGAGCTTCGTTCCGCCACAGATTTTGGGGGGCCGAATGCACTGGCATTCAGCCTCACCGAGATCCATAGTGGAATTCTCTGACATCCCTATGATTTCCTCACACAAGTGATTAGAGATGCAGGCAAACTTCTCTTAGCGCAGGCTTGGAAGAGAATTTCAGGGAACATAAAAGCCCTCCTGAAAGGACAAGCAGACTTTCCAAGACCTTGAATTCTTTCTTATCAAGTTCAGATTAAAACTGAGCCTGAAAGAACAGCAGACTTCCCTTCCTTCCAGCCCCTCCCAAACAAACTCTCTCCTTTCTTTTCCAGTCTGGTGGTAACAACAGTAGCAACGACAGGGTGTGGGACAGGGCATCGCATCCCCCTTCTCTCCTCGGCCTGGTGTGCTGTGGAAGAAAGGCACAGTGGCCTTTGGGAGTTGTTGTTTTCCCATTCCAGTAGCCTTTGGGAAATCTACAAGTTTCAAAAGCCAACTTGCATTTCATTGTGGCATATTGTTTCACGGCACACCATAGTGTCAGAGAAGGCAGGGAGAATGGAGAGACCTCCCTGCTCCCTGCACTCTCTGCTGCTGTTCCTGCTGCTCCTGGACTGGTAGGTAAAGAAACAAGGAAGTGTGTCTTGGGGGAGCTGGCAGGAAGGATGTAGAGCTGGAGAGGAGGGGAGAGGATCATTTTTTGAACCTCATATTGGGCTGGAAAATTAGTCCTTTCTGATTTAGTTTTTTTAAGGATTCAGATAATGTTTGACTTAATCCAAGGTGAGCTGGGGAGGGCTTGCCCATTTCTAAAAACAATGGAACAGGTGGTACATATTTTTTTTCTTTATGATCTCCCCTCCCCTCCCCCTGCCCCACACCCACCCCCTCCCCCAAACACACACACACCACCACCACACACTAAAATGGAGGGGGGACCAATTTTTGTCCCCATGACTTCAATTGTTCTAGAAATGTTACATCTCTCATTTAGAGGCTATTGACTTAAGCCAGTCTGTTTCATGTTGAGGAATAAATCAAAACAAACCAACAACAAAGACAAGACTCTGAGGAATGAATTGGAAAATATTGCACCTGCATTAAGAGCCTTGTTATTTAGCTTTAATAGCATTTCAGTTTTATGGTTCACTCAACTGAGCAGCATGACTTATTGATGATCCCACCCCCTTTATTTTATTTTTTGTTAGGAAAGGTTTAGAACTGGCAAACCCTTTGGGATGCTCTTCCTCTTCAGAATATGTAGAACTTTATCATTGTTTAGCCAAATTGATTCATTCTTTTCAATTATTTCAATTATTTTTATTTTCTAGCATTCAGAATCAGATAGGAAACATCAATTCATTTGTAAAAAGAAAAAGAAACTTGAGCATGAAGAGACTCAACTTTTTAAACCAAAGTACATTGAGCTTTTATTTTACAAGCTCTGTGTCCTGATTTTTACAAGATTCAAGTTCCATAAGGACCCCCTCCCCTACTTTACCATCATACCAAGAATTCCCAATTTAACTTACAGCAGCCTTCTCCACTCATCTAAGGGGGAAATTTCACACATAAGTTCCATATGTTCTCTTTAGCCTGGAGGAAAGTTATAAGGTGGTATACATGAAAGCGCGGTATAGAAATGAAATAAATAAATAAATACATGTTGCTGATTATTTATTTTATGTAAAATATTTATACACAACCTAGACTGGAGGGCTGGTATGAGGAGGTTGCTGTGGTCCATAGAAGTTCCACCTTGCTCACCAGGAAATCTCTCCACCATAGGAAAGTTTGACTGGGTGGGTCCAGGAAGTGGTCAATGCATCTTTACTTGAGGGCGTCGTGCCAGCTACCTTTAAAGAAGATATTGTATGACCACTCCTGAAAAAGCTCTTCCTGGACCCAGAGCTTTATGACAACTACGGGCTAGTTGCAAATGTCCCCTTTCGGGGCAAGGTGCTTGAAAGAGTGGTAGTGGCACAGCTGCAGATACTCTTGGAGGATACAGAATATCTAGGCCTATTTCAATTTAGGCATGGTCTCAAGATGGAATCAGCCTTGGTTGCTAGATGACCCTTATCAAGAAAGAGACAGGGGGAATGTGACCCTGTTGCTTCTCCTTGACCTCTCATCAGCTTTTGATACCATTGACAGTGGTATCCTCCTGGACCAGCTCTGTGAGGTTGGAGTAGGGGCCACTTTATTGCAGTGGTTCTGCTCCTACATGTGGCATCAGTTCCAAAGAGTGGCATTGGAGGATTGTGTCTCAGCTCCTTGGCAACTGTTCTGTGGAGTAACCCAGGGCATGATCCTGTCACCTATGTTTTGTACCATCTATGTGAAACCATTGGATGTGGTCATTATGGGATTTGGTGCAAGGGGTCATCAGTACATGGATGGCACCCAGTTCAGTTTCTGTTAGATCTGAGTGAAGTGTGGCTGCGCATGACCTGGACTGGTGCCTAGAACAATGCCTTGGGTTCCTTAAGGAGGAAAAAAGGTGGGATATAAATGAATGAATGAATGAATGAATGAAAATGAATGAATGAATGAATGAATGAATGAATGAATGAATGAATGCAGTGGTGGGCTGGATGAGGGCTAACTAACTGAAACTAGGTCGGTCCAAAATAAAATCTCCCTCATCCATGATTTGATGGTGGATGAGGGGGCTGACCTGGTATGTATTACTGAGATCTGGGTGGGGGAACTGGGAGGGGTTACTCTTTCCCAGCTGTGCCCTCCTGGGTACTCAGTGCAGCACCAACACCGACTCGAGGGTCGGGAAGGGGGGGGGTTGCCATGGTCTATAGGAATTCAATCCCTCTCTCCAGGCTTCCTGCTCATTCAAGTGCAGATTTTGAGTGCTTGTACCTTGTGTTGGGTACCTGGGACAGATTAGGGATTCTGTTGGTGTACCGCCCACCCCGCTGCCCATCAGACTCCCTGCCTGAGCTGACAGAGGTGGTCTCAGACTTGGTGTTGAGGACCCCTAGGATGATGGTCCTGGGGGATCTCAACTTCCATGCTGAGGCTGCTCTGGGGTGGCTCAGGACTTCATGGCCACCATGACAACCATGGGGCTGTCCCAACATGTCATGTAAACACATGTAAAAGGATACATGCTTGATCTGGCTTTCTCAACTGGGCAGGAGGATGGTGATCTGAAAGTGGAGGAATTAACATCTACCTTTGTCATGGTCAGATCACTTCCTGTTGAGGTTTAGACTCTTGGCAGCCTTCCCCTTCTGCAAGGGTGGGGGGCCTACTAAAATGGTCCGCCCCCAGAGGCTAATGGATTCCAATGGATTCCAGAGGGCTCTGGGGGATGCCGGTATGGCTGGTGGAGATGACTCAGGAGGTTGACATGATTGTGCCCAGGCACCCTCTCCCTCTGAGCAGAGCCCAGCCAGCTCCTTGGTATATACCTGAGCTGAGGGCAATGAAGCAAGAGGGGAAATGGCTAGAACACAGGTGGAGGAAAAATCATGCTGAGTCTGACTGAACACAGGTAAGAGCTCACTATCAAGCCTTCTCTGTGGCGGTGAGGGTGGCAAAGAGACAGTTCTTTTCCACCAGGCCACCAGCATTGCATCTTCTCAGTGTCGCCCAGCAGAGCTTTTCTGAGTGGTTCACAGCTTGTTACATTCTGGGCTAGGGAGAGAGACTGTGGAACCCTCGGTTGCACACTGTGATGAGTTTGCATGCATGGCACTTTGAAGATAACGTCACTCAGATTTGCCATGAATTGGACACCACGATTAATGCAGTTCCATTGGTAGAGGCGTTCAGAGCAGTTTTGTTGGATTAGTTTCAGTTATTGAGGCCTGAGGATGCAGACAAGGTGTCTGGCCAAGTCCGATCGACCACTTGTGTGCTTGAGCATTGCCCTTCATGGCTTATTAAATTTTTTTTATTAAATCAAACAAGGAGGGGATGTCTGGCTGGGTCCAGGAGGTTGTAAATTCTTCCTTGAGAGAGGGAGTGGTGCCGGCTGCTTTAAAAGAGGTGGTAATTAGACCACTCCTGAAAAAGCCGAACCTTGACCTGGAGGATATTAACAATTATAGGCCAGTGGCCAACATCCCTTTCTTGGGCAAGATGTTTGAGTGGGTGGTTGTAGGACAGCTTCAGGCACTCTTGAATGAAATGGATTATCTAGATCCATCTCAATCGGGCTTCAGGCCTGGTTTTGGAATGGAAACTGCCTTGGTCACCCTGTGGGATGACCTCTGCTGGGACAGGGACAGGGGGAGTGCGACCCTGTTGATTTTCCTGGACCTCTCAACAGCTTTTGATACCATCAACCATGGTATCCTTCTGGATAGGTTGTCTGGGAGTTGGGAGTTGGGATACGGTTGGGAGTTGGAGGCACTGCACTACAGTGGCTCCGCTCCTACTTGGATGGCCGACTCCAGAAGGTGGTGCTGGGGGATTATTGCTCTGTGCCATGGCAATTGTGCCATGGGGTTCCACAGGGGTCTATTTTATCCCCCATGCTGTTTAACATCTACATGAAACTGCTGGGGGAAGTTATCCAGAGGTGTGGGCTGAGGTGCCATCAATATGCGGATGATACCCAGCTCTACCTCTCTTTTTTATCAAACCAAGGTGAGGCAGTGGCTGTTCTGAATCAGTGCCTAGGCACGGTAATGGACTGGATGAGGGCCAATAAACTGAAACTCAATCCAGAGTCCAGACAAGACAGAGGTACTGTTAGTGGGTGGTTCGTCTGCCCGGCTAGGTGATATTCAACCTGTTCTGGAGGGGATTGCACTCCGCCTAAAGGATCAGGTTTGTAGTTTGGGGGTGTTCTTGGATCCAGAACTGTCACTTGAGGCACAGGTGAACTCAGTGGCACGGAGCACTTTTTATCAGCTTAGGCTGGTATACCAACTACGCCCTTATCTGGACAGAGATAGCCTAGCTACAGTTATCCATGCTCTGATAACTTCTCGTCTGGATTACTGCAATGCGTTATACATGGGGCTGCCTTTGAAAATGGTCCAGAAACTACAGCTGGTCTAAAATAGGGCAGCAACATTGTTAACAGGGACTGGCCAACGAGCTCATATTATGCCAGTACTTTTCCAGCTGCACTGGCTGCCAGTCCATTTCCAGGCCCAATTCAAAGTGCTGGTATTAACATTCAAAGCCCTTAATGGCTTGGGGCCAGGTTACCTGAAGGATCACCTCCTCCCATATGTGCCTGCCTGGATCTTAAGATCATCCTCAGCGGCCCTTCTCTGTGAGCCCCTGCCAAAGGAAGTGAGGTGGGTGGCTACTAGGAGGAGGGCTTTTTCTGTCGTGGCACCCTAGCTGTGGAATGAGCTCCCTAGTAGGGATGTACGAAAGTCACTTACCTTTTTGCAGATTCTGTTCATGGGGGGGGAGGCGTTCTATCCCTCCCCCCGGAATCCTCGACGGGGGGGAGGCGATCCGGCCCTCTCCCCTGGAATCCTCGATGGCTGGATGTGCTCCGTGGCGGCTCCGCTGAGCAGCCAGCCAGCCAGGCCCAGGCCAGGGCCATCCACTGCTGGATTTCCAGCCACGGAGGGCTCTGGGTAAAAAAAAAAAAAAAAAAAGCGTACGTAAATGGCGGTGGCTATGGCCGCCACCATTTGCGTTCCTTATTTTTCGCCGTCTTAGTCTACATAAATATTTACATAGACTAAGATGAAGACAAGAAAGGGGAATGCAAATAGCATACTGGGTGCTATTTGTGTTCCCCTTTCTTGTCTTCATCTTAGTCTACGTAAATATTTACATAGACTAAGACAGCAAAAAATAAGGAACGCAAATGGCGGCGGCCATAGCCGCTGCCATTTGCATACGCATTGTTTGTTTTTTTAACCCAGCCGTGATAGGCTACGTAAGTCTTTACGTAGCCTATCACTGATGTAAAAAAAAAAAAGACGCGACTGCAAATGGCGGTGGCGGCAGCCGGTCGGAAGACCAGCCGCCGCCGCTGCAGCCGCCGCCATCCAGAACATCTGCCCCAGGTAAGTCTCATCCCGGGGGGGATCCGCGGGGGGTGGCAGGCCGTTCCGCCATGGATTTCGGGAACCCAAATGCACTGGCATTCGGCCTCACTAAGATCCGTGGCAGAATTCTCTGACATCCCCACTCCCTAGTGAGGTTCACCTGGCACCTACAGTGTATTCTTTCTGGCACCAGTTTTTTATTTTTCCAGGCATTTTAGCATTTGAGCTTTCTAGACTTTTAGTTTTGCTGTTTTAAATCTGTATTTTAAATCACTGCATTGCTGCTAGGTTTTATTCTGGTTTTATTCTAGTTGTATTGTTATACTGTGGTTTTAACATTTTACATATTTTATATTGTTTTATTGTGTGCTCTTTGGTTTTAATTTTTGTGAACCGCCCGGAGAGCTTTGGCTATTGGGTGGTATATAAATGAAATACATACATATATAAATATTGACTCCTCATAAGACAGGGACTCTGTGGATGGGCAGATCCTGGACCCAGGAGTTGAGTAATTTATCTGTCCTGCATGGACAGGGACATAGCCTGCTGGTGTCTTGGATTCATTTTGGTCACTGAAGACCCAACTAGCCTTGGTGGCATAGAGCACCTATAACAAGCTTTGGCTGGTATGACAGCTAAGACCATTACAGATCCGACATCGCATGGCCCCAGTGATCTATGCATTGGTAATCTCAAGACTAGACTATTGTAATGCCTGTTACTGCCCTTAAGATTGGTTTGGAAGATGCAGCTGGTGCAGAATGAGGTAGCTAGGATGCTCAGTGAAGTTTCCTACCACACACATGTAATAATAATAATAATAATAATAATAATAGATTTATATACTACTTACCATATTTTAAAAAAATATCTCTAAGCAATTTACAGAGGAAGTTCATTAAAATACATTAAAATATCACTCCTGTGCCGAAAGTTCAGCACTGGCTGCCTGTTAGCTACCATGCCATGTTCAAGGTGTTACTGCTTGTGTATAATGCCCTAAACAGCTCAGGACCAGGTTATCTAAGAAGCATTCTTCTTCTATATAGGTATTTATTTCTGAGGGAGAGACCTTGCTTACCATACCATAGCTTAGGGATGTACAGATTGTGTAAAATCCATTCCATCTGGATTTCATAGGTCCATCGCCTTTTGTTCCATCATCTACTCATCGGTGGTATTGGATTTTTGTTTTGTCTCCAGATTTGTGCAAATTCACCCGTGCAGAAATGTGCACATTCCCACAAAATGCACATATCTCCCTCAAATGTGCATTTTCATGCTTTAGCCTATGGAGGAAATGTACATTTTTGGATGTTTTTTTTTTAATGGGTATTTTTCTATGATGAAATTTGTGCAAAATTCCCAAAGTTTAGAAAAAGTGGTCTGCAAGTCCAGGGGAAAAACTAGTCTGCTGCGGAATCTGTGGGTCAGATTCATAAAAATCCAAACTCATTTGGTTCCATTGCGGATTTTTCCAATATACCTACCACGGCCTTCTGATGCTCACTTGGTCATGGTGCAAGGGAGGGCCTCTTCTATTTTGGTTCTCATGATATGGGATGACCTCCCCATCAAGATCAGGTGGGGTTCTAGTGTGGCTTGTTTCCACTGACACCTAAAGACATATCTGTTTGCACAGGCATTTTCCTGACCATAAGTATTGCCAGGTAGCCCTGGTTATTTTAATGATATATTTTAATGTTCTTAATTTCTAATTGTTTTCTTAATTTGTTTTATTTGATGTTGTTATGATTTTACTTTGTGAACTGCTTTGGGATTTTTTTAAAAAGGAAAACAGTATATACATTTTCTGAAGAAAAATACTCTAGCAGCAAAGGAGTTTCCTGCGACCATTCAAATGCACAATAGAAAAACTGAATTCCAGCCCTCCACAATCAACATGTTCATGATAGGTTAGAAACTGGTTTATCATTGGTAAGAACAATAAAAACTTGTTTTATTGTTAATGTATCACAAATATGTTGACTGTGGAGAGTTAGAGTTCAGTTCTCTATTGCTCACTTGAATGGTAGGAGTAAACTCCTTTTGTTGGATTAAAGATCTACATGGTTTTGTAGGAGAATGTGTATGTCTTTGTGAAGCTACCAGTTTATAAAATAAATACATTTATTTTGAAGACTTTTATCAATAAAAAATAATATGTTACAGTTACCTATATATTAGGATTGCTAGCTTCAGACCCTCTATGAAAGCCCAAATGACTTTAAGGCTGCAATTCTCAACTAGGGAGCAAATCCCATCACTCATGCAATAAGGATAATGTAGAAATGACTTCACAGTTGCAGGAAAAACTGGAGTCATTTGTGTCTTCAAGAGACAAAGGACCTCTCTCAAAGTCTGGGCCTAGCAGCCCTGCAACATGCACAGATGAATGTAAACATGCATTTCATCCAGATACAAACTCCCTCAACCACACACAAGTATATGCACACAAATAACTCCCACCATCATCTGAGTAAGAAGGAGGCACATAGTTGAAACGTGTATCCCTTTGAAGCATGTATCACCAACATACCAGTTTCTTCCCATCTGTCCAATATAAAATAGGTAAATCCAGGTAGCTGGACTTTAAGTATAAATCCATGTAAATATAGAAAATACGCTATCCAGATGTCTTGGACCACAATTTCCTCATCCCTGGCCATTGGCCATTCCACCTGGGGCTGATGGGAACTGTAGTCAGTGTAGAGCCAGTGTAGTGTAGTGGTGAGAGTGATGGACTGGGAGCCAGGAGATCCGGGTTCTAGTCCCCACTTGGCCATGGAAGCTCACTGGGTGACTTTGGGCCAGTCACAGACTCTCAGCCCAACCTACCTCACAGGGTTGTTGTTGTGAGGATACAACGGTGAGGAGGAGGATAATGTAAGCCGCCTTGAGTTCCTTGCGAGAGGGAGAAAGGCGGGGTATAAATGCAATAAATAAATAAATAAATAAATAAATAGTCCAAAACATCTGAAGGGCACCAGTCTGGATAAGGCTGATTTAATATTCAGTTATTTCCAGTCAATGTCTCCTTAGATTCTGTATGCACCATAACTACATCTTATAGATGCCAAACAGAGCACATACTTGCTTATCTGCAACATCAGGAAGTTTCCAAGCTTCATAGACTTCTTTCTGAAACAAACCTCCCAAAAGTTAGAACATTTTATGGTTGATGTCTCCAAGGTGGAAGAGGAACCAAAATGTTTCCTATCCATCCATGAAACTTGGCTCTCCAATGCCAAGTTACTGGAATTTCTCTTGGCCACCTCCTAGGGTGGTCAGGTGTCCTCTTTTACAAAGGACAGTCTTCTCTTCGAAGGGATGCCTATCCATTCCCAGTTTAAAGACAAAGAACCATAAGAATGGTTTTCCATCAACAGTTAGCACCTGAACAGCTGACTGAACTAGTAGACATGCCGGGCACTAGTCACAGTCTTCCACACTATGGTGAAATTTGCTGTATTTCTAATTAAATTATAGTAATTATTTCTAAATGTGCGTATATGCAGATTTTATACAAATTACTGACCTATTTTTTGGTGATGCATTTTCACTTTTTTGATGATTCGTAAGTGCCCACCCTACTTCCATCCATTTTTCTCCCATTAATTCTAGGCACTCAGATCTGGAAATCTATGTTGGGGTGTGTGTGTGTGTGTGTGTGTGTGTGTGTTAAAAAGAGTCATTCATAAAGATATACATCACAAGGGGAGTGTGATTCCATTCCTGCGGCATATGCAAAACTTCCATCAACAGCAACGGGACCATAATTGCAACGAATGAACCTAAAATGCCTTTATTTTGTGCATCCACTCATTAACAGAGCCTTCTTTTAGAAAGACAGTATATAAGGAAACAGGGAAATTCTTCACAGCAAACTACCTAGGAGCAAAATATGTCGCATTAGTTCCTTGTAGTTTCCTTGCAATGTTTTGTTTTCCTGTCATATAGCCGCTAACTGTGTTTTTACTTACCCCTTCACTTGCCAATGTTACAGTAACTAGAAGTGATCTACAGTGGTGCTAGGCTAGCAGAGTCTCTACTGTGAGCATGATTTTGTGATTTTAATACAGGTTTAGAAGTATCAAAAGCTGGCCTTGATGTAATTATTTATCAGTTTTGTATCCCTAACCTCTGTTGCAAAATCCATGGAACACATGGCTTTTCCCCATGTACTAGTGCAGGTTTGTAATCCTCAGTTAAAACACAACTTCTCTTAGCAAACATTCTGTTAGGGAATCTCCGTCACCAGGGTTCTTGAACAATTGGCATTGATTCACTGCCAGCAGTCTTAATACTGCCTGCAAACATGAACACTTGAAACATGCACCTGTTGTCCACATGAACATACAGAAATAAATACAAAAAAGGGAAGCTTTTATGGAATTATGCTCCTTGTATTTTCATTGTCCACGTCCTGGAGCTATTTAACACATTTCCACATATTGCTCCTATTAAAACTGTCATGAATTGAGTTACTTGGCATTTGGCTTTAGCTAGTTCCCAAACTCTGCTTCTTTTTTCAAATCATTTTGTTCCTATTACATCAGTAGTTCACAAGTATATACTCATTGCATGCCATATTATTATTCCCTCACAAGGCCTCTCTCTTTGCTTTGGCAGCATCGAGAATTTGTGCAAAATTTATTCTAGATAATGCAGTTGACTGTTCTGGGGATGCCTTGATTTAATGGTTTCTTTATCTGTCTTAACTCTCATATTATAATTATCCATTTAAATATGGAAGCAGTTTAATTTAAATTAATTTAAGGGTGCAATCCTAACTAGATAGGTGGCCACCTCTGACCTTGGAGGTGACCACCTATCCAAAGCAAGGCAGGAGAGGCACGGGAGGGGGATCATTCCCTCCGCCCCTCTCCTGCCTTGCTATTTTTCACTAGACAGCCATTTTAGGCTGTCAAGCGACCGGGAGGGGGGGCGACCGGGAGAGGAAGCTGCTGTACAACACATTGGATGTGTTCCACTCTCCCCACCCCAGAACACCCCCCAGAATGCCCCTTTTCAGTCACTCCACACTCCTCTTCCAAGCACGGAGGATGGGGCTTCTCTGTGCTGCCTCTGAGGTAGCACAGACGAGGGGGGTGGTCAGTTTTCCGGGAACTCGAGCGTGGGCTCTGAGGTTGGTTCCCAGAAATGAGCATATCCTATGGCCCTCTAGGCAGTGTCTAGTGGCCATAGGATTGCTCCCTTAATTAATTTTAAATAATGTATTGCAAATCTATTTTAATGTTGACCATTTTAGATTTTGATTTTCTGCTGTAGTTATCTTAATTTGTTCTAGCTGCTTTATATATGTGAATGGCCTATGGCCACAAGAATAAAGCAAACAAGCTGTTACTATTCCTAGGATCAATATCCCATCCACCTTTTCACTGAGGGTCAAAACAGACATTGCTTTAAGTCTGTGTCTAGCAGCTATGTCCATTTTCCATTTTTACTCTAGAATAGGTACAAGAGCCCCAATCTGGACAGGCACCCTAGTGTGAGGGGCAGCTTTTAAGATCTTGATCAGAACCCCTGTGCCTCCTCTAGATTAAAGATGAACAAAAGTTGGAGCTGCTAGCCACAGAGTTAAAGTTTTATCTGTTTGGGGACTCAGCTAAGCAGTTAGGAAGAGTATTTTTGTGTATGCCTCAGCTGCTTTCCTGTGTGGGATTTCCCTCTTCCTTTCATACCAGCTGCTTCTCTTTTAAGTATGCACTTTACATACAGGTTAAAAGCCATTATCCCATGAATACCATGCCAAAATAATATTCATCAGGAGAGGATGAACAAACAAGCACTCCTCCATAGTATTGACTCATTCAAAGTACATAGTTTATCACTGGCCACTTGGCCTTGTATGAATGCTGTCATGTCTTACTGCATTTTGCAGGAGCGGCGCTTTATGGCAGAATGCTTCATGTCAACACTACTGCATTGCAGCAGTTTTGCAGCAGTTTTGCAGCCCTTGGATTCTGCAAGATGCACACTTGGGGGGCGGGGGGGACTTACACATCACCAAGAAAATGACAGAGATTTGCATGAAATTTGCATATGAAGATTTATGGATGGATGGAAATTTAGAAAGAATGGCAATAATTTAAATAGAAATACAATAAGCTCACCATAGTGGGGCTGATGGGAAACTTCAAGGTCCCTGCTCTCACTTCTTATGCTTCTTTATCTTTAAACCAGACTTTGGACAGCCCTTCAGAGGATTGTCCTCTGACAACCCTTCAAATAGAGGTCTGTCTTCTGTAGAGTGGGGCACATGGCCACCTGATGCACACGGCATTCAGAAAGTAGTCAGTCCCATTTGCCTCCTGAAGAACAAAGGAGGAGGTAGGCCTCATATCAAACAAGCTGAGATAAGATGAGAAATAAAAACATAAGAGCCATGCTGGATCAGACCAAGGGTCCATCTAGTCCAGCATTCTGTTCACACAGTGGCCAACCAGCTATCCATGGAAACCCACAAGCAGGACATGAGTGCAATACCACCCTCCCACCTACGTTCCCCAGCAACTGTTGTACATAAGCATTCTGCCTCTGATATTGGAGGTAGCATATAGCCATCAGGACTAGTAGCCTTTGATAGCCTTCTCCTCCAGGAATTATCCCATGAATAATTTTTATCCCCCTTTTAAAAGCCAACCAAGTGGTGGACATCATTACATCTTGTTGTTGTATTGCACCAGTTTTGGATTTTCCAAACAGTTGTACCAATAAATATTTCATCAGAAAGCACTGGAGGGCCTCAGACTGTTCTGCTGTTCCCACAACACCATACGTGAAATGCTCAAAAAAAATTTTTAGAGCAAAGTAGCACTTGTGTGAAACTCAGGGCATTGTGGTGACTTTACATCCTTATTTCCAGTCTGTTCTGTAGGCTAAAGGTGAAAGAAGAAACTATGACACCTTTTCCTGCTCTTCTAGTACATATTTCTTGGAAATATTCTATAAAGACAATTCATTTTCTGGTCTGCTTTTTATTGGTAGCAAACTGTGGTGTAATATTGGGGGGATGGTAGTGTGTGGTCTGGCTGGCTGGCTAATGTCTACATGGCCTGGTTTGTGGCTGAAAGTAATTGGGATTCCATTCACTTTCATCATTGGTTTTGGTCCCCTGGGTTGAGGTATTGTTACTCTCATTGCTCTAATTACTCCTTTGACCAACCTCTCCATCTCTTGAGTGGGTAGAAATCACAAACAAGGAGCAGGATCGCCTTGTACCAGCCTTCCCCAACCTAGTGTCCTCCAGATGTGTTGGACTACAACTCCCAGCATCCCCATCCAGCCACAAACTGTCCTGAGAATTTACATCCCATTAAAAGTGTGAATTTTGCTTTTGCTTTTAGTTTGGTGGCCACAAAGGAAACAGACAGTGCAAGATCTCGTAGCACATCAATGTCTCCATCGGATTTCCTGGATAAATTAATGGGTAGGATGTCTGGCTACGATGCAAGAATCCGGCCAAACTTCAAAGGTAAATTCATCTCCCAGGTATCCATTTGACAATAACATTTTCATTTGTGCACAGAGATGCTTCGAGTAAAATTATTTTGGAAGCGAGAGATATACACATTTAGCTAACAATCTGGAAGGTGGCATTGATCTTTTACACTTCAACAAAAACCTGTTTTTCTGGTCTGTTGCAATTTCTGGACAATTTGCAGTGCCAAAGTTCAGTTAGAGTGCAGAGGATTCTTATAACATTTGTGGATGACAGAAACATAGTAGAAGCTGGATACCTACAAGAAAAACACAAGATGTTCATAGCAAAGGTTTTGTTTGAAAAGCAGTGTTCTTTCAAGTAACAAACAGTGAATATGTCGACCAAAATAATAAGCACTAAGGAATTTTGCATGTTATCGATGCCATACAATTCTGCAATATGCCTGATCCTAAGGATCAAACTAGATATGAGAGCTGTGTCACACAGATGGGGCGGGGGGGGGGTCAAGGCAAGGTTGTTTTCCAACCTCCTGACCTTGTCCTGGCCAGTCTCAAACCCTCACAAAAGCCAGGTAGCTAAAACAACAAAGAGTCTTGTTACACCTTAAACATTTACACATTTCTTATGGGTATGTCTCACTGCTGACACTAGTCTTACTGTTCAGACCATCAGGATGGTCTTAGCCACCCATGAAAAGATACATTACACCAAATTAGTAAAAGAAAATAAATTTCAATTAATATGGGGAAATGTTCTTGAATTATCTACAGGGTAATATGATCCACCACAAGGCCAGCAAAGAGATGCGCATGACACATTATTTATCTTTCTTTTTTCTATGTAACTATTCATTCATCCAGTCTTTGCTTAATGAATTTACTTATGTACATGAAACCTCTGCTCTTTAAATGCAGGGTGATATAAAGAAAGGAGAGGAAAACCTAAAGAGGAGAGAATGGGGACAGAGGGTAGAAGGGAGTGAGGGTTTACTGTTTGTATTGTATTAGAAAATGGAAAAACCCTAATAAGCTGTTAATAATAAAACAACCCCCACTCAAACCATATTATCTGGTTATTGGTATTAACAAGCATAACCAAAGCAGTTAGCTAGGAGTAGTCACAGGGTGAAAACCAATGCACCATGTTGTTGTTTATTCATTCATTCCGACTCTTCGTGACTTCATGGACCAGCCCACGCCAGAGCTTCCTGTCAGCTGTCGCCACCCCCAGCTCACCCAAGGTCGAGCCCGTCACCTCCAGAATATCATCCATCCACCTTGCCCTTGGTCGGCCCCTCTTCCTTTTGCCTTCCACTTTCCCTAGCATCAGCATCTTCTCCAGGGTATCCTGTCTTCTCATGATGTGGCCAAAGTACTTCAGTTTTGCCTTTCATATCATTCCCTCAAGTGAGCTGTCTGGCTTTATTTCCTGGAGTATGGACTGGTTTGATCTTCTTGCAGTCCAAATTTTCCTCCAGCAGCACAGTTCAAAAGCATCTATCTTCCTTCGCTCAGCCTTCCTTATGGTCCAGCTCTCGCAGCCATAGGTTACTACGGGGAATACCATTGCTTTAACTATGCGGACCTTTGTTGTCAGTGTGATGTCTCTGCTCTTCGCTATTTTATCAAGATTTGTCATTGCTCTCCTCCCAAGAAGTAAACGTCTTCTGATTTCCTGGCTGCAGTCAGCATCTGCAGTAATCTTTGCGCCTAGAAAGACAAAGTCTGTCACTGCCTCCACATTTTCTCCTTCTATTTGCCAGTTATCTATCAGTCAAGGTGGTTGCCATAATCTTGGTTTTTTGAGGTTTAACTGCAACCCAGCTTTTGTTTTGCACTTTCTTCTTTCACCTTCGTCATGAGGTGAATGCACCATATTGCACTGAAAAAGAACATTCATTTATTTGAAAGGAAATCAAAGATTCCCTTTCATTTAAACAGAAAAGAGTGAAAGTATAACAGGCAACAAACTTTAAAAAGAGACATACAAGATTCCGTAGGCAAATTCCATTCTACCCTGCCTGGCAAAGTTGGCATAACATGCATGGTCTCCAAAACTTACATTGTTCCAAGAATCATTTTGGTTCAAGCAGTTGGATGCCAGAGGTTTGGTAAGATGACCAAATGCAGAGCTATTAGGACTAAAATGTCCTCTGCCACACAGCTCAGAACATCCTGGGAAGTGAAAGCAATTGTTAACATAAGACTCCAAACAAATCTGAAAAGGTGTTCATAGTTCTCACTGAGATTGTATACTTGCACCAGGACTGTACTACTTCATACTGTAGGTCAGTAGGTCAACCCTACGGCTGCATACGGCCCTTGATGTAATATCATGTGGTTCTTGGCCTGATTTCAAAAGACCTCTGAAAGCAATCCGACCTCGGGCAAGAGTGACCTGTCCCTTCCCAGCAGCCCACTGTGGAGAAGGAGAGAGAGAAAAACAGAGAAGGTGCTGTCAGGACGAGAGACTGAGGGGTTGGCAGAGAGGGGGTGGGAGGATGGCAGAAAGAGAAAGAAAAGGGGTGGGCCCATCCACCTTTGGCTCTGACCCAGCCCAACACTGGCTTCATTCCAGAATCTGGCCCCTACCAGAATGTGGCCATCGACACAGAAAAAGGTTGCCCAGCCCTGTTGTGGGTGCACCTGATTGTACCTCTTGCTTCAAAAATATAAAAAATAATTACATGTAGAAAACTTTTGCCTGACGTCTGGTAGGAAGCCTGACATATTTGAGGCAGGAAGTGGCTTTATTTTGTAGAAGGTTTGCTTGTGATAGCTCACTCTTGCCCCCTACCAAGAGGGCAAAAAGAGAGGAAGGAATGGAAGTCATCTTTCCAAGTAGATGGTGAGAGAAAAGAGAATTATTGCAAATAATATTATTAAATATTACTTGAAATCAGGGCTGAACCATAACATTGTGCTGCCTCAGGTGGAGCAGCAAATGGTTCCCCATCCAGTTTCATTGTATCCAAAGCCAACCAAATTATTTTTGGCACCTGAGGCAGAAAATCCCACAAACACCTTCCATGGCAGTAAAAACATTACTAACAGAAGCCCTACTGATTTCAGTGGATCTACTTTAAGTATGACTAAGACCATATATCAACCCAATAATAAGAAGTTAATAACTATTTGCTCCCTTTTCATGACACCAAAAGCTGCTACCTGAGGCAGTCACCTCCCTCTGCTTAATTGTACAGCTGCCCCTTATTGCAAGAAAAATAAGAACAGCAACAACTCTATTCAGAGTTAAACCCATCACTGGCAAATAGCACATGACATGGCAAACCTACTCTTCCAATATGCATACACACAGGAAGTGAAATGGTGAATTGGCAAAGAGTATTTTGACATAACGGGTAGTATCCAATACTTCCACTGTACCTCTGTGTGTTCTGTTGCACTGGCGTGATGCACTGTGGCAGTAACAGGAACTAGTGCTTCCTAAAGGAACCCCAGAAATGCTTGTTTCCAGAACTGGACCCATCAGTCCACTGACCTCCCCTTTTCCAGAAATTAGTGTTTCAACTCATTTCCAATTGCTTCGGGAAATGCTAGGTTCCCATTGTGCTAGTGGTAGGTGCTGCTACCATGTGGGCAGCACTGGATACTGCCCTCTGTTTCCTTGTGGAATCTAAGCAGGGAAAGAAAAAGAGAAAATAGAAGTTTAAATCTTCCCTGGATGACTGCACCTTCCTATTCATGCCCATTCCACAATTTAATAATCTTTTCTAATTATTAACATTGTTTTGAGTTAAGCAGTAAAACATGTATGTGCAGGCTGGTAGTACCCACAAAATGGCTACTAGATGGAGGTGTTGTTGTTGGTTTTTTTATCATTCCACATAGTGACCCAGTGAGTTTACACAGTAACATAACACCATTTCTTGCAGGAAGCCATTTGTACAAATCTCAAAACCCAAATGTTTTGCAGGGGAGTGGGCTGAATTCCTCCATCAGCAGAGCAGCTCAGCAAATCACTTCACACAAACAGCTTCTTAGCAATGGCAAGTAATTTAATGCAGCTTCCATAGGCAGCTGTTCCACATGTACTGATCCTCAGATAGTAGGGGTTTTTTTTTCTTGATGAGGAAAAAGAAGTAGGATGGTACATAAGTGAACTTGCACAGTTACATAAGACACATGCTTCTAATGTTACTATCCTGATGTTATGTCTGTATCATCTTCCTAACTGCTTTGTCTTCCCCACCCCTGCCATGGCTTTGTTGGTCAAGCTGTTCTCATTTGCTTACCATAGTTATTCCCATTACCACATAAACTTCAAGTTCAAACCAAGGTAAAGTCACACTCTACAGAAGATTACTCCTTCTGGCAAATAATATTAGGCAATACACTCTTTCCCATTTTTTTCTGAATCTTTTAAAGATTTCTGAAAAGGCATTAGTAGAAAGCTTAAGGCTTAGTGGTTCATTTGGTGATTGGATTGTGGTGCTTATCATGGACACTGTGCAATTACACTCATCTGGTAGGCTACAGAATGGAACAGGGCCAATGTTCAGCCATTAGTGGATTCTGCTAGATGTTTCCTAAATATCAAAAGATTGGGAGCCTCCTTTTGTCAATCACTGGGATGTGAAAAAGACGAAAACCAAATTTGACTCTTCTTTCCTCCTTCTTAAGAATGTGCTTTGCAAATCTTCTGAACAATTATGTAGCTTAAACCGTATCTTCCAAGAGTGATTCCCATTTATGGCTGAGAAGAAGCATTCCCTGCACTGCCTTTTGCAACGTTCATATGCAACTATGAGAGCAAATACAAGCAATTAGAATGTTGTATCATTTTGGACTCCTCAGCAAGATAACACAGTTCGAAAGATAAATCTAGAAATTGTTTTTGTCATCCAATCAATATAAGAATTATTCATACAAACAAATTTGATTTTAAAAATTAAAATTATTGCAAAGTCTATTAGGGGTTTGAATCAGATTCAGATAAACCCTGAAACCTGAGACAAACTGGGCAGTCAGAGAAAATCAGGATTCATCTGAACTGACGTGGGCTCCCTCAGAAACACTCCAAAGCAAGTCTGGGTACTTCTGAAGCTTTGTGAGTGATTTAGGGATTGGTAGACAGTGTATCTCCAAAAATTGATACATCCTCCCCATACTTTCCTTATAAGGCCAAGGCCAAGGTGTGGGGAGAGGGAAGTCAGTTTTGTGACTGACAATTCTAGCTTCCAATCTCAGAGAATGATTTTATGATGGCTCTCATAGTGTTTTCAGGGGGGGATGTGGAAGTAATTTATCAACTTGCTTCCAATCTGTTCTGTGCTTTTTGCTAGTTCCCACTTCTGAGCAGAAACATTAAAGAGTTGTGTGGTAGAGTTTTGGAGGGTTTTGGCTTGTATTTCTTATTCTTACCAGCACCTAAAACAGTTTCCTCCCTTCTTTTAACCAATCCCTTGCTCTATTTCATTTCCAATCCAGTTCTTTCCTAAAATCCATTTCTTAATGCTTTTGATTTATCTTGCTGTTGTTTGCATGCATCTATCTTGAAGGTTAGTTGTTAGTAGTGTTACATAGGCAGTGTCATTTCCCTTATCCCTAACTCCCACACACATCCACAGACATTTTTGTCCCTTGCTGTTTACCTTTGATTTTGATTTAAGTTCAGCATCATCTGTTTTGATCTGTGTGGGTCTCTGTAATACAAAACTTTAGTTTCTCTATTTCCTTTGTGTTGGGTGTTTTGTATTTGACTTACAAACACATAGTGTACTGAATAGTTTGCAGTATATAGTGTGCACAAGCATTTTATTATAAACGCATGAATAAAGGATTACAGATTGACTTCAGTGCCAATTGAGCAAAACACCAAACCAACACAAAAGAAGACTTAAACTGCTTTCTTTCACTTTAGTCCCTACACCTGTCCTTCTGAAATTTTTCAGGTTTCTTGCCTAGGGAGACCTCCATGGCATATCATTTTCATAGTAATTCCCCACAAAAAGCATAGAAGGATAAGCACATCTTTTGGGGAAATACCCAGAGTATACATTTTGATTTTCCATGAAAACCCTTGCACCTATTCACCTGAAATTCAGCAGGTTGCATCCCTTTAGAAGGGGCAACCATCTCTGAAAACCTCATCCATGTCTGCCTTGAAATAAAGAAGTTATAGACAAGATGTAACAGCTATTTGCACAAAACCTGGTGCCCCTTTTTGTTTGAAATTTGACAGCTTTCACACCCTCAAAGAGAGCTACTGTGCCTGCAAATTTCATCCAGTTCTGTCCAAAGACAGATTCTGATTCAGACCTGAGTTTACTTAGGTGGCTTCCTAAATGGTCTGAGCTGATTGTGAGCAGAGATAGGTTAAAGAAGATGCAGACAACAAGCTTGGGTTGAAAATTGGGCCACATTTATTGAAATAGCTGCAAAGGGGTAACTAGGACGGGCATCTAACTGTGTCAGCGGCTAGCTGGCACTTCTTGGGCTAAAACACACCCAGCCTGAGGGGTGGCAGTGATCTCGCCATCCCTCGGGACTGCCCCTTCTGGGGGAGGTAGACCTTCCAGTGTCACCCCCAACCCGGTGCCGCACAACACCTGGGTGAGTGAGTAGGGTTGGTCTCCCAGGCAACCCTTATCCCCCCGCCGAGCCGCACAACCCGTTCAGGGGGCCTCAGGCATCACCTGTCACCATAAGGTGCCTCTGCATGCACACCATCCCTGCTTTCCTGTTTTTGCCTGTCCTAGCCGCCAACTGGAATGTGACCGATGATAAAGACCATATTCCCTTACAGGACACACTCGACCCGCAAAACAGTGTGACATCGGCAAAAAAGATGCACAGTAATAGGCCAATCAAACTGTGAGCCAAAAAATTCCTACATGGCTCCCAAAAGGGCAACCAGTAAGAAACCCACACAGCTTAGGGGAGAGTGGGAGGGAGCTGCGTCGAGCCAGACAGCTGAGATTGGGAGGGGGAGCTGAGTTTAAGGCAGCTCAGCCTGCCCCTCCCTGCATGGTGGTGCCACTGGGGTGCACCAATCAGAGGCCCCTACGTCTTGTCACCCCACCCGCCCGCAATGCCCCCCCTTTCTGCCAAACAAGCTGGCGCCGGGGTGAGGGCATATCTAGCTGTTTTCTGAATCACCAAAGTGGTGTCTGAACTGAATCTTTTGGTCGGTACATGCCCCTGAAATCTATCATACAAAAATATTGTAGAACTAATTATCCATTTGACACAAACTTCATAGAATATCCATTCCAGCAACTTCATGACATATATTTAAAAGTTTTGGTCCTATATGAAGTATAAAACAACATACCTTTGAGACAGTTCATGAAGGTTTTTCAAGCACTTTCAGGCAGTCAGACTATTTTTCCATACACTTTCAATTAATTTAATTATTGCCAGGTGCACTGTTTTCTTACTATTGGCTTCCAGGTAGTAAAGCATTAGCAGCAACAAAACTGTTTATACCTTATGACAGGCTAGCTCATTACTAATAAGCTAAAAAATCTTCTCCTTTTAGCCTAAAGCAAAATGGTGGCAAGCACTCTTGTAACCCTCTAGTGATTCCACTACTTTATTCATTCAGACATAATATGATGGTTGTTCCTGGATCTTGTATTTAACAAAGTTCTTTTTCACCTCACATGTTAACTCCCATTATTATCCCAGAATGACCTTCGGTTCAATTTAATTTCCCTAGAATCAGATATGTACATATTATTAACCTCAAAATGCATTAGTATCCTTCATACTTATAAGCACTGTAGGCAATATGTAATTATTCCCATTTTACAGATATGGGTCTCAGGCTGGGATGCACAGTTCCTGAAGGCCACTCAGTGGTTGATGGCAGAATGAGTATTAAACCAGGACAGGGCTGGCCCAAAGTATTTTACTACCTGAGGCAAAGAACAAGATGGAGCCACCCTCCATTCCATGTACAAAAGCCAACTGCACTGGCAATCAAATCTTACTTCAGCACTGGCAGTAAGATATCTGTCCTGTCTGAATTGGTTCAGGGTGCTCAGAGGCGCTGAAACCAGAAAGGCATGTGCAAGAGAGGAGGATCAACACAAGATCCCTGTCCGGACAAGTCTGGTCAGATCCAACCAGGTCCAGTCAAGTGGGGTCAAGTCTGGTTTGGTGTGCTGAATAGCAAGATTAGACCAGGTAGGGACTTCCAGAACCTTGGCCAGCTCCAAGTTAGCTGAGTCTCAAACCAGGGAAACTGTTGACTCAGCAATAGTCAAAGGCTTTCTGAAGTCTTATAAAGGCCAGCAGCTTAAGCCCTGCAGTTAGCTCCACCCCCTCAGAGAAGCAGCTTGTTTCTTAAAGTGCTAAAGCTGATTTGTACTGCTGGCTCCTACAGAGTGGGGGTGGTGAAGGCTAGAATGGGGAAGTGTCCTCTGTGTCTGAGGAGTCAGGTAGAGGCACATCCTCTGGCCTGGAAGGCCCTGGCATAGCAGCAGTTGTGTTAATGGAGGGAGTCTGCCCTGCTTCTGAGTCCTCCTCAGAGTCAGAGGATGGGTCAAGGCTGGGGAATATGACAATATCCTCCACCACACCTGAGGGTAGCAGGCAAGTTTAGAGGATGCAGGACAGGCTGTGTTGCTTACACAGCTCTATCTTCCAAGAGAGGAGAATGTCTGAGAGGCTCATGAGGAACAGCTGGGTGAGGTTGCCACTGCTGCCTGAGGCAGTTGCTGCAGCCCACCTAGTGGTAGGGCCAGCCCTGAACCAGGAACTCAGCATCCTAGTGCGACCTTCTCCTTCACTCCTCCTCCCTGTAGGGAGTGTGTTAACGTGCATAATGGGCTATGAAAGGTCAAGTTAACAGAAAATTTAGTATGAACACCAGGAATTAAGTGACTGGCATGTTTGTTGTTTCATAAGAATCAGGGCTGATAAGGATACAGTGAACAAAGGGACACCAAAAGGTATAAAACAAACAAAATAGTTTATGCTATAACTAAGAAGTTAAAAACTACTGTGGAGCTTGTTTTCTCAAAAATTCAGTTTTAATCTTGCATCGCCAATACAAAACAACAGGTTTAGAAACAGAGTAAGAGCACATTACAGTGCAACCATAGTCAAGCATTTAGGGAGAGTGGTGCTGAAGACCATATGCATAACTTCCTTGTTGAAGTCAATTAGACTGAGACCTTAACTTTGTAAAATATTGACTGCATAATAGACTTGAACGACATTTAATCTGTTGAATGGTCTCATCCTTTTTTGAGAGATCCCCAGGAATATCAGATGCAAAAGCTTGACTTTGCCTATAGCTATAGTCCTCTTTCACCTGTGGACTGTCCCTGTGTTCTGATTCTTCATGAACTGAACTACTGTGCTAACAACAGTGAGCTCCTGAGCTTGGCTTTAAAGCTGGATTAAGTATCTCAGTTTTAGATTCTACCCAAAAAACACACTTGTCCATATGTCAAGTTTAGGGAAGAGTGGAAAGGAAATAAATACTTCAGGGTGTTTTTGTTAACTCCTCCTTGAGGGTCCTTCATTGTTCCTGTTGTCCTTGTTCCTAACCTTTAGATTTTCCTTCCTGCTGGATGATCGACCGAAAATCTTTTAACTGGTTACTATATAAAAGGACTATTGAAGCAATTGGAAACTAATTGTGGAATTTTATTTTTTTTAGCTGGGTTGCTGGGTTGATTTTTTTCTTCCCAGAACCCCGCAAAGGCCTCATACTGAGCTGCACACATTGGGAAAATCAGAAATTAGGCCTGAGTTACCATCTAGGTGGCCAGCCAGCTAGCTAACTGCAGTGTGCACAGGAGTGTTTCTGCTCCTCTGGGGCTGCTTTCATCCTTTGCCATCAAGTACTCAAGAAAAAGAAGAAAAATAGCCAATATGATTGTGAGTATAGCCAGTGCCTTAAAAGAGTAAAGGTTAATGTAGGATAGATATTTTTCAGATCACTCTAAGTTATCTCTATGTTTCACCCTTTAGCAATTAGCACCCAATCCTGGTCTCCTTGTCATAATAAGTGCAGAATAAACCAACTCTTACTTCTTACTGCAGGCAAGCAAACATGCTTCTTTATTGCTGGCTGGGTGGAGAACATGACTGACACTGAAGTGCAGAGCAAAGAAAAGGCCAAGTCTGACTCTAGCCCATAATTCAAAGTTCTAATATTTAACTTTTCAAGGGTCATGTTACTATACAGGCAGGGTTGTTTTTTGTTTTATGTATTTGTTTTCAGGATCACTTAAGTAATTGTGGGGTGACTGTGATCATGAAAAATCCATCCTCAGGAGAAGTCTTGAGTGAGAAGACTTGTGGGGGCTCTTCCAGATGAGACTTTTGTTGTGCACATGCCCTGCCTTCTTCACTGAATTTTTCAGAGGGACCTATTCTTAAATTTCTCCTGTTCTTAAACAAGCTGTCATTCTTTAAATGGAGGCTGTCATTGTCTGCCATGTCACAAATGAAAAAGATGATTACAAAAAATCCTGGATGTGTGTGTGTGTGTGTGTGTGTGTGTGTGAAGCACAGCTCTTGGGGTGGGGTTCACCCATTTACCCTACCTTGGCTACAGGGCTGCCCCAAATTAGAGATATTCCAGTGCTGCAGAAGGCTGTACACCCAGTGTTATGCTTGTATGCCCTCCTCTCCTATCGAAGATATAATCAGTCCCATTGATATCTCTTCAGCAGTGCAGAAGTACTATGTACACACCTCTAGATTCTGGGTCTAAGTTGGTTTTCATGCTCGCAACACCCTTTTACACAGGTGGAAGGGCATATCTGTCAGTAGAACCAGGGTACAAATACTGGATCCCCCTTGATAGATTTGATCATTGCCTTTAGCCTACCTGCTTCCCAGTCATCTTGAAAATTTGTCGGATATGTTCAAATGCACATGAAACAAATTGCTACACAATCAGGTTTTAGAAGATTTTTTTGTTCTTTTTTGGCACCTCTCCAAAGGTTTGAGGTTAAGGCAGAAAACATGTCTAGACTGTCTTTGACAGATACCTGAGGGAGTGTGTCCTTTTTCTTCTCCTGACAACCCTATCTAAGTTGTCAGGGTGGTAAAATATGATTGGATTTAACTTAAAGGAATAGATCCATTGAAACAGTTTCAGTTTTACTCATTGTGCTATAAGGCTGCAGTCTCCATTGTTCCATTGAAAGTGACAAGCACCGTACCGATTATTATAGATTTTCACAGCACACACTTAGCCAAAAGTACACTGATCTTTCCTTGCACTATCTGAATTCTCTGTTGTTTAGAAATAATACTTCTAGCACTTGGGAAATGGCCAATGAGTGTAAGACAGTATCAGTGCCAATCCATTAAGTTTGTATCACTTATTAATTCATCAAGTTCCTCAAATCGTGTTACTACAGGACTCTCCAGCCTCCTTGGGTCAGTGACCACATTTGGAAATTTGAGGGAGTGTTGTGGTTGCTATTGGGGGCTTGCCCATTCACAAAATGGCTGCCATGGTGGGTATGGCCAGTCAGAAAATACTCATTTTTCAGAATACAACTGGTAAGACTAAAAGAAAAGCAACTTGCCCTAAGAACCTAAGTGCAAGGCAGAGAAGGAGGCTGAGCTCCAAAATACAAAACCACTCTTTTGAACCCAAATAAAATTTGTATGTTCTTACGTAAAGATGGTGCAGGAGGGCAGTGCTTTGCTTTGCAGCATACCAGCCTCCCAGTTAAAAAAAGATAGGAGGGTCAGGGAGCCTGGTGGGTGCCTGTGGGCACATTGTTTCCAAGAGGCACCACATTGGAGACCACAGTGTTACTATTTCTCAAAAGACTGATTTCTTTTTCACCATAATTTAACCTACTAACGTATTTTGACAGCAGTACAAACTTCTGTTTCATGCAAGCTTTGATATCTGCATGTTTTAATTTTCTTTTCAGGGCCTCCAGTAAATGTCACATGCAACATCTTTATAAACAGTTTTGGATCCATTGCAGAAACAACTATGGTAAGATATTCTTTATCACTAAATTTAAATTTCAACTTATTGAGGCTGCAATGATACACACGCTGACTTGGGAGTAAGTACAATTCATCCAAGTAGGACTTACTTCTGAGTAAATCTGCATAACATCAGGCTGCATAACAACTAAGTGGCAGGTCTAAGCTTCTAAACTGAGACAGGCTTTGGGGGGTTAATCACTGGAGTACGGATTATGGCATATGCTTCCATGCACTTACAGGGTTCCTGTATCTCCATTCATTTCATTGGAAGGGGAAGCTTTATTGAATTTTATCATTTTCTCATGCTGTCTTTGGGGGAAATCAGCAGATCAGGCTGACTTCGCTCACTTTAAGTATATGCACTTTTTCTTCTCCAGTGCTTTCTGTGTGGTCAGGCAACATTACTATGCCACTTTGATAACTTTGATATTCTACCCTCTACCCCACCCATCCTCACTTTCCACTCAGGATGATAAAATGATAAAATTAAACCCACAATCTCTTCCTTCCCAGTGTATCTCTCTCCTGAACCTCTTCTCCACCTCCCCCAGCCTTTTGGCATGGCCACCATGCTGTCCTCATCTGACCCCTCCACATGCGCCCGTTAACCTATTCTTTCCTGGCTCCTGATTACTTTCCTGAACTGTTATCTCCCCTTTCACCCCTATCATCACATTCTGTACTGTCTGTGTTCAAAATATGCCACCATCTCCTCCATTCCAAACCTTCCCACATCCACTGTCTAACTACGGATCAACTTTTCTTCTTCCTTTGCCTCCAAACTCAAACCCTTGGAGCATGCTGTTCTTTCCTGATGTCTCTCTTCCTAGTTTACTTGATCCCAGCCCCAAGATCTGCCTTTCACCCTCTTCCCTACACTGAAACTGCCCTTGCTAAGATCACAGACTATCTTCTCATTGCCAAATTCAAGGATTTCAAATCTATCCTTGTTTTCCTTCACATCTCTGCCTTTGATACAGTTGATCACCCTCTCCTCAATTCCTCTCATGCCTTAGGTTTCTGAAACCCTTTTCTTAGCTGGTTCTCCTCCTGTGCATCAGACCATTCACTCAGCTAACATTTCCACTGGCCGTAGCTCCTCATCAGCCTTCCCCATCTCCCTTATTTTGTTCTTGGTCTTGGGTGTCCTCATAGTATCCCACGGTTTTCAGTAAAACCTATATGATTAAGGCACCCAGCTCTACCGCTCTACTGAAGTTCTCTGCCCATCCATCCAGTCTCACATCTATGTCTGCCTGGTTGATTTACCCATTTGGATGTCTCATCACCATCTCAAACACAACATGTCCAAGACAGAACTACTTATCTCTCCTCCCAAGCCTTCCCCTCCTCAGTCCCTCTCCACATCTCTCCACAACATCACCTCTCAGTTTCTTGACAAGGCACATAATGTTGGCATTATCTTTTGATTCTTCTCTCTCCTTTGCTTCCTACATTAAATAATTTGCCAAGTCATGCCACTTCTCCTCATACAACACTGGGGGGGGGGGAATCCCATTTTTCACTATCTCATCGTCTAAAACTCTGGTTCATGATCTGGTCATAACCAGTGCCAACTACTATCTATCTATCATCTATTTATTTATTTATTTATTTATTTATTTATTTCATTTCTATACCGCCCAATAGCTGAAGCTCTCTACATTTGTCTTCTCTCTGGCATTCTTTTTCACACATCAGTCCAAAACTCCACTACCAAAATCATTCACTCTTTCCTCCCACTTAGATCATGTGACCTACACACACATACACACCATCCCTTCACTGACTTGAATTGCATTTCTGTACCTAGCATAAACTCCTTTTCTTTATATTTAATACTTTGTTCAATGTTTTAATGTTAGAATTAGAGGTTAAATTAGGATTCTCTCTCTCTCTCTCTCTCTCTCTCTCTCTCTCTCTCTCTCTCTCTGGATACTTATGATTGTTTAATTTAGAAAACAAATAATTCTAAAAAGGCATTCCATGGTTTTGCTTCATCTACTCTCTGGCCCTTTGTTTGTCATTATCTCCCTTCCCTCCACTCATCCAACTCTAGACTACCACCCTCATTTACCAAAGGTCTTCTGCTCCCTTAAGGACTTTTTTGTTCTTCCTTGTTGCCTCATATGCATGGAACCCTTACATAGAAATAACGGGGATCACTGTCACTGTTTCCAAGTATACGCAAAACCCAGTGGAAAGTGAAAGGACAAGCTCTCCCCAAGTCCCCTGCATCTTCCAGAGGGCTCATGAGAAGGGGTGGGATCTGCCTCTCCCAGCCTGAATGAAGCAATCTCTCTCTCTCCCTTCTCCAAAGTCTCTGTCCTCCAAGTTCTCTGTTGCATCGCTCAGGATGTCATCAGGAAGAGATTAATGGTTGACAACCGTGACTTAGTGATCCCTTTTGTGGAACCACACCTCAGGTCCATGAAGTACATTCTTAGCTATTACATACTCAGTCTTCCCCATTCATTTTAATGAAGTGGGGAGTTCCTCATACACAGAGCTGCTCCTTACATTAAAGTGAATGGAAGCCCATCAGAGCTTTGCATGCAAGGCATCACTGGATTGGAGCAATTCAGGAGCAGTTCCAATATGTTTTGGACAGGACAGGGAAGAGCCCAGGGAATAGGGAGAGGATTACAGATGTATACAGATGTTCCATGCAGATCACACTGGCTCTTTGGTTTCTTGGACTTTAGCAGACCCCCCCCCCCGCCCCAAACACACACATTTTGAGACCTCCTTATTCCATCCCAAGAGCCAGAAAGTCATTCATCTAAAATTTAAAGCTCTCATTTGGCAGGTACATGCAATGCACATCAATCTCTGGGGCACTTGAGTGCAGTCAATGTTTTTCATTACTCCTAGTTTTCAAAAATGACTAGAGAGCCAGCATGGGGTAGTGGTGAGAGTGTTGGACTGGGAGTCAGGAGATCTGGGTTCTAGTCCCCACTCAGTCATGGAAGCTCACTGGGTGACTTTGGGCCTGTCACAGACTCAGCCCAACCTACTTCACAGGGTTGGTGTTGTAAGGATAAAATGGAAAGAAGGGGGATTATGTACTCCGCTTTGGGTTCCTTAAGGAGGGGGGAAAGGCAGGATATAAATACATACATACATACATACATAAATGGCAGCCTGAATGCAGAGGACTGCCAGTGTTCTGTAATAGTTTGCTTCTAAATTATGCATCTATGCAGCGCAAAGGAGGACATTTTTGTGGGCAGCAATGGTCAGATTCTGTCAGAATCAAAGCAATCATTTGGAGAATACAAGCTTGCTTAAAACACACACAGCTCTATCTGTGACCTTTATCTTGGTTTAGCATCTAGATTATTTAACCACTATACCAAAGAAGAATAGCTTTTAAAATTGAAATAGGGCAGTTATATACCTTCATTTTTACTGAGCAGGAGGGTCATCTTGCAGATTCACAATAGATATCATTTTATATGTGTAATCCTTAAATTTCTCTTCTCTTTAGGATGAATTCCTATGTAAATTTGCAGGTCACGGGTTTTTAAAGAAGGCTTTGAATTAGCTGATGTAATATTTCCCTTACATTTTATTATGTTCTAAGTACATTACATATAGGGATCGTAAATGCAAATTCTATATACAGAAGTATCTGTTTCATTTAACTTGTATGTGTGCTTCTCAAACATATATTCAGGATATTTTACCTGAATCAAAGATTACTTTTGCAATCTGTTTTAATTAAATGCCTCTTAATGCATCTAATTTGTTTATTTTAAAATGTATGCACCAAAATCTTTGTGCTTGCTGGGCTAAACAAAAGAATCAACAGTTCTTTTATCAATTCAAAAAGGTGTGTCTTTGGGCATGGGTTCACTTTTTTAAAAAATGAAAGATCTCCAGCTCTTTAAACCCTGGTGGTTAGTGGTTGATTCTGTTGTAATAAATTTATTATTTATTTGTAATGTATTATTATTACTTATTTCATTTCTATACTGCCCAATAGCCAAAGATCTCAGGACGGTTCACAGAAATACACACCACAATACAAGATAATAAAAACATAAGATAAAATCTCTAGCATTCAAAACTTAAAACAATCTGAACAGCTAAAACAGTTACAATAAGATACTGGACCTGATAGAAACAACTGGCATAAATGCCCTATCATATGCTGTCAAATGCCATCAAATGCCTGGGAGGAGAGGACAGTCTTAACCTGGCACTGAAAAGATGACAGCGTTGGTGCCAGGTGGACCTCAGTGGGGAAAGCATTCCATAATTGGGCCGGGGGAGGCACTTTGTTCCTTAAGGCTTTCTACCTTATTATTTATTTAGTTATTGCATTTATATCCTGCCTTTTTTCCTCCTGCAAGGAACCCAAGGTGGCTTACATTATCCTCCTTCTCTCCATTTTATCCTCACAACAACAACCCTGTGAGGTAGGTTGGGCTGAGAGAGTCTGTGACTGGCCCAAAGTCACTCAGTGAGCTTCCATGGCCAAGTGGGGACTAGAACCTGGATCTCCCGGCTCCCAGTCCAACACTCTCAACACTACACCACACTGGCTCCCTTCTTACCACCTTCCAAGCCTCCCTGAGAGGAGGCACTCGGAAGAAGGCCTCTGATGTTGATCATAGTGTTTGGGTGTGTCCAGGTCAGGAGAGGTACTGCAGTCCCAAGTAATATAAGGTTTTATATGTGAAAACCAGCACTCTGAGTCGGGCTTGGAAACATGCAGGCTGCCAATGCAAGCAGGCCAGAATTAATGTAAAATGCTCAGAACTTCTGTTCCCTGTTATTAATCTGGCTGCTGCATTTTGCACAAGCTGCAGCTTCTGAAGAGCCTAGAAGATGAGTGTGAGGGGGCCTTCCTTTATTTAGAACACAACTGAATTGTGTATGAACATCCAGATATAGCTTCTAAATTCAGATTGGCTTAGGACAGACTGTCCCACATGGTAAAGAATGTTGTTCAGTCATTAAGTCGTACATGACTCTTTGTGACCCCATGGACCATAGCACGCCAGGCCTTCCTGTCCTCCGCTCTCTCCTGGAGTGTGCTCAAGTTCATATTCATTGCATCGGTGATGCTATCTAGCCATCTCATCCTCTGCCGTCCCCTTCTCCTTTTGCCTTCAATCTTTCCCAGCATCAGGGTCTTTTCCAGGGAGTTTTCTCTTCGCATTAGGTGGCCAAAATATTTGAGCTTCACCTTCAGTATCTGTCCTTCCAATGACCACTCAGGGTTGATTTCCTTTAGGATGGACTGATTTTTGACCTCCTTGCAGTCCAGGAGACTCGTAAGAGTCTTCTCCAGCACCACAGTTCGAAAGCATCAATTCTTCGGTGCTCAGCTTTCCTTATAGTCCAGCTCTCACAGCCATATGTTACTACTGGGAAAACCATAGCTTTGATTATACAGATCTTTGTCGGCAAGGTGATGTCTCTGCTTCTTACTATACTGTCTAGGTTTGCCATAGCTTTCCTCCCAAGGAGCAAGCATCTTTTAATTTCATGGCTACAGTCACCATCTGCAGTGATCTTGGAGCCCAAAAAAAAATAAAATCTGTCACTGCTTCCATTTCTTCCCCTTCTATATGCCAGCAAGTGATGGGGCCAGATGCCATGATCTTCTTTTTTTAATGTTGAGTTTCAAACCAGCTTTTGCACTCTCCACTTTCACCCTCAACAAGAGGCTCTTCAGATCCTCTTTGCTTTCTGCCATTAGGGTGGTATCGTCTGTGTATCTGAGATGGTTGATAATTCTCCTGGCAATCTTAATTCCGACATGTGATTCATCCAACCTGGCGTTTCTCATGATGTACTCTGCATATAAGTTAAATAAACAGGGTGACAATATGCAGCCTTGTCATACTCCTTTCCCAATTTTGAACCAATTGGTTGTTCCATGTCTGGTTCTTACTGTTGCTTCTTGACCCTCATACAGGTTTCTCAGGAGGCAGGTAAGATGGTCTGGTACTCCCATCTCTTTAAGAATTTGCCACAGTTTGTTGTGATCCACACAATCAAAGGCTTTAGCGTAGTCAATGAAGCAGAAATAGACATTTTTCTGAAATTCTCTTGCTTTCTCCATGATCCAGCAAATGTTGGTGATTTGATCTGTAGTTCCTCTGCCTCTTCGGAACCCAGCTTGTACTTCCAGTAGTTCTTGGTTCACATACTGCTGAAGCCTAGCTTGTAGGATTTTGAGCATCACCTTGCTGGCATGGGAAATGAGCGCAATTGTATGGTAATTTGAACACTCTTTGGCATTGCCCTTCTTTGGAATTGGAATGTAAACTGACCTTTTCCAGTCTTGTGGCCACTGTTGAGTGTTCCAAATTTGTTGGCATATTGAGTGCAGTACTTTCACAGCATCATCTTTTCAGATCTTAAATAGCTCAGCTGGAATACTGTCATCTCTGCTAGCTTTGTTGTTAGTAATGCTTCCTAAGGCCCACTTGACTTCACTCTCTAGGATGTCTGGCTCAAGTTCATTGACCGCACTATCATGGCTATCAGGGACATTAAGATCTTTCTTGTATAGTTCTTGTGTGTATTCTTGCCACCTCTTCTTAATCTCATCTGCTTCTGTTAGGTCCCTGCCTTCTTTGTCCTCTGTCATGCCCGTCTTTGCACAAAATGTTCCCTTGAGATCTCCAATTTTCTTGAAAAGATCTCTAGTCTTTCCCATTCTGTTGTTTTCCTTGATTTCTTTGCATGGTTCATTTAAAAAGGCCTTCTTGTCTCTCCTTGCTATTCTCTGGAACAGTTGGGTATATCTTCCCCTTTCTCCTATGCTTTTCACTTCCATTCTTTCCTCAGCTACTTGTAAAGCCTCATCAGACAGCCACTTTGCTTTCTTGCATTTCTTTTTCTTTGGGATGGATTGAGTTGCTGCCTCCTGAACAATGTTACCGACCTCCGTCCATAGCTCCTCAGGCACTCTGTCTATCAGGTCTAATCCCTGAAATCTATTCCTCACCTCCACTGTATATACATAAGGGATAAGGGTCATACCTGAATGGTTTAGTGGTTTTCCTATGTTCTTCAATTTAAGGCGAAATTTTTGCAACAAGAAGCTCATGATCTGAGCCACAGTCAGCTCCAGGTCTTGTTTTGACTGACTGTATAGAGCTTCTCCATCTTTGGCTGCAAAGGACATAATCCATCTGATTTCGATATTGACCATCTGGTGATGTCCATGTGTAGAGTCGCCTCTTGTGCTGTTGGAAAAGAGTGTTTGCTACGATCAGCGTGTTCTCTTGGCAAAACTCTATTAGCCTTTGTCCTGCTTCATTTTGTACACCAAGGCCATGCTTGCCTGTTATCCTGGTGATTTCATGACTTCCTACTTTAGCATTCCAATCCCCTATGATGAAGATGACATCTTTTTTCGGTGTTAGTTCTAGAAGGTGTTGTAGGTCTTCATAGAACTGATCAACCTCAGCTTCTTCGGCCTCAGTGGTTGGGGCATAGACTTGAATTACTGTGATGTTGAATGGTTTGCCTTGGATTCGTACTGAGATCATTCTATCGTTTTTAAGATTGTACCCCAGTACTGCTTTTCTCACCCTTTTGTTGACTATGAGTGCTACTCCATTTCTTCTAAGGGATTCTTGCCCACTGTAGTAGATATGATGGTCACCTGAATTAAATTCACCCATGCTTGACCATTTTAGTTCCCTGATTCCCAAGATGTCAATGTTCAATCTTGCCATCTCATGTTTGACCACCTCCAGCTTGCCTTGATTCATTGTTCTTAATGCTGTAGTCTAATTGAGAAGAGATAGAGATGGCGCATGAGAAGAAAATAAAATGGCTCTCCAGAAATAAATAAATAAATAAATAAATGATTAAATTAAAAATTATGATTGTGACAGTATATCCAACTATGCTGGGCTCCGTTAACTACAAGAAAGAATGAATGCTTGCTGAGCAAGAGAAAATGCCGATGCTGTGTTTCCCCAGCTGCTCTTCCCTCCTTTCCACTATATGTGAGATAAAATTCAAGTGCTGCTGGCCACTGCTGCATTCTTCTACTTAGCTTCCTGGATTGCAGCCTGGCTGCATTGTTCCTGTACCCCTAGTGAGAAACCGCTAAAGAACTAGGTGTGTTTTGTATGCCTGGTGGGGAAATCTCCAGATTGGTCGGAATTATATGTGGCCATACCCATGTTGCTTTGTCACCGCCCATTTTGCCCTTGGCCCCTCCCCCTGTGCTCTTAAGTCCTGCCTGCTGCTGGAATGCAGCCACCAAGACCCTTCACAAATTGGAATTCAGCCCCCAGGCCCAAAAAGATTTGCCATCCCTGAACTTGGAGATAATTCTGTATTAAATTGCAAAAAATGAACAAAACAACCTTGCCATGTAGAGTTACAAGGGAAGGAAGCAGCAAGTCAGCATTGCGCTTGCCAGCTCTTGAATGGCCGGCAATCTCATTCTTCAAGAACTCCTTCTTTAGAAGATCGAGCCAGTGAGCCTTGCCATAGTGCTGCGATGATCTCTCCAAATGAGAGAGACTTTGCCCCATTGTTGTAGAATGCAGCAGCTCCCTGATGATACTGCCTCTGAAATAAGCCATCGTATTCTGAGACCAGTAAATGCACGACAGTTACATTGTCACAGACACTTGGAAAGACATCGAACAGCAAGTGACTTTAATGGAGCCAATTATCTGTATAAAGAAACCATGTTTCTTGCTTCGACGTCCTGCCAATCTGCTCCTCACAGGTATATCTAGGCTGGCTGCTGACAGGAACAATAGCTGGTCTGGGAGCAGAAAGTGATTGATCTGGCTTATGTTCTCAAGCTGGCAGTAGATCTGCTCTGTTTAGTGAGGATGCCTAGATGTCTTATTCTTAGACAAGTTGGGTAGCTCATAATCACAGAGCGTCAGTATTAAAGCATAGTATTTGTGGTTGGAAGAATAACTAGGAAATTGAGGTTTCATGCCTACTCTTTTCCGGCAGGTTTCCTGTAGCTCGCTATATGATGGGTAAACATTTTCAACAAGCAGAGCTGTTGCCATCACTGCATTTCATGCTGGAAAAAAATCTACTTAAAGACACAGGAGCATTACCAGCAATGACAGAAAGGAGATGACAAAGCCAAAGATGGTTTGATCAGTACTAGGTTGCACACACCTGGATGTGACAGCCTCAGTTATTCCAGCTTTGAAGCAGCTTGCCTTTGCAAACTTCAAAATCAGGAGGAAGATTGTCAAGAGGGAGGAGTAGCTTTTCTTTTGAAGAGGTGAAGCTTTTCCTTTCATTGCACATCCATAGTGTAGAGTCGGGATGGGAGAGCCAGCAATTTTCAAATGTGCCTAAATTCTCGAAAAAATCACTTGGATGCTCATTTTAGCTCACTCCCATTTTCATTTTTGACCCGTTTTCATCTTGTTAGAACAGAAAAGCACACATTTCTGTGCATATTTTACAAAAGTATGCACTGCGCACATTTTTTTAAAGTGCATTTTTTGAAGATGATCGCAAATTTGGGAATTGGCTAACACTGCTAGGAAAAAAGTGCTTCTGTTCACATTCAGGATTGCAGACAGGACATGTTCGCATAATTTGCAAACAGAAATGAAATTCTCATACATCCCTAGCACTAGGGATGGCGGAGAATCCCGCCACTGATTCCAGTGAGGCCCCCCGGAATCCGTGGTGGAACAGCCTTCTGCCCCCCCGCCCCCCGCCGAATCCCCCTGGGACAGCACTTACCTGGGGTGGATGTGGCGGCGGCAGCGGATTTGGCGGCTCTGGCAGCTCCGGTGGCGGCGGCTGGTCTCCTGGCCGGCCACGGCAGGGCTGCTGCCGCCGCCATTACCATCCTTGGACTGTGATAGGCTATGTAAGAATTTACGTAGCCTATCATGGCTAACATCAAAAAACAAAACATACAGCGTACGCAAATGGCGGCGGCTACAGAGGCCGCCATTTGCGTTCCCTATTTTTCGCCGACTCATCTTACGTAAATATTTACGTAAGATAAAACGGTGAAAAAAAAGGGGAAAGCAAATAGCGTAGTGGATGCTATTTGCGTTGCTTTATTTTTCGCCATTCTAGCCTACGTAAATATTTACATAGGCTATTATGGAGGGGGGGAAAGGAATGCAAATAGTGCCCACTACGCTATTTGCATTCCCCTTTTTTCGCCGTAATAGCCTACATAAATATTTACATAGGCTAGAATGGCGAAAAGTAGGGAACGCAAATGGCGGCTGCCGTAGCCGCCGCCATTTGCATGCACTGGTTTTTTGTTTTTTGGGTTGCCGTAATAGGCTATGTAAATTTTTACATAGCCTATCACGGCTGTCTAGCTGGACGCAAATGGCGGCTGCTACAGCGGCCGCCATTTGAGTCCGCACCAGGCCGTCCGCGGCCAGAAATCCAGCTGCGGACGGCCCTGGACAGCTGCTCCGTGGCCTGGCCGTGGAGCGGAGCTGGCCATCGAGGATTCTGGAGGGGAGGACCAGATCGCCTCCCCCCCCATCGAGGATTCCGCGCGGAGGGACGGAGCAAAGGTAAGTGAGTTTTGTACATCCCTACCTAGCACAGAGCAGGGGTACAGAACCTCAAGCACGGGGCACAAATCTGACCCTTTCCCCCAACCACCGATCATTTGGTGCTTTCCTGGCTTTTGTGCAGTTTTTTCCCCATTTTAAAAGACTTAGGTGAGATCTACACCTTGTGTCATATTACAATCCCATCATGGTAATGCTATATCCCCCTTGCACATTTATACCTCACAGGACACACAATGACATTTATTGTGGTATATTGAATACTGTGGAATAAAAAGCAGGAAATAACACAACAAAAGTGGTATATCAAATATGTAATGTGCCCCAACAGTTATCAGTGCACGTCAATACCACTATAAAGCAGTAGTGTAGATTTATTTGTTTGTTTATTTCATTTCTATACTGCAGCCCAATAGCCAAAGCTCTCCGGGCGGTTCACAAAAATTAGATCTAGCCTTAGTTAGTAGCAGTAAGGGCTTTATAACCTGAACTACGTCGGGCGGGGGGGGGGGGTTGGCCCCATCCCTTTTGCCAAGTCTTTCTCCTTTGGTGAGGTCATCGCAGCACCATGGCAAGGGTCGCTGGCTTCAAGAACTTTTGAAGAATGGACCCTTCTTTTTTCTGTGTCAGTCACCTGTCAAAGGCACTGGAGATCTGCCAGGGGAAAGAACGACAGCCCTACCTCCATTCAATCGCCTTGCCTGTTTGGCACTGCTTTGCCTTCCTGTAGAAGTTGGATCATCGCCTGTCCTTTTCCCCCCCTGCTATTCCTGACTATCTATGATTGCCTAGTGCTAAGGATGAATCTGAAGCTATTACACCATTATCCTTAACGAGGCCCAGAAAACATATGACCACATTCTCCTTCCAGACAGTGGGTGCCAATTGCGGGATTACCTAGATATGCCATGTGGGGCCCATGGGGAGGAGGGATATGCCTGCTACCCACTGCCAGCACCAGGTTCTCGAGGGCCTTTGGTAAGACATCCTCGATGGCCCCCTCCCTCAGTGACTCTGCCTTCACACCACCATTGTCACCAGCTCTTACTGCTCCTCCTCCTCTTTGCTACCACTTGCTGCTTGACAGGCAGAGAGACAGTGCGAAAGTAGTGGAGGCATCTCCTTATCACCCCCACTGTTTTCTGGACCAGAGAGAGAGGCAGGTGATCAAGCAGGCTGCAATGGTGAAGAGGAGGAGCAAGGCCCGGGGGGCTCTTATCAGTGGGCCCAACCACGCCTGCCTTTGATGCTGGTCCAGCTGCTGCCCTTAATGAATTTGGGAATACAGCATGTAACCTTTGCTGTGGTTATACACAGTAAATATTTAAGCATGTATGAAAAACCTGCTCCATCAAGTTCTCCACCTCCTGCTCTTCCCCTTTCAAAGCAGAATATATTCATTTTGCCTTTCCATTCATTCTTTATTTAGAGCTGAAGTGATTTAGAATGACTTCTAGCATAAAGCAGGAACTGCATTCTCATAACACCTTTTTTCTGTGTTTGACAGCGGAGCCGGGGGAAGACAGCAGTTATTCCTGATTTCGTGACATGACCACACATTTCTAGAACTGCATACATGCTTGGTGACCTGAAAAGAAGTTCCATAGAAATTTGCCCAACTCTAATAAGAAATAATTCTGATTCGACTGGGCCAGTCCAAAACTGCATGATTTTTGTCCCCATAAGATGCCCAAGCAAGCTGGCAACTTAAATATATATTGATTCCGCCCCCAGCCCCCTATATTTTGGGACTAGTCTGATAATGTCAGAAATTAGACCTTAAAACTGTTGCAGTCAGCCTTCTTCTGTACAGGTTTTCCAAGTTTTGGAGTGTGTTTTAGTCTGTAGTTTTAGGGCACAATCTTAACTAGATAGGTGGCTGCCTCCAGCCTTGGAGGTGACTGCCTATCCAAAGCAAGGCAGGAAAGGCACGGGGGGATTGTTCCCTCCACGCCTCTCCTTCCTTGCGTTTTTTCACTAGAAGTCATTTGCAGCTGTCTAGCAGCAGCGGGGGGGGGGGTGCTGGGAGAGGAGGCTGCCATATGACACATAGAATGTCTTGTACGCACAGCTCCGCTCTCCCTGCCCCGAACACCCCCGCTCTGCCACTTTTCAGTCACTCCACGCTCCTCTTGTGAGCTCAGAGGATGGGGCTTCTCCATGCTGCCTCTGAGGCAGCGCGGATGACAGGGATGGTCAGTTTTCAGGGAACTGACCTCGAAGCACAGGCTCTGAGGTCAGTTCCTTGAAATGACCATATCCTATGGCCCGCTAGACAGTATCTACGGCCATAGGATTGCTCTCTTAGTCACTTTTGAACACTATCTATAAAATATTAGACATGTCAACACACAAGAGATAGAATAATTTTATACACCAGTGGCACAATTTTATGCCTACTGAACACAGTGGAACTGAATTCCCAAGTAAGAAAGTATGGATAGGATCAGGCACTAACCAGTTCTGTAAAGAGTGCCCCCTTTTTTTTCTTTTTTGGTAGTTTACTGAAGGTATATAGAAAACAGCAGAAAGTCTGCATGCTTTACTAAGCAGGCTTTCAACAAATTGTATGCCACAGTTTACTTCCTTGGTGACTGATTTGCTGTAGCACTGATGATAAACACAGGGATTACAGAAAAATCTATATGTCTGCTGTCACAGTCAGCAATCATAACAGGTACGCTATTGAGCTTGCCTGTCAAACATCAAATACATTCCTTTACTGTGTGAAAAGAGTCTTATTACTGCAACCAGTCATGCTGCAGATAGCTAGGACTCAGTATAATCTAAAAAGGTATTGATGACTGGATAAATACTATTTATACTAAGGGACAAGAAGAGAAAATTGGCAACCACAGCTCTACAAGAAATAAATTATGTTTTTAGCGACTAGTTCCTAAAGTTGCTTATTTCTGTGGGTAGGGATGTACGGACTGTATAAAATCCATTCTGTTTGTGTTTCATGAATAATCAGGCACCTTTCGATCCATTGTCTGCCCATTGGAGGGTTTTTTTGTGTCCAAATTTGTGCAAATTTATATTTTGCATAAATGTGCATTTGTGCAAATTTGCACATGTGAACATTCCTCTGAAATGTGCTCTTTCACACTTTAGCCTATGGGTGAAATGCGCAATTTTGGCCAGGTTTTTCTTTTTGCCTATTTTTTATATGGCCAAATTTGCGCAAAATTTGGGAAAGTTAGAAAACTGGTCTGCAAGTCCATGGAATCTGCCTGACAAGGGAAAAGTTGGTCCACTGGGGAATCCATGGATCAGATTCATGAAAATCTGAACTCATTTGGTTCTGTTGCAAATTTGTGCAACATACCTATCTGTTGGCAGCTTGATTAAAAGAGCAATGGAATGAACAGAAGCCTTCTTTCAAACCTTCCTACCCAAATCTATTAAGCAAATTTATTACATTTCTATACTGTCCAATAGCCAAAGCTCTCTGGGTGGTTTACAAGAATTAAAACCGCAAAATACAGCAGAAGATACATTATAAAAATGTGAAAGTTTAAAACCTCAGTATAAAACAAAAGCAAAAGACAAAATAAAATCTAGCAGCAATGCAGAAATTTAAAATACAATAGCAGATTTAAAAGCAGAACTAAAAGACTAAAATGCCTGGGAAAATGAAAAGGTCTTCATCTGAAACTGGAAAGAGCACAATGTAGGCACCTGTACCCTGGCTGTGGGCTGCTAAGGTTTGGAGGTGCTGAGATAATTATCACTATCTCAGCACCTCCAAACCTTATCAGCCAGATCCAAGTTTGCTTCCAAGGAGACTTCATTGAGTACTTACAACGCACAGGCGTACCCAATGGTTGGATCAGACAGCTTCTCTGAACCCAGAGCCAAGGGGTACAATGAGTTTTATACAATACATGTCAACAGTGAGGCAGCATGACAGCAGCAAGCATTAATTAGCATTCATCTGCAACTTTCCCAGTACTAACAGTACTTGTTCAGAGGGAAAACAATCAGAACTTTCCCAGCACAGCCACCTGTAGCTTAGCATAAACAGAGCCTCACATCTTAGGCACTTCCTAGGCCCTGATAAGATAAACAGTAGCTCGTTAGCATAGAATGTGCTGAGGCGGTGATATCGACCTTTGACTCATCTCACATGTTCAGAGGCCCACTAGCAAGGAAATTTCACTTATAATGAGCCAAAACAAAGCATTATGGATCTCTAGGCCCCTCTAAAACTACAGGTGACTTGGTTATAGGCCTGGGGCCATTACACTCCACCCCCAGATGATCAAATGACGATACCAGTCTACGCGTCACAATCTCTTCTTACCCAGGGGGCTGGATCTTCTTTGCCTTGCCGTTTTATCACCAGGGGTAGCTACTTTCCTGTATATTTTAAAACACGACAGCCATATGAGCAAGCACACAAAGCTATAAAACTTATAGTCACGGCAACTATAAGCAACTTATAACCACTTGCTTCCACCACTACCCGATTCCTTGAAACCAGTCCAAAATCGGTCTGAAGAGGGAGTCCTCTTCTAGGGGATGTATTTTCTCATTTTGCACATACAAAGCCCTTACACTGTGATTTATCACACTCTGCTTGTCAGGAATGTACACGCAGCATTCCTGCTGCAACATGGCACAAACACCGCCCTGGGCTGCTGTAATCATATCTAAGGCCAGGTGGTTCTGCAAAATGGCAGTTCTCGTGCTTGTTAATTCTATTCCAATGGCTTCTAGTGCCTCAGCAGTGGTATTCAATGCCACGTCCACTGCTCTTCCAAAGATATTCACTTTGTACATTATGGTAGCCACCCCAGCCCCAGGAAACAAACTGCAAGCATAATCAGCCACACTGAAGATGTCTCGTTGTCATCTCACCTTCCAGGCCCTGTAATTCCCTTCTGCAGGGCACTCTAAGGTATTCACAACCCTATGGGGACCCCATAACGGTCTCAGGGAGCACCTTCTCATTTATCTTGTGGGCAACCACAGCTACGCCTTTTCTTCACAGATCTAATAACTGCCATTAGGGGTAGCCCAGTTAATGCCAGGGTGCTCTTTCCAGTTTGTGCTTACCCATCCTCCCAACACACTAATGGCCGTGGTGGGGCATGATGGACCAGCAATCATACTGCTCTTCTAGGCTACATGGTCAGGGCCCATCAAGCTGAAGGGAAGGGCGTACTCATACATGCAAAGAATTCTAGGCCACCGCTTTCACATCGACAACTCCATGCTGTATGAGTTCCGGCAGAGGGAAGTCCAAAAGTCGTAGATCAAACTCAGCCTGCCGTACATTGAGCTGACTACAAACACAGACACACAATCTACAGCAATGAGAGTTCAAGTCTATGAAAAGCCTCAGAGTACTTTTCATGGCAAGTCTTTAACAATCCAAAGTTCCAGTCCATGTGCAGAGTGCCTCTCAAAAGCCCAGACGATGATGGATCCAAACAGAGGAGGCTTTGGGCAATGAAGATGAGATGTTCCTAGCAAAGGCTCCCCACCTCTGCATCAGCTCAAAAGGGAAGGTGTGCCTGTACACCCCTTCTAGATCCCCCGACAGACAAGGGTGTTTAGCCTTTTAGCAAGGCTTCTGTCTAAACAGAGTGGCACTGCTCAGCTCTCTAGCAGTGACGCTTCTACCTGGGCAACCTTTCTGCAAATCCCACTCTGCCTCTGTCAGGTTCTCACGGACAGCTTCCAGCCTCCCTGCCCACCAAGGCCAGACTAGCAGGCGGACAGGGTGCTGGGTGATTCCCCCTGGCTCTGCTCTGAGCATACTGACAGAGACAAGCTCACACAGACTTTGACATTCCAGAAACTGAATAGGCCTAAGCCCTTCTAGGCTACTTCTATTCATATCTTGGCTATCACTTACAAGGCCTCACTGCATTACTGAAGCTGGGCCTTGACATTATCTTTGCTCTTATAACACGTCTTCACTCTAAAAAAAGTTACTCCCCTCTTTTCCAGGGATGGCGGAGAATTTCTCCACGAATCTTTGGGAGGCCAAGTGCCGACGCATTCGGCCCCCCGAAATTGGTGGGGAAATTCTCCGGTGGCCCCCCGCCCTCCCCCCCGGGATGGGACTTACCTTCGGCGAATGTCCCTCTCAGCAGCGGGTCCCAGCGGCGGTTCAGCGGCGGTTCGGCGGGGGCAGCAGCCGGTCTCCCGACCGGCTGCCACCACTGCCATTACAAAATAAAAAAGTAAAGTTAAAAAAAAAAAACACACCCGTGATAGGCTATGTGACGATTTACGTAGCCTATCACGGCTAGATTTCCAAAGTCAGCCATGATAGGCTACGTAAATCGTCACGTAGCCTATCACGGGTGACTTTGAAAAAAAAAAAGCGCGTACACAAATGGCGGCGCCCGATGGGTGCTGCCATTTGCGTTCCTTATTTGGACAGGGGTAGTCTACGTAAAGATTTATGTACACTACGGCGAAAATAAGGGAACGCTATTTGCGTTGCCCTTATTTTCGCCGTAGTCTACGTAAATCTTTACGTAGACTACCCCTGTCCAAATAAGGAACGCAAATTGCGGTGCCCATGGGGCACCACGATTTGCGTACGTGCTTTTTTTTTTTTCAAAGTCACCCGTGATAGGCTACGTGACGATTTACGTAGCCTATCACGGCTGACTTTGGAAATCTAGCCGTCTTTTTTGTGTGTGTCTTTTTTTTTTTTAACTGTACTTTTTTTTTCGCGGCCAGGGTGACGGGGCGCTCCTCCCTGGCCTGAATTTCGCCGGCAAGGGATGGGGCGCCTCCCCCCCCGGCCTGAATTTCGGCCGGGCGAGGCGGGGCGCCTCCCCCCCTCACCTGAACTTCGGGGGGAGAACCGAAGCGCCTCCCCCCCACCGCGAAGCAAGCTGAGGGACAAGGTAAGTCCCTTTCGTCCATCCCTACTCTTTTCACCCTTTCTCGGATTGGTTGCTTGGAGATTGCTGAGGGGAAGCAACTGCCCAAACTAGGGACCTTGTAAACACATTGCCAGTGCTTCTGAGCTTTCAATGGGTCTAGTTGGAGATCTAAATCTAAGCTATTTCAAACACATTACAAGCAACAAAACCATCTCTTTTGCAAGGAGAAAAGGAAAGATTTACATGGGCTGGCATTCTTAAAGCTGTTTACGTGGATTTACACACTATAATCGGCTATGATCCCCTCCCCTTTGCAAAAGTAAACTTACAGTTACAGGGCAGTGTTAAACTGTGTGGCTTTTAACAGCAAGGAAACAACAATTGTACTTTTCAGTGCCTCTCAAACGAGGACTAAGGAAATTGAGGCTTGAGTGAGAGGAAAAACTCTTGGGGCTATCAATCACTAGTCAGGCTAGCCAGGGATTCACAACATGACATGCCCTTCTTCTCCTTCAACCTGACACACAAAAACAAAGTGCCGAACCTACAGGACGCCACAGGGAGATGGGGGCCTTGTACTTGCATTCTTTACTCAGCCATCAATTTTCTTTGGGAGGTGGGTGCGGTGATTTGCAGGACTTGTATTTGTAAATCCCAGGTTCGAAACAAGGCACCTGGTAAAGGGAAACCAAATCTTCCCTTTGTAAGGGGCAACAAATGACTCAGTCAGGTCAGCCTTTTTCCACTGGGGTCTCAAACAGGAAAACTGTCTTCGTTTGCAGTTGTAACATAATTTACTGCGTCAGCTAGCTAGCTATGCAGGTTTTGCTGTTTTTGAAGACAGCTACTATGATATCTTCTTTTTCTCCATCAGATTGGGTCTCCCAGCTTACCCGGTTTGTTGCAGCTTGTAGGATCATGGTGGTAGCATTTTTGGCTTGGCTAGGAACACACTGTCAGGTTTCTCGATCTCTTCAGTGCACATGCTCAGGCAGTCCAACCCTGGACACTCAAATCAGTGAGATTTCTTTATTGCAGGGAATCCCATGGCAAAAGCTTAATGGTTACACTGTTCAGAAATCATATAGCTTATGGTCAGTGGCTATATGCTCTATGAAATTCTAGAACAGTCCAAAGCTAAACACTATTACTGTGACTGAGATCTTCAATGTGGTTGCGCTGCTTCATTTTGCCTGGGGACCATCCTCTGGCATGCTTTCTGCTCTAAGGGGGGTCTAGCCCGTGGCCTGGGTGCTGATTCTTCACCATTACTCCATTACTCATCTTCATCTTCTGGGTCTTCATCTTCAGTTTCCACTTCCTATGGATTTCATCCCAATCAGGTGAGGTGATGATGTTGCGCACTTCGGCAGTCTTTGGGCATTCTTCCAAGCTCAGCATTTCAGCCTAATGGCTACTTCTTCAGCCTTATGCTCCCACTCCTCATTGGAGGCCAGGCTGTCTTGCAACATTTCTCTAATTAACAGCCTCAAATCTTGTTCTTTCCCCAGCTCGTCCTTGAGCTTTTCTGCATTCTCTCTCCATTCTAACTCCTTCTGCCCGGCAGTTTGCGATGCTATCAGCACAAGTCATGCCAGAGTTCCTGTACCCTGTGCCTCCTTAGCTGACCACTTTTCCAGCTGCAGAGATTCCAACATAGTTTCCAGAGCCACTGGCGTGCAGTCCTTCTTGACCGCTGGGCATGCTCCCGGTCTGCTCAGGACCGCCGATTGCTTTGCAACCAGACCCCACAGCTCCAACTGCAGACAGCCCGGGAGTTGGTTTTGCATGCCAACAACTGCATCCTCCTTCCCTTTGAATCTGAACACATCAGTTCTCTTGGCACACTGCTCGCTGTGCCAATTGTATGCCCCGGCCATGGGCTGCTAAGGTTTGGAGGTGCCGAGATAATGATACACCAGATCCAGGTTTGCTCACAAGGAGACTTCATTGAGTACTTACAGTGCACAGGCGTACCCAATGGTTGGATCAGACAGCTTCTCTGAACCCAGAGCCATGGGGTAAAATGGGTTTTATACCATACATGTTAGCAGTGAGGCAGCATGACAGCAGCAAGCGTTAATTACTGTTCATCTGCAACTTTCCCATCATAGGCTAACAGTGCTTGTTCAGAGGGAAAACAATCAGAACTTTCCCAGCACAGCCACCTGTAACTCGGCATAAACATAGCCTCACTTCTCAGGCACATTCTAGGCCCCACTAAGATACTAGCCTTCGTTGGCATGGAATGTGCTGAGACTGTGCTATCGGCCTTTGACTCATCTCACATGTTCAGAGGACCACTAGCAAGGAAATTGCACTTATAATGAACCTAAGCCAAGCATTATGGATCTCTAGGCCCCTCTAAAACTACAGGTGACTTGGTTACACTCCTGGGGCCATTACAGCATCTCTCTGGAAAGCTCATTCCACAACTGGGGTGCTAAAGAAGAAAAGGCTGACTTCTTGGTAGCCACCCTCCTCACTTCCTCTGGCAGGGACTCCCAGAGAAGGATTGTTGAAGATGATCTTAGGGTCTGGGCAGGTACATATGGGAGAAGACGATCCTTCAAGTAACCTGGCCCCAAGCCATTTAGGGCTTTGAATGTTAATACCAGCACTTTGAATTGGGCCTGGACATGGACTGGCCTTGTGTGCAGATGAAAAAGTACTGGCATAATAGGATCACACTGGCCAGTCCCCATTAACAATCTCTCTGCCCTGATTTGGACCAGCTAAAGTTTCCAAACCATTTTCAAAGGCACCCCCACATATAATGCATTGCAGTAATCATGATGAGAGAATACCAGAGCTCGGATAACTGTAGCTAAGCTGTCTCTGTCCAGATAAGGATGTAGTTGGTACATCAGCCTAAATTGATAACAGATGCTCCGTGTCACAGAGTCTACCTGTGCCTTGAGTGACAGTTCTGGATCCAAAAGCACCCCCAAACTATGAACCTGATCCTTTTAGGGGGAGTGCAATCCCCTCCAGAACAGGTTGAGCATCACCTAGCTGGGCAGACAAACCACCCACTAATAGTACCTCCGCTTTGTCTGGATTGAGTCTCAGTTTATAACGCAGACATCCAGTTTTCTTTGTTTAAATAATTGAGCCTACACTGTTCCAAACTCATCTCAGGAATCCATGCCCAAAAGTGTGGGACTCAAGTTCCAAGGCTGAACTCCTAGTTCCTTAATCTGGCTTTTCAAAATATATTTTAGTGGGCAGAAGTTGTGCCCTGCCTGCCCAATCTGATATCCTCTGCCAGTGTCAATCTCCTGCTAGCTAAAATAAGGTGACATTATTCTGAATGCCCAAAGAGAATTTTCCATGCCATTTCTATTTTTCATGCTATTTCTATTCAAAACACCTGAGATAGTGAGAGATAGTTACCTTTCACTAAACGTAATGATTGTGTCCCCCCCCCTTTTTTTTTTCTTTGCCCATGAGATGGTCACCCTTTTAGCTATTTTTTCAAAACGTGGAAGGTCTGATGCCCAGAGGGACTACCAGAATACCCTAAAATTTCATGCAATTTGCGCACACACACACACACACACACACGAGTTATACATCCATGTCAATTCAAAGGACAGCTCAAGGATGAAAGGAGGATTTCAACACAGCCACTAAACTTCAGAGCCAATATTTCCAAGTCAGATACCTCCAATAGGATTTCTCTCTCTCTCTCTCTCTCTCTCTCTCTCTCATTCACCTCTAAAAGGACATCCTTTGCCTGATCTTTTTGAAAAGTACTTCTGGCTGCCACCACCACCTGAGCTTCCCTAGTTAGCATCAAGTCCAGGAGCACACCCAACATGTGTTCTTGGTCCTTCAGGGAAGTTTATAAACTAAACCTTGTTTTTTGAAGACATCCAAGCAGAGGCTGGCAGCGATCTGAGAACACTGTTAAACCATTCTCAGTATCAATGTATTTAGATAAAAGAGATGACCGAAAAGTCACTTTGTAAAAAAGTTATTGTGTTTGGTTGTTTGTTTTATCGATGCTGAGAAACATTAAGCAATACCCTAATCAGTATTAAAATACTCTGTTAATTCAGCTAACATCTGAGTTTTAAATTTCTCATCATTGAGAAGAGAAACATTAAAACACCAAAGACGAGGGGCCCTAGGAGTGTCATAAATTTGCAGCTCCAAACTGACTTGGGCATGATTTGACACTACCAGTGTCAATCTTGCAGTCTTTGATTTGACATACTAAAGACGTAGAAATCAAAAAGTAGTCTAATCTAAAGCAATTATGGTGAACAGGTGAAATAAACGTATACTGTCTATCAGTAGGATGCAAAATTCTCCAAACATCAATTAAACCATATTCTATCAGATAAGCCTGGAGCGCAAGCCTCACAGCAGATTGGGTCTTAGGAGAAGATGTACTCCTATCTAACCAAGGATCTAAGACTGTGTTAAAGTCTCCACCTACAATCAAATAATCATAAGCAATATCAATCAGTTTAGCAAAACAATCATGAAACATAACCGGAGAATCAATATTTGGCCAATATACATTAATCATAGCAATTAATTTACTCATATACCTCCCTACCAGAATTAAAAAACACCCCTCAATATCAATAATCACCTGTTGAACTGAAATAGAAAGTCACTTGTGAATTAAAATCACAACCCCTTTACACTGTGTTGAGGTATCTGTAACATAAGCCTCACCAGCCCAGTCCTTTGCAACATCTGTTGATCTGCAGCCATCAAGTGGGTTTCTTGTAAAAAAAGCCATGTCAACATTATGCTCTTTTATCTTAGTAAGAACTCTTTTTGTTTACATTTTGCAGTCCCCTGACATTCTATGAAATCACGTTAAGCATTGACAAAGCAAAAACAAATTATTTTCCCCTCTGCCCAAACACATCTTTCCAAATTTACAAAGAATAACTAAATTTATATAAGAGAAGTGGTATAACAAGTTTATATTTAGGACTAACCATTTCAAACATCATTAGAATAGTTCTTATTGCATAGAAACTGAGAAAAAATAGAATTATTCAAAATGATAAATAATAATTGAAAATTAAAAAAACAAAATAAAAATCAATTAATCGAATTTGTGTCCCTATTTTTTATCTGATACCAAAAAAGTGCCAAAAAGCCCTAACAAACCAAAACAAAAGAACCTTAACAAAAACAAAAACAAAAAATAAAAACATTTGCCTTCCGTTTGGACTGATGTGCAACCATAGTACTCAGCTAGGCCCCTCCCACTTATTGAATACATACACAGAGCAAAATTACAAATAAGCAAATTTAACCAGCAAGAAATAATAATAATGTTAAAAAATAAAGAAACAAATGGGTATTTTAAATAATATTTTACCTGGAGACATTTACACGCATATATACATACAAATGCAGATACAGATATATAGATATGTGGGTGTGGGTGTGTGTTTGTGTGTGTGTACACCCATAGCCTTATTAAACCAAGTTTAATGTGATGGTTGCATATAACTTGTGTTTAATCAAAATATGTAAATAGACATACTCAAGAACACAAATTATATATACATGGTTATGGTTATACATATGTAAAAAGAAAAAATGAGGAGGTGGTGAAGAATAGAAAAAGAAAAGGGAAGAAGGGGGGGAAGGAAATAAGTAATGGAATGGAATACAGTTAGGTCTGGCATGTCGCCCAGACTTGATATCAGTGGACGCCAAAGTGAAACCAAAACAGAACATGAAGATGCTGATAAGCAACTGAAGAAAAAAAAGTGGCTGAATTCCAAATTCAGGAAGCTGAAGAAGACAAATCCTTAGTTTTCATTTTAATGCCAGTGAGAAATGATTCTGCAGCATCAGAACTTAAAAACTTCTTCATTTGGCCTTCATAAAATACAAAATGTGGCAGGATATTTGATGTGTTGCAAATTAATTTGCTTTGCCAGATTTCTCACCTTGGTAAATTGTCTTCTTCCAACAGCGATTTCTTTAGTAAAATCAGGGAGGAGCATGATCTTGTTGTTGGCTGGCCCCCACCAGAGCTCTCCTCTCTCGTGTGCTGTACGCAGCAGATATTCTTTAGTGGAGGCCTGTAGAAACTGAATGTTAACTGGCCCCACTCTAGAACCTTGTGTAGAACCAGGAATGTGATAAGCATGCTCAATATCAAGTGGAAAATCAGAAGGCAATAGGGATGTACGAAAGTTCCGCCACGGATCTTGGGGAGGCCGAATGCCAGCGCATTCAGCCCCCCAAAATCGGTGGCGGAACAGCCCGCCCCCCCCGCCCCCCCGGGACGGGGCTTACCTGGGGCGGATCTTCCTGGCGGTGGTGGCTCCGGCGGCGGGGCGGCGGCGGCGGCCGGTCTTCCGACCAGCTGCCATCACCGCCATTTCCAAGTTTAAAAAAACAAAAAAAACAAAGAAACGTGATAGGCTACATAAAGATTTACGTAGCCTATCACAGCTAAATTTTAAAAAAACACCGTGATAGGCTACGTAAATGTTTACATAGCCTATCACGTCTGATTAAAAAAAAAACACGCGTGTATGCAAATGGCGGCGCCCATGGGTGCCGCCATTTGCATTCCTTATTTTGGCACGTCTTAGTCTACATAAACATTTACGTAGACTAAGACGGCAAAAATAAGGGGAACGCAAATAGCATAGATGCTACACTATTTGCGTTCCCCTTATTTTCGCTGTCTTAGTCTACGTAAATGTTTACGTAGACTAAGATGTGCCAAAATAAGGAACGCAAATGGCGGCGCCCATGGGCGCCGCCATTTGCGTACACGTGTGTTTGTTTGTTTTTTTAATCAGCCATGATAGGCTACGTAAACATTTACGTAGCCTATCATGGCTGACTGCATGGACGCAAACGGCGCGACTATGGCCGCCGCAATTTGCGTCCCTGCTAGCCAGCGGCCGGATGTCCAGCTGCTGATGGAGCCGGCCGGCAGCTCCGCAGAATCGCTGCGGAGCACAGCCAGCCGGCCAGGATTCCGGGGGGGGGGTGAGGAACAGAGCGCCTCCCCCCCCCGGCAAGGATTCCGGGGGGAGGGATGGAATGCCTCCCCCCGCACCATCAGCATAATCCCCAAAAGGTAAGTGATTTTCGTACATCCCTAGAAGGCAAAGCCAATAACTCAAGCAGAAATTTATCCATAAAGTCAGCAAGATGGAGATCTGTAGCCAACCCTCTGTGGCCAAGAATTAGCTCTCCGGGTGAGGGCTTCTAATTGAGAAATTCAAGCAGATAGAACACTACAAGAGGCATCCATTGCAGTTTCGTGGGCAGTAACCTGGTCTTCAAGTGCATTAACTTTTGATTCCATCTTTTAAAGACAAACATTCATAGAATCTACAGACCTTTGAAGAGCAGTAATGGAATCCTGAATTGATCGGTTTGACTGAAAAGCTGTTCGAGCTGCTTTGACTGGAAAGATAACTGTAAACACATATTTTTTATTAAAACAAGCAGCTCCTCTCCCTCTGCCACTTCTTTAGAAACTTTTTGATGGGGGGGGCATAGGGGGAGTATGCAGCGTTTCCAAGCTTTCCTTTCCTTTTGGTGTTGACATCCCCCTCTCACCTTCAAAAATACAACAAGTAAATATAAATGAGGAAAACAAAAAACAAAAAAAAGCTTAAACAAAGTTAATAGCAAATACCCAGATAACGTGACAGTCTCAAAGAGGTATTTTTAAAGCAGAAACTTGGGAGAGATGCACCATCCTGCCTGTAAAGGTCCCTCCTAGTCCACAGAATTTCCTGATGGGCAATAAACCCATTGCCATGTTCCAATAGCCTCCGTGCCACTTCTCTGTTCACCTTCCGGCATGCCTGTTCAATGGCCGCGTTACTCTGCACCCTCCAATTGATCCTCGGTAGCATCGAGGACCACACTATGGTTACTTCCAGCCAATGCTGCCGGACCACCTGCAAATCGACCAACGCCTGCTCAATCAGGTCCTTTCCTGTCTTGCAGCCCAAGTCATTCTGTCCCAGGTGCAGCTAGGAATGGCAGAGAATTCCACCACAGATTTCAGTGAGGCCAAATGCACTGGCATTCAGCCCCCCAAAACCCATGGCGGAACGGCTTCCTACCCCCCGCCACCCTACAGAATCCTCCTGGGATGAAGCTTACCTGGGGAGGAGGCGGAGGCGGTGGTGGCGGCTCCGGCGGCGGCGGCTGGTCTCTTGGCCGGCTGCTGCGGCTGCAAATGGCAGCCGTTGTAGTGGCTGCCATTTGCGTCTTTCCAGACTGCCGTTTTAGGCTACGTAAGTATTTACGTAGCCTATCATGGCAAAGAGCAGGGGCGCAAATGGTGGCCGCTATGCCGTTTGCGCCCTGTTCTTTGCCGTGATAGGCTACGTAAGTATTTATGTAGCCTATCACGGTAAAGGTAGTCACGCAAATGGCGTAGTGGCCGCCGCTTGCGTAGCTGCCTTTACTGTGATAGGCTACGTAAATACTAATGTAGCCTATCAAGGCAGCCTGGAAGGATGCAAATGGTGGCCGCTACGATGGCCGCCATTTGTGGCCACAGCGGCCCAGCCGCGGCCGGAACTCTGGCTGCAGCTGGCCCCATCCAGTGGCTCCGCAGAGCGGAGCTGGCCGGGGAGGATTCCGGGGGAAGGGACGGAGCGCCTCCCCCCCACCGCGGATGCCCCAGTGCGAAAACAGGTAGGTGTTTTATACATCCCTAGGTGCAGCACCAGGACCTGCAGAGGAAGACTGACTGAACCTTGATGAAACAGGGTGGGAAGGAGAGAGTCCCACCCCATGCCCTGTTTGCCAAGCCACTGTATCGACCTGTTGGGGTAACTGCAGGTGGGATCCAAAGGCCGATGCAGAAGCCCTTCAAGCAGCCCAACACACCATACTGTGCCCACAAATGAGCACCTGTATCAGCGTTGGTCGAATCCAAAGATCTAAAGAATAAGAACATCAGGGCGAAGCAAAGAGAAGCATTAGGGAGGAGCAGACAATTCTTGAACATATGACTGGAAAGCTTTGGAGCACCATCTCCTCATGGCCATCACGTGCCTGTGTGAAAAACCTACAATGGCTGTCATGGAGGCCAATGCGGAAAGAGTGGGTCCCAAATCGACAATGGCCCAGGCCTAGTGCAGATAAGGTCGACTTGGTGACAGCCCAGAACTGAAATTTAGTCAATGGTGAACTATCAATATTGCAAAATAAGGGTCCTTCCCTTGCCCCATGGTATCCCAGAAAAACCTGCAAGGCCTTGACAGGGCATAACTCTTCGAATTGGGCCTGGTTGAGGACCACCAGTGTGCCCTTGCTGGACTGATTAGTCTTTGATCTTCGAATGCAGAGGTGGATCAGGGTGGGATGGACCTGCACATCGGTCTACCTCAAGGCCCTCCTGGACAAGTCAGATTTGGAAGCCCAAACCAGTTCCAAAATCCTAAGGGCCCCAAGGAAGGCCGTTAATGCCGCTGCGTGGTAAAGGGAAACCTCATATGGGGAAGAACAAATGGATAGCCATAATCCCCGGAGGCCAAGAAGGATATCCGGAGTAAGGGGGTGCCTGGAGTCTGGCATGGCAGGTGACATCTGTGTCCAACCTTGCACCGCTCGCCTATCTAGGAAATCTGACGTAGAGTCGTCACCTCCTTTTACCTTGGCCCAGAAGGCCAAACCGGCAAGCTTCCCACTTATGGTCCTGGCAGATAGCCCCTTTTTCCTTAAATGTATGCAAAATTGCAACAAGTGGTCTACCGGTAAGGGCCAGGTTTCCTGTAGCTGAAGTCCGCTCCTGAAGGCGCGGAACTCCCTACCTGCTCTGTCATAGGCAGCTCTAGTGCTGGGAGCTATAGAGTTCAGGATAGCGTGCTCGACTTCAGAATGCCAATCTCCCATAGTCCTACTGGCATGGGGTCTGGTAGTGGATGTGCCCACGGGGCTAATACCCGGAACCTGTCAATCTGGTTTCACAACAAAGCATCAGCAATTGGGTTCCTCAAACCCGGTACATGGCGGGCTCGGAACAAGATGTTGTGATGTAGGCACTAGAGCGTAAATGCTCTAACCAACGTCATGACCCTTTGGTTTCTAGAGGACAAGGTATTAACAACATGCACCATGGACATGTTGTTTCACCAAAAGAGGGCAGCCAAATTGGCCATTAGGTCGGCCCAGATGTGCACAGCTATGTAAATAGGGAAGAATTCCAGGAAGTTAAGGTCCTGACAAATACTGGTGGCAGCCCAGCTCTCTGGCCATTGGCCAAGGCACCATCAATCCCGCCATTAGGGATGTACGAAAGTCACTTACCTTTTTGCAGGGGTGATTCGCGGTGGGGGGGAGGTGCTTCGCTTCTCCCCCTGAAGTTCAGGCGAGGGGGGGGAGGCGCCCCACCTTGCCCGGCCGAAATTCAGGCCGGGGGGGGAGGCGCCCTGCCTCGCCCAGCCAAAATTCAGGCCGGGGAAAAGCGCCCTGTCTCCCCAGCCGTGAAAGAAAAAGTGAAAAAACAACAACAACCCCTTGATAGGCTACGTAACGATTAACGTAGCCTATCACGGCTAGATTTCCAAAGTCAGCCATGATAGGCTATGTTAATCGTCACGTAGCCTATCACGGGTGACTTTGGGGGAAAAAAAAAAAGCGCATACGCAAATGACGCCGGCCCATGGGCGCTGCCATTTGCGTTCCTTATTTTGTCACGTCTAGTCTACGTAAAGATTTACGCAGACTACAGCGAAAATAAGGGAATGCTATTTGCGTTGCCCTTATTTTCGCCGTAGTCTATGTAAATCTTTACATAGACTAGACGTGCCAAATTAAGAAATGCAAATGGTGGCGCCAATGGGCCACCACCATTTGCGTACGCACTTTTTTTTTTCCCCCTCAAAGTCACCCGTGATAGGCTACGTGACGATTTACGTAGCCTATCACGGCTGACTTTGGAAATCTAGCCATGATAGGCTACGTAAATCGTCACGTAGCCTATCACGGGTGTGTGTGTATGTGCGTGTTTTTGGTTTTTTTTTTTTATTTTGTAATGGCGGCAGCGGCAGCCGGTCGGGAGACCAGCCACCACCCCCGCCCCCGATGAAACGCCGCCGTACCGCCACCGGGACCCGCCGCCGAGAGGGACATTCGGCCATGGTAAGTCCCATCCGGGGGGGGGGCGGGGGGCCAGCAGAGAATTTCCCCATCACTTTCGGGGGGCCGAATGCCTCAGTGCTCGGCCTCCTGAAGATTCGTGGAGAAATTCTCCACCATCCCTACCCGCCATATTAGTCCGAAACCCAGGGCACTGGCAGAATCAGAATGTATCTGCAGGTTGGCACGGAGAAGCAACTCACACCTCCAGAAGGAGACACCATTAAAATCTTGGAAAAATTTAAGCCAGACCCAGAGGTCCATGCACATGGCGGAGGTGACCCTGGTGCGATGATGCGGCAGTTGAAGACCACACATTGCCCAACATAGCCAGCGTAGGAAGGCGCAGCTGGGGGCTACCACCCTACGAAGTTCAAATGCCCTATCACTTCTTGAAGGGTTCTGAGGGAGACTTTATGAAGCTGTAAGATGGCCTGGAGCTTAGCCCAAAGGACCAGTAGCTTGTCCTGAGGGAGGTGAGAACATTGTGTGAGGGTATCCAGTTCAATCCCTAAAAAAGTTAAAGTGACCGACAGGCCCTCAGTCTTCTCATGGGCCAAAGGGACACCCAGGTTGGAGGAAAGGGATACAAATGCTCGGATTAAGTCAGAACATTGACTGCTGCCACTAGGCCTGGTGAACAGAAAATCATCCAAATAATGGACCATGTTCTGGGAACCCAACCTATCTCTCACGGCCCAGTCCAGAAAGGTGCTGAACCTCTTGAACATGATGCAAGAGATAGAGCATCCCATGGAGAGGGCGTGGTCGATGTAAAACCTATCCTGGAAACAGAATCCTAACAGATCAAAGTCAGCAGGGTGGATAGGCAAAATGCGAAAGGCAGATTTGATATCACACTTGCCCATCAGAGCCCTGTGGCTGAGATCACAGATCATGGCCACCGCCTCATCAAAGGAGGTGTACTACATGGAGCACAGATAATCCAGGATCTCATTGTTGATGGACTGGCTCTTGGGGAAAGAGAGGTTATGAAGCAATCTAAACTCACCGATGGATTTCTTGGGCATTATTCCCAAAGGAGAAATCCGAAAAATGGGCATCGGGGGCGTGGAAAAAGGACCTACCACTTGTCCCGCCAGTACCTCTTTGTCAACTTTTTCCCGAACCAAGTATTGCATGGCGAGGACAGACTTTTGATTACCAGTGAAATACGGCCTGCGCTGACCCCGAAAAGGGATCCTAAAGCCCAGCATGAAGCCACGTTACAAGTAGGGATGTACGAAACACCTACCTGGCTCCGCGCCGGGCAATTCACAGTGGGGGGGAGGTGCCCCGTCCCTCCCCCCGGAATCCTGCCCTGCAGGCTCCGCTCTGCGGCCAAGCTGCAGAGCCACCAGCCGGCTCCGGCCGCCCACAGCTGGACATCCGGCCACTGGGCAGCCCTGCAGGGACACAAATGGTGGCTGTCGTAGCCACAGCCATTTGCGTCCCTGTATTAAGCCGTGATTTACGTAGCCTATCACGGCAGGGGAAAAAACCCCAGCGTACGCAAATGGCGGTAGCCACCGCCATTTGCGTACGCTGGGTTTCCCCCCACCGCCGTGATAGGCTACATAAATACTTAACGTGGCCTATCACGGCCTCCACAGGGACGCAAATGGCTTCCCTGTGTTAGCCATGATAGGCTACGTAAGTATTTACGTAGCCTATCACAGCTATGAAGAGGAGGAAGCAAATGGCCGCCATTCGCAAAGCAGTGTGGACGGGAGCAGGTAAGTGCTCTGTTTCGTGCACCTTTCATGGGGTGGGGGCGGCAGGGACTTCATCCTGCATACCTTTCGTGAGTTGGGGGGCGGGGGCTTCATTCTGCGACAGATTTTGGGGGGCCGAATGCCAGTGCATTCGGCCTCACCGAGATCCGTCACAGAATTCTCTGACATCCCTAGTTACAAGTAGATCACGTCCTCCTGGTTAGGGTAGCATTCCAAAAGCTGAAGGAGCGGCAAAACCTTAACTGGGCTGGGGCCCTTTGGGATGGGGTTGTTGCCTGCTACCGGGCTTCCTGCCACCATGGCCTTCCTTCAGAGGACCCCTCCATCCCCTGGCTATAGGGCAGGAGGCACAGGAGTGCTGACCGCCACAAAAGGAGCATTCATGATGGAAGTGGCATGGGTTACGGGAGCAGGAGCATTTGAAGCTGAACTCCCAGCACAGCCAGCGGTGTTGAACCCCTGGACCTGCAATGGGCCTGGAGGCCATTGCAGGAGACAGCTTGGCAAGAATGTGGCTACTGTCAGATCTGTCCCCGAAGCCTGGCCTGGAAGGGGTCATAAATTGGAGCCAAAGGTCCTGGTCCTTTAAGTCCCAATGCATGGAAGGGTCCATGGCGGCCCTCCGGCAGAAGGCTTCGTCATAGGCCAGCCAGGCATTCCCTCCGTCCTCTGTGTAAGCCCTACAGATTATGTCCAAGTACTTGGTGAGGACCAACCTCCTGTCAGGGAATCCCTGCTGGAGGATGCCGGCATAAATCAAGAAACCAGGCAACCAATTTGCCCAAGTGCATGGCAACTTCTGTGGCTTACCACGCTCGGGTTCCTATTAGGGATGGCAGAGAATTCCGCCACAGATTCCAGTGAGTGGATTCTAAAGAATCTGCCCCCCCGGAATCCATGGCGGAACGGCCTCCCGCCCCCTCGCCCCCCCTGCAGAATCCCCCGGGATGGAACTTACCTGGGGTGGATTCGGCGGATTCAGCGGCAGCAGCAGCGGTTCTGGTGGCGGCAGCGGCGGCTCCGGCAGCAGCGGCGGCTGGTCTCCTGGCCAACCGCGGCCAGGCTACTGCGGCCGCCATTGCCATCCTTGCAGCTGTGATAGGCTATGTAAGAATTTACATAGCCTATCATGGCTAACCGCCCCCCCAAAACCCAGCATATGCAAATGGCAGCGGCTACGGCAGCCGCCATTTGCATTCCCTATTTTTCTCCGTTCTAGCCTACGTAAATATTTACGTAGGCAATTATGGCGAAAAAAGGGAACTGTAAATAGCGTAGTGGGTGTTATTTGCGTTCTTTTTTTTTCACCGTTTTATCCTACATAAATATTTACGTAGGCTTTTACGGCAAAAAAAAATAAAACACACAAATAGTGTCCACTACGCTATTTGCGTTTCCCTTTTTTTCCCTGCTGTAATTGCCTATGTAAATATTTACATAGGCTAGAAGGGCGAAAAAAAGGGAAAGCAAATGTCGGCCGCCGTAGTCGCCGCCATTTGCGTACACTGTTTTTTGTTTGTTTGTCTTTGCCCAGCTGTGATAGGCTACATAAAGACTTACGTAGCCTATCACAGCTGCCTGGCTGGATGCAAATGGCGACCGCTACGGTGGTTGCTATTTGCGTCTGCACCAGCCAGCCCGCAGCTGGAAATCCGGCTGCGGACGGCCCTGGCCGGCTGCTCCGTGGAGTCGCCGTGGAGCAGAGCCGGCCGGGCATGATTCCGGGGGAGAGGACCGGATCGCCTCCCCCCCATCGAGGATTCCGGGGGAAGGGACGGAGCGCCTCCCCCCCCCATGAACGGAGGCCGAGATGTCTGTTGACATTGCAGGGAAAGGCCAACCCCGAGGGGTAAACCAAGGCATCCAACCCCATGACCCAGAATGTCCCCCACCCAGCCATGTGAAGTGAGGTGCGGAGGCCGCCTCACCTGAAACCAAGGTAGTCATGTTTGTATCCCCTGCCAGCAAGGTGGAAGATGTGGCCTGGGTCACTGGAGATAAAAGTGCCCCAGGAAGGTGACCTGCCTCCATCGGTGGTGTACCGTCAAGGTAAGCTGTTGAGGATGAGGTGGAGACTTCAATGGCGTCCAGACACGCTGAAATAGAAAGCAACAGTGAATGTTGCGTCTGCTGTCGCGTTCTTTTGGGCTGGGCCTAGGGATGTACGAAACTCACTTACCTTTTCACAGAATTTTTTGCGGTGGGGGGGGAGGCGCTCCATCCCTCCCCCCAGAATCCTTGATGGTGGGGAAGGCGATCCGGTCCTCCCCCCTGGAATCCTGCCCGGCCGGCTCCACTCTGCGGCGGCTTCGCGAAGCAGCCGGCCAGGGCCATCCGCAGCCAGATTTCTAGCCGCGGACGGGCTGCTGCGGCCACCGTTTGCATCCAGACAGGCTGCCGTGATAGGCTACGTAAGTATTTACGTAGCCTATCACGGCTAACCCCCCCAAAAAACACAAAAAACCAGCAGTCGCAAATGGCAGCCATTTGCGTTCCCTATTTTTCGCCATTCTAGCCTACATAAATATTTACGTAGGCTATTACGGCGAAAAAAAGGGAATGCAAATAGTGTAGTGGGCGCTATTTGCGTTCCTTTTTTTTCTCGACGTAATAGCCTACGTAAATTTTTATGTAGGCTAGAACGGCGGGGGGAAAGAAAGGAATGCTAATAGTGCCCACTACACTATTTGCGTTCCCCTTTTTTTTGCCGTAATAGCCTACGTAAATATTTACGTAGGCTAGAACAGCGAAAAATGGGGAATGCAAATGGTGGCCGCTGTAGCCGCTGGGGTTTTTTTTGGGGGGTAGCTGTGATAAGCTACATAAATACTTACGTAGCCTATCACAACTGCAAGGACGCCAATGGCGGCCGCAGCAGAAAGGCCGTGGCCGGCCAGGAGACCAGCTGCTGGAGCCGCCGCCAGAACCGCCACCACTGAATCCTCTGCATCCACCCCAGGTAAGTTCCATCCCTGGGGATTCCGCGGGGGGCGGGGGGGCAGGAGGCCGTTCTGCCATGGATTCTAAAGAATCCGGCCTCACTGGAATCTGTGGTGGAATTCTGTGCCATCCCTAGCTGGGCCACCATGGTTTCCTTGGGCCCGGCTGGGGGAGGGGGGGAATCCCAGAGGACCGCTCGGTGGCTTCCAGGAGGGAAAGGATCGAAGCCAAGACTGGACCCGCATCATCCTCGGACTCGGAGTCAGGTCGACGCTGTGGCCTTTTTGTGGGAGGCAAGGCTGTGGAGCTTTACCTTTCCCTGGCCCTTTTTGGGAGGCATGGTGAGACAGACAAAAAACAATGACAAAGTGGGAGGGACAGAGGTTTAGGAGTCAGCGACCACCCAAAGCCACACTGCAGGCCTAACGACTGGTGAAAAACTGGGCGGAGACCGGAACCTGGACCCCTGGTCACAGCACAATGCTCTAACCACTACTCCACACTAGCTCCTGGGGGATACAGACCAGGGCTGACCAGCAGGGCAGCAGTTGGCCAAAACCGGCACCTCAGGCCCTCTGATTCTGGGCCTAGGGGCCCAGAGACATCAAAGGGCACCAGCCGGTAACTGCCCATCCTGCTCAGGGAAAGCCCACAATCTTTGGGCCTATGTCCTGGGAGAATCCGGCCCCTGGTAACTGGGCCAATGCAGGCCCTGGGGAGGGCGTTGGGGGGGGGGAGATAGCACCTCCTACAAAGGGACGAACTCGCAGGAGCAAGCCCAATGGCTACCCGCCGACGAGCATGCGCTCCAAGACGTTGGCCGCCCAAGCCACGGTTGCCGGGAGAACGGTGGACCCAAAAGGAGGCATGCACTGCATGCCGCCCGCCAGGACCACTGCCACCCAGTGGCAGAGGCTCATGGCCACTGCCGCCTGCAGAGACCAGCAAGGCCATCTGCCGCACCCACAGGGCTGGAAGGAGGCGAGGGGTGGCCAAAGGGCGAGGAGAGGACTTAAAAGGAGGTGCGTGCCATGCGCGCTGCCAGCCAGGACCGCCGCCGCCGCCCCACAGTGGAGGAGTGCAGCTGCCACTGCCAGCAGAGCCTGGTAAGGCTGCCTGCAGCATCAGCCGGGGCACAGGCTCAGCAGCTGGAGAGGCGAGGGGTGCATGTGCCACTGAGGCAGGCACCGGCGTCCCCAAAGGCACAGTACGCGCCGCCAGCAGCAAAGATGGGGCGAGCCAGCCGAGCTGGGATCGCCGCTGCCCTGGGAATGAGGCGTGGCCGCCGCCGCAGCCAGCAAAGCCCAGCCAGGAGAGGCAAGGGGCGCATGCGCCGCCGAAGTGAGCGCCAGCGCCCCCAGAGGTGCGGCAAGTGCTGGCAGCCGCAAGGACAGGGCAAGCTGGGTGAGCGTCAAGCCGAGCACATGGAGACAGGCGGCAGTCATAGAGATCCGAGATCAGAGATCCGAGCGTCCCAGCGAGGAAGGAGGCAAATGTTTTCTCTTTCGCTTCGAAGCCGCGTGAGCGAGAGAGCTTTGATTGGGAGGGGGGCAGAGTTTAAGGCAACTCTGCCTGCCCCTCCCTGCTTGGTGGCACCACTGGCAAGCACCCACGTCATCTCTCCCCACCTGCCTACAATATTCGTGCCCCCCCCCCTTACAGCCAGACAAGCTGGCACTGGGGTTAGGGCATTTTGTTCAGACAGCTAAAGGTACTGTATGGAAAGAAAAAGCAAAGTCTCAAAGAAGCCATAATATACTACTACGACTCCGACTCCTCCTTCTCCTAATTCTAATAATTAGAAGAATAAGAATAATAATTGTGTTGAAATATTCTTGAGATGGAGAATAAAGGGCACACATTTTTTAAAAGATGAGGAAAGAAGGAGCAGAAGAGATTCATTTAAGAGCCAGCACAGCAAGAAAAGCAATTGTTTTGTGCATATCCATTTCTTCATTGAAATGAAATGTGAGAACTTTTGATTGGCTTAACCTTGACAAAATTAACAGGCCTGTTTTGAATTATACTGCAGACAGTGCTGTCAGCTTTTGCTATGCTCATCGTGCAGTTATGGAAATGATAAATATTCTTCATAGATGGTTGGACTCTAAAGTGACCACAGAGACAATTTTGCTATAAAAGTGCTTTGAAATATTAGCTGTGATGATCACCTCAGTGGTAAAACTAAACAAAATCAAATATGTGTTCCAGACTCTGGAATAATGTCACCGAACATGTACACTACCCCAGAAGAACAGCACTAAATTCCCCAATGCAAGAGTATGTACAGTTTTGAATGAACATCATCACAGGCTTTATTACAGAAAGTGCAAAAATAGGCAGAGGAGTTTGAATTCTGCCTTGATGACTCACTGAGTAGTTTCTATGGGTGGGAAGGCTAGAAAAACATATCAGGTGAACATTCACTCTAGATCATTAGTAAATATTTTTTTGTCATAAAAATATTGGGCTTTCTCTTCTTCCTCTTTTTCTTCTTTAAAAAAAATCTTAATAAAATGGAATAGAAATAGTGGATGTGGTAAACTAGGGCCTGCAGTAGCACTTGTAGTTGTACCTCATAATTTTCCCTGTTGGATACTGCCCAAGGTTCCTATTTATTTAAGTTCTTTCTGCCTTTTTTCCAAGGAGCTCAGAGTAATATATACGATTCTCCCATTCCCAAAACATGCACGCGCGCACGCACACACACGCACACACACACACATTTGTTCTCAAAACAACCCTGCGAAGTAGGTTAGGCTGAATGATTGTGAGTGGCCCAAGGTCACCTAGGCAAACTCATAACTGAAGATGACAGAGTGGCTCAGAAAAAGATATGGGAACAAATGGGAATTTGTAAAGTTAACAGCATTGCAAAGATCTACAAATATCAGGAACTGGTCTGCAACTCATAATATATTTTACAACAAGCTCTCTGGGTCCAATTTTAATTTGAATTTTGTGAGATAGCAGATTGCTCTTGGTTATTATATGTGAGTGTTCATTGTTTGTGCATTATATTGTGTTATTTTTGTGAAGTTTTCTTCTTCTTTGCTTTGCTTGAAAACTTGATATGTGAAATAAGAAACAACAGTTAAATTCACAGATGAGTGGTGATTTTTAATACATCTCTCCACAGCCCTAGTCAAATGCCAAATTCTGATTTCCCAGACTGGTGGTACCCTCCAGATGAGTTGGACTGTAAACAATCATTCAATCAATCAATCTTGATTTGCTTAGAGTGAAGCTAAAGCATTATTTAATAACCCTTTTACAGGGAAGTACATTACTCTAGGAATATAATTCTGCTCTGTGTTTAGACATAAAAACACATTTTTAAAGCATTTCAATTTTATGTTCTGTAAGTAATTAGAATTTGAGAGCTATGACTGTTTCTTTGCAAATTCCTGGAGTAGCATTTTTTAAAATGTGGTTTAGGTTTTAGTGCAGTATTGTGTTTAATATCTGAAAATGTCTAATGAATTATGAATATAAATAATGACTTTATTATGGTTGGCTATAGGGTGAAGCCAATAAAATCCATATTATTCAACTAAATGAAAGGGAAAGAGCTATCCTGCATAAAACACGAAATATTTTGCTTTTTCCTTTAGGATTATCGGGTGAACATATTTCTCCGTCAGAACTGGAATGATCCACGTCTTACATATAGTGAATATCCAGATGATTCTTTAGATTTAGATCCTTCTATGTTGGACTCCATTTGGAAACCTGACTTGTTCTTTGCCAATGAAAAAGGTGCAAACTTTCATGAAGTAACAACAGACAACAAGTTGCTTCGAATTTTTAAAAATGGAAATGTTCTTTATTCCATCAGGTAAACTGCAGATTTTATGTCGGAACTATGAGATTATGATGCAGTTTGGGTGCAATTCGCATTCCATTAAAGTAATTGGTAAAATCATTATTGCATTCACTGGTTGGGGATTGTTCATATATATGGATACAAGGACATAGCCTGAGTCACCCATATATAATACAATCAGAGAACTTCCTGAAGGCTGATTCAAATGTCATGGTCCCAGGTAGAGATGATAACTTTGAATTGGCCCTAAAAGTATCATTGCTGAATTTTCTAGTGCTGTGCCAAAAATTTCTCCACATTTTTTTCGACCATTCTCATTCAATTTGATAGAAAATAAATTGCTTTTGAAAAGAAATTCAAAGGAGAAGAAATTTCGGAGAAATTCTCATGGATTGGGTTTGGGGTTCTTGTCCTTACTTAACTTATGAGTTGGCTATGGAGTGGGCATGGTTGTCTCCTCTTTCATTGTACAATAATCTCTGTAGCAGCCTGTAGCCTCCTCACCTTCCTACACTTCAATTAAACCTATCATGAGGAAGACATGAGGTAATTCCTCCCATGGGGTGTTTTCAGTTCAAGAATGGCAGGTGGCCTGGAAGGCTACAGAGCAATGGAAAGATGTGTAATAGAGAGAGAAAACGCACACAGCACCCTCGACCACCTTACAGTGATTAGGTAAACTCAAAAACCACAAGAAATTCAAAATTCTGCCTCAGAAAAAATGGAAGCCTCAGCATAGTTGACGCTGTTGCCACTTGCAGGAGCAGTGCAATAAACCAAAAACCCTTAGGAAAAAAGAAAGAACCTGGGCTACAACCCCTGCCTAAGCCCTACCTGTGAGATACTGTTGGAGAATTTCTCCTCCCTTAGGAGAAATTCAGTGAATTTTTCCCTTCAGTTTCTGTGCCCACAAATAGGCTCGAGAATTTTGAGAGGCCATTTGTACACAGCTCTAGAATTTTCATTTGAAAGCAAAGAAGTCCCCTTACGGATTTTTTTTTTTGGGGGGGGGGGTAAAAACTGTGTGGATTTTGCTTTCCCATGCAATGTTCTTCATATGCACTCTGTTCCCTATGGCAAGTGGGCTGAACCTCTTTCAGCCTGAGGGCTAAACTCAATTTTGGAGAAGGTCTCAGGAGCCACATTGCAGTGGTGGGCGGGGCTGAAAGCAAAGTGGGTGGAGCCAAAACACTGGCATATTTCAGTTTGAAGATCTTACTACTAGTACGTAAGCCTTAGGAGAGGCATTCAACCTTTTAGAATGGCGGGGGGGAGCAGCTGGGAAATGTCCTTGGGACCCCAGGTGTGCCCAAGGTTCAACACCCCTTCTCTATGGGGATTCTTCCACAGACTCTGTTTGGCCTTTATGGACAGAGTATACTAGTGCAACCCTTTCCTTGAAATAAAGGATGAACTTTCCTTGTAATAAAGAGCCAATTAAGAGGTTTCCTCTAGCAGAGGAGAGGCTCAGATCGCTTTTATATGAAAGACCTAAAATGGTGCTTTAGTGGTAATCTCACAAACCACTTACAACCTCCCAATTTTAGTGGGATTGTGAACCCATTCTGGGTTTCAGTCAGAACCAGCCAGAACTCTAAAGGGGTTCTGAACCCTAGCTCCAAAATAGGTTCAGATCCTTGGATAGCTCCTTTAGAGTCCTGGCCATTTCTGGCTGAAACCCAGAATGGATTCACAGCTCCATCAAAATTGGAGTCACCAGCCTCCAGTGCTAACATGGATTTACAGGTATTGGGCAGGATTGGGCTGTAGTCTACAATACAGCTGAATCCTGGCATGAATTGCATTGAGAGAGTACTGTGAAAAAAATGTGAAGGCCAAATACATTTACTCACAGGTAAGCCTCACTGATTTTCCTGGGGTTTCCTCCAAGTAAGTTTCATAGGACTGCAGTCTTAAAATATATTTCTCAGGATACTAAGCTGATTAACTTTATATTATTTTCCAAATGCCTAATTGATTCTCAGCTTATAACAATTACATGTGTCTGCCTGACTGCCAAGTGTTGTGCTATTTACCACATATGGATGTGTACATATTGTACTTTTGAAAGGGAGGGACTCTGTGCCATTATAATAGTTGTTTTGTGTCCTTTCAGATTGACTTTAATACTCTCCTGTCCCATGGATCTCAAAAATTTCCCAATGGATGTCCAAACATGTATAATGCAGCTGGAAAGCTGTAAGTGTAAACACACCATTTTAATGTTCATAGCAGACAGCCCTGTGGCAGGCTAAAGACTACTAATTCATTGCAGTATGAGCTTTTCATAGACAATAACATCTTCAAATGCATCAAGTTCCTTGTTGATGTTATAGATGGAGATGGTAGTGGTGGTGGTGGTGGTGGCAGCGGCAGTGGCAGCGGCAGAAAAGCATGTTCTCCTGCTCCAGAAAGAGAACATGTATCTCTCCTTGGGGAAAAAAAGCTCATCTATACCCTGCTTCTCTACACCAGGTTTTTATCTTTCCGGGGCATCTGTTTCTGGATCCTTTGTAGGGTTAAGATTGGCTCCTTTACACATGTTTACATGTGCTTTTTTCCATGGATTTCCTTTCTCTGCAAGTTCTATATGTTTCATTATGCAGCCCTAGATGGGACTGTGATATAGTGGGATTCTGGAAATTCACCACCTGTTGGAGTGCTTCACAACACAATTAAAATTTATTGCTACATTTTCCATGTTAGGAAAAAAAGCCAGGATAAAGGTTATAAAGTATGGCAGAGGCCCTGGAGGTTGACACTGTCATGTAAAGAAGCCGCAAACTTCTGGGAGTGACCAATCACAAGTTCATGATAAAAGCCTCATGTAAAGAAGTCCCCAGAAGACTGGGGAAAGAAACACAAGTCACTAATGCTTCCTATCCTACATCTTCTTTGGAATGTCCAAAGCAGCACCTATTTGTAGTTACCTGTAATGCCCTACATACAGGGCGGGGGGGGGGGGAGCTGAGGACATCTACAATGTGCATGGGTGTGAGATTATTATTAATAGTATTGATCTTCTAGTCAGACTGAAATAAGCAAACTGGAATGAAAAATAAGCTGTTGTACCTACTTGTTTTTCTGCTTGTTGTTTACAGTGGAAGTCAGGTCACGCTTAAAGAATCTGTCATATAGTTAGCTTCAGGAATTCTGATCTTCAGACAGAGCTTCATGCATTTGCCTCTCCTGGAGGTTTGCTGCTGGGCTGCCTTGCAGGGAAGTAGTAAAATCAGTGCAGTCAACATGATGAGATTTCTTAACCACAGCGGGATGCATAGAGATCCACTCGGATTCAGCAAAGCAAAGCAAAGCTGCTCTGGAACATGTGCCTTAAATAGTAATTTGTAAAAAATAAAAATAAATAAAAATGAGAGCAGAACTCCAGCAAGTTACTGTGACTTGGAGAACTATAGGGCAAATGTCTAATCTAATTGAGCTCTTTGTGAATAATTACTGACCATACAAAAACACTACAGATTCTCCCATTGTGTCCAAAGCACTCTGTGTATATAATCAAACTAAGAGGGGGAAATGGGATGCAGTTGTTTAAAGACATGCTGTATACTATAGAAACAAAATAGTAGCACTGAAAATTTAAAAAGTGGTATGATTGGAAGGAAGGTCACAGAGCCCCTTTGCACAATAATTATTCTGTAGATCTGGATAGGCTTTGTGGGGCACAACTGAATCACCAGGGCCACTTCCCCAGGAAAGGCTCTCACTGAAAAACCTCCTAGTGAGGGACTGTAGCTTAGTGGAAGGGCACCAGCTTTTTATGCAGAGGGTCCCAGGTTCAATCCCTGTTATCTCCAAGTAGAGCTAGGAAAGAAACTGGCTTGAAACCCTGGAGAGGCACTGCCAGTCAGTGTCAACAATACCAGGCTAGGCCAGCTAGTGGTCTGACTCAAGCCCTTTTAATCCGTTCTTCTTTGTGTGTTCAAAGAACGCATGAGGAGAGGAGAACTCCACCCCCACCCCCACCCCCACCCCGGCATGACATCGCTCAGTGGGCGAGCACCTGCGTTGCATGCAGAAGGTGCCAGATTCAGTCCCCAGCATTTCCGGATAGGGCAGGAAAAACACCAGCCTGAAACCCTGGGGAGCTGCTGCCAGTCAGTGTCAATAATACTGGGCTATCTAGACCATTGGTTTGACTCAATATTAGGGCTGTCAGAGAAATCTGCAACAGAACCAAATGCATTCAGATTTTTTTGAATCTGACCTGTGGATTCCACAGCAGACCAGCTTTTCCCGTCAGGCAGATTCCGCGGGCTTGTGGGCCATTTTTCTAACCGAGGATTTTGAGCAAATTTTGTTGTAGAAAAATAAGCACAGAAGTTTTAAAAAACAGCTGAAAATGCACATTTCCGCCATAGGCTAAAGCATGACAATGCAAATTTGGGGGGATTCATGCATTTTGTGGGAGTTTGCACATTTTTGCACGTGCAAATTTGCACAACTTTGGCATTTAAAAAAAAAAACCAATTTCATTGATGGGTGCACAACAGAACAAGAGGCACTTGACAACCCGTGAAACACAGACGGAATGGATTTTACACACTCCGTACATCCCTACTCAGTGTAAGGCAACTTCCTCTGTTCCTGTATAGCCCCCTTCAGGCATTACCCTCCACATGGCAATCATAATCATGGGGAGGAAGAGTGGGGCTGCGCCTGCTGGCCCCATCCCTGTTCTAACAGCCCTGCTGCCCCCCACCAGCTATGCATTGGCAGGAATGTCTGAAGAGGGGATCCTCTGCTATGCACATTGGCTCCCCCTACATTTTAAGATCCAGCAGGGATGCAAAATTGGTGGTGGGTCCAGCAGATGCAGACTTGCTCTTTTCCTCCACGTGAAAACCCCTGAAGGGGTATAGTTCCCCCTCCAGAATGACTGCCCTGAAAGTGACACATGGCAGAAGCTACGCTCCAAGTAGGGATGGGCAAATGAGTGAATTCTGAGATCACTACGATTCTCCGAACACTAGGGTTGGCAGAGAATTCCGCCACGGATCTCGGTGAGGCCGAATGCCAGTGCATTTGGCCCCCCGAATTCCATGGTGGAACGGCCTATCACCCCCCCGCCCCCCCGCGGATCCCCCCCGGGACAAGACTTACCTGGAGCGGGTCTTCCAGGCGGCAGCGGCTCCAGCGGCGACTCCGGCGGTGGCAGCTTCAGCAGCCGATCTTCCGACTGGTTGCCGCCACCACCATTTCCAGTGTTAAAAAAAAAAAAAAGATGTGATAGGCTGCGTAAAGATTTACATAGCCTATGATGGCTAGGTTTTTTTTTAAAAAACGACGTGATAGGCTACGTAAATCTTTACGTAGCCTATCACGTCTGATTTTTTTTAAAAAAAAAATGCGCGTATGGCCGCTGCCATTTGCATTCCTTATTTTGGCCCATCTTAGTCTATGTAAATATTTACGTAGACTAAGACGGCGAAAATAAGGGGGAACGCAAATAGCGTCCGCTACGCTATTTGCGTTCCCCTTATTTTCGCCGTCTTAGTCTATGTAAATATTTACGTAGACTAAGATGGGCCAAAATAAGGAACACAAATGGCGGCGTCCGTAGCCGCCACCATTTGTGTACGCGCGTTTGTTTGTTTTTTTAAAAGTCAGACTTGATAGGCTACGTAAAGATTTACGTAGCCTATCACGGCTGACTATAGGGACGCAAACGGCGGTGGCTACAGCCGCCATTTGCGCCCCTGTTAGCCAGCAGCCTGATGTCTGGCTGCTGGCAGAGCCGGCCGGCAGCTCCGCGGAATCCCCACAGAGCAGAGCCAGCCGGCCAGGATTCCGGGGGGAGGGACGGAGTGGAACCCGGTGGAGCCAGGTAAGGCCAATTTCATACATCCCTACCGAACACTGTCTCACCACTCGTCTCATGCCCAATCGCTCTGCGTGAACAGGAAAAGTGCGCAAATGGAGCAGCGATTGACCGTAATCCGTAATTTTCCTAATTTGTCCAACTTTCTTCCATAGACTAAAGCAGGGCTGATTCAGTCTTCAGGAGAAATTGGTGCAAATTAGGAACTTTGTGCAAAAACAAATTGGGAAGGTTGTGCAAATGGAACACAAGAAAATCTCTGGCAATTTGCAAACACTTTTGGCAGGCACATCTTTGTGCTAGCGATCATGTTCGGGCTTTGAACAGGGCATGCTCACATGTTTCATGAGCAAAAACAAAATTGTCATACATCCCTCGCTCCAAGCTCGTGCCCCCTCCTCCCCTCCATGATATTGCATGGGTTTTCCTTACATAACCACTGCAGCATTTTATCCAAGGCAAGAATGCCCTTGTATGCTGACTGTTGATCATATTCCCATTGGTAACGCTCTGTATCAGCTATCAAGCATACAGAATTACAGCAGTGTAGCTGATTTTGTAAGCTTTTAGTATAAGCCATGGTCTGCTCTTCTGCTCCCATCTCATCACATCCCAACTATGCTCATTTCAGGCTGTGCAATGATGGCTCTGTGTACTATTAGCACACCACATCTGGTAATAATCATTGTGCTGATGCAGTGGCATTCCCATATGCTTCTTCTAACATACATGTACTGGGTCAGTTTATGATGCCAGTGCAATAAAGCAGATTTGGTAATGCATTAGCAGAGCAGTCTTGGGTGTTAATCTCACCCACTCTGTGTGTGTGTGTGTGTGTGTGTGTGTGAGAGAGAGAGAGAGAGAGAGAGAGAGAGAGAGAGAGAATGCAATGGCTTCTAGGATCAGGCCATAAGGGTCAGTGTGATAGGTTGGAAGATTATTTCAAGCATTCCTAAACTGAGAGGTTTAATGCACTCATGCTATAATAGGATATGTAGTCCACTATTGGTCTATAAAGATTATTTATGTATTTTGATGTCAGAAATTTAAAATGTACATATTAATTTGCTATGCAGTTTAAAAGATACCTGGCCCTCAGCAACAATTTGGTATATGGACTGATGATATTGTATCAAACTCCAGAGGTATACTATCTTAGGAAGCAATCCTATGGCCACTAGACAGCAGCTAGAGGGCCATAGGATATGCGTGTTTCCAGGAACCGACCTCGGAGCCCGCGCTCCAAGGTCAGTTCCTGGAAAACTGACCTCCTCCCACGTCTGCGCTACATCGGGGGCAGTGCGGAGAAGCCTCGTCCTCCGTGCTCAGAAGAGGAGCGCGGAGTGGCTGAAAGGGGGCAGAGCTGGGGGTGTTCCGGGGTAGGGAGAGCGGATCTGCCTGTACGACACATCCAATGTGTCATACAGCAGCCTCATCTCCCACTCAGCCCCCCTGCAGCTAGACAGCCGAAAACAGCTGTCTAGAATTTAAAGCAGGGCAGGAGAAGCACGGAGGGAATGATTCCCCCACCACCACCGCCCATGCTTCTCCTGCCTTGCTTTGGATAGGCAGTCGCCTCCTAGTTTGGAGGCGGCCACCTATCTAGATAGGACTGCGCCCTTAGTCTATTATAGCAAGAACAAAAAAAAGAGTTTTCTGGTGCTTTAATGACTAAGCACTCCTATGCACTCTTAGTTGGGAGTAAGCCCCATTGAACTTACTTACATAAGCATGCACAGGATTGTGTTGTAACAAATTTATTGTGGTATAAGCTTTCATGGGCTACAATCAACATAATTACATGTATGAAGTGTTATTATTCTTAGTTAGCAGGTAGACAGATAGATACGTGCATGCACGCACGCACACACAGGCACAGAAAAAAGTTGTCAACCTTGAGGCAAAAAGGCCATGAGTTCGAAGAAGTTGAGTCTGTTCCAGATCGCTTCCTGCAACTGCTACAGGGGTTACTTTTATTGCAAAGCTCTGTAACCAAAATCACCTTCTGTCAATTATACATTTTCAAATCATACATGTTCAACTTGTGCTGTATACTTTGCAGTTTTCAAAAGTAAATTTCCATGGAGAGCATTCAAAGTTCAGAATGGGGCGGCGGGTTGCCCATTTTTAAATGAAACTCTTCCCCTACAGCAGAGTATTCAGTGAGTTACAGATAACAAGGGCCAAGGGACAAAAATGCTGGCAGGAAGAACTTGTGTGCAGAAAGAATCCTAAAGAATTAGAAGAACCAGCTGACTTTTTAAACAATATACTTGCATTAAGGCACTTCAGTTTGTTGTCTGAAATATTTAAATGCCTTAAATTCTTACCAGTCTTTTATAGTGCTCAACTGAAATAGGTGTGTGTTCTGCAATCATACATCCCTGTTCCCGCATTAGATGTCTCCCTTGCTTTTGTGATTTTCCCACCCACAAAGCTATTTGTTAGGAGGTGAGTGTCAGGAGGTTGAGAAGGCAACTGAACTGATACCCCTCCTTTAATCCTAGTTGATTTAGGCTACAGTCCTAAGTATTCTTACTTGGAAAGTAAGTTCCATTGAACTCAATGGGATTTACTTCTGAGCAGACATGTATAGGATTGTGTGGTTATTGGGGAAGAATATGGATGGAGATGTGTATTCAGATTGCAGCACTTTCTGTCCGTATTTTGCCTCACCTGGACATGCACAATTAAGTGCAACTAAAACATGATAATGGTCCTGCCCCTTAGCATTGGCAAGCAATGAAACTGCCAGCACACTGCAGGAAGACAGGGAAAGTAGCTCAGTGCTGGGGTCCATGTCCCTGCCCTACCCAGAGGGAGAGCAATGGCAAAGTTTTGCCTTCAGTGACATTATTCCGAATCAGACAAATTGGCTAAAGATCTTGGGCCCAATCTACATGGAAATGGAATGAGAAGCGCTTTCTGGTTTTATCTGGATTTTCATGACATTGGCTTTGGTCCAATGAAGCAAGAAAAGCGGAGCATACATCACCTAAAAAACTGCTTTCACAAGTCACACAGGAGCACTTGTGTTAAACTGCTTTATTTGGGGGCTGGGCAGAGTCCTGCCAGCTGAAGTGAACATCATCAACCACAGAGATGCCTCTCAGTGAACAGGAGAGGCTTGTTCCCTGCCCTGTCCATGCTCCCACTACTGGCTGCCCCCTCTCCTTCCCTGTAAAACTGCTCAGTCAAATGCAATGGATGCACATGACTTACTTCCAAGTTGGCACATTTAGTGACCACCTCCCCTCGTGTGCTCCCTCTCTCGGGGAAAGCTGGGGTAAATTGAAGTACTTCAAATAAATTGCTGTGGACATGTGGATAGACAGGCTCCCCAACCCACCCCGCTCTCTGCACTGCCGTGCTTTCTTAGTCAGTAGGAGACACGAAGTTGCTTCTGCTCTTGTTCTCTTTTCTGTGCTCAGTCAAGTGAAATGGACAAGAATGAGGAGGGTTGGGGATAATCGCTCTTTGAGCTCATAGAAATTTGCAGTTCTGCATATCTGTAATTCGAACCATCAGCTCTTAAAATCAATAAAGCTCTCTGCACACCTTCATTTTTTTGCCCTCTACTCTGCCTGCCCACCCCCATGCAGCTTTGAATCAACAGGCTTTTCTGCCCTTGCTTGCATGCAGTGGAGAGTTACTTCCGAGTAGACATGCAAACATCCTCCCTCCTGCCCCTCTCTCTCCCTCCCTTGGTGGTACATGGCTGCTTCCTATACTGAGCCATCTAGAGTGATTTGCTCTGGTGGTATCCTTTTGTGGAGCACTGATTCTCTGATATTAGCACGAAATGCAGGGGTTTCTCTGTGGCAGTGAGAGGTCTCTTATCCTTCCCACTAAAGCATCCCAGTAATACACTTCTGCTGCACAGTCTCCATTCATTTCAGTGGGGCATGCATGGGATGTTTGTTTCACAGCAGCAGCAATGAATGTCAGTGGTTTCCAATAGTGAATCAAGGCAAGCATGGACAGTCTGAATTAATTCTTGATATTTCTTGGAACACCTATAGCAATAGGCAACAGTCATTGAGGACACAGTCTATGTTGTTTAGATAGAAGAATGTCCTACAGCTCCCATGCCACAGCCAGCCATGGAGGCTAGGGAATGTTCAGAGTTGTAGGACTTTTCTCCAGCTAAACATGCATAGAATTGCACCTTTAGGGTTTTTTTTAGGTGAGATTTCTGCTTCAGATCACAAGATCTCTTGAAGCAAATGACAAAGATTTATTTCCAGCTGGACTGTGCTTCACAAACACTTTAGGTATTTTCTCCTTAATTCATATAGAGATCAGAAAAATAATTCATATACCTTATTTCATTCAAATTCAAAGCGACAGGAAACTCAAACTTGATTAATAATATCAACTTGGATGTTCTGAAATGTTCAATGATGATCTAATATGTGTACCTGTGTGTTAAGGAGATGGTCAACAAATCTTTTTGGATTGGATCCTATGATGTTAACTTAAGGAAGTTAATGGAAGGAAAGTTTCCTATATCCCCCCCCCCATTCAGCCACCTCAGCCCCCCATATAGTCTACCTGGGGGGTCAGGGGCCCAACTCAACTTTATGGGATGGTGTATGGGTGACTGTTGGGGAAAGGCAAATAATTCAAAATTGGGTAGACGTTCCCCAGAAATCCCTTGCAATTCACTGCACATTTTTCACAATAGGGTCTCCCTGACCTTCCATAGAGGCTGGGATGGGGGCTCAGGTGGCTGCAACAGGGAGGAAAGAATGGGAAAGTTTTTTTTCTGGGCATATCCTTAAGTTAATTTATTTTAGGATGCTTTTAATTTTAATTTCATGTTAATTTATGTATTATCCATGGAGGAGATCCCATAAGTCAGGCCTGTGGGCCAAATAAGCAATGAGGTGTCCCCATCTCACCTGCCAACATCTCCCCCAGTCCCCGACCCCCTCGACCCACAGTTGAAAACCTCTTACCTTCAGTCAGCTGCTGATCAGAGATATCAGATTTCCCCAGCTGAAAATCTCTTATTATCTCCACTCTCTGCTGATTGGTGCCAATGGAGGCTATTTCAAAGCCTAATTTCAGTGTGAGGGGTGTGTGTGTGTGTATGTGTGTGTGTGTGTGGGTTCTGCTGGGGAGGGGAGGGCTAAAATAAACAAATAAATATAGGTTCAGCACCTTGGATAGCTCCTTTAGGGTTCTGGCTGGTTCTGACTGAAACCCAGAATGGATTCACAACCCCCAGCAAAATCGGAGCCACCAGCCTCCACTGTTTGAAAGTCTCCATTAGTGACAATGCAGGCTTTTTACAATTCTATTTGCAATGTGTGTGTGTGTGGGTGGGTGTTTCAAGAGGGGGGAGAATGTGTTTTGTTTGTGTATGTTTTGCATGTTTGCATGAGTGTGTGTTGTGTGTGTGAGACAGCGTGTGTGTGACCATGTGACTGTGTGTATTCGTATGTGAAGGGCTCCTGGCAATCCCGTTGAGGGCCACATTCTGGGAGTGGTCCCACCCACTGCTGGCATGTGGCCCCCAACATGATTGCCTGGAGCCAATTTGGCCCTTGGGACAGAAAAGGTTCTGCATCCCGCTGCCGTAAGGGTCCCCTCCATGGTTCTGGTCTTTAATTCTAGACTGGTTTACTTTACATGTAGAGCCTTGTGTGGCGCAGAGTGGTAGGCGGCAGTATTGCAGCCGAAACTCTCCCCACGACCTGAGTTCGATCCCAGCAGAAGCTGGGTCCCAGGTAGCTGGCTCAGGTCGACACAGCCTTCCATCCTTCCGAGGTCGGTAAAATGAGTACCCAGCTTGCTGGGGGAAAGGTAGTCACGACTGGGGAAGGCAATGGCAACCCACCTCGCTACAATCTGCCATGAAAACGCCAGTGAAAGCGGCATCCCTCTAGGGGTCAGTAATGACCCGGTGCTTGCACAGGAGGAACCTTTCTTTCTTTTTTTCTTACTTTATATGATCCTAGATGTTTTCGTTGGCAGATCTGTCTATGTTGTTTTCTAATGCTCCTATCGTGCCCAATTTCTTGGCAGTAAATTGGCTACCTGTTGTTACAGGCTATATACATGTAGAGATGTCAGAGAATTCTGCCATGGATCTCCGTGAGGCCGAATGCCAGAGCATTCGCCCCCCCCGAAATCTGTGGCGGAACGAAGGCCCCCCCCATGAAAGGCGCGCAAAATGGAGCACTTACCTGCTGCCGTTCGCGCTGCTTTGCGAATGGAGGCCGTGTCTGCGGCCAAAATTCGCTTCTTCATTATAGCCATGATAGGCTACATAAATACTTATGTAGCCTATAGCAATGGTGGAGAATTTCTCCACGAATCTTGGGGAGGCCGAATGCCAATGCATTCGGCCCCTCGAAATTGTTGGTGAAATTCTCTGCCCCCCGCCCCCCCCCCGGGATGGGACTTACCTCCCTTGAATGTCCCTCTCGGCGGCGGGTCCCGGCAGGAGTTCGACGGCGGTTCGTCGGGGGCGGGGGTGGCGGCCGGTCTTCCGACTGGCTGCCGCTGCCGCCATTACAAAATAAAGTAAAAAAACAAACAAACACCCGTGATAGGCTACATAACGATTTACGTAGCCTATCACGGCTAGATTTCCAAAGTCAGCCATGATAGGCTACGTAAATCGTTATGTAGCCTATCACGGGTGACTTTGGAAAAAAAAAAGCACGTACGCAAATGGCAGAGCCCATGGGCGCCGCCATTTGCATTCCTTATTTGGTCCCGGTAGTTTACGTAAAGATTTACGTAGACTACGGCGAAAATAAGGGCAACGCAAATAGCGGCCACCATTTGCTCCCCTGTCTTTGGCCATAATAGGCTATTTAAATATTTACATAGCCTATCATGGCAAAAAAAAGGGAACGCAAATGGCAGCCGCCATAGCCGCTGCCATTTCTGTTCCCTTTTTTTCACCGAGATAGGCTACGTAAATATTTACATAGCCTATTACGGCCAAAGACAGGGGCGCAAATGGCGTAGTGGCCACCATTTTCATACCTGCCTTTGGCCATAATAGGCTACGTAAATATTTATGTAGCCTATCACGGCAAAATACAGGGATGCAGATGGCGGCAGCTACAGCGGCCGCCATTTGCGTCCCTGTGCAGGCTGCCCGGTGGCCGGATGTCCGGCTGCGGGAGGCCCCAGCCGGTGGCTCCACGGAGTCACTGCGAAGTGGAGCCAGCTGGGGAGAATTTCGGGGGGAGGGACGGAGCGCCTCCCCCCCACCGCAAATGTCACCCTTCGAAAAGGTAAGTGACTTTCGTACATCCCTATTACATGCTGGTGCAATACAACTCTCAGGAACAGGATGCAGGGCAGTGTGCATATAAGAACAAGCTAACCCCACCTACAACCTATAGACGAACATATAACTATCTCAGAGTTTAGAGATTAATATTTTCTTAGTAATTTAAAAAAAAAAAAATTCCAATGAAAAAGTGATTGCCAAGTTGTCTTGTATATTGAAAAAGGAAGAAGTTTGGATAAAAGAAAAAAAGAAAAAACAATGCCATCAACAATTGCCATGCATTTTTCATATTTAAATGAATTGCATCATAGAAAGGGTTAGTGGCCATGGTGGATAACAATAATTAAAATACAGATTAAATGAATGAATCTCATTTGGGAAAATCCATTTTGACACAGCAGTTGTTTCTTGTCAGTTCAATGAGCTGCACTCAGGAGATTTTTCTCCTGGCTATAATCTACGTGCTTCAAATGATAATTTGTTTTACACACAGCTGATTTTCATCTGAATGCATACGAGGTGTGATACAAGATATGCATCTGTGGATCTCTCTCTGTAAGGTTCCTCTATGGATTTGTAATAGAAAGAATAAGGTTATACTGTATGATGTTATGCTATGCATTGAAAAATCCGCAGTGAAATGCTATATGGGATAAATCCCGTTTAAGAACTAAGACCACTTTCCAGATTATTATTTAGCTCACAAGAGCCCAAAGATCCAAACTAAGACAGGAAGTATTTATAGGATAACTTTTTGCATTGCAGTCATCACTTTGGTTTATAAATAACATTACTAACTGCAGAATTTACAGCACAACCAAACCTTAATTTTAAAGGATGATAGATAGATGACAGATAGATGATGATTGATAGATAGATAGATAGATAATTATTTTTCAGAAAGTCTGGACAAATAACATGGGATTACTAAACACTTGGAGTAATAATAATAATAATAATAATAATAATAATAATAATAATGAAGAAGAAGAAGAAGAAAATGTGTTTTTTCTTCATCTCTGAGGGAAATCTGAGCCAAAATTTGAGATCTCCCTCAGTGAAGGAATCTGGACCTTAGGCAGGTTATAGGTTACAACTTTCAAGCAGACCTGAGGCAAAGCATCTTCTAGAGTTAGAAATTAACTAGTACCAGCTACCAATTAACTTTATACAGTTCTGCATTACTAGATAACATAGGGTGCAATCCTATGGCTGCTAGACAGCACCTAGATGGACACAGGATGTTTTGTTTCCTGAGAACCAACCTCGGAGCCAGTGCTCCAAGGTCAGTTCCCAGAAAACTGCCTCCCTGCCCCCTCCCCCACTGCCTCAGAGGCAGCGTGGTTCATCCCCAGCTCCGGCTCATAATAGCAGCACAGAGAGTGGAAAAGGGGGCGTTCCTGGGATTGGGCCGAGGAGATAATGGTGGAAACACCATTACGATGCTTCCTATGCACTGTCTATCCTGCCCACCCCTCCCATTCCAAGATGCCCCAGCTAGACAGCTGAAATTGGCCATCTAGCCACAAATGCAGGGTAGCCAAAGTGCAGAGGAGAAGATCCCCTCCACACTCCGCCCACCCTACATTGGATAGTCAGTCGCGTCCAAGTTTGGAGGCAGCTGACTATCCCCATAGGATGGCGCCCTCCAGGTGCAATCTTATGCATGTTTAGACAGAAAAAAACTGATACAACTGGGCCTTGCAGGACTTCTTTCTGTCTAAACATAGGGTTGTGCCCTTAATGTACCAGTTGTTTTAATGGTATCTATATTGGTAAGACTATAGGATCTGCCACAGAACGGATATCAGAAAGTGGCTATGGATAAGAATAGTCGGTTGTCTACAGATTAATATTTGTCCTGATAAAATTGTTCACTCAGGGTCTTTTTGCTCTGAAATGAAGCCTGCACAATGTGCCTGGGAATTAAACCTCATTATCATATTACCTGATTAAGATGATTAGCCCATCCTGTCCTAAAGCTTTACGGCAGGTGGGTGATTTAATTTGCGTCATGTGTTGGAAGAGAGAAAAGGTTTCTAATGAGTTTACTATCTACTTGAAGTAGCACTGACAATTTATATTTCTCTTCTACTTGGCTCTTTTTTGCTCTGCAAATAAGCTGACCAATGTCCAGTGTCACCACTTGGTCACCGTAGGCAGCAACTGGGCCCCATTACCAAAGCTTGCCCTGGGCTGCCCTTTTCTGGAGCTCCAATCAGCACCAGGATATCCTGGAACTAGGAATGTATGGATTGTGTGAAATCCGTTCCATCCGTGATTCGTAGGTTGTCAGGTGCCTTTCGTTCTGTCGTCCGCCCATCAACAGAATTGATTTCTTTTTTTAGTTTCTGAATTTACACAAATTTGCATGAGCAAAAATGCGCAAATCCCCTCAAAATGTGCATTTTCACACTTTAGCCTATAGGGGGAATGCACAGTTTTTGCTTGGGGGTTGTTGGGGGGGGATGTTTTTCTAAGATAAAATTTGCACAAAATTCCCAAAGATTAGAAAAATATGGTCCGCAAGTCTGTGGAATCCACCTGACAGGAGAAAAGCCAGTCCGCTGGAGAATCCATGGCTTGGATTCATAAAAAACTGAACTCATTTAGTTCCATTGTGGATTTCTCCAACATCCCTATCTGGAACTGCCAGCCCGAGGTAATGCTGCTGCTGCTATAGTATGTTTGGGTGCTTGTGGGAATGTAAAAGGTGCTTCCAAGCCACTCCAGTTCTCATCAGACTATCCCACTGCTACTTCCCCTGTTGAACCTGCCCAGGTTCATGGGAGGCCCACCAAAGTAGGACAATGTGCAGCAGACTTCACTTTCTATCTCATGGGTGCAGAATGTCATTCCGTGGGCCAAATGGACCACTAGTCCCTGTGGCTCCATTCAGACAGAATCCTGTGCTGGTTTATGAAATATGAATAATGCCGTAGGTCATGATGCATGATCAGCACAGCCTTTTGGGTTTCTCAGCATTTGCCAGACCAAAATCTCATACATTTTGATTTATAATACAGATAATCTCAGAAGCGCTCTGAGGGCCATATATAAATTACACTGAGGACTAGATTTGATAATGAATCTCTTTTGTGGGCGTTAATATGTTCCCACCATTTGGCACTAGACTTATACAGTGCTTCACCCTATGTATGTTTTCCTTTGCTTTCTTAGTTGGATACACAATGAACGATCTCATTTTTGAATGGCAAGAAAATAGTGCTGTACAGGTAGCTGACGGGCTGACTTTGCCACAGTTTCTGTTGAAAGAAGACAAAGATTTGACTTACTGCACCAAGCATTACAACACAGGTAGGAGAACTACTGAGTCCATTGACAATTTAAAGGACGGATGTTGCTCTTTACTGTGACGTTAGTCAAAAGAACTATTCAACAATGTATTCAGCACATGTAACCACAGAGCAGCAATGACCTGTGGGGTTTGGAGGGGATGAGGTTGCATGCTGGATAACGTGGCTGCCACTACCAAGTGTCAACTAAAGGGCTGATAGTGTCAAATGAGGAACATCACCAGAATTCTGAAATAGAAATAAGTCTTTTAGGGCACAATTCTATGGCTGCTAGTAAGTGGCTAGATGGCCATACAATAGGTTAGTTCCCTGAGGACTGACCTCCACCCCCTCACATGCTGCCTCATAGGAAGCGCCAATTCGCCCTGCACTCCATGCTCGTAAGAGGAGCGTGGACCAGCGAAAATGTGGAGTTCTGGGGGGGGGGGCAGCAGGGGGGGGCAGAAGTGTGGTTCTGATACTTCCTATGCATCATCTGGCATCCACTCCTCCTGCTCCAACTTCCCATGGATAGACAGCCAAAATCAGCTGTCTAGCCGCGAATGCAGGGCAGCTGAAGCGCGAAGGGGACAATCCTCTCTGCACTGCTCCTGCCCTGCATTGGATAGGTGGTCGCCTCCGAGTTTGGAGGTAGCTGCCTATCCCGATAGGATTGCGCCCTTAATTGGGCCACTTTGACTATAGCAGAGGTGGACAACTTGTGGCCTTCCAGATGTTTTGGCCTACAACTCCTGTGATCCCTTACCATTGGCTATGCTGGCTAAAGGCAGATGGAGATTTCTTTATTTATTACATTTCTATGTAATAAATAATAGCAGAAGCTCAATAGGTGATAGCCAAGATGTAGGCCAAAATATCTGGAGGGCCACAAGTCCCCCCCCCGCCAGCCTATAGGAAGTTAGGAAAGACAAGAGCAGGGGTTGGAGACAGGAGAAGTAGAAATACAGAGGTGAAGGTTTGTGTTTTGGTGAAAGCCACATAGAAATTAGGGAAGATACATGAAGAATTCAGGTGAAGTTGTATGAACTGGATTCTTGAAGCCAACCTGTTTCTCACACTGATGAACTTATGATTTGAACCCTTGTCTGCAAGTCCAACATTCTGTTCACTGGAACACATCCAAATCTCTTTTAACATGCCTCCTATGTCCCGGTTCCTATTATCTGAAAGGAAAATATACTAAATATTTTCTGAAAGGAAAATATACTAAATATGCTGTGGTTTTAATGTTCTATATATTTTAAATTGTTTTATTGTGTGTTTGGTTTTAATTTTTGTGAAACGCCCAGAGAGCTTCGGCTATTGGGTGGTATAGAAATAAATAAATAAATAAATAAAATAGCGTAAGACCCATTAATTTCTATGGGTCTACTCTGAGTATGATTAAATCTGAATCCAATTCCTTGACTTAAGGTGGGAGCGCCATTTGTTGCTTCACTTCTGGCAGCAAAATGTCTTGAGCTGACCCTGTTGCTCTTTATACCCACTGTCTGACCATCATATCAGGTTAACATTCCACTTCTCATCAGACCTGTTTCTTTGAACCCAGTTGTAACAATGTAGGGCCCAGTTAATTCACCTGTTTGTATGATGGGCACTCTTGCTGTCGGGGGTGTTTCTGAGCGCAGGGAGTGGGACAGCAGTTCAGATTCTGAAGGAGAACTGCCAAACTTGGGGGAGATGTTTTCCCAGGCTAGTCCAGATATGAGTAGGCCAGCTTCCCAGGTTACAAACATCCAGTTGGCTGATGAGGAGGGTCCCTCTTCACACACACCCCATGAGAGGCAGCGAACAGGAGGAGGCGGAGTCTGGGGAGTATGACCTAACAGATGCCAGATGCAGGTACAGAACAAAGAGAGAGAAGGCCGGGGCAGAACTTAGACAGTCTACCCAATTGGCCTTGCATGAAAAGCTGCACTTAGAGGCCTCACGAGAAGAGAGGGACCTCCCCCATTTAAATTAGGCTAGTAAAACCATCTCCCTCTTCAAATGGCAGGCAACTCTCCTAACTTCCTTTTGAATCCCCTGAGGGCATTCCTTTGTAGACTGAGAGTCACTGAGAATTTGCATCTGTATGACCCTGTGAAGTAATGGATTAAAAGCTGTAGACTGTCACTGAAGCCTCTCAACTGTGTATGTTTGGGACTTAGAAGTAAAGTGGCGGCTAATGGAATCCTGACACTTTCAAATCCCAAGCACTTATAGTATAGACCAGTTCACCCAAGGCCCCTGGGGAGGGTGAATAACCTAAAAAGTTTATTAAATAAACAAACAAACAAATAAATAAATAATCAAAAGACATTGATATGCTGTAGTCATTGTCATAGATCAGCCTTCTCCAAACTGGTTCCCTCCAGATGTGTTAGACTACAATTCCCAGCATCCCCAGCCAGCTGCCTGGGGAATGCTGGGAGTTGTAGTTCACCACATCTGGAGGGTGCCAGCTTTGGGAAGGCTAAGATTGATAGTTATAAACAGAAAACTATTAACAATTGTCCTCTCGTTTCATCAGGCACTGTTGATAATGAAAAACACAACGAGTACCTCTAACAGTTCTTCTTTGTTGTAACTAGGCAAGTTTACGTGCATTGAAGTTCGATTCCACCTTGAAAGGCAGATGGGTTATTATCTCATTCAAATGTACATTCCCAGCCTCTTGATTGTCATACTGTCCTGGGTGTCATTTTGGATCAATATGGATGCAGCTCCAGCCAGAGTGGCTTTAGGTATAACAACTGTACTTACTATGACAACACAGAGTTCAGGGTCACGGGCTTCACTCCCCAAGGTATGCAAGCTCTTGGACTTCATGTGTTTTGATTCTGGTTGATGATGGAACATGATGTTTTGTTTTAGCTTAGTGTGCTCCAGCACTGATGGTCTTAAAACGTTTGCTTCTTCTCCCACAGTTCATTGAAGGAGAAAAGGTAAGAGAGGGCATTTTCACCTTGTAAACTATACTAATTGCTCAGGCAATCCTATACACACTTACCTTGCAGTAAGTCCCATTGAACTCAGTGGGGTTTACTTCTGTGTAGAAATTATAGGATTGTGCTCTCAGTAGGTTTCTGACTGTGCCAAATTGATATGCAAATTTAGATTCCCACTGAAGAAGTTGCTTACTGCATGGTAGTTCTTGACATGCTGCCTTCTTTGCCACATCCCTTACTGATCTCTTTGGATCAGTTAACAGTGTCTTCTTAATGACAACTTTTGGAGGCAAAGGTGCATAGACAGGAAGTTTGTTGGCTGGCCCACAAATGTGGAATATCCTTCTTCTGAAGGCTGGAGAAGACCTTACAACTGCCAAGAGATGCTGCCTCCCTGAGGCAAGCAATCCCCATTTAGTCATCATGTTTGTAAATGCTTACGATTTACAATCTACATCCAGTGATCAGACAAATAAAAAAGGATATCAAAAGCTGGTCTTGGATACATTTAACAAGTTTGGGCAGACCTAGTGCTATAAAAGTGGTAGCAATGCCAAGTTAAACTATTTTTCCAAACACTTCCCATAATAATGGACTCAAAAAATCTGGCACAATGACCAAAAAAAAAATTGTGGGTTTTTTCTTTTCTTTTTTTTTACTGTGAATTTCAACAAACAAAACAAAGAAAAAACAATGTAACAAAACCAAAAAGAAAGAAAAAAGTATAGCCACATTCTAAAACCCTCAGTTTCAAATTACTACAATATTCTAGAAAGAGTAAAAAAAGGGGGGGTGAAAATATAGGTTACACATAAACTGTAAAAGCAGACCAAATATCCACATATAACTCCATTTGCAAGTTACGCCTATATACCACTCTTTCAAATGTTGCTAGCATTATTAAGTCTTCAATCCATTGCATTATTGGCAGTGAGCTTTTATCCTTCCAGTATTGTAGTATCAGTCTTTTAGCAATGAAAAGGGTGAGAAAAATCCATTTACACTGACCATGTGTTACATTCCAAGAAACAGGGACGTAATTTAAAAGAACATTTACATCAGTAAATATTAAAGAGCTTTCCAATACAAACTTTATCCATGTAATAATTTCCACCCAAAAGGAGGCAACCATTGGGTATTTCCAAAACATATGAATAAGAGAAGTATTGACTGCATTACACCTCCAACAATTAGCCGAATTTGACAAACCTTTATTAAAAAGACGTTGTGGCATCCAATAGACCCAAAACAAAAGTTTTTGAATAAGGCGTAACTGAACATCTGTTGAGATATCTGATACAGATGGCAAAATGGCAGTCCATTGATTAAACAAAATAGGATGTTCCAATTCCTTGTTCCATTCCTGCTGTAAACCACTTTTATCATATTTATTCATTGATAATAAATATTTATAAACATGAATCGTAGGTCGATATATCTGATCAGCTTCAGTGAGTATTTCCAGTAGTGAAGGAGACTCCAAAGCAGTAAAAGCAGCAGGACCGAATCTAGATACCAACAAATGTTTCAATTGCAAGTACTGCCATTCCGCTGTAGCAGGCAAATCAAATTGATCTCACAAAGTTTAAAATAACATGAACTCATCATCAGCCCCCACTAATTGATCCAGGGTAAAGATCATTTTATCTGTCCAGGTCCTCCATAAAAATATTTTATTTACAGTTAGTAAATCTGGATTTCCCCATAAAGTCAATTTAGTATGGGAAAATGGGTCAAACTGTAACTGATGTGATATTATAAACCACAGTTCTCTAACTGCCAAAATTGTGGGAGGAGCTCTGTCTGCCTTAATATTCTGAGAACCTAATACCATCCATTTAGAGAGAGGCTCCAGTCCAGACAAGAAGATTCCAACACTGTCCAAGGTGGAAAATTAGGAAAAATAATCAAAGTGGAAAAGATCAAAATTTAATACAAGTCAGCAAATAGGCCCAATGGTACATAACTAGATCCGGAAAACCAAACCCACCTTCATTAATTGGAAGTTGCATCCTTTTCAAAGATATTCTTGATGGAAAGGAACCCCAAAAGAATATCCAAAACAAAGCATTAAGTTTTTGGAAATATTTGCTGGGTATAAGTATAGGGATCACATGTATAACATAAATAATTTGAGGTATGGTATTCATCTTAAGTGTATTCACCTTACCCCTTAAACTCAACTTTAAAGACGCCCATCTATTTATATCTCATGAAATATCATTAATCAACTTGTTTAAATTTAACCTAATCATTAGAGATATAGCTCTAGGGATAATTATTCCCAAAGAAGTAATAAACTCTGGGCACTGTTAAAATTGCCAATTGGCTAATACCCTAGAGTATATCCTATCTCCAATCATCATTATTTCTGACTTTGACCAATTAATTGAATAGCCGGACAATTCACCAAAGGTATTAGTCAATTTTATCAAAGCTAGAACTGAGACTGGAATCTCAAGATAAACAACAAAAGATCAACAACATAAAGGCTAATCTTAAATTCTAAACCAAAATGGACAAATCCATGAATACTACTATTTTGTCTAATAGCGCATGCCAAGGATTCCAAGCATAACTTGAATATCAGTGGGGAGAGTGGACACCTTGTCTGGTGCCCCACCAAAGTAAAAAAAAAAAAAAAGAAAATAAGTGAAAATAAACCCTTAGTCATTACTCTTGCTCCTGGAGCTGAATATAAGTTTTTAACCCATTTCAAAAATTCTATAGGAAAACCAAAATTAATCAATGTAATAAAAATAAATTTCCAGTGAATACTGTGAAGGGCCTTTTCTGCATCCAAGGAAATGATGGCCTCCTGGTCAGTTCTTTCAGAGTTTAAAGCAACTAGATCAACACCTAATCTGAGATTATCAGCCCACTGTCTATTTTTAATAAATCCTACCTGGTCTGGTCTAACCAATACGGCCATGACTTGTTGCAATCTATTGGCCAAAATTGCTGTTAATATTTTGATATCTACATTAATTAATGATATAGGTTGATAGTTAGCACAATGGGTATGATCCTTGCCTGGCTTAAGAATCACAGTAATATACATGTCATTTAACGATGAAGCCTGCCTCAAAAATATGGTTATAGAGGCGATGCAAATTTGGGGCTAAAAAATAGAAAATGTTTTATACCATTCAATTGGGAATCCATCTGGTCCAAGTGCTTTCCCAGTATTCATTTTCATTGTTGTATTCATAATTTCCTCTAAACACAGAGAAGCTAAAAGGAGCTGTTGTTGTGAAGAATCTAAACATGAAAGATTAATGTGAGGGAAAAAAGCATCCATATCTTGCTCTGGTATCTTATTACTAGAACTAAACAGATCAGAATAACGCTTTAAAAATTGTGAGTTTATGTCTGTGGGAGAAGTATATACTTTGTCATTCTTATCTTTAATGGATGAAATAACATTTTGATGTTGGTGCTGTTTAAGACAATGTGCAAGAATCTTACTGGGACATTCACCATTTTCCCAATATTTCTGTTGTAGACAGGTCAGAGCAAATTCCGCCTGTTGTGAAAGAATATTATTGACCTCATGCTTAGTATTTTGTAGCTCTTGATACAGTTGTGCTATAGGGGAAGTGGCAAACTGAGTTATAAGAGATTTCAGCTTCTTATATAAAAGCATCAGTTGAGTTTTATAAGCTTCTTTTGATAATAAGTGTAAGAGATAATTTGGCCCCTTATGCAAGCTTTACTAGCCTCCCATTCAATGGTGCATGAACCCACTGTACCTTTATTAATATTAAAGTACTCTGTTAGTTCAGCTAACATCTGGGTTTTAAACTTCTCATCATTAAAAAGAGAAACATTAAAACGCCAAAGACCAGGGGCCCTAGGAGTGTCAGAAAATTGCAGTTCCAAACTTACTGGGGCATGATCTGACATAGGGATGGCGGAGAATTCCGACACGGATTTCAGGGAGGCCATATGCCAGTGCATTTGGCCCCCTGAAATCCGTGGCGGAACAGCCTCCTGCCCCCCCGCCCCCCTGAGGAATCCCCCCGGGACGGCACTTACCCGGGGCAGATGCGGCGGATGCGGCAGCAGCGGATGCGGCGACAACAGCGGCTGGTCTCCTGGCCAGCCGCGGCTGGGCTGCTGCCACCGCCATTGCCGTCCTTGCAGCCATGACAGGATACGTAAGAATTTAGGTAGCCTATCACCGCTAACCCCCCCAAAAAAATAACCGAGCGTACGCAAATGGCAGCGGCTACGGCGGCCGCCATTTGCGTTCCCTATTTTTCGCCGATTTATCTTACGTAAATATTTATGTAAGATAAAATGGTGGAGAAAGGGGAACACAAATAGCATAGTGGGCACTATTTGCAATCCTTTATTTTTCGCTGTTCTAGCCTACGTAAATAAAGGAACGCAAATAGCGCCCACTACGCTATTTGCATTCCCCTTTTTTTTGCCATTTTATCTTACGTAAATATTTACATAAGATGAATCGGCGAAAAATAGGGAATGCAAATGGCGGCCGCCATAGCTGCTGCCATTTGCGTATGCTGGGGTTTGGGGGGGGTTAGCCGTGATAGGCTACGTAAATTCTTACGTAGCCTATCACGGCTGCCTGGCTAGACGCAAATGGCAGCCGCCATTTGCATCCGCAGCAGCCCGTCCGCGGCTGGAAATCCGGCTGCGGACGGCCCTGGCCAGCTGCTCTGTGGCCTGGCAGTGGAGCAAAGCCAGCTGTCAAGGATTCTGGGGGGGAGGACCAGATCCCCTCCCCCCATCCCCCCCACCATGAAAGATTCCGTGAAAAGGTAAGTGGGTTTCGTACATCCCTAATCTGACACTATCAGTGTGTCAATCTTACAGTCTTTGATGTAGAAATCAAAAGATGTAGAAACCAAAAAGTAGTCTGATCTAAAGCAATTATGGTGAACAGGTGAAATAAATGTATACTGTCTATCAGTAGGATGTAAAATTCTCCAAACATCAGTTAAACCATATTCCATCAGATAAGCCTGGAGTGGAAGCCTCACAGCAGATTGGGTCTTAGGAGAAGATGTACTCCTATCTAACCAAGGATCTAAGACCTTGTTAAAATCTCTACTCACAATCAAATAATCATAAGTGATATCTACCACAGAAGCAAAATAATCATGAAACATAGCCGGTGAATCAATATTTGGCCCATATACATTAATCATAGCAATTAATTTACCCATATATTTTCCTACCAAAATCAAAACACACCCCTCAATATCAAAAATCACCTGTTGAACTGAAATAGAAAGTTGCTTATGAATAAAAATTGCAACTCCTTTACACTGTGTTGAGGTATCTGTAACATAAGCCTCACCAACCCAGTCCTTTGCAACATCTGTCCATCTGCAGCCATCAAGTGGGTTCCTTGTAAAAAAAGCCATGTCAACATTAAGCTCTTTTAACTTAGTAAGAACTCTTTTCTGTTTGTTTACATTTCGCAGCCCCTTGACGTTTCATGAAATCACGTTAAACATTGAAAAAACAAAAGCAAATTATTTGCCCCTCTACCCAAACACTTCTTTCCAAATTTATAAACAATAACTAAATTTATATACCATAAGTGATATAACTAATACATCCTTAGTTTACATTTAGCACTAAGCACTTCAGACATCATCAAAATAGTTCTTGTTGCATAGAAACTGAGAGAAATTTTAAAATTATTTTAAAAATGTGAACAATAATTGAAAATAAAAAAACAAAATAAAAATAAAACTCAAAGAATCCAAACTGTGTCCACCTCTTTTATCTCATACCAAAAAAGTGCCCAAAACCCTAGCAAACCAAAACCAAAACAACCTTAACAAAAACAAAAAATAAAAACTTTTGCCTTCAGTTTGGACTGACGTGCAACCGCAGTGCTCAGCTAGGCCCCTCCTGCATATTAAATACATACACAAAGCAAAATTACAAACATGCAAGTTTAACCAACAAGAAATAATAAAATGGGTATTTTAAGTAATATTTTATCTGCGTCCATATTCATGTGTGTGTGTGTGTGTGTGTGTGTGTATATATATATATATATATACACACACACACACACACACATAGAGATGCATGTGCATGCGTGTGTGTGTGTGTGTGTGTACCTACACAACCTTGTTATTATTATAGTTACATATAACCTGTATTTAAACTAAATGTGTAAATAGACACACTCAAGAGCAGAAATGATATATATGCATGGTTATATATATGCAGACAGAGAAAAAAAAAAGGAAGGGGGAAAGATGAGAAAAAGAAAGAAGGGGGGAGGAAAAAGCAGTAGTATGCAATACAGTTTGGTCAGGCATGTCGCCCGGACTTCTTATCAAATACAAAACCCCAAACAAAGCATAATAATAGAGATAATAGAGAGCAGCCAGAGGAGAGAGAGGGAAAAAAAAGAAAAGAAAAGAAAATGGCTGAATTCCAAATTCAAGGAGCTGAAGAAGACAAATCCTTCATTTTAATTTTAATGCCAGTGAGAAATGATTCCGCAGTATCTGAACTTAAAAACGTCTTCATCTGACCTTCCAAAAAAAAGGGAAAAAGCGAAATGTGGCAAGATATTTGATGTGATATTGCAAAGTAATCTGCTTTGTCAAATTTTTTGCATTGGTAAATTGTCTTCTTCTATTGGCAATTTCTTTAGGGTAATCAGGAAAACGTAATATTTTCATTGACTGGCCCACACTGAAACTCCCCTCTATCTCATGCTGTGCTCAGCAGATATTCTTTAGTGGAGGCCCATAGAAACTGAATGATAACTGGCCCCACTCTAGAGCCTCATGTAGAACCTGGGACACAATAGGCATGCTCAGTATCAAGTGGAAAATCAGAAGGCAAACCCAATAATTCACGCAGAAATCTATCCACAAACTCAGCAAGATGGAGATCGGTAGCCAACTCTCTGAGGCCAAGAATACGCAGATTTGTTCTCTGAGTGAAGGCTTCTAGTTGAGATATTTGAGCAGATAGCACACTATGAGAAGCATCCATTGCAGCTTTTCCCAGTCTTCGAGTGCATTAACTTTTGACTCCATCTTTTGAAGACAAACATTAATTGAGTCCACAGACCCTTGAAGACTAGTGATGGAATCCTGAATCATTTTCAGCTATTCGAACTTCTTTGACTGCAAAGACAACTGCAAGGACATATTTTTTTTATCAAAACGAGCAACTCCTCTCCCTCTGTTGCTTCTTTAGAAACCTTTGCTGGGGGGCAGTTGGAGGGGTAGGCAGCATTCCCAAGCTTTTCTTTTCTTTCGATGCTGACATCCTCCTCTCACCTCCGAAAACACAAGAAAACACAAATAAAAACACAAAAACACAAATAAAAACACAGAAAACAAAAAACAAAAAACAAAATGGTAAGGAAGTTTAATTGCAAATATCCAGATAGTGCAACAGTCTCAAAGAGGTATTTTTAAAGTTGAAATTTGGAAGAGACGCAGTGAAGATCTAATCACAATGCCATCTCTAACCGGACGTCCAAAATAAAATTGCAGGCCTTGATCTTTTCCCTTGAAGAATACAATTTACATGTTTTTGTTGTTGTAAGTTGTATTCTTCAAGGGAAAAGATCAAGGCCTGCAAAAATCTTGCTGCAAAAACTATTAAATCAAGGGAGATGAGGAGAGCCAAGTATTCATATTATGAAGCAAATAATCTAAGAGTAGTGGCATTGTATTTGGAACATCAGAGAAGCTGTGGATAGGTATGGAAGCAATGGGGAAAGATTCAGTGTTGAACAAATTTTGTTTGGAGGGGGAAAATAGTAGTTTTGAAATATGTAGACAACCCCTTTTTATATACCACATTAAAAATGTGGAAGAAATTCAGAAAATAAATCAATCCTGGAAATTCCCCATTGCTTCCTTTTTGTTGCCTCCAAATTTTGCTCCCGTAGATAAACAAGAGCAATATGCGAAGTGGAAACAAAAAGGGGTTTTATTAGAGCTGTGTGCAAATGGCCTCTTGAAATTCTCCACCTTACTTGTGGGTAACGAATTCTGGAAGACAATTTCACTGAATTTCTCCAGTGGTGGGGCTTGTAGCACAGCTTCTTTCTTTTTTGGTAAGGGGTTTGGGTTTTTTTGTACTGGAGCAGCATCAATGGTCTTGGCAGGCAGGCCCCGAGTTTGCATTCACTGCAATGCAGGTGGGGGCAGTGGTGAGTCTAGCTCCAGGGATGAGGTGGAGTTACTCTGCCAAAATCTGTCCTCCAGTTTTCTGAAAGTTTTCTCCGCCCATGAAAGATGATTCCATTGTTCTGCCTCATTCAGGATGTTTTTTAATGTGTTTTTGAGCTTCCCCTGGACTGCAAGGAGGTCAAATCAGTCCATTCTAAAGGAAATCAACCCTGACTGCTCATTGGAAGGACAGATACTGAAGCTGAAGCTCAAATATTTTGGCCACCTAATGCGAAGAGAAAACTCTCTGGAAAAGACCCTGATGCTGGGAAGGACTGAAGGCAAAAGGAGAAGGGGACGGCAGAGGATGAGATGGCTAGATAGCAATGCAATGAATATGAACTTGAGCACGCTCCGGGAGAGAGAGGAGGACAGGAAGGCCTGGTGTGCTATGGTCCATGGGTTCACGAAGAGTCGGACACGACTGAATGACTAAACAACAACAATAATCACAGCTAGCCTCCCAGGCTGCCTGCACTTCCCAATCTGAAAAAAGCCCTATGGGAGGAATTACATGGGGTGCCTTATACTGGGCTTTAACTGAAGTGTAGGAAGCTGAGGAGGCCACAGGTGGCCAGAGGGGTGGTTGTAGAATCAAAAACAGGAGACTTGTGCTCACTCCTCAGCCACCTCCTAAGTAAAGTAAGCCCAAGAAGCCCAAACCCGACCCATGAGAATTTCTCTAAAATTTCTTCACAATTGAATTTATTTTTGAAAATAATTTCTCTTCTATCAAATTGAATGAGAATGGTCAAAAAATGTGGGAGAAATTTTCAACACAGCAATAGTTTTTATAGAATGAGAGATTTCACTGAAAATGAAACCCCAGTCACTGTAGCAAAATGAAAAGAAAAGCTTTGGGGAATGCAAATGAATTAGATTTTCCTTCATCAAATATATTATCTTATTATGAAGTCTTTAGTAAGACAAAGTATGACTAGAAGTATGACAAACTGTGAAGGTATTTTACTGGAGCATAGGGTTAATACAAAAGGATTAATCTCTAAAACGTATTCACATTTTCTGGGGAAACATTATTGGTGTTGCACTAGAGGTCACTCATGTTAGAGCAATGTAATTTACATTAGCAGTCGTGTCAGATTGGATACTGCCTTTTGGCAGTTACCCCACCCTGATTTGTACATAAAGATGTTATAATTCCCTGTGGTTCAGAGTGATGACAGATATAAAGTATCACTACAGGGGCATACAAGTTATTTGATTACTACTTCAAGATCAAATTCTTTTCCTGTTAACTGTGAATAAACCATGGCGCTGATTTCAATGAAACAGGCAACCAATATAACTGAGAATAGAAAGAGTTCTTAACAGTGCAATCCTATACAAGTCTACTCAGAAATAAAGCCCATCAAGTTCAGTGGAACTTACTCTCGGGTAAGTGTGTTTAGCATTACAGCCTACGTGTCATAATGTTTGAAATTTTTGTTACTGGATGTTCAGTTCTTGAGAAAGAATTGGCCAGTATCTGGGAAGAAAAGAAAGAGTCCGGTTGGCTCTGTAGCTTCATTTCTTTTGTCATATTGGATGAAGTGCACATAGCTAACATACTGTGTGCACCCTTAGAAAACAGTATATATGCTGCTTCTTTAAATGGTTCTAAATGCTTCTAGAAAAATATTATATCCCAGCTATTCAAAATAGGGAGTCTTAACTTTGTATGCTTTCAAAAGAAGGGAAGAGAAAGGGAAGAAACATTTTAATTGACTAAAAGAATACAAGTCCTTTTGCTTACCCTCAAAAAGTTATGGATGCTTTATTACCAAATGAATTTAGCTCCCTTTTTGAATTTTGAATTAAACCAAGTGAATTTAGCTCCCTTTTAGCTTATACTCAGGGCCAAAACAGACATTACCTTAATTCTGAGTCTAACAGATAGGTCTTTTTTGTCATTTTTACTCTAGAGTAGGTGTAATTTCCCCCAGTTGGCAACAGGACCCTAGCCTGGGGATGCAGGCACTTTTACTTTTTAATTATTTGTTGTTATCTTGTTCTAATATTGGTAAATTGTGTTTTAATGTGAACTGTTTAGAGATTTTAGTATATTAAGCAGCATAGAAGTATTATAAATAATCAATAAGATCAGGATTGGGGGCCCTGCTCCTACTCTTGAGTAAGCATGAACAAAAGATGTAGCTGCTAGACACAGATTTAATAGTAATGCCTGTTTTGGCCCTCAATGTTTTCATCAGTTATAATTTTCCTACATTGAATTAACCCATCATTACTTTCAAAATATAATGTTGATATAAATTATTTCAAAATAAGAGGTTAAATTAGGATTGAAAGCATAATTATGTGGCAACTAAAAGATTAAACATCTACAAAAAAACCCTATAGCATTGGGAAGTTAAGAGAATTGGTCTGTTCCTCACTAGCACTGAATAATTTGTTTTGGGAAATGTTCTCAAAATGTTCATATTTATTTTGTGAAAAACATGTAGAGTATTGGCTTGATTCTTGACATTAAGAACACATGTTTTTCATATCCCCATTCAGATTAATAACTGAATACGCCATCAAGGTGGTGTTTGTGTGGGTCACAGGTGGCTGAAGGGGGGAGCAGTGGATGGAGAAACTTTTCTTCTGTGAATTTCCTTAAGTTAATGTATTTTCAGATCCAGGTCACTATGTACAAGCTTGTGGAACTCCATCTGTCCAAGGTGGCAATGGAAACCCTATGAGCATCCACACTCCAGAATAAGATTACATTTTCATTTGCAAATGTGCATTTGCACAAATGCTCATTCCTTAATGTACACTTGCACAAGTGCGTATTTGTAAGTGAACAAAATTGTTCAAATCCCCCCCCCCAACTTGTTTTTTTTTTAAGTCCACAAATCCATGGAATCCACAAGACTTGGGAAAATCCAGTCTGCTGAGGGATCTGCAGGTCGGATTCAAAGAAATCCAAATTCATTTGAATTCGTTGCAGATTTCTGCAACACCCCTATGTTATGGTGAACATTTATGCTGTTTTTTATGGCTGTGGTGCTAGTGCAGGCATTATGTTTTGTGATGCTGTCTTAGAACAATAGCTAGTACATTTCATCGTAAATACTTCTGTGTAATGACACAGCAAGTCTTAAGTGTGTGCTTTTTGTGTAAAGAGTTTTTCATAAAATGTAACTTAAATGTGTCTAACAATGTAAAAGGCGTGTCTTTTGCCCTTTTTATATAGCTAGCTTTCACTATGGTATGAAGGAACACATTTCTCATCCCTTGACATTAGGTGATACTTAAACTTCCCATCTGTGTTTCTAATACCAGCAACCTTCTGTCTGTGCCATCTATAGGTATCGTACGTCAAGGCCATTGATATCTGGATGGCTGTTTGCCTGCTTTTTGTATTCTCAGCGCTTCTGGAATATGCAGCGGTAAACTTTGTGTCAAGGCAGCATAAAGAACTGTTGAGATTTCACCGAAAGAGGAAGAAGAACAAGGTAAATATGACAAGCACAGGTTACAGAAATACAGGCAGAAAGAAAGACTGTCTGCTTTGTAACAATGGAATGCTGTTTAAAAAGTGGCTGTACAAATAACATGTTAACACAAGATGACATTCTTTCTTTTGCATAAGGTCAGCACAAGGCCTATGTCATTCACAAATCCCACTGAAACCTTCAAAGTACAGATTAGAAGGGATTTAAGTGGAGGGCTTTGCAGAAGCTTTCTGTGCAGGGTTTAATTTTCCCCTCTGAGAATACTAGCAGATTGGCCCTTTTTGATGAAAACTGCTGGGATGAGTTGTGTGAAAATAGTTTCCTACAATGGTTCAGCAGAAGGCCTTGACAGATACATTCAGGGTTGCTGTGTTTTTTAAACATAATAATAATTTTAAAAAATTAAAAGCAAGGTTACTTCTATAGGAGGTTTTTAAAATTGTTAAAGTACATTTTATTCCTTTTTGTGTGGGAGAGAGGCAAGGAAAATACATTATTTCAGGCCAATTGCACACTGTATTCAGGATTGGATGCTGGACTTCGGTTTACAGATTTGAGATGAGTTTATAATTTATCTTTTAAATAGTTGTACAGAAAACTGAAAATAACTCTATATGCTACTCACAAAATAACCAAGGGGTTAGGAACCTGAGCAAAAAGGAAAAGATTCCCCAAAGCCTCCCTAGAGAGGCTTACTTGACTCCTAACTTGTGGTCTTTTTTTTTATTTTCCAAGTCTTTTTAGTCCCTCATTTTTTGTTTTGTTTTTAAGGGTGTAATCCTATGTATGTTTGGCCAGAAAAAAGACTTACAACTCCCAGCATTCCCCAGCCAGGTGGGAATGCTGGGGGTTTTAGGGTCTTTTTCTGTCTAAACATGCATAGGACTTCACCCTAAGGGCTTTTTTACATAAGGCTTTTATTGTGCACTCGTCATTCTTCATGCATGCTTGTTTATGGTGTTTTCGATGACACGTGACCTTCCAGTTTTGCTTCTGTTTTTTAAGAGTTCTTTTGTGTTGGGGTGGGGGGGGTGAAGTGGGAAAATCCAGTATTTGTTTCATCCTGAAACAAAGCACAAGTCCCCACTGGTGTAGTTGCGTTATTCTGCTATACCACAGTGCCACCTAGAAGTTACGTAGCAGAAAGGCAAGAAAGGCAGGGAAGGAAAAGTTCTTTGCACAGAGATCCAATCTCAGTTCTGTGACAAAACTGGAAGTAGATACAGTATGTTAACAGCCTCGTCTAGAATACCTCTAAATATGTTGTTGTATTTTTATATATTTATCCTGCTGCTGGCTTTTACTCTGATTTTTAGTTTGGTTTTATTCTGTTTCAAAGCTTTAAACGTTTTATACATGTGTTCTCATGTTGTATTTGGGGTTTTTAATTTTTGTGAACCACCCTGAGAGCTTTGGCTATTGGGTGATATAAAAGTGTAGTAAGTAAATATATACGTAAATAAATAACATGGCTTCATCACAGGAAGGACAGACACCCAAAGCTGATCCTCTGGGGAGGAACAGGGGACTGGAATCTGCAAGAATAAATCATTTATGAACACACAGGGCCACCCACTTCAGTAGAATATTCTCTAAGTGAACTGCTGTAGCTGTTCATCTTTTCTACACAAGGCATTTACTGTCCACTCATCATTCCATACTCGTGGTTGTTTATGGGTTCTTTAGACAATGTCATGGCCCTCTAGTTTCGCTTCTGTGTTTTAGCACTTCCAGAGAGCCATTTTGGAGCAGGGAAATGAGGCATTTAATTGTGAACCTGAAAGGAAGTGCAATTTCCTTTTGTGTATTTGTGCTATTCCGCTATACCACAGTGATACCTAGAGGTTTTGCAGTGGATAATAGGGATGTACGAAAGTCACTTACCTTTTCAACGAGGCAATTCGCGGTGGGGGGGGGAGGCACTCTGCACCTCCCCCCGAAATCCTTCTCCAGCTGGCTCTGCTCCGTGGAGATTCCGCGGAACCTCTGGCCAGGGCCACCCGCAGCAGGAAATCCAGCCGCTGGGCAGCCTTCCTTCTGGAAGAAAAAAAAACCCCTGCGTACGCAAATGGTGGCGGCTATGGCAGCGGCCATTTGCATTCCCTTTTTTTCGCCGTTTTAGCCTACGTAAATATTTATGTAAGCTATTACAATGAAAAAAAAGGAACACAAATAGCGCCCACTACGCTATTTGTGTTGCCCTTTTTTTCACTGTAATAGCTTACGTAAATATTTATGTAGTCTAAAACTGCGAAAAAAAGGGAACGCAAATGGCGGTAGATTTTTTTTCCCTCTTGGCTTGCTGTGTAAATACTTACATAGCCTATCACGGCAAAGGGCAGATGGCAATGGTGGCCGTGGCAGCCGGTCGAAAGACCAGCCGCTGCTGCCAGACCCGCCGCCAGAGCCGCCGCCGTCTGGAACATCCGCCCCAGGTAAGCCTTGTCCCGGGGGGAATCCGCGGGGGGGCGGGCGGCAGGCCATTCCACCATGGAGTTTGGGGGGCCGAATGCCACTGCATTCGGCCTCACTGAAATCCGTGGTGGAATTCTCCGCCATTCCTAGTGGAAAAGCAGGAAAGGAAATGCTCCTCATGTAGTGCTGAGATCTCAGTTCTGTGATGAAACAAAAAGTAGATACAGCAAATCACAGTCAGTTAACTGCCTCTTGTAGAAAAGCTCATTGTCAATGGAACAAGATACTGATGGAACACAGTATTTTGCCCCCAAGGAAGATTAATGTCAAAATGCATTGTGCATATTATACATTGTGATTTCCCCACCATGTTTTGAAACTCCAATTTGAGACCCCAATTTGAGCCTCTCTTTTCATTGGGGTGGGGGCAGGGGACCCTTTTCCTTTTGTTCCTGCCCCACACGTCTACTTTCACTGTAGCTGGGAGGATGGAGAGTTTGCCAGAGCATAATGCAGATGAGAGAGAAGCCTAAAGGCTGTGGAAAAAGCAGAGACTAGATGCATGGGGCAGGGGGGCAAAGAGTAGAAGAGTGGTAGTGCCTTCTCATAGCTCAACAGCTCTTTGTGGGTGGTGAGCAATGTATCTCACTCTGAGGCATGTGGAACACCAGATATTTATTCAGTTAAGGATAGAAAACCCTCCTATTCCAAGACTTATATTCATCTTTCTTACCAGGCTACTATAGACATGACAGAAGACCCTTCAAGAAATCTTAGTTTATGAAAATGTTTTCAGATTGCAATGGCTAATGTATTCCATATTAGAAGGAGTTAACCACCAATATTCTTTTTGGTACAGAATAGGATACAAATTTAAACACATGCATACACAAATGTTTTGTAGGTTTATGAGGCGGGAGATGACCTGGTCGAAGTATTTAACACTAGTTGAGTTCCGATCATCCAGATTATAGTGTATCAGAATCTGCAGAACTGAGAATCTGTGTCATGCTGAAATGGCTATGTAACAAAAACAAATAGTAGTTAAAACAGAGGCAAATAGCTTATTCAATTTCAGCTTTTAAGAACAATTGATTTCTCTTCAGTAAATCAGAACATGCTGTTGGATTTCATCAGCACCCTACAATATCCTACCATTCCCTTTGCTTTCAGGTAATTAAAAAACTTATTGCCTGCCTAATAAGTGATCCATCTGACAGTGGTTAAACAGTTGCTAGGTCTTTAGTTTAGGACTTTGATGTTCTTTTTATTAATCTGAAACCAGGGTAAAAAAGAAAAGAAAAAAAGAAAAAGATTGGCCACTGAATGACATCTACACAGGAAATGAGCAGTGATCAGGAAATAAAACAATCATGTAAATTACTCAAAAAGTTGTATTGTATTCTACATTAAATTTCTTTTATGAATATTAGAAACATACCACCTAAATTAATCAAAGGAGTGGCCTGTTGAGTACAGGATCAAGTTTCAGACTTAGTCATCCTGAGTGCTATAGGGGAAGTGTAGTGCAGAATATGGAAGTTGTCATTCAGTCATTACTTGTCATCCACTCAGAGTTTCTTGCATAAAAGGGCCTGTCTTACACTGCATCAGGCTAACAATCTGAAAAATCTATACAACTTAATGCTTTAAAGAATCAAATTTTGATCTTGAAATGTGACTTCAACATTCAAGCTTCCAAATGAGCATGAAAGTATTGGTTGGGCTGTCCCTTGGTGAGATGGTTATTGTCTCTTATCTAAGAGGTCCTTTGCTGAGTGGAGAACCATTGTTTAGACTTGCTGATACTCTGAACCCCTGCAGGGGTGGAGGGGTGGTCTGCCCCAGGACACTGATGGATCCAAATGGTTTCCTGACGGCTCTTGGGGATTTTCCTGTTGCCTTGGCAGGCGATTCTGTTGAAGCCCTGGCTGATGTCTGGAATGGAGAAATTACCAGGGCCATGGACACAATCGCTCCTGAGTGTCCTCTCTCACAAAGTGGAGCCGCACCAGCACCCTGGTTTTCTAGGGAGCTGGCGGTGATGAAACAAGTGAGAAGATGACTAGAGCGACATTGGCAGAAAACACGGAGTGAATCCTATCGAACACAGGCTAGAGCCTATTTGAAGGCCTACTCTGTGGCAATATGGGGAGCAAAGAAAATAATTTTTTTCTGCCACTATTGCGTCTGCAAAGAGCCATCCAGCAGAGCTGTTTTGAGTGGTCAGGGGTCTTTTGCATACTAGCCCACAAGAGGATAATTTAAGCCTCTCGACAGCCTGCTGTGAACAATTTGCTCAACACTTTGCAGACAAAATCACTCAGATCCACTCAGACTTGGATGCTATAGTTGATACAGACTCTGTGGATGTAACTGTGGCCCCTGCTTGTCCAGCGTTGTTGGATACTTTTCAATTTGTACAGCCGGAAGATGCAGACAGGATCCTGGGAGAAGTGAGAGCCACCATGTGCGTTATAGATCCTTGCCCTTCCTGGCTCATAAAAGCAGCCAGAGGTGGACTGGCCAAGTGAGTAATTAATGCCTCCCTTAGGCAAGGAAGAGCTTCAGCCTGCCTGAAGGAGGCAGTGGTGAGAACTTTGTTAAAAAAAGCCCTCCCTGAACCCCACCATATTGAATAATTATCAGCCAGTCTCCAATATTCCATTTCTGGGCAAGATATTGGAGCACATGGTGGCCTCCCAACTCCAGGGATTCCTGTATGAGACAGATTATCTAGATCCATTTCAATCTGGCTTCAGACCCGGTTATGGGACAGAAACAGCTTTTGTCGCCTTGGTGGGTGACTTACACTGGAAACGAGACAGGGGAGTGTGTCCCTATTGATTCTGCTGGACCTCTCAGCGGCTTTCAATACCATCGACCATGGTATCCTTCCGGGCTGCCTCGCTGGGATGGGACTTGGAGTCATTGTTTTACAGTGGCTCCATTCCTTCTTGGAGGGGCGGACCCAGAAGGTGGTGCTGGGGGACTCCTGTTTGACTACCTGGCCATCAGCTTGTGGAGTCACTCAGGGTTCTGTTTTGTCCCCCATGCTATTTAACATATACATGAAACCACTGGGAGAGGTTGTCCGGAGTTTTGGGGTTCAGTGTCACCAGTATGCTGACTTTCCTTTCCATTTAATTCCGAGGAAGCTGTTGGGGTGCTGAACTGGTGTCTGTCAGCAGTAATGGACTGGATGAGGGCAAACAAATTGAAGGCAAACAAACTTCAATTCAATTGAAATTGAAACAAATCCAGACAAGACAGAGGTGCTCCTGGTCAGTCAAAAGGTAGATCATGGAATAGGGATTCAGCTGGTGCTGGATGGAGTTACATTCCTCCTGAAGACACAGGTTCACAGCTTGGGTGTACTTCTGGATGCCCAGGTTTCAGCAGTGGCCAGGAGTGCATTTGCACAGCTAAAGCCAGTGCTCCAGCTGTGCCCATTCCTTGAGATGTCAGACTTGGCCACAGTAACACGTGCCTTAGTTACATCCCATTAGGATTGCTGTAATGCACTCTAAGCAGGGCTGCCTCTGAAGAGTGCTTGGAAACTTCAGCTGGTTCAAAGAGCTGCTGCCAGACTGTTGACTGGGGCTGGCTACAGGGAGCATACAACTCCCCTGCTAAAACAGATTCACTGGCTCCCAGGCTATTTCCAAGCACAATTCAAAGTGCTGGTCATTACCTATAAAGCCCCATACAGCTCAGGTCCAGGTTATCTGAAAGACTGTATTCTCCCCTATGAGCCTACTTGTGCCCTGAGATCTTCAGGGGAGGCTCTTCTCACCGTCCCACCATCATCACAGGCATGTCTGGTGGGAATGCAGGAGAGGGCCTTCTCAGTGGCTGCCCCAAGGCTCTGGAACTCCCTTCCCAGGGAGGCAAGAGTGGCACCCTCCTTGATTTGTTTTCACAGGCATGTAAAAACTTTCTTGTTTCGGCAGGCCTTTCGGGATAGCTAGTCTGCACCTGTGAGAACAGGATGGTGGATACTATATTTCTTGTTGTCTTTTAACATTTTGATATTTTATACAATTTTAATATTATTGATGATTTAATTATATTTTTAACTTTTGTATACTTTTGTTTATACTTATATTTATAGGCTTTAATTGGACAAGTTTTAATGTTGTAAAGCTGCCTTGTGTCCCAGTATTGGGGAAAGGGTAGGATTATTATTATTATTATTATTATTATTATTATAATTATTATTATTACCACCAACCTCCCTGTCCCTGTGCTGTCTGAATAATAGTCTGTTCATATAATCTGCAAACTGCAGGTGCTGTACACTGGGGGTTGGATCCAGGATCTGTTTCTGTGAGAGGGAGGGCTCCATTTGTGGAAGGTCCCCCTGCCTGATCATTGAGGAGTCCCCCTCACCACCACAGCTCTCCTCATTCAGTAGGGTCTCCTGACCCTATGTGTAGCATTTTTAGGGGGCTGGAGGGGCCACCCTGGGAAGGTGGGGTTGGAGAAGTCCAATTCCATCTGTGCAGTTGATCCAGCATAAATCTGGTGCCAACCCATGATGGAGCAGGAAGCAAATGTTCTCCACCATACCTACAATGTACTATGTGACCCTAGTCTTAGTGAGCACATTTGTGTGAAGATCCTTCTGATTTATATTATCCTTCCACTTTTTTCCCCCAGTGGAAGGATCATGGGATCAAGGAATCATTTGTGTGAATATGATATGTATGCCCCACATGGTGTTACATTGTACGTATGTGAAGTAGAATATGCAGCTGGGCCCATTCTCCCATTGCCTGTACAATTTTTTGCAGTTACAGATTACACGCCTCAGTGTGAAAACAGGCCAAGTCCTCTGGCCAGATGTGACTGGTACAGAATCCAGGAGGGGCTCACTGGAGTAGACAAAAGAAGGGACAGCGCTACTGTGCTGGACCAGTCCCTGCACTAGGACAAGTTGGAGAAACTACTTTTGTTTCAACATGGACAGTGTCACATTTACTACATTTTCTCCTCTTAGTGTTTGGAGTGAGGTTGGGATCTTTTTGATAAGAATCTAGGGGGGTGCCTTCATGAGCAATTTACTCTGAGCTGGCTGCATTTGGAGGTCGTTAGGGATATATGACATCGTGGCTATCCAGCAGTCACTCTGGAGCTTATCAAGGAAAAACCAGACTACCTGAGGCTGCTTAAAGTCCAGTTATTTTCCTTAAGTCAGGTTCTCAGCGGTATAGTTGCTGTGTGCAACTTGCATTTACCTCAGGTATGCTAGCCCTGCCCAGGGGTGTGCCTTTCACTGTGACCCCAGTCAAGGGGTGTTTCCTGTGTGTTTCCCATCCCTGCACAAACCAGTTAGTGTCTACTCAGAAGTAGCTCACATTGTGCTCAATGAGGCTTGTCCCCTGAATGCCCACATCAGAATTTACAGAGATCTCCCTCAATTGAAATGGCACAGTTAAAAGCACAAATTCCCTAAATGCTGTAAAGTGGGATCTCGAGGCTCTGATTCTCCATTGTTTAGTTTATTGCCCTAGGAGGTAACTACTTCACACCTTCATTATAGAAATCCTGCGGTTAGAAAGGAGGCTGGTTTCCCATCCCTGTATTCTCCACCCCCCTTTCCCAGAACAAGCATACGTGTATCTACTCAGAAGTAACTCCCATTGTGTTCAGTGAGGCTTGCTCCTGGAATGCAGGTGCATCTGGAATTTCAGGAGAAAGGGGGGAGAGGAGAAAGGGGGGAGAGGGCGGAAGACACTCTTATTGGTTGAGCAGTCCCTGCCAGTCAAATGATGTTTTTCCCCACCCCTACCCCCCCTGGGAAGTATGTTCTGGGAAGCAAGTTTTACTGCTGCAGAGCACTCACTGGTGGAGCCCTGCATGGACCAAAGTGCAGCAAAGCTGATTCCTTTTAAAAAATCCGATACTCCTCCATTCACTTCTCCTTCCGTTGTTGTGGAAACACCCCCCTAGTCTAGTTTTGCATTTTATTTTGTTTTTGTTTTTTACTTCTGTCAGGCATTCCTGTAATGGAACAGCTGTGTGCATCACTTATAAAACATAGTAAGTCAGCTGCTCAATAAGAAAAATTCCAGAATCCACCATCAGGCTCTACCTTTAATAGGACCAACAAAAGATGCACAAAACTAGAGATCTCCAGATATCTGTATACTTGAAAGAGAGAACAAGTGGTTTTGATTTGTGTGAGCAGCCCAAAACAACAGCAGCTTTGGAAAACTGCGACTGCAAATTAGTCCACAGATTTTACTAGCCCATAAAAAGGCTTAGCTGCCTACCAGCCCACAAATACCACCAATTATCTTCTAATTCATAAAGAACTACCTGACTGCTTGCCTGGAGACAGTTCTTACTTACTACAGGTAGCTAAGCAAGTAGTCATGTACAAGCTCAAAGTAATAGAAAAACAAATGTTAAATAATGAGTTTATATTATCTGCTGATCATGAAATACTAGGCTATCAAATACTGAATGACCAATATCAAATACCATGGGATGTCACATATCAAATATGGCCAGATGCCAAATAGCAGGTGTGAAATGTTACATATGGTAAACTATCAAGTGCTAATAGATACCAAGTACTGGGTGTCAAATATTGAATACTGAAGAATAGAACATATTAGATGTCAAATATCAGATACCTCTGGATGTGAAATATGAACACTGAATATTAAATATTGCATAGTCTATTGATGTTTGACTTTAAAATCTGCACTGGAGGATTCCAAGGATTAATTCTCATGGCAAATTCATTTCAACTATAGTGTCAACAGCTCATCCTGACCCTGGCTAGCTGTCTACTTCAGGAAATGCATGGCTAGATAACCCTGGCTAGCATGGCTTCCTTAATTCTTGCTGGCATAGGAACATGTTCTTATTATCCCAGCAATAGGATAGATGGTGTGGCATTTTCAAGGAGAAAACTCCTAAGAAAACATAATTAATATGAGAGGTACCAGTAATGCAAGGATAGAGGGAATATAAAAATGATCCTTGCAACTGGAATCCTTTATAGATAAACAGGCATTGGAAAAATGTGTAGCCCTTGTATTTTAAAGACTCTGTAGTCCTCTGGTGAAGTTTGGATTCTGCCTTTCCATGAACCATTGGGTGAGATCCAGATTTAGGTGCGTGCAACTGGTCTGGCTGAAGTGGACTTCCCTTCCTCTTCCTTGCCTGGACACCCCTACACACACACACACACACACACACACACACACACACCGCATGCTACACAGAGAATTACAGGACATGTCTACACCGCCTTGTCTCCACAGCAGCCCTCTCCAGACCCCGATATATAATACACAGAGGGTCAAGGGACCCTGCTGAATGGGATGGGCACTGGTGAAGTGGAAAGGGGATATTCCCCAAAATCAGGTGGAGGCACTTTCCATGAATGGAGCTCCACTCACAGAAGTTGCCTCTGCCAACACCAGAGCCCACCCCATACAGCAGGGTCCCTCAACCCTCTGTGTATTATACTGGGGGGTCTGGGGGGGGCTGCTGTGGGAATGAAGGAGTCTGCTTCAGTCAGCCCAGTTCCACTCACCTAAATCTGGATTGAACCCTTTGTCAATAAATGCATACTTAAGAGTTGAATCTAAAGAAATTTAGGATGAATATATCTAAAATTTACACCCACTTTTCCCTTTAAAAAGCCCTTACAAGAGAGTGCAGGGAGCAAGTTGGAGATGTATCATACATAATTGATACACATGGATATTGCTTTGCTTGTTGACATTTCACTTTAAAAGAAGCAAGCATGCATACTAATTGTGTACTTGTGTTGGGAAAAAAAAGATTGTTTGCTCTAAGGCTATATTTTAGTAGTCTTTATTTACTTTTTGGAAGTTTCCAACTTTTTCATTGAAGTTCTAAATGCCATAGTACCTCATTTTTCAGAGAGCAAAGGAATTGGTAGACTAGCTTGATTATATATTTTTTCACTGATAATCATATATTTTTCCCCTTTTTCCCCCTTTTGTTTTCTTTGTGGTCCACCTTCCATTTTGATGGAAGTTTTATGAGGGAGTGCTTGATGGAAATGAAAGAAATGCATCATTGCGGCGTAGCAATGGCTTGAAAAGTGCAGAACTCATAGACGGGACTTTGCCTCAAATCTACAATATAAATTTAAGGGTAAACTATGTAGAAGATGTCCCATGTGTCATAACATGATACCCAATCATTAACAAAGGCCCAGTCCATTTGTCTGAACTAATGTCTTTCCACGTGAACGTCCATACACCTCTGTGTGATTATATATACTGTTACTAGAAACATACATCCTTGCCTCATAATGAAATCAGAATTAGTGGTGGTTTATTTACCAAACAAAATTAACATTGATTTTGTTCAACTGCACAGCACAGTTTAAAAATGAATACATTTTAATATACCTATAAAGTAAATCTAAGGAAAGGAAAGGTTCCTCTTGTACAGGCACTGGGTCATTACTGACCCCTAGAGGGATGCCGCTTACGTTGGCGTTTTCATGGCATACTATAGCGGGGTGGTTTGCCATTGCCTTCCCCAGTCGTGACTACCTTTCCCCCAGCAAGCTGGGTACTCATTTTACCGACCTCGGAAGGATGGAGGGCTGAGTCGACCTGAGCCAGCTACCTGGGACCCAGCTTCTGCTGGGATCGAACTCAGGTTGTGGGAAGAGTTTCAGGTGCAATACTGCCACCTACCACTCTGCACCACATGAGGCAAAAAGTAAATCTAAATACTTCTACAAAAACAATATAAATATTAAAAAGGAGTTACGAACTTAAGAAGAGCCATGCTGAATCAAACCAAGGCCAATCTAGTATAGCATTCTGTTCACACAGCAACCTGTTCCTGCCTGTAAGAAGCCCAGAAGTAGGACATCAACACAGTAGCACCCTCCCACACATTTACCCGAGCAACAAGTATACTTCTGGCTCTGACACTGGAGGTAATATATAGCCATCATGACCAGTACATCATTGATAGCCTTATCTTCCACAAATTTGTCTAATCCCCTTTTAAAGCCATCAAGTTGGTGGCCATCACTACATCCTGTGGTACCGAATTCCATATTTTAACTATGTACTCTGTGAAGAAGTACTCTGTTTTACCTGTCCTGAATTTCCCACCATTCATCTTCCTGGGATCACCGCATTGCGTTCATAGGAACATGGGACACTGCCTTATATTGAGTTGGACCACTAATCTATCTAGCCCAGTATTGTTGACACTGACTGGCAGCAGCCCCTAGGGTTTCAGGCAGAAGTTTTTTCAGTCCTACCTGGAGATGCCATGGATTGAACCTGGCACCTTCTTCATGCAAAGCATGTGCTGTGCCCCTGAGCTATGGCTGTGGTTCTAGTATTATGGGAAAGGGAGAAAAACTCCCTTTCTCCACACCATATATAATTTTGTACACTTCTATCATGTCTCCTCTTACTTGGTTTTTTTCTAAGCCAAATGGTCCCAGACATTGTAACCTTTTCTTGTAGGGAGTTGCTTCAGTCCCTTCATCATTTTAGTTGCCGTTTTCCACACTATTCCAGCTATACAATATCCTTTATGAAGTGCAATAACCAGAACAGTAGGCTCCTCCACTGATGCAATGTTATAGCAGTACCAGGATCTCATTCTGTGCATGTGAAGATAAGTGAGAGTTCAGGTGAATTTCATGCCCAGAGTCAAGAATATCAACCCCCACCCCACCCCACCCCCACATTTGCTGCTGCAGCTGATTAGTTGCAGTTGCGGCTCCAGGTCCACTTGTCTGAAAGGAGCATGAGTGTGCTCGCACATACCCATTGTAAAATGATGTAATGTGATCTGGCTCACTCATGCTGTGCCTCTTCTTGTAAAGAACCACATGCATTATTCAAAAGCTATTGGAGATGATGGGATAGCTGATTCTGGCAGCTTCAAATACTCTGTCATACAATTGATTGCCAGGTGCCCTCCCTAACTGTAGAAGTACTCCAGCGGGTATTTCTGGTTCTGCCAGAACCAGAGTTCTGCCTAGGGAGCCTGGAAGAAAGTACATTCCTTAAGCCCTCACTGCTCTGGTGATGGGAGGGAACAGGAGGGAATGCAATCCCGCTGAAAGGCTTCCAAAGCTTTGGAACCCATCAGTGAGGGCCAGAACAGACATTACTTTATATCTGGGTGTAGCTGTGATGTCCTTTTTAATTTTTATAGTAGAGTTGGTGCAGGGGGGCTGATACAGATTGACTGGGATTCTAGCGTAGGGTTGGGGGGCTATTAAGATCTGGATCAGGCCCCCATGCCTACTCTACAGTAAAAATGAACAAAAGACATAACTACCCATACATAACTACATAGACATAACTACCCATTTTCAAGAATTTCCACTTGTCAAATGTAATGGAAGCAATGTATTGCCAGGTAAGCTTTTAAAACATTTATAAACACACGTATTTGAGATCTATATTGCCGTGATGCTTTCTGCAAAATATATGGAGACTAAATTACAAAGTAACATTTACAACTGTAGATTGCAGAATAATCCACAGTTTCGTTTTCTTACCATAATTTCATGCAGCGACTAAAGTGGCTGTGTGCTTTTCCAAAGGAGAATAAACATCAAAATTTGCATCAAAGCCAAACTAGCATGGCCAAGAAGCAAAATGAAATGAGATCCTTTGATCATTTTATGGCTGGGTATTTTATGTAGCAACACTGACATGCAAAGACAGCAGCCCAGCTCATTACTTTCAAGCCTTCTAAGAATGGTGCTTGTTTTACAAAAATTGGTGCATTTAGAGGCATTCTTTAATAATGACAATTTTTAAGGGGCTGATTCATATCAATAAAATATGTAGAAATATGTCGTTTGAAAAAATGTAAGGATGTTAATAGTTACGTTTCTTAGAGTGCAATCCTATGGTTCCTGGGAAGGCATCCCAGATGCCATAACATAGATTGGATCTGCCCCTCAGGTGGAGAGTGAGGTCTGACCTCAGGACTGCCCCTCTCTCCGCAGCCTCTGCAGGAAGCTCTGCAGCCCTCACCTCTCTGATGTTAGGGATGTCAGAGAATTCTGCATGAACTTTAAATGGGTCGAATTCTGACAAATCCAGTCCACAGAATCCTCCTCAGAACAGGGCGGCCTGGTCGACCAGGACCGGAGCTCACACGGACCCTTTTTTTTTGTCCACTGAATGGCGGATTTTACGAAAATAATCATGAAAAGAAATCCATAAATCGGAAATGGAAGAAGAACGCGAATGGCTTTACCCTTTTTACGATAGCATTTTCCCTGTGACCCAAGGCTTTCTTTCGCTGGGGCTGAGTCACAAAGTCCATGGAAATCCTTCATCTTTTCTGTTTATTGTCTGTGGAGGTGACGTCAGGTCCAGTGAGGTCAGGTGAGGTGAGGACAGGTCCGGTGAGGTGAGGTCAAGTGAAAGACTTTACCCTTTTTACGAAAATAGTCATTTTCCCTGTGTGACCTCAGGCTTACGGAGACCGACGGCAGGCGCGCAAAAAGGATTTTTCAGCAGTACTTATAGAATTATTTGCCTAAGTTCGGGGAGCCAAAGAAAAGCTGGGGAATCTGGGGCATGCGGATGGCAGAATGGGGTGGCCCTCAGCTCTGCGGAATCCTCGCGGATCGCCTCCCCCCCACACAGATTCCCCACCTGAACGGACTGTGGGGAATCCGTACATCCCCATCTGATGTCAAAGAGGGAGGGAAAGGGGTGGATTGGTGGGCCATCCCAGAGGCTTTGGATCCCGAGGATTCAAAATCCTCCCAGTCTCCAGACATTCCTCCAGAAGGGGGGGGGAGAACTACACCAGCCCCAGGGGCATGATGTAGCACAGGGGTGGGAAGGAGGTAGAACTCCAGATGTTTTAGACTTCAGATCCCAGAGGCCCCTGCCAACATAGCCAATTGTCAGGAATGATGGGAGTTGAAGTCCAAAATATCTGGAGATGTACTTTCTGCCCATCCCTGATCTAGCAGCCATTGGCGGGGGTGGAGGGGGAGGCATTCCAGAGCAGGAAGTTTCCTATATATAATTTTATCAGATGCCAGTTCAAATTGAAAAGTTTACTAAATTCTATTCAGAAGACTATAGACTTATGGTAAGATAATTGACAATATTATGCACTGCTAGTGGATGTAACATGGATTTCGTATTACTAGGATCAACATGTTTGCCATTTCTTCTCCAAGTTCAGTCACTCTCAGTCTAGGGCTTTATGTACAATTGCTTAGGACTAATGACAAGAAAGATGTTATTTCACAGATATTGAAGTAAAAACAAGATTAGGGTGTGGGTGTTTTAATATGATTTAGTTTTAAATGATATTATTGTCATGTCATTTAGCATTTATATCTTACTATCATTTTGTACTTTGTTATACTCCTTCATTTGTTAGTAATTCACAGCTTATTCATTTCTTGGTGTTATATTCACTTCTAATTTCTTTTTGTTTGTCTAGGGGGCAGCGACAGCTGCAGCAAAGCCATTCTGAGTGTATGTATTTTGTTGAACAGAGTTAGCTGTAGATACCAGTTGCTGTATTATTCGGTTTATACTATTTTTATATCGTTTGGCTCCATCTGCAGGTTTGGAATGCAATTTTCTGCTATTGTTGCATTAATGTGAATATTTCACACAAAATATTTTTAATTAAGTTCAGTTGCAGACTTAGCATGCAGTTCAAAGAAAACTAGACTATTCCCCCCCCCCTCTTTTTTAAGTCCTTTGTCAACATACATATTTTAACTGTGACTTTTACATATCATTTCATATAATCACACATTATCTTTTAGGCTGAAATCCTTTACACATTTCCCTGGGAGTAAGCCCCATTGAATTCAGTGGTGCTTACTTCTGAGTAAATATTAATAGGATTGCACTGTTAATGTGTTAAGTTCACTGGAAGGTGAGATTTTGATCTCATTTGCTATGAATGTGATCTCACTTCAAGGGAAATAATATTTAATACACTGGATACAGCTTTACTTTTAAATGAGATTCTTTCACAGGGTAAATACTGGATCTCACCATACAAAGGTGCATTGAAATGCAAAAAATGACATGGCAAATTCTCCCCTGTGACCTCATGGCAAAATTAATGTGAGACTTGTCCCTTAATCTACTCCATTGAACCACGTGGACAAGAAAAGAAAATGATGAACTAGACTGATACACTATACACACATATTTTGAATTTATGTTGTTGTTTTCCCTCTTCATACAGGGGAAGTTAGTTTTACCTGTCCTTTGCAGATTAGCTTTCTTTAGAGGAAAGCGCAGAGGACTTTTCTGATATTTTTGTAAATATCTATCTAATATTTCACATGGTGAGAATGGTGAGGAAGTAACAGTTGACAGTGACAGTGCAAGACTCGAGGAAGTGATCAACAAGTTAAAAGCATGCCATGATGCCCTTGACAAGCACCTCCTTCCAGCACCTAGTACTGTTAGATCCAAATGATAGATTTTCCCATAGAGTCTTACTGTATCACAATTAGCACTTTGCCATTTTTTGTAGGGTTTGATTTTTGGAACCCCCAAAAGGCTTCTTCAAAGGGACAGAATGTTTTACCAAATATGCAACCCTGTGTGACTCAACATAACAATCACTTCTCATTCAAAGATTTATGGTGGTCTTTTTAGTACAGTATCTCCCATAATTTACCAGGCTTTGACATCACACATATAAAATGTTCTTGATAGATTCTCTAAAAATTTAGTTCTCCAGAGAGTTTCTTTCATTATTGTGAGATTTTAAAGGTGTTATCTGGCACATTTTCCAATTTTGGCTCTGGACATGACAGCAACATTGCACTCTTCTTTTATCCTAATACACTATATATTATATGATTAACTACATTTTCATATATCCTGCTAGCAGCCCAATTCCAACTTGTCTGGATGGATGCACACAAGTCATCATGGTCACTGGGAGAAGGGCAGTCATTATATACTGTTTCTCCAATGCAACAAGCAAATAAAACCTACAGCCTGCCTAAGTAATGTCTAACTGTGGCCAACAAGTTTCTAGGTGGATGTGTGAAAACACCCTAAGAGTAACTCATGATATTCCTTGGCAGTCATATGGCAGGAGCAGACATTTTATTTTAACAGTTTTCAGGTAGGCAGGTGTCAATGAGTATTTTAGAACTGCAGAATTGTGGTCAAAATGGAAGTAAACAGATTAAGAAGCAACATAGCAGTTGCTGGGTTACTGAAACTGCTGCTTTTAAAAACAGCAGATAACAGTTTTGAAGGGTGGGGTTAAGAACTATAGAGTGATAGTTCTAGTATTTTTGGAGTAAAGATGCAGGTTTTTAGACTCTCCAGATAAAGAATTCATGTTTTTGGTTTGTTTGTTTGTGTTTAACAGGATGATGATATAAGAGAGAATCGATTCAGCTTCACAGGCTATGCAATGGGGCCACCATGTATACAAGGAAAAGATGGAGTGGCTCCAAAGGGGCCAAATAATCCAATTCAACCCGTACCAAAAACCCCTGAAGAAATGAGGAAGGTATTCATTGATCGGGCCAAGAAAATTGACACCATCTCCCGGGCCTGTTTTCCATTAGCCTTTCTGATATTCAACATTTTTTATTGGGTCATCTACAAAATCGTTAGGCATGAGGACATTCATCAAAAACAAGATTAAAGTTTCCAGTGCTTTAACACTCCCGGTTTTTGATTACTGTGGTAAGATCAGTATACAAATACTGATTGGCTCATAAAGGGCATGGAGAGAAGAAATTATATTTGACTTGCTATGCAAAGTCACAAAGGGATAGAAGAATGACATCCAATGAAGATACTGTACCTACTACAACAGCATTTCTACTTGTTATTAACTAAAAGTAACCTACTTTTGCAAAATAAAATGACAACATTCTAGACTAAAACTCTACTGCCAACAAGTTTATACATACATAATGGTATCGTATTCTTTGAAATTCCTTGCTACAATTTTTAACTCAATTGTATTTTTAAAATCTATCAAAATGGGAGTCCCAAATGTCTTTAGATAAGTGCCATATTGACAGAGATGTGAACTACACTTTTATGTCTCCTTTAAACTTTATCAGGAAATATTTGCCTTTGGCCTTGATTCTGAAAAATATAACTGTTTGTTAAAGAGATTTCCCTTTTAGGAGATGAAGCATGCTTTCTAGAGATTTAAGGGCACCGCCAATGACATTTGTAATAAACACAGGGCACATTTTAGACTATATGTTAAAAAGGGAACCTTCATACAAAATACTTCATAATGATGCAATCCACAAACAGCTTATTCAGTGAGATCCCACTGATGTTTCCAGTAATGCTTCAGTACTACTCTGGAATAAGCAGTTTGTTGATTGCTGGCCATGTCACAAGTAATTATGCTTTGGCCAAATGATAGGATTTCTGAGTATTTGTATTCAAGATAGGGAAGTGTCTTATCACATTATATAGCATTCAAAAAAACAGGGGCATTTCTACACCAGCCTAAAATCCTGCATTTAAAACAGGGCTTTCTGCTTCCGTTTTAAATGCAGCATCACAACTGACTCCTTTACACACATTCCCTTTCCCCCCTCCCCTTCCCTCCTCCTTCTCCCTGTATCTGAATCTTCCATTATCTTTCATTGATCTCACTCCTCTTCTTGCCGCTTCTACTCTTTTCATGGAGGAAACTGAAGTGGAACACAATGGGGTAATTTGGTAGCTCATTATCTGCAATCTATTTAAAAACGGAACAAAGGGCATTTAGTGCAGGAGGGTCACGGCAGGGTCACTGTTTGCGTCATGTAAAGAGCCCGCAAACAAGAACCATCTCAATTGCAGGATAAAAGCCCAGTGTGAAGGAGCCCTAAGAGTCAGCAAGCTAGGTGACTAGACAGGTTACTTGTTCCTGGCATTTAGCCTACAAGATGGGATGTGAGGCCAGATACTCCCGATCTACATTGCGCCCGCCATCGCAATGAATTCAGTGTCCCGTCGGGTTAAACGCTCTCACATTAAAACAGGATTATTCACACTCACCCATTTTCCCCATTGCAGTGCTTCATCGAATGCACAAGCTCGGTTCACACTTGAGCACTGTGCTGTTTTCCTGCTGTTTTCCTGTGCACGCTTGTCTGATTCCGGAAGCTAAGTGGGGTCGGTCCCGGTCAGTGCTTGGATGGGAAACCGCCTGGGAATCAGGCTTCCTGCACTGAGCAGGGGGTTGTTGTATCCTTTCAAATGAGATTAAGTTTTACCCCCTCCTATCCCCCACTCAGGATGGTTTTTTTTAAAATTCAGGCATTATCCTCGCAGAATTGGGGCTCCTCCGCGATGTTTTTTTTCTAATTGAGGCACAAATTAAAAACATAAACAAATGTTTTGGGAGACATTTTCCTGCCCCGTGCGAAATCCCAGATTACCTCGGGTTAGTAAAATGTCCAAAACAAATCCATGTGTGTGGTGTCAGAAAAGGGGCACTTAAGTCTTTGAATCAGTTTTTGTTCGATAAATCCGATGGGACTTTTTTTTTTTTGTCCCAGTACTTTCCACTGGCTGGGACCAAAAATAAAGCACCCTAATGGCAAGAGCGAATAGGTTTCTTGGGATAGTTTGTGTCCCAGGCACTTTTTCTTTAGAGAAAGAAAATTATAAATGTTAAGTGCCTGAAATCTGGAAACATTGTATACTATGGTGCATATAAGGACTATGTTATAGGTCTACTTATGTGTACATTCTGCAATGAAAAGTGCACCCAGGATAAATGTTGCCGCACTCCTGTCAGTAAACGTTTTTAAAAACTTTACACAACCTAATCAGGCTCTGCTAATTGATGGCTATTAATCAAAAGATGGCTATTAGATAAGCAGTAGAACATAATTTGAAAAAGCAACAACCAAAGCCATTCCTATGAAAGCAAATTTAATATTCTTTAATAAAATATACATCATGATACTAGACTGGGTATTTAAATTATGGAAACTTATTGTCTGTTTCTAGAAGTGCAGAATCCCTTTGATATCTTTCATAAATTTCAGATTATGTGATGGGCTTATGGAAAAAGGAACAAAACATTTGCACCTATAAAAGTCTTACAATTGTCTCACAACGGATACATGCTGGCAGCTAGATGGAGATTTTTTTATTGTTTGCTTTTAAATTAAATTCTAGGGTCAAATTCAGTAACAAGATTATTTTCAATTGAGTAGACTTTTCCTTTTTTACTTCCCAAAAAAGGTATGAGTATGATACAGTTAAAATAAAGCTTTAGTGGAGTACAAAAGTGAGGTGTACATACACAGCAGCCTCTTGTTCCCAGTCTGTCACCCCAGTAATGCAAAGAAAAAGCTGGAGGGGAAAAAGCCTGACTCTGGTGGGTCTCCAGGAAAATGAAAGTTCATTCCTCCTTCTGTCTCTCCTTCCTTCATGAGAGAAAAGTCCTTGAAAGCGCCATTCTGCCAGATCCCTAGCAGAAATACAGTTCCACCCCTTCCTTTTCCTTTCTTCCTCTGCAGGAAAAGACAGGAACATCAGGATGGTCACATTGGGCCAAACCACAAATGATACATGGCACTAATGAGGGATTCCCCAACCACCACCGCCACCACCGCCAAAGCAAATATCAACTTCAGAAGAGGGATTTTCCTCAGAAATATAGCCGGGGAGGAAAAAGTTAAATCCCTGTTCCACACCTTCTCTGATCCCATTAACTGTCAGATCCCATTAATGATCAGGTCACCCCAACAGATGCAATTTGCATTTTTAAAATAAACCTGCACAGTCTAGTTTGGCCCACAGGCTCAAGGAGGATCTTGCATTTGGATTCATTTGCTCGCTCCAAACACTGCCCAATCGGAGATAGATGATAGATAGATGATTAGATAGATAGATGGATGGATGGATGGATGGATGGATGGATGGATAGATAGATAGATAGATAGATAGATGATAGATAGATAGATAGATAGATAGATAGATAGATAGATAGATAGATAGATAGATAGATAGATAGATAATCTGTATGTGAGCTGGGTGTGGAGAGCCTGAAGAAAGTCAACAAAACTATACACAGGAACCATACATTTATATGTATGCTTACAGTTCTGCATTTCACCTGTCCTCAGAGACTCCTCTGGTACTTCATCTTGAACCAGTAAAGCTGTGATATTATTCCCAAGATTCAAAAACAAACAAAAACTCATCCAGCTACATCCATGCAGCAAGACGACCATGAGCTTCTGGGGTTTGTTTGTTTGTTTGTTTGTACACCAGCACAGCCCCCTCCCTTCACTATGCCAAATGGCAAACCAATTTTGAACCAGAGGGGTACTTTCAAAACTGGTTTGTGATATGGGATTGGAGAGAGGTTAGCTATTCAAAGAAAACTAGTCACCAATCCAATGAGGCAGGCCCAGGCATGAATGCAAGTAATTCCTTGGATCTTGGCCTATATGTGCAACCGCTGCATACTGTCCTCCTAAACAAATGGAGAATATATTTCATAACCCATACAGTATAGTTGGTCTACAATGCAGTGGAATAATCTACATAGCACATTTGTGCCCAAAGGTGAGGCAAAACAGCAGTTTACTACTGGATAGCAGATGCGGAAGAGAAAAATATTCCTTTGGAGACCAACTCAATACTAAAGTTTTACTTTGATTTGACAAACTTATAACCATGATATTGGACTATTTCTGTATGTTATAGAGCTAATTACTAAGATGACTGAAAAAGGGGAAGCAGATGTGTTTTTAAGTGATTGCCCCACCTATCCATTTAAGTCTAAAAACAAAAACAAAACATGAAATTATGCCCTATGTTAAAAATATGGTTTATATGTTGATGTGGGGAGATTTTTCTTGTGGAAATACCCAATGTGAAACTTGAGGTGGTATGGCCCACGTGTGAGGACTAAGCTATCTAAATTATGCATATTTCAATTGGTCTTCAGTATGATCAACACATGGGTTAATGATTTAAAATGCACTGTTAAATGGAAGTAAATATTCATGTGAATATAGCTTGGAATATATACAGTTGTCGTTGTTGTTCAGTCGTTCAGTCATGTCCGACTCTTCGTGACCCCATGGACCACAACACGCCAGGCCTTCCTGTCCTCCGCTCTCTCCCAGAGCATGCTCAAGTCCTTATTCATTGCATCGGTGATGCTATGTAGCCATCTCATCCTCTGCCGTCCCCTTCTCCTTTTGCCTTCAATCTTTCCCAGCATCAGGGTCTTTTCCAGGGAGTTTTCTCTTTGCATTAGGTGGCCAAAATATTTGAGCTTCAGCTTCAGTATCTGTCCTTCCAATGAGCAGTCAGGGTTGATTTCCTTTAGGATTGACTGATTTGACCTCCTTGCAGTACCTGCGCATAACAGAATTCCATAGAGACTCCAGGGTCATCAATAGGAAAAACCTAGGGTTCCTTTTGCATGGCTGTATGTTTCCGTTATTTTCAAAGAAGAAAGATGGAAGTAGCAAAATAGTTGTTGTTGTTTTTTATTCCAAATTTCACTAGAGATTTTCCTTGGACCTTTCCACTAGTCACAGATAAGAGGGATACTTTGGGAGGATCCTTATTTAGCTCCATATAAACAGTTTGATCTCCCTATTGGGAATACTATCGGCATGAGATGCTTTGTATTAGAACAAAGTACTGAATGAGATGAGTAATCCAATTGGGTATTGGATGATATGATACATTCCATCTCTTCTAGTATTAACATTCTACATATAGGGCAAAAGTGGCGAATTTAAAACAGTGGAGGCAAAAAATAGCCATACAGAGAAGATCCAATATTTACCAATCCATGAGCTACGAAGGCTGCTGAATTAGATGCTGAGAAGATATGCCCTGTAACCTTGACTAAGTGAATGTTAACTTTAACACAAGGCATTATAAGCAAACTAACAGTTTAACAATTATATTGCACTCACAATATTAGTTTTGCACCAAATGTAAAGTGTTTGTAAATGAATAAGTTGGGAGCTTGTCAAAAGCATTTACAAGGCATATCACCTAATCCATCTCATTCATTTTCTTTGGAATACAGAATGATAACAAAAGATTTTAAGTTGTTTCATGCCACACACAAACATAAAAATAAACCAGCAACCCATTATTGCCTATTTACAAAGTCCAAAATACCAGCAGGCATATGACAACCTATCATACATAAATCCAGGAATGGAATTACAGGCTTTGATATATGAACTAGCACTTCTTATGTACTTAGTACATCTTTACGAAAACCCTGTAGCCAAGACTGAATGTTTTTAGTAAAGGGACAGAGTTAGCAAAAAATGTTTGCTTTGTATTAAGGTTACTAGAGGTCCCCTGTTGGGTAGATCTATTGAATACAGCCTACCAAACAGTGTTACTGAGATGAAGTATCAGCCAACATGAAGTTCAGGGGTGAATTTGAGGGTAGCATGGATGTGAAAGTCCACTGAAAAAGACTCCAGTTTACCTTCAGTTTTTGTTTTTTGTGACTGCTCACCATCATGATGGTCAGTTCTAGGAAGCATCCCCACATTGCCTAGCTGACTAGACAAGCCTTCTAATCTCCCAACATAGAAAGTCAGGGAAATATCTCTGCATTGCCTAGGCAACTGTTCTGATTGGAGCTGTGTATAAATGACCTCAAAATTCGTCAGAATGACCTCAGAACTCCTAAGCATTTTTGTGTTATTGCACTGCTACTGCAAGTGGCAACTGCATCAGCTGTTGCCAGCTTAGCCCCCATTTTGCATCCTTCACAATGCAGGTGTGAGGGCAACAGTGTTGTATTCAGCTTCAGTGCTGTGTGAAAATCTGTCTTCCAATTTCCTGAAAGTTTTCTTCCCCCATGCAAGAGGCTTCCATTTTTCTGCCTCATTCTCGGGACATTTTTTAATTTGTTTTGGTTGTGTTTTTAAGTTTACCTAATCATTGTGAGACGGCTGATGGGTCTGTGTGTGTGGGTAGGTTTTTCTTCTTCTTTCAATTACACATGCCTCCATTGCTCTGCAGCCTCCAAGTTTGCCTGGGCTTCCTAATTTGGAAAAGCCCTGTGGGAAAAATCATCTCATGATATCTTTCCCTGGGCTTTAATTGAAGAGCAGGAAGTCAAGGTGGCTACAGGCTGCCAAAGAGATCATTCCACAGTGAAAGATAAACTCCTTGGCCACCTCATAAAGTAAACACAAGAATGCTGAATCCACCCCATGAGAACGTCTCCAAAATTTTCTCCTTTGAATTTCTTTTTAAAAGCAATTTCTTTTCTATCAAATTGAATGAGAAAGATTGGAAAAACTGTGGAAGAAATTTTCAGCACAGCGTTAGTTCTGATCGTCAGCACATCGCTCAACACTGCTGTGGAATAAATTAATGCTGAAGGTTAGGGGAGGAAGTCAGACAATGAATGAATGTACTCCCCTTAAAACACCGACAACAACTGGACACACCTTCACTATCTCCAAACAAGGCTGGTAGAGTATATGGCTCAGCTCTAGTTTCTGCACAGTGTCCATTGTTTTCAGTGGAGATCCCTGTATAAGCTGCATTGGCTAGAACAGAGGCATCTTAGGTAGCTTTTGTTGTAAACAGAATGCTGGCCTAGGTTAGGGTGGGATAAGGTAGATCTCCAGATGTTTTAGATTTTAACTCTCAGAAGCCCTGCCAGCATGGTCCATGATCAGAAATCCTGGGAGTTGAAATTGAAAACATCTGACGTTTGTTTGTTGGTTTGTTTGTTTTTTAAATATTGATTATTGACATTATCTGCTAAAAATCCATCAAGGCAATGCACAACAATATAAACAATAAAACCTTAAAACAATAAAGACAAGGACATGAAAATAGGAAAATATTTTAAAGGCAAGTTTTTACAACCTTTCATAGAGTCATAGAATAGTAGGGTTGGAAGGGGTCTACAAGGCCATCGAGTCCAACCCCCTGCTCAATGCAGGAATCCAAGTCAAAGCATCCCTGACAGATGGCTGTCCAGCTTCATCTTGAAAGCCTCCAGTGTGGGAGAGCCCACCACTTCCCTAGGTAATTGGTTCCATTGCCACATTGCTCTAACAGTCAGGAAGTTTTTCCTGATGTTCAGCCAGAATCTGGGCTCCTGTAACTTGGACTTTGTAAAGTCCAAGAGAGTGAGGGCAAATCACAGTTCTTGAGATAGCGTATTCCACAGCTGGCATCAACAGAAGGGAAAGCCCTTTCACATGTGCCCAACAAACAGGCCTGTGTGGGTGATGGTGCCCTCAAAAAAGGCCTGTTCTGCAGATCTTAATACCTGGACTGGTTTATAGTAAGACAGGTGGTCCCTTAGACAGCCACGTCTTAAGCCATTTGAAGGTTAGTAACACCTTGAATTGTGCCCAGAAAGCAACTGGTAACAAGTGCAGGTCTTTCAAGAGAGGTGTAATATGGTCTGTTTTCTGCCCACCCCTGTCCTAGATGAATCATGGGTTCTTACATGCCATATGGGGCCATGGGAAGCCCACAACAGACTATTGCTTTGTGTGGAGACATTGTAGAATTAGTCTATTTCAGTTTCTAGCCTGCTCCAGTCCTCCACATGGAGAGCTAATGCATGGAAGGGGAGTAGGACCTTGTTCCTAGCCCCACCCCCAGCAACACACACCTGGCCAACTCTACCACCCCTGACCCTCATGCACTGAGAAGTCAAGTTATAGGCTCCTCCAGACAGTTGGGAGTGCTGTGAGATCAGGGCTCCTGATTTTGTTGAGCCTATATGAGTACAGCAGACTCCACCTTCAGACCTTTGCCCGATGCATGCAGAGGTCAGGGGTGGGCAAGCATGTCATTAGAGCAAGTAATGTAGCCTTCCTATCCCTTATTCATGCATTAGGCCTTCCCATGGCTAACATGCATAGGGCTTCTGCCTCCTATACATTAAGTACACAGCATATGCAAATTGCAAAGTCAACTAACTCAAGAACTCTTTCCATTCAATATGGAAGGCTAAGAGACATTTTCAGCTCTGAATTATGGTTATAGGGGTCAGACATCTTAAGCAAATATGTATTTTCGACACAATCTTAATTCTCACAGCCTCCGCAAACCAGTGCTTTAAAATGGGGCGTACAGACATCAGCACCTGCTTGCATTGCAGGAGATGCACAAGTGCAAAGACTGAGCAGTAGGAAGTTACACTTACATTGGACACCCACCAGGGTGCCAACCCACTCATACGTGGGGATATAAAAGTCCATTGAGAGCACCGATGATAGAAACAGGGGAAGAACGTGCCACAGGTTGCTTTGAGAGCAATTCATTTGGGCATATGACTGTACAAAGGAAAGTGCATTTTAGAGTTATCCTAGCTAGATTTCCATGAAGAAATCTAGTTGACACCTCCTGATTCATGGATGGTCCTCCTTCTTGAGCACATATATGGCAGAGATACATTCAGTTCTGCTGCTCCCATCACAGTGCTGAAGCAATGGAAAGAGTATCACCTTCTGAAGTTGTTCCTCCTGCTCAGCTGCAAATATTAAACACACAGACAGAGTTTCCAGACCAGACCTGGGCAAGTCTAGTTTTGAAGCACACACTACTCAGGGCAGCATTAGCTGCTCTGTCTACCCTCTGTGTGACAGAAGTGCTGGAGAAGGAAACTACAGCTTGATGATCTAGGAGAGAGCCTATAGCTCTCGTGTAGAGCAAAGGCTTGGCAAGCAGAAGGTTCCAAGTTCAATCCCTGACATCTCCAGTTGAAGGGATCAGATAGCAAGTTTTATCAGAGACCCCAAAATGAGACCCTAGATAACTGCTGCCAATCAGAGTAGACAATATTGATCTAGGTGGACATAAGGTCTGGCCTGGTACAAGGCAGCTTCCTATGAATGGCTGTGCATAGAAATGATAGATACCAGGGAGGACTGATATCTAATCTGACCTCCAGAAACATGGATGCTGCTTCTTTTATGGGTTTTGGGGATCCACACAGCTTCAGTTTTCACCCACAGAGCATCATAATAGCACATGAGGAAGAATTTCCTTACAGTTTATCTTGGATTGCACTCAAATTCTGCTCTCCTGAATTTAAAGCAGCTCACCGCTTGTCAGCTTAGCACACATTTAGATGCAGGGCATAGCAAGGTTTTATAGTTGTACTTCCAGTTATAACAGTGAATGTGTCGTTGCTTCTCATTCTCATGAAGCTGCTATGAGTGGGGGAAAAAGAGATGTTATTTAATACTACCCAGATGTTATAAGCAAAGTATTTAATATCGCTTGAAGAATTTTATTGCAGGTACCATTTGTTTAAATCAGGTGTGCAAAAATCTCAGGCCCAGGAGCCACATCCAGTACTCTGGGGTCCCTCAGCATTCCCCCAGAAGTCCCCACCCCTTCCCCTGGTCCCACTTCCTTCCCCCCAACCAACAATCATTTGGTGGTTCCTGCCTTTGGGCAGGTTTTCTCCCATTCTAAAAGGTTGAAATGCCCTAACTGGCAGTAAGAAGTTCATGTTAAAATATGCTGGTAGTTTTGGCCCTGCCCCTTTTGCCCTTGGTCCCACTTACCACCTGAACGCAGTCCTCGAGGGCTCCTCTGAAATGGAGTTCAGTCCTCGGGCTGAAAGAAGTTCTGCACCCCTGGTTTAAATGCAGGCACTATAAATGACACTTTTTCATCAGTTCTAATTTAATCTTATCTATTGCTTTACTGAGTTTTCTTTGATATAAATATTATTATACATTTATTATACATTTGAAAGTACCAGTTGCAAATATTTATTCAAAGCACATATTTTGTCTGTAGAACGCTAGGTAGACTTCTGTTTAAAAAACAATATAAATATTAGAGCTGTGCGCAAATGGCCTCTCAAAATTCTCCTGCCTATTTGTGGGCAAAGAAATTCGGAGGACAATTTTGCTGAATTTATCCTAGGGGAGGGGAAATCCTCCAACACTTTCTCAAAGATAGGGGTCACTATTGGCAGGGGCTGTATCACAGGTTCCTTCTTTTTCCCTAAGGGTTTTTGGTTTATTGCACCGCTTCTGCACGTGGCAACAGCATCAACTGTTCTGAGACAGAATTTTGAATTTCTTTTGGTGGCATTTTTGAGCTTATGTAATCACTGCGAGGCGGCCGAGAGTGCTGTGAGTGTTTTCTCTCTCTATTGCACATCTCTCCACTGCTCTGCAGCCTCCCAGGCCACCTGCACTTCCTGAACTGAAAAAGCGCCTTGGGAGGAATTTCCTCATGATATCTTCCTCATGATGGGTTTAACTGAAGTGCGGGAAGCTGAGGAGGCTACAGGCTGCCACAGAGATTACTGTACAATGACAGGCAGGACACGCATGCACACTCCTCAGCCACCTCCTACGTAAGGTAAGCCCAAGAACCCCAAACCCAACTCATGAGAATTTCTCCAAATTTCTCCTCCTTTGAATTTCTTTTCAAAAGCAATTACTTTTCTATCAAATTGAGTGAGAATGGTCGAAAAAATGTGGGAGAAATTTTCAGCACAGCACTAATAAATATGCACTTCAGACTTAAAGGGAGAAAAATGCTTCTACTGTAAGTTTCTGCCTGTTGCAAAACTGATACGTGATCATATAAGAGAGCAATACTATGAGTGGCTCTCTCTGACTATCCTGTCCCCTGCTGGCAAGAACCAGGTAGGGCAAGAGGTGATTTTGCCTCTGTTCCTCCATTTGAAATATAAAAAGCAGCTAGGCAGACCTCTGAGCTCGTCTAGCTCACTGACCTTTCGGTTGTGAGAAAGGTCAGTTGTGCCCTCATAAGAGGAGCTTCCCATGGTGACTGAATGGGAAATGGGGTGCAGGAAGGAATGTCCACAACTGGATCTCCTCCTGCGTGCTCATAGCTCTGTCTAACAAGTGCAGAAGAGCACGCCAGCTGCTTTCTAGGGGCCGTAGGATTGCCCTTTTAATGAATATTCTTTAGGGTTTCACTGCTAAGAACAGATAATAATAACAAAGCTAAAATCATCCTTAACTTTAAATATATAAATTGTATTTTTACTTCATATTTTTTTACTAGATGAAAAAGTAGTTAATTAGGCCCAATTTAAATCCTAAATGCAAGGAAATGGCATAGTAAGACCACAAAATAACCTTTTACATGCAAATTCTGCTTCAGTATAACTGAGTTAGAAGTTGTTTTGAATGTATAGCTCTCGGAGATTAGCTTCATATTCATTCTTCTAATACACCTGCAAGTCAGTGCAGAGTTTTAATCCCATCCCATGGTTAATTAGACAAGAGAATATTGTATTAAAGAAACATAATGGTGTTTTTTATTGATTTCTTTTCAAAATAACTTTGAAATCTATTTTTCAAATTAAATTGCTTGGAAATAAAAAGGTGTACCTGCAGGTTTCAGGAAGTGTGTGTTGTGTGAAAGCTTCTTCTTGACAGAAGTTACGAAATGGCACCTACAGGTGAAATAGGTGTTGTATGATGGTTTCTAAACCACTATCGGTGTGGAAAGTTTGCGAAAGTAGATGAGGTTGATGGAAGTGTTTGGGTTAAAGGCCATGAAATGCTGGCTCATCCTGTATTCTTGATATGCTTCAATATTATTGCACTTCTTCACTTTCATCTCTGTGAAATATGCAAGAGCCCATTCCTTGAGTTTGCAATGTCAACATAGGATAGAATGATATCAATGGATGAAATGGACTAAAGTAAACTTCAACGTTCTATGGATATTTAATTGTGAGCTGCATAAAAAGAAATTGTGCCATAAGCTTTTAACATGAATTTTAAACATTATATACAGTAGCTTGTGTGACAGTGAGCCAAGCTTCCTTAAAAGGCGACAGCAAAAAAAAAAATGGATATAATAGTTGTGTTAATTACTTGTCTGTGGTTTTTAAACATGTCATCCTGTAAGTTCTGTCTAGACAACAGCAAATGCCAGTTTCTATCTAGAATTGTTTCCTTTCAGTAAAATTCAGTGGAAAAAAATTGTTATGCATGAGTTTGATTATGCTCCTTTTCTTTCTTGTGTTATTCCTATGTTCAGCACTACAGCTAACATGCTCTGCTGATAGAGGTGTTAAGATGTGTGCAGCCTATGGTGTTCATGTAACTGTAGATATTTTGTTTTAAAACAAAAATAAAAGCTACCATTTTTCAAGATGCTGCTCAACCTGTTACAAGTTAAGCACTGACGACTGAAAGCCAAATGGCTAATATTTAGACAACAAACTGGGGTCAGTGGAAGAGATGCTACAGTTGCTAATGGTACAGGGTAAACCAGATAGGAAATTTGGGGTGGCTAGAGGAATCCTGTGACTACTCTAAGGGGTGAAGAACCTCAAGCATGGGGCCTTCCTGGAGTCTTCCACTCCTGCCAGGCAGAAATGTTGCATCAGTAAAAGGCCCATGATATGAAAGGTCTGTCTGGAATCTCCAGGCTCATCCGTAAATTTATTTATTGTATTTGTAAACTGCCTTTGTGAAGCCAACCAAGGCAATTTATAAAAAGTTCAGAAAGTAAAATAACATAATCAGATCAAAACACAGTAAAATGTTAAAAACAACCTTAGGAACTATAACATCAGTCTTAAAAGTCAAGTTAAAAGGCTGTGTCTTGACTGCCACCCCCCCTTCCTGAATGCAGAGAGAATGCAGATCAGTCACAACTCCAAAGGGAGGGCATTCCAGTCTTTGGGAGTAACAGAGGATGGTCTCGCTGATTTTCTGCCATCTCTCATTGTAGGACACAACAGCATGGGGCACATGGCAGAGTATATGAGAGTCCTTCTCTTAGTTGCTTATACTGAAACACAAGATTAATCAGATTACATTTTCTAGAAACAGGAATATTCATATTTGTGATCCCATTGGAAATATCATATCATGGATTCCTACCAACCTGTGATTTGTCCAGAATGAACTCCAGAGACCTGATGTGCATAGAACGGCAGGGAGCGGTGCAGAAGCCCTATAGGCTGCCAAAATACCAGCCTATAGTAGCTTAAAGTGCAGATAACAGCGACTACCGTGATCAAGGGGCTGGAGCATCTCCCCTATGAGAGAAGGTTACAACAGCTGGGATTGTTTAGCTTGGAAAAAAGGAGGGTAAGGGGAGACATGATAGAGGTCTACAAAATTATGCATGGTGCACAGAATGTGTATAGGGAGTAGGGATGTACGGATTCCCCACCGTCCGTTCCGGTGGGGATTCCACGGGGGCGGGGAAGCGATCCGTTCCTCCCCCTGGAATCTTCACAGAGCACCTCCACTCCAAGAGGATTCCGCAGAGACCAGGGCCACTTGCCTGAATCAACTGGAGCCCTTCGCCTCTGCGCCGATTGCCTTTTTTTTTAAAAAAAAAGGTGATCAGCAGGATGTGCCCATAGACTTATACGCAAAATAGAGCCATGAATCTTGCCTATAAGCCTATGGACACATAGGCTTATGGATTATACGCAAGATTCATGGCTCTATTTTGCGTATAAGTCTATAGGGACATCCTGCCGATCGCCTTTTTTTAAAAAATGGCGATCGGCACCGTGACAAAGGGCTCCCAGTGCAACAAGCAGCCATGCCGTCCCGCACAGAATCATCCAGGAGAGGAGGTAAGTGGGGCCGATCCGCCGAGGATTCCTGAGGCTGGATTACAAAGAATCCAGCCTCATTTGAATCCGTGGCAGATTTCTTTAACATCTCTAATAGGGAGACATTTTTCTCCCTCTCTCAAAATACTAGAACCCAGGGTCGTCCCATGAAGCTGATTGGTGGGAGATTCAGGACAAATAAAGGGAAGGACTTCTTCACACAACACATAATTAAACTGTGGAATTCGCTACCACAAGATGTAGTGATGGCCACCAATTTGGATGGCTTTAAAAGGGGGGTAGACAAATTCCTGGAGAAGGCTATTAATAACTACTAGTCCTGATGGTTATGTGCTACCTCCAGTACCAGAGGCAGTGAGCCTATGTACACCAGTTGCTGGGGAACATGGGTGGGAGGGTGCTGTTGCACTCATGTCCTGCTTGTGGGTTTCCCATTGGAGCAGCTGGTTGGCCACTGTGTGAACAGAATGCTGAACAAGATGGACCCTTGGTCTGATCCAGCTTGGCTCTTCTAATGTTCTTAAAGTTCTTGTTGCCAGTAACTAAGCCATAGGAGAAGCATTTCAACACTTTGGAATAGGAGGGGGGATTATACAACAGTTGGGAAACCACCAAATGATTGGAGGTTGGAGGAAAGGGGTGGGGCCCCCGGGGTACCCCAGAGGCCAGATTAGGACCCCGGATAGGCTGGATTTGGTCCTGCACCCCTGATTTGGATGGTTATGTAGCACTTCAGCTTCATTTCAAAAAACAACATGCCCAACATATATGAGTGAGTGAGTGAGTGCTATCAGTGTGCATGGTGCTTTACAAAGGGGGAGCGAAGGAGGCTAGAGCAGGCTCAGAATAACTCATATCCTGGCCTCACCAGTCACCTCCCACCTCCCTGCCCACCGGAACACCCCCTTTCCTCATCTTCCAAGGTCACTTTTCTGATCTTGGGGGTAGCCAGCACGGTTCTTTCCACACCAGCTGCAAAGGGGAGGGGGGTGGATCTCCAGCTCTGACCTCGTTGCATTCCTCTCAGGGACCATAGGATTGCTCTCTTAATGGGACAGCCAGGAAAGGGATTTTAAAAAGTGTGTAAGACAAAGCTGAAGATATGCATGGATCAAAATGTTTCTTAAAAAGTGCAATTGTTTGGGATAATCAGCAGTTCAGAAAAATAGATGGGATGTTTTCATATAGCTACAACACAATCAGAATATGAGCAGAGCAATTGTACTTACTGGGGAAGGGGGACATCCACAGTGAGCCATCTACCATATCAAAAGCCGTTCCAGCTCGCAGAGGCTAAGGCGGGGGGGGGGGGATTTTTTGGTTTATGTTTGAGCCACTTTTTTTAAAACATAAATCTTTCCCATTGAAACAACGGGAGGGAATTAACTAGGCCAGCTCCAGGGCTGGCACAGTTAAGGGGCCTGTTTGGGAGTGTCGGGTGAACAATGGGGCCTAGTATTCTGTGGATCCACAGCCTCCCCAGAAAATCCCATTCTTCCTTCCAACACACACATACAGACACCACTTGCAGAACACTGTGGGTGGGTGAGCCACGACAGCAGAGCTTTCTGTCACTCAGAGAGACTCCACCTTTTATATGACAACTCAGTCTCTGCCTGCAAAGAAGCATATCCACAGCCAGGGCCGCGGTCAATGCTCGGGTGCCTGCTGAGGGCTCACTGACAAAAGCCCCCAGGTCATGCTCCTCCTCTCCACCATTGTAACCTTCACGTTTGTCTGCCTCTTGCTCTGGCCCAGACAACAGTGGTGGTGAGCAGGAGGAGCAGTAGATGCCACGGCCTACTTACCCATTGGCTCTCTGGCTGTCAAGCAACAAAGTGGTAGCAATGAGGATGAGGAGCAATAACAGCTAGTGGCAATGGCGGTGAGAAGGTAGACTCACTGAGGGAGGGGACCTACTGGGTGGGGTACTGAGTGTGCCTTGCCCAAGGGCCCTCGAAAACCTGGAGTCAGCATTGTCCCCAGCATCTTATAGCCCCTGCAGTAGCCCTCCCAGGGAGTTTAGGATTGCTCCCTAAAATCCTAAATGCTTAAATAAATTATTGGATTAAACATAAAATGTTTAAATAAAATTACTAGATCAAAATGACCTATTAAAAATGGATATTTTGGTCTTTCTTGGCCTGTAAATAGGTTGTTGGATTAGCAACAGGTAAAGGTCTAGAATGTAATAATATTTAAAGAATAATTTCACATTAACATGGTTTTAAAATAATATACATTAATGCAGAAATAATTATCTACATGTTTTAAAGCAGAAATGCAAATTACAGTTTTATATAAACGTAGATTGTGTGTGTGTTGCATATCTTTTATATATTATGGAAGTATAAATATTATTGAACATAATTTTAAACATCTCATAAAAGGAGCAAATTCATAGGAACAACAGAGAGCTTCATGCTAGAAATGCCAGGGATTTAGTCTGCGATCTTCTGCATGCACATGATTGCATGCAGAATGACCCAGGCTAAATCCCTGGCATTTCCAGTTTTTAAAAAGGGGTCAGGTAGCAGGTGATGTGAAAATACTCTAACAGAGAGTTTAGAGAGGTGTCACCAGGCCGAGTAGACAATACTAGGCAAGATGCAACAATGGTCTGACTCAGTATAAGGCAGCTTCCCATGTTCCTGCTCCCTGGAAAAAAACAGAACACCTCTGTTGATCTGATCCCGATCTTAAAAGTACCCTTACCTCCCCACCCACCCCCAATGGTAGGGTCCCAATCAAGACTGGAGGCCCTGCATTTATTCTAGAGCAAAAATTGGGGGGGAAAGACATAGCTCGGGGATGCCTGGATTGTGAAAAATCCATTCTGTCTATGTTTCGTGGATTGTCAGGCGCCCTTCATTCCATCATCCGCCCATCAACGGAATCAGTTTCTTTGTTTCTGAATTTGCGCAAATTTGCGCATGCATAAATGCGCAAATTCCCCCAAAATGGGCCTCTTCATGCTTTAGCTTATGGGGGAAATGCACATTTTTCTATGACAAAATTTGCACAAAATTCAGGAAAGTTAGAGAACTGGTCCGCAAGTCTGCAGAATCCTCCCAACAGGGAGAAGGCTGGTCCACTGTGGAATCCATGGGTTGGATGCTTGAAAATCTGAACTCATTTGGTTCCATTGCAGATTTATCTGACAACCCTAATGTAGCTGCTAGACACAGATATAAAGTAACGTCTGTTTTAGCCTTTGGTGTATGTGCTCTCTCTTGCTCACAATTCTGGCATGGACAGAGGGAAACAAATCTGTGCATAATGCTTCTCAGTTGGGGAAACACACCACAGTGCTATGACAACTGCATATGTGCACTTTTCTCCACCAAGCAGAGAGAGAGGGAGAGAGATAGATGGGCAGAATTCAAAGTGCTGTGCCATGCAAAGCGCTGGGTGGGGAAATCCGGTCCAGTCTTACAGTGGCTGCCAGCCTTGGCTCTTTCCCAACCTCTTTCTGCCAAAAGTGAGCAAGACAGAGATGGGTCACCAGAAAAAAGCAGCCCTGCTTCTGTTTTCCAAAGAGAGAGAAAGCACAGCAGCAACCACATTGCTGGCAATGGATATAAGATGGTAAGGTGAGGGTGAAGTGAAGAAACAAACAAGCAAGCATCTACTCCCAAATACTTAATTGCAAAGCAGCATTCGAAAAATGGTCTTGTCCAAGGCCATTTTTATATGACAAAACTTTTCAGTCCGATGTGATCCTACTACATAGGGTATAGAAAACTCACCCTTATTTTCCTATTAGTAACACAGTTCAGAATTTGTCATTAATACAACCACGGATATAAATCAAGCATTTAGTAATGAACAGCTTTCTCAACAGAAAAAAAAATTCAATGCTATGTACTTAATTAGTATTAATCATTCACAGATTTCTCCCCATTTAACTTGAATACTTCTTTCCTGTGCCAAAAGGAGAAAGAAAGCTTTGGCTATTGAGCGGTATAGAAATGAAGGAAGGAAAGAAGGAAGGAAGGAAGGAAGGAAGGAAGGAAGGAAGGAAGGAAGATACTAAAACAGAGTGCAGTGGCCAAGATGTTGTATGTCAGCAAACAACCTAATCCTGTATTCACAAACATTTTTGAATGCAAGCAATTATTCAGAACACTTAATTGTAAAGTTCCTTACATCATAGAATCATAGAATAGTAGGGTTGGAAGGGGCCTACAAGGCCATCGAGTCCAACCCCCTGCTCAATGCAGGAATCCAAGTCAGAGCATCCCTGACAGATGGCTGTCCAGCCTCATCTTGAAGGCCTCCAGTGTGGGAGAGCCCACCACCTCCCCAGGTAATTGGTTCCATTGTCGTATTGCTCTAACAGTCAGGAAGTTTTTCCTGATGTTCAGCCGGAATCTGGCTTCCTGTAACTTGAGCCCATTATTCCATGTCCTGCACTCTGGGATGATCAAGAAGAGATCCTGGCCTTCTTCTCTGTGACAACCTTTCAAGTACTTGAAGAGTGCTATCATGTCTCCCCTCAGTCTTCTCTTCTCAAGGCTAAACATGCCCAGTTCTTTCAGTCTCTCTTCATAGGGCTTTGTTTCCAGTCCCCTGATCATCTTTGTTGCCCTCCTCTGAACCCTCCCCAGTTTGTCTGCATCCTTCTTCAAGTGTGGTGCCCAGAACTGGACACAGTACTCCAGATGAGGCCTAACCAGTGCTGAGTAGAGGGGAACTAGTACTTCCCGGGATTTGGAAGCGATGCTTCTATGAATGCAGCCCAAAATAGCATTTGCCTTTTTTGCAGCCACATCACATTGTTGGCTCATATTCAGCTTGTGATCGACAACAATTCCAAGATCCTTCTCGCTTGTAGTGTGGTTGAGCCACGTATCCCCCATCTTGTAACTGTGCATTTGGTTTCTTTTTCCTAGGTGCAGAACTTGGCATTTGTCCCTATTAAATGTCATTCTGTTGTTTTCTGCCCAGCGCTCCAGTCTATCCAGATCACTTTGAATTTTGTTTCTGTCTTCCAAAGTATTAGCTATCCCTCCCAATTTTGTGTCATCTGCAAATTTGATCAGCATTCCCTGCACCTCCTCCTCCAAGTCATTAATAAAAATGTTGAAGAGCACTGGGCCCAGGACTGAGCCCTGCGGTATGCCACTCGTTACCTCTCCCCAGTTTGAGAAGGTCCCATTGATAAGCACTCTTTGAGTCCGATTCTGTAGCCAACTGTGGATCCACCAGATCGTTGTTTCCTCTAGCCCACTTTGAGCTAGTTTGCTCATCAGGATATCATGGGGCACTTTGTTGAAAGCTTTGCTGAAGTCGAGGTATATGATGTCTACAGCATTCCCATGGTCTACAAGGGAGGTTACTTGATCAAAAAATGAGATCAGATTTGTCTGGCAGGACTTGTTTTTGACAAATCCATGTTGGCTTCGAGTAATCACGGCATTGTTGTCAAGGTGCTTCCAGATGGATTGCTTTATGATCTGCTCCAGAATTTTCCCAGGGATTGATGTCAGACTGACTGGTCTGTAGTTCCCAGGTTCCTCCTTTTGCCCTTTTTGAAGATAGGGACAACGTTAGCCCTCCTCCAGTCATCTGGCACTTCCCCCGTCCTCCATGATTTCTCAAAGAGAATAGACAGCGTTTCTGAGAGTTCTTCTGCCAGTTCCTTTATGACTCTAGGATGCAGTTCATCTGGTCCTGGAGATTTGAACTCATTCAAAGTAATGAGGTGTTCCTTGACCATATGCCTGTTGATCTCAAGCTGCAATCCTGCCCCTTCAGCCTGTACTTCGCCTTTGCCAGGGGGGTCATAGACCCTCTTTTGGGAGAAGACTGAGCCAAAGTAGGAATTGAGCACCTCTGCCTTTTCTTTGTCATCTGTTATCGTTTTGCCATCCTTATTTAATAGCTGAACCACCATTTCATTCCTCTGCCTTTTACTATGCACGTAGCTGAAGAAAGCCTTTTTGTTGTTTTTAACATCCCTTGCTAACCTCAGCTCATTCTCAGCTTTAGCCTTCCTGACGCCATCCCTGCAATTCTGTGCTATCTGCCTGTATTCTTCCTTTGTTGCTTGGCCTTCTTTCCACTTCCTATATGTGTCCTTTTTTGTTTTCAGGTCATCCCTAAGCTTTTTTTGAAGCCACATTGGCTTCTTCTGTTGTCTTCCACCTTTTCTTCTTGTTGGAATTGCTTGTGATTGTGAGAATTTCCTTTTGTAAAAGCTCCCACCCATCTCGGACTCCTTTTCTCACTAGCATCGCTTGCCATGGGACCTTACTGATCATTGTTCTGAGTTTATGAAAATCAGCTTTCCTAAAATCCAGGGTACATGTTTGACTACACTCGGCTTTTGCTTCCCTTAGAACCAAGAACTCAAGTACAACATGGTCGCTTCCCCCCAGAGTTTCTGTAACTGCTACTTTATCCACTAAGTCATCTCTGTTGGTTAGGATCAAGTTAAGGATAGCCGATCCTCTAGTTCCTTCCTCTACTTTCTGTAGGAGGAAGTTATCCACCACACAAGTCAGGAATTTCCTGGAGGGGCCATGTTTTGCAGAATTTGTCTCCCAACAAATATCGGGGAAATTGAAGTCCCCCATTACTACTACATCATGCTTCCTTAAAACATTGGCTATTTGCTTTTCAAAAGTTTCATCCTTGTCTTCTCCTTGATTGGGTGGCCGGTAGTAGACTCCGACCACCAGGTTCCTTTTATTCTTTGCTCCATTTATTTCAACCCAGATGCTCTTGATGGGGCTACCAAGCTCCTCCTCCTGTATTTCTGTGCAGAGATATGTATTTTTCACATACAGTGCAACCCCACCTCCCTTTCTGTTCCTCCTGTTCTTTTTGAACAAGTTATATCCTTCAATTGCTGTATTCCAGTCATGAGAGTCATCCCACCAAGTCTCATTTATACCTATCAGGTCATAATTTCCCTCTTGTATTAAGAGTTCAAGTTCGTTCTGTTTGTTTCCCATACTCTGGGCATTAGTATATAGACATCGAAGACCATGTGCTTCATAGTCTGGCTTTCTTCCTACATGTGTCTGAAGACTATTATTGGGCGATATCAGAGCTGTTCTCTCCATTGCAGTGCATGCGCCTATGTCCATTGTTACCCCCAACATTATATCTCCCTTCCCCGTAGGATTCAGTTTAAAGCCCTCCTGATGAAGTTCTTCATGCTGTGGCCAAACACATTCTTCCCATCCTTTGTGAGGTGCAACCCATCCCTAGCCAACAGCCCATCTTCCAGGAAGTATAGCCCGTGGTCCCAGAATCCAAATCTCTCTCGTCGGCACCACCTTCGTAGCCAGTCATTCACCCGGAGTATTTTTCGTTCCCTTTCTATCCCTCTTCTAACTACTGGAAGGATGGATGAGAAAACTATCTGGGCCCCAAAGTTCTTGAGTTTCCTTCCCAAAGCTTCAAAGTCTGATGTGATCTCTTCGTAGCTCCGCTTGATGGTATCGTTTGTTCCCACATGGATGAGAAAAAAGGGATACCTGTCAGTGGGCTTTATGAGTGCAGGCAACCTTTCAGTCACATCTCTAATCTGTCCTCCCGGGAGACAACATACCTGGCGAGTCCATGGGTCTTCGCGACATACTTGGGTCTCAATCCCACGCAGCAAGGAGTCTCCCACTACTACCACTCTTCTCTTCTTCTTCTTGTAGTCCTGGGTTTCATCGCCTCTGTTTGACTGACCTTTAGCCTCTTGCTCACTCTCATGCAGGTTCCCCTGTGATTCTTCCTCTGCAGGCTGTCCTCCAGTCTCATCCGCAAGTACCTGGAATCGGTTCCACAGCTCCACTGCTTCCACTGGTGCAGAGTGGCATCTAGTTCTTCTTCTCCTAACTGTCACCCTTTTCCAAGGAGTATCCTCTATTCCATTTTTCTTCACCTCAGCATTTCCCACTGCCTCATCTTGCTGTTGCTCTTCAAGCTTCTGGTCTGCCCTTTGCTGCTGTAGTTCCCCCATTCTGTCCAAGAACTCTTCGTGTTCTCTTATTCCCCGGAGGGTCGACAGTCGCCGCTCCAGTCCACTTACTTTTTCCTCCAGCAGCGTGATCAACTTGCACTTGTTGCAGGTGTAGGCCATGTTGTTCTCAGGCAAGAAAACAAACATTGCACACACCTTGCAGGTCACCACCACTGGAGAGTCTTGTCCTTCCATAGCCTCTTTTCCCTTTTTGTGTCTAGCTTTGTGATTGTTCTAGACTAGCCTGTGCCTGCTCCTCTACTCAGTAGAGGTTAAAAGCAGAGTCCCACTGGTGTGAAAGTGTGTGTTACAAGACAAATAAATGGAAAAAAGTTAGTTAAAATAAAAAATAAAAATAATTAAAAAAAATGTTAGGGGCCTTCCCCTTGACCTCCCCTGCTGAACTCCCCTGGCCAACTCCTGTTTGCTCCTCCTGTTCGCTCGCTCTCTGGGAGCTTGCCTGCTTCTGTAGTCCCTGGACCAGCTGGAGCAGCTTGCTCTGCTCTGCTCTGCTCTGCTCAGCTGGGAGGCGGGAAACAGACTGAAGCTTCCCGCCCAGTCAGCTGCTGGGAGTACTCAGGCCACACCCCTCCAATTCAGTTGGAGCTCTCAGAAGCACCTGGTGAGCTCACAGCCAATCAGAAGGATAAAGGGCAGCCCCCTGGGCTTCCTGCAACCCACTTACCTCTTAGCCTCTGTCTCCTTTGTCTCCTTTGTCTCTTCAACCACTGCAACTCCCCTGGCCAACTCCTGTTTGCTCCCCCTGTTCGCTCGCTCTGTTCGCTCGCTCTCTGGGAGCTTGCCTGCTTCTGTAGTCCCTGGACCAGCTGGAGCAGCTTGCTCCACTCTGCTCTGCTCAGCTGGGAGGCGGGAAACAACTTTGTTTACTCAAAACGGTGTAACAGATGACATAATACTCAACTGACCAGTATTTTTTCCAATATCATTGTTCCTAAATTGCTATATTCTGAGAAATTTATGTATTTATTATTACATTTACATTTCTATACCATCCAATAGCTGAAGCTCTCTCATCTGATGGGCTGCTGACACTTTTTCTAAGTATGTCTGTGAAATACACACCTGGAGAACATCAGAGACTCAGAACATCAAACACAGGTGTACCCTTAATAGCCTTGATCAAGGGTGGGCAACTTGTGACCATCCTGATGTTTTGGCCTTCAATTTCCATTAGCCTAGCCAGAAGACTGTATTTAGATTTTGGCTACTTATTTCTTATTAACATTTATATACTGCCTTATTTGCTAAAAAACTAGCTAGGTTAATCCAATTTGACTTCAGTAGACGTAACACAAAGTACAATGGAATAATCAGACTATAGCTCTATTCAGGCTATAGAATATTCTAAATAGCTCTATTCTAAATAAAATAAAAATAAATAGAGGATGACTTCAAAATAGAGGACAGTCCTCTGACAGCCCTTCAGGTACAGGACTAAAGAGGACACATGGCCACCAATCACAGATCTCCCACATTACTGTCATCGGCCCAATCCTTCAGGCACACACTCTGGTATTCTGACACAGGACACCCAAATCAGCAAAATTATTTACTGTAGCTAATATCACAGTAAAAGCTTAATGGTTACACTCTTCAGGAATCTTATAGCTCTGTGATGGCTATAGGCCCAAGGCTTAGTTCAAGAAACAGTCCAAAGCTTTTTAACTACAACCATGTCAGAGATCAATCATGTAGAGACATTCCCTTTCGGGTCTCTCTGGTCCATTCTCTCAGGCAGTCTAAGATCAGTTTTCAAGATAACAGCAGGCAGGTGGAAGTCCAGAGCACTTGGGGTCTCTACTACACTAGATCCTAGTAGGCTAAAAACTAGGGATGTCAGAGAATTCTGCCCAGATTTTAAATGGGCTCAAATTTTGACAAATCCAGTCTGTGGGATCCTCCTCGGAATGGGGTGTCCAGGTTGACCTGGACTGGAGCTCATGTGGACCCAATTTTTTTTTCTCCAACAAAGGGTGGATTTTTCGAAAATAATTACGGAAATAAAAACGTAAATAGGAAATGGGGGTAGAAAGACTGCAAGCGGCTTTACCAGTTTTATGAGGCATTTTCCAGAGGCCTTCTTTTGCTGGGGCTGAGTCGTCCACAGAAATTCTCCATCTTTTCTGTTTATTGTCTGTGGAGATCAGGTCAGGTCAGGTCAGGTTCCAGTGAGGTCAGGTCCGATGAGGTCAGGTGAGGTCAGGACAGCTCTGGTGAGGTCAAGTGAGGTCAGGTGACCAGAAGTTATGTGGGGGATCCCCGTGAAGGGCTTTACTCTTATGGAGACCGAGGGCGCACAGAAAGGATTTTTCAGCAGGAATTATGAAGGTATTTATGTAAGTTCCAGAGCCAGAAAAAAAACAGGGGGGAATCCGGGGCAGGCTGATGGTGGAACAGGGCAGCCCTCGGCTCTGCAGCATCCTCGCGGAGTGGAGCCGCCCCACGAGGATTCCAGGGGGGAGGAACGGATCGCCCTCCCCCCGCAGATTCCTCACTAGAATGGATGGTGGGAAATCCATACACCCCTACTAAAAACCCAGGTGTTGTGATGATCCCAGACACTAAAGTCTAAACCAGAAAGTGGTCCAGGCAATAGAAATGTTGTTTCCAGCTTTATATTCCATGGCAGGTTCTTAACAATACAAGGTTCAAACAGGCAAGGATCCACATTGGGTGGAGAGTCCAGGTGAAGAGTGTTTTGAGCAGTTCAGACAGGTAAGTCCAAACAGCAAAGTTTTGGGGCATGAAAGATGAGAATATTCCTAGCAAAACACTGTAGCCCCAGCACCTGCTTAAATGCAAGGGTGGGGTGTATAACAGCTTTCCTTCTTACTGACTCTAACTGATAGGATATTCTGGCACATAAGCCTGCACTATGTTAAAGAAGGCATTTTTACTCTGTGTTGTATAGATACTTCCATTCCAAGAAACAAGTCTGAAAACTTCTTCCTTTATTGAATCTTCCCCAGCCTGTCTGGTTCCCACAAAGAGGCTATCAACTTTCATAGCTGCAGGCATGTTGTTCAAGGTTGAACTCTTTGCAACTGACCAGGAATGACTCAACTCCCTTCCCTGGAAAAGCCAGACAGAGTGAAGCTCCCATGATTCTGATATTCCACAGCCTATGCAAGCTCAAACAGGCCTCAGGCTTTCTAAGAATGAGTTGGATTTTTAACCATCCTGGATCACTTCTGAATTAGGTTCTGACATTAAAACTATAGGGGCCATAGCAAAATCCCGACAATAACATATAGTTTGGCTCTCTGTCAAACACCTACTGCAACAGTGGGCCATCTACATAGAAATGGAATGAGAAGTGCTTTTCTGTTACATCTGGATTTTCATGAAATCACTTTTGGTCTGTCAGGGGCACAGGATGCAAGAAAAGCAGAAGTGTACACTACCTAAAAACCCACTTTCATGTGTCACACAGCACTTGAAATTGCCACACTTTGGGGTTGGGTGGGCTGAATCCAGGCAGTAGAACTGAACATCATCAACCCCACAGGTGCAGCTCAGCAAATAAGAGAAGCTTGTTCCCCACCCCTGTCCATGCTCCCTGATCAAGAAAGTTTAATAGAAGTGCTGAATTAAGCCCCTGTAGTTTACCCCACACCTCTCCCCTCTCATCCATCATTGGGATATTGTGAAAGATTAAAACAATGCTACTGCACTATTATGAATGGGAAAACAGGCTGCATACTGTGCATGAGTAAAGTGGCTACTGTGCTAGGCTACATATTATGAATGGGAACACAGCACTACTGTGATGTAGTGAAAGGATGAAACAGCGCAAAGTTGTACTAAGTGGGAAAGGAAGCCTGTGTCCAAAGGTGCCCTACTGTGAATGGGGAAAAAGATGGAATGGGGGGAAGGGGCAGCTCCACCCCTCGACCATGTCACTCCAAGGGTACTGCAAGGTCACAGAGGCACACCCAGGATTTAATGGGGGGGGGCACACTACAGCAGAAGTGCATGGGAGCTATGTTGAAGGAAAAAAGACGCACTAAAAGGATTTTCTGAAAATGCTCCTTTTCCAGAGGGAAGCTCCGGGGTTGCTATGGATTGGCAACAACTTCATGTGTCACAAGTGACAGTGATATGTTCTTGCTTTGCACTTAATCAACCATGTAGATTGGCCCAGTGATACAGCGCAGACTTTGCTGATACAGCACAATAACTCACTCATAACATTACTACGTTTTTCAAAGTATTTTAAACATTTTATCTTGTTACATTCACACCTATGAAAATTAGGAAAAAATCAACTCAGATCAATGTAGTCAACCAGTATAAATCCATACAAAATAACAGTAGCCTGATTTTTATCTACTATAAATGGACATTGAAATGCATACAAAATGTTAGTTTCTACAACATGTAATTAGGACCTTTTGACTGTTTCATATATTACTCCTGTGGCATTGTATGGCCTAATATAAAATAAAGTGTAAACTAAAACCCATTAAAAGAATTAGACTATTTCTATTTATTTCTGTCAAGAACAAATCCTGCCAGACTAATCTGATCTCATTTTTTGATCAGGTAACCTCCCTTGTGGACTGTGGAAATGCTGTGGACATCATATACCTTGACTTCAGCAAAGCTTTCAACAAAATGCCCCATGATATCCTGATGAGCAAACTAGCTCAAAGTGGGCTAGATGAAACAACGATCTGGTGGATCCACAGTTGGCTACAGAATCGGAGTCAAAGAGTGCTTATCAATGGGATCTTCTCAAACTGGGGAGAGGTAACTAGCGGGGTACCACAGGGCTCAGTCCTGGGCCCAGTGCTCTTCAACATTTTTATTAATGATTTGGAGAAGAGGTGCAGGGAATGCTGATCAAATTTGCAGAAGACACAAAATTGGGTGGCATAGCTAATACCCTGGAAGACAGAAACAGAATTCAAAGTGATCTTGATAGGCTGGAGAACTGGGCAGAAAACAACAGAATGGAATTTAATAGGGATAAATGCCGAGTTCTGCACCTAGGAAAAAGAAACCCAATGCACAGTTACAAGATGGGGGATACTTGGCTCAACAATACTACAAGCGAGAAGGATCTTGGAATTGTTGTAGATCACAAGCTGAATATGAGCCAACCATGTGATTTGGCTGCAAAAAAAGGCAAATGCTATTTTGGGCTGCATTAATAGTAGTATAACTTCCAAATCACATGAAGTACTAGTTCCCGTCTACTCAGCACTGGTTAGGCCTCATCTGGAGTACTGTGTCCAGTTCTGGGCGCCACACTTTAAGAAGGATGCAAACTGGAGAGGGTTCAGAGGAGGGCAACAAAGATGATCAGGGGACTGGAAACAAAGCCCTATGAAGAGAGACTGAAAGAACTGGGCATGTTTAGCCTTGAGAAGAGAAGACTGAGGGGAGACATGATAGCACTCTTCAAGTACTTGAAAGGTTGTCACAGAGAGGAAGGCCAGGATCTCTTCTCGATCATCCCAGAGTGCAGGACACGGAATAATGGGCTCAAGATTCCAGCTGAATATCAGGAAAACCTTCCTGACTGTTAGAGCAATATGACAATGGAACCAATTCCCTAGGGAGGTAGTGGGCTCTCCGACACTGGAGACATTCAAAGCGAGGCTGGACAGCCATCTGTCAGGGATGCTTTGACTTGGACTTGGATTGAGCAGGGGGTTGGACTTGATGGTCTTATAGGCCCCTTCCAACCCTACTATTCTATGATTCTATTATTTGTTTGTTTGTTTGTTTATTTATTTATTTATAAAAATGTATATCCCTCCCTCATCAAATGTGACCTTGGAGCAGCACACAACAATCAAATAACAATGAATGCCATTTAAGAACAGAAACCTATAATTATTACCATCAAACAACCATGCCATGTAATATTTGCACCATGTGCATTGCCTGCAAATGTTCCATGTGTATACATTATATGAAACATCAGACATTTTATTTTCAGTTTATCTCTTCCTGAAAATTTCACCTCATGCCACTTTATTCCTAGCATTCTCTACTTGTCAGTACCACTATAATTGCACCACCAGATGGCTCTCTTTCATTACCTCTTAGAGTAATGCATGCATGTACATGTTGCAGACTTTCATTCCTGATGTTAAATAAACAGTAGTTGAAAGTTATCCCATTACTAATGATGAACTTTGGTCAGACTCCAAAGGAGAATGTGCATACCAGAGTGAACTGCGTGCCTAGCTTCCTGATTTCATTACACTGCTGCCAAAGAGATAAACCACTTTAGCAAGCCCATGTCTTTCTTAACTCCGTATCTCTTCCTCACATCCCATTCCTGATGCATATATCAGTCATGGTTAATGGCCTAATGGTGCAATCAACTATTTCAATGTATGTGCCACTTTAAGAACATGAGAAGAGCCCTGCTGGATCAGACCAAGGGTCCATCTAGTCTAGCAATCTGTTCACACAGTGGCCAGCCGGCTGCATCTGGGAAACCACCAAGTAGGACCTGTGTGCAACTTCACCCTCCCACTCGTGTTCCCCAGCAACTGGTATACAAAGACATACTGCCTCTGATACTGGAGGTAGCATATAGCCATCAGGACTAGTAGCCATTGATAGCCTTCTCCTCCAAGAATTTGTCCAATCTCCTTTTAAAGCATGCAAATTGGTGTCTATCACTACATCTTGTGGTAGCAAACTCCATGGTTTAACTATGTGCTGTGTACAGAAATGCTTCCTTTATCAGTCTTGACTCTCCCACCAGTCAGCTTCATGGGATGACCCCATGCTCTAGTATTATGAGAAAGGGATAAAAACATATCCCTATCCACTTTCTCCACACCATGCATAATTTTGTACGCCTATCACATACACCTTATTCTCCTTTTTTCTAAGCTAAGTCACAGACTTTGTAACCTTTCCTCATACGGGAGTTGATCCAGGTCCTTGATCATATTAGTTGCTCTTTTCTGAACTTCTTCCAACTCTATGGTATCCTTTTTTAGGTCAGCTGTGATGCCATTAAAGCACATTCAGCTGAGTTGCTTCTAAAATGGCATGAGTACAAATAGGAAACATCTTTCCTTGCTCAAAAGTAGCTCAGAAGTCAGGAATGAGGAAATCAAATTTTAATAGTTAACAATGCAATCCTATATTTGTAAGTCCCCATGAGTTCAATGGGGCTTACTCCCAAGTAAGTGTGTATAGGATTGCAAACTTTGGCTACAACTCTATAATCAGAGTCCTGTAAGTCTCATTGAACTCAGTGGGACTTGCTTTTGAGTAGACATGTATAGGACTGTGCTATTAATATGGGTTGGATCCAGACTTAGTTGTACTTAGAGGAGACCCATTAAAATAGTGCAGTTAGCTGGGCAGGCGTTTAATTAAAAAAAAAAAAAGCTACAGTTTGTAAGACCTAGCACTTGGGAAATATTCAAATACTTGGGAAATATTTTTAAATAACTTATTTAATTTTAGGAAAACCCTGAAACATAAGCTGTATCATCTGCCTGTCATTAAAAAACAACTGGGAGTTTTAGAACTTTAAATAAACTTCCAGGATGATGATACTTTTATGCCTAGAAACATTTAATTTCTCTGATGTATACATTTAGTCATACTTTAGAACAGATTCATTGAAATCAGTGAGACTTAATTTTGTCATGACTAGTTTAAGTCCCATTGATTTCAGTATTACCAAGTCTTGATACAACCCATAGTTCAGTATTTCCTTCATGCTAAATTAGATCGTGAGGTAAATATCATATAAAAAGATGCATTTTATTTTATCATAGTTCTGAAGACTTATGCCTGATGGAAAATGTATGGTTTTAAAACTCACGATAACATTATTGTTTGGAGGGTTTTTAAAAAAAATGTTTTTGCAAAATGAATTGCAAAAGAGATAAACCACAGCAAACATAAGGAGTGGTAGACCTCAAAGGTGTGCTTATCCAAAAGTGTCTTCCCATATCTACATATGACTCACCGTGGTTTCGGGATAGACAGGTCACCATTGTTCACCTGAGAAATGAAGGGATGCCATAAAATCCTCAGGGTTGCCTTAGTTTCTGGACAGCCTTGACTCACAAGTCAGTTTCTTCAGTAAGGCCACATCCCAAGCAGACTTCTACAACTCTCCACAGAGCTACATTCTGAGTCTTTCCAATGTTGTGTGATTTCAAGACATGACATCACTATCCCAAAATGAGTAAATCCTTATCTAAAAAGTCCTTACGTTCCTCTAGGAAGATCATTAACAACCTGGTAATTCAGGATCATCCTTGGAATATCTCCCTCCATGATCTTTCCACCTATTCAAACAACTCATAATTATGTTGATGAATACAGGCAAGCAAGTGTGGATATCTATAAAGATGCTCCCAGAGATCCAGCTGTCCCAAAGGACAAGGTACAAGGATTTCTTATGTTTCCATTTCAACTCTTGATCATAAAGTCAGAAGTTTGGGAAGCTGTACCCCCTCCCCCCCTCCCCAAAAAAACCCTTTGACCCATCAAGTAAACTACCGGAGAGTCAGCACAAGTGTGTACAGGTGCCACATACCTTGCAAGGATAGAATGGTCTGAATAATTGCATCAGAGGTCTGAAGAAATCCATGTGGACATACCTTAAACTTCTTATTCTGTGAGACGAACACAGCCACTATTTTCAAGTGTCCTGATGTCTCTTTGGGACCCTGTGACACAAACCAGGAACTAAGGATGTGAAGCTGGAACCTAGTCCAAAGAGTTACTGAGGTTGTATGCATGAGTCTCAGAACCCACCTCAGATACAGAAGCAGTGTACAACATCATCTTCTGTAATGAGCAGGCAGGAAGCATGAAGCTTCTGGATTAGCTAGGCCTTATATAAATATTATATAAAGGGCTGTGGTGGCTTAGTGGTAACTTAAGACGCTGAACTGCAGACTGGAAGGTCGGCAGATCAGCAGTTCGAGACCCGAGTGCTGCATGACGGAGTGAGCTCCCGTCTTCAGTCCCAGCTTCTGCCAACCTAGCAGTTCGAAAGCAAGAAATTGCAAGTAGATAAATAGGTACCGCCTCAGCGGGAAAGGTATCAGCGTTCCGTGCACCTCGGTGTTCAGTCATGCCGGCCACATGACCACAGAAGCGTCTTTGGACAGCGCTGGCTCTTCGGCTTAGAAACGGGGATGAGCACCGCACCATAGAGTCGGACATGACTGGTTGGGGACACCTTTACCTTTTTTTTTATATAAATACTAGGAGTTGGCAGTCTTGCTTTGTCTGGTCAACAGAGCAGCATTTTATCCTTGCTGCACTTCCAAATCAGTTCTTCCAGCTTTTCTAGCTATACTACTAACCTACGTTGAACTGAAGAACCACTATCCAGGTCTAGATTTACATATGGCTGCCTATGGCCATTACACATTCATGATTAGTTTTTATTTTCACATTGCCTTCAACACATACAAAAATATAATATTTAAACCATATTTCCAACCCATGAACAGCAGACTAAACACTGATTCCATCAGAGTTGTGAAAAGGTTACAAAGCTAGGTATGTACTTCCAAAATGCTGTCTTTCTGAGCTGGCAGTATTTTACACCATCTCTGCAGCAGGACAAATTAAATAACTATACAGATGGCAATGTGATCCCCTTCCCCCAACCATATCTATGCATCCATTGGGACCCAGATCTTGAGTACAATGGATCCAGCTAAGTAGATCAAAGGGTGTTTCTATGGCACACCCTGGAGAACAAAACTGACTGCAAATGACCTTTAAGATCACAATGGAGGTATTTACTATAATGTGTACATTATGTTTTGCAAATAAAAAAGATTATATTGACAGAGTACAAAGAAAAAGAGCACTCCTACCAGATTTTCTACATAACTGTATAACTTAAATGAAAAAGGAAACAGAAGCTTAAACAATGAAATTTCAAAAAATAATCTGCTAAGCATCCACTCATAAAGACACCTTTCAGAGTCGCTCAAGTGGATATCTGTGGGGATTCATCAGGGCCAAACACTGATGAATTTCTGCTGAATTTAAATTTGGTTTCCATGCCAGGTAGAGAGGTAAGACTAAAAGGAGTCCTGAAAGCCAACTTAGGGTGCAATCCTATGCATGTTTAGGGTGCGATCCTATGGGGATAGTGGACCACTTCCGAACTCAGAGGCGACCAACTATCCAGTGCAGGGTGGGTGGACTGAAGAGGGGATCCTCTCCTCCACGGTCTGGCTACCCTGCATTTGCAGCTAGACAACTGATTTTGGCTGTCTAACTGCGGTGACTCGGAGTGGGGGGAGAGGCCAGACAGTGCATAGGAAGCATAGTAATGGTGCTTCCATGGTCCCCTCCCTGCCCCCAGGAATGCCCTCTTTTCAGCTGCTCCATGCTGCCCTTCTGAGCACGGAGGCAGGGACTAACCATGCCTCCTACGAGGGGGAGGGGGCGGGGAGTTGGATTTCTGGGATGCTGTCTAGCAGCCATAGGATTGCTGCCTTAGACAGAAAAAAGTCCTCCAACTCCCAACGTTCCCCAGCCAGCATGGCTGGCTGGAGAATGCTAGGAGTTACAGGACTTTTTTCTTGGAGTTGCAGGATGCTTCCTTGGAATTTTCTTGGAACTTCTTGGAATTCCAGGATTTTTTTCTTCCTAAACATGCATAGGATTCTTAGATAACAATCCTAAGTATAGCAGAGAGGGGTGAGGGGAAGTCTGCCATTCCCAAAGTCCTGGAGGCTCATGCCAGCCATGATGAGTGGTGGGTGGCTTTTTAAAGTTTTCCCTCTGGTTCCTTCAGTATTTCTGTGAGCCATAGATGTTTTTCCATTTCTGTTCTTTTAGATACTATGGGTGGGGGAGCCCATGGATGAGAAGATGGGGTGGAGAAATGATATAAAGGTAGAAAATAGAGGAATGGTGCGATCCTATGCACATCTACTGGGAAGTATGTTCCATGGAGTTCCATGGGACTTACTCCCATGTAAGTGCATATATGATTAGAGCTGAAGAGTGCAAATGAATAAGCTTAGAGAAACTAGAGCAGCCTTCTTCCAATCTGATGCCCTCCAGATGTGTTGGACTGAAATGGCCATAATCCCCCAGCAAGCTATGCACATAATTCTGAAGCCAGCCATACTACACTGGCTGGGGATCATGAGAATTGCAGTCCAGAACACTTGCCAGGTTCAGAAAGGCTGAGTTAGAGCAAGTAAAAGCAAGCAAAACATAAACCTAAATGGACTTTATCAGCCATGTTAATTCAGTGTAATCCAAACTGGCACAGATGGGCATCACCATTATCAAACGAACCATTTTGTAATGGAAAGATTTAGAAATTTAAAGGGGGGAAGTGCTATCACTGAACATTCAGATGAAAGCTGGCAACTGCCTCCCTGATGTGGCAGACCTTTGAAGAGTTAGCTTATCAATGATTTCTCTCCCTCTCTCTCTCTCTCAGACCTCATCAATGACTTTTTGGAAGCTTAAGCAATGAAATCACCATCAAACGTAACTTGTTTTGTAAAAAGCTTCCATTTACAGAACTGATATTAATTCATCGATATATTTCATGGTTATATACGCATCTATGCAATCATATGCTAGCCTAGAATAAGCCAGTCATAGCGGTTCTGTGCATTGTCACAGAATTGCAGTTGGGTCCATTGGCTTTTACTTACCAAGTTTATGTAAAAGATTTGCCACTAAATTTTGCTCAAAATTAGGGATGTCAGAGAATTTCTCCACGAATCTTGGGGAGGCCGAATGCCAGCGCATTCGGCCCCCTGAAATTGGTGGAGAAACGGTCTGCCCCCCCGCCCGCCCCAGGACAGGACTTAATTTGTTCGAATGTCCCTGGCGGCGGCGGCGGCTCCGGCGGCTGTTCGGCGGCGGTGGCTGCGGCGGCCGGTCTTCCAACCGGCCGCCGCCGCTGCCATTTCCAAGTAAAACAAACAAACAAACAAACAAACAAACGTGATAGGCTACGTAAAGATTTACGTAGCCTATCATGGCTAGATTTTTAAAAAACACCATGATAGGCTACGTAAATCTTTACGAAGCTTATCACGGCTGACTCTGGGGGGGGGAAGCACTTACGCAAATGGCGGCACCCATGGGCGCCGCCATTTGCATTCCTTATTTTGGCACGTGTAGTCTACATAAACATTTATGTAGACTATGGCAAAAATAGCGTTCCCCTTATTTTCACCGTAGTCTACGTAAATGTTTACATAGACTACACGTGGCAAAATAAGGAACACAAATGGCGGCGCCCATGGGTGCCGCCATTTGCATAAGCATTGTGGGTTTTTTTTAAGTCAGCCATGATAGGCTATGTAAACATTTATGTAGCATATCACGGCTGACTGCAGGGACGCAAACGGCGGCGGCTACGGCCGACACCATTTGCGTCCCGGCAGGAGAGGGGGTTTCGCGGCCGGAGGGACGGGGCGCCTCCCCCCTGGCCAGAATTTCGGGGGGAGGGACAGAGCGCCTCCCCCCCACTGCGAAGCAAGCTTCAGGATCAGGTAAGGGACTTTCGTCCATCCCTACTCAAAACTGATACATTTGAGGTGATGCTTTTGTTCTCAAATGTATAGGCAATTAATGCACCACTGGCACTAAGAGTGCAGTTTTTGTACAAGTGTATTTTACTCACAGTCAAATTGCATCATGGACCCTGTGATCCTAATGCCCATGTAGTATTTATTTAGCATTAGTACTCCAGATCACATGATGCAGTGTAACTGCAGTTCTTATGTGATTGAATTTTTCTCACAGACTACAAAATCCATGATGAAGTGCAATTGTGAATGAAGTGGATGCAAGAAAATATCCAATACCTCTAAGTGACATGAACTAATGGGAGTGCAAACAGGACCAGCCAAAACCAGAGCCAACAATTTATTTGCAAAAGAGATAGAGCTCTGGTCAGCAGCAACTTTTTTTTAACAAAGATCATATTGTGTATTGACAGAGAAGGTCTGGTTTCACTAACTGACTCACTACACTCAATGACTCACTCCTCCTTTGCCTATGACATAGGCAAAGAACTCTTTGACCCCTTCTCTCCAGCCTCAGTTTGAAGAGAATGTTTGATCAAGGTCTTCTCCTTCTTATGCACCTAATTCCAAGATGAAGCCAAAGAGCTCTTTAACCATCTCATAAGAACTTTGGAACATGCCTTATACTGAGTCAGATCATTTGTCCATCTAGCCCTGTATTGTTGTCACTGACTGATAGCGGCTTTCCAGGGATTCAGGCAGGAGCTTTTCCTGCCCTACCTGGAGATACCAGGGACCGAATCTGGGACCTTCTGCATACAAAGCATGTGCTCTATGACTGAGCTAGAACTCCCTGTCAATATAACAGCATCAAACATTCTATCGGAGTTCTCTCCTGGTGCACCAAAGCTCTACATTTCTGTCTGTCTGTATTTTGGCTCACACACAGGAATGAGTATTTAAGGGCACAATCCTATGCAGATAGGCGGCTGCCTCTGAAATCGGAGGTGACCACCTATCCAGTGCAGGGCAGGAGAAGCACAGAGGGGATCGTTCATGCTTCTCCTGCTCCGTATTTTCAGCTAGACAGCCAATTTTGGCTGTCTAGCCGCAGGAGGGTAGAGTGGGGGAGGAGGCTGCCGGACAACACATAGGATGTGTCGTATCAGCATTTCCACCCTACCTGCCCCAGAATGCCCCCCAGAACACCCCGTTTTGGCCACTTTGCGCTCCTCTTGCAAGTGTGAAGCACGGGGCTGTCGCATGCTGCCTGTGAGGCAGCACGGAATGGGGGAAGGTAATTTCCTGGAAAACCAGATATCCTACGGCTGTCTAGCCACTGACTAGCCTCCATAGAAATGCTCCCTAAGATGCATAATAATGGGAAGGAACCTTAGGGGGCAGGTTAAGCTCCCCGGCCACCAACTGTCTAGCCTTAAAATAAAGTATGTCAGTAATTTCAGTATCAAGTACTATTCCCTTTTTAATTGTGTTGGAGCTGTGCTTGATGGACTGCCCTCCAAGGTTCCATACACTCCAGTCTTCCCCAACCTGGTGCCTTTCAGATGTGTTGGGCTGCAATGCCCAGTATCCCAGACAATGGCCATGCTGGCTGGGAATCATGGAAGTAGGGATGTACCGACTGTGTAAAATCCGCTCTGTCTGTGTTTTGCAGATTGTCAGGCACCTTTTGTTCTATCATCCCTTGCAGATGGATGTGAATATTTTTTTCATCAAGTAGAAAAATACGCAAATCATTATGTAAGAGGTTTCATAAAAAATTACATAATTTACCTTAGTACATAACATTTAGCATATTATCCCCTATTCCATTCAACTTTTCCTCAGCAAAAACATGTGTATTTTTCTACAAATAAATATGTGTATATTTCAGGAAAGTAAAATAAAACATCTGAAAGTCCATGGACTCCACACGGCTTGAGGGGTTCACTCTGCAGTGGATTTTGCAGGTCAGATTCTTAGAAATCTGAGCTCATTTTAGTCCATCTCAAATTTCTTCAGCATCCCTACATGGGAGGAGGAGGGGGGAGGGGGAGGGGGAGGAGAAGAAGAAGAAGCAGCAGCAGCAGCAGCAGCAATTATACATCCCAAGTTAATAAACCTTTGTACAAAACTAAGTAGCTTTATCGCCTTTGCTAGTTAAATCTATTTTGGGCTGTGTACTCTCATAAAATGTGCAAAAGGTTCAACGTATTACTTTGCACTCAATACAGATTTATTATACGCTGTACTAGCTGCTTTCCTCTGAGAGTCAATTTACACAGGCTACTAAAAAGATTCGAGAATGAGCTTGCCTAGACAAGTTAATTCTCTCCTTTTTGTATATAAAGAAAGCTCTCTGGATTTTTCTTCATGACCCAATGTAATCAAAATAAAGGTTTCAAATGTGAAAAAGTCAGTGGGATCTGATTAATTTATTTCACCTGCATCCTACCGCATGTTGTGTCCATACCATAGAGAAAGCGAAGATCTGGGGCAGGGGCATTGAACCTCTTGAATCCCGAGGGTGACATTCCATAATGAAAAAGCTTTCATTCTAGTGGTGGGTGGGGCCAAAGGCAAACGGGGTGGGGCCAAAAGACCAGCATATTGGAGCTTAAAGGTCTTACCACCAGCAACTAAGCCTTAGGAGGGGCATCTAAACCTTTCAAAAGATGGGAAATCACCAAGTGATCAGTGGTCAGGTGAGGCTGTGCAAGTCCTGGATCAGTGCCTAGACTCGGTAATGGGCTGGGTGAGGGCCAATAAACTGAAGCTGAATCCTGGCAAGACAGAAGCCCCATGAGTGAGTGGTTCCCAAGTCTGGGAGATAGGCTCAATGCCTGTTCTGGATGGGGTTGAACTCCCTCTGAAAGATCAGGTCTGTAGTCTGGGGGTACTCCTAGATCCCTCACTGTTGCTGGAGGCCCAAGTGGCTGCGACAGTTTGAAGTGCCTTTTACCAGCTTTGCCTGGTTTGCCAACTACGGCCTCTCCCGGACAGGGATGGCTTGGCCACGGTGGTACAGGTTCTAGCAGGGGTGTTGCTAGGTTCTTAAAAGATCCGGGGCACAGGCCCATAACACGCATTTGCATCCGAGTCTAAGTGCACCTCTAATATATATTATATTGTGTGTGTGGTATGTGCATGTGGTGTGCTTGTGTGTGTGTATAGATTACATACATACATAAGAAGTGTGCACTGACCCCCCACCCAACTTCAACTCAGGCCCTGATTCAGCTTTTTGGAAAACATCCCACTTCTGCTCGGGCCAATTTTGGTCAGACCATTTCAGCTCAGCACCAAACCTGAGTCAAGGTTTGGAAAAATGAATCTTTATGCTTCCTGTTGGCTACCATTAGAATTTTTTTTTTTTTAACTGTAACTTTTTTCTCTTGGTCAGAACTGGATGGTCATTTCAGGCATAGTAGCTGCCTAGAAGGGGATTACACCTGCCCAATGTCAGAAAAATAGCTGCAGGGTGTATAGTTTGATTTTCTTTTAAAGGGAACTGCCAATAACATTTTTATTACTTGGAAGAATTGGATAAACATTTCAGGATTCATTGCCCCATCAGAGGAGATCATGTCTCCAAATTTCAGAATGATAGCCACAGGGGTTTTTGTGCAAAGGTGGCTTTGACATTTTGAGGAAAGAGGACATACTTCTCTCCTTATTTTTCTTGGGGACCATTGTTCTGAAAATTGCAGACAGCCTAGAGTTGTCCTTAAGTAAGAAACCAGCAAAGTTTCAGAAGGATAGGTGCAGCAGTTCATGTGAAAGGGGCATTCTCCAATTTGGGGGAGGGAGTGATTTGCTTTCCCTTCACCCCTTCCCATATTTTTTTGGGTAAATTTGTATGAAAATGCACAGGTCGTTAGAAGTGTCTCCCAGGCAAGAAACCTGCAAAGTTTCTGAAGGATATACATGCATGCACATTTAGAATGACTAGAATGTATTTACATTTCACCAGTATACAGTCAGGGCCAGAAATACTGGAACAAGGATAACTGTGGAACAAGGATAACACACACACCCATCGTTGGTGGCTCATAAGTAATGGAACGAATGGCTGACAAGCAGCTGCATGGCCAGGTGTGGCCTGTTTCCTGGGTACCCCATGACCAATCAAGCAGATTAAAGGCCTGGAGGTGGTTCATTTGCATCTGGTAGCTGTTCACTGCAACTCCCAACATGAGGTCCAAAGAGGTGTCCATGCGAGTGAAGGAGAACATCAGGCTGAGGAAACAACATAAACCCATCAGAGAGATAGCAAAAACAGTGGGAGTGGCCAACACAACCGTTTGGAACATCCTGAAAAAGAAGGAATTAACTGGCAAGCTCAGCAACAGCAAAAGGCCTGGAAGACCACGGAAGACAACTAAAGTGGATGACTACAGAATTCTGCTCATGGTGAAGAGGAACCCTTTCACAACATCTAGCCAGGTCAAGAATGCTCTTGCGGAGTTAGGCATGTCATTGTCAACATCTACAGTCAAGACACGGCTTTATGAATGTAAATACAGAGGCTTCGCAACAAGGTGCAAACCACTGGTAACGCTCAAGAACCAAAAGGCCAGCAAACACCTAAGAAAGCATGCCCAGTTCTGGAATAAGATTCTTTGGACTGATGAAACCAAGATTAACTTGGACCTGAATGATGGGAAGAGAAAAGTATGGAGAAGGAAAGGAACAGCTGTTGATCCAAAGCATACTACATCATCTGTCATATATGGTGCAGGCAGTGTTATGGCATGGGCATGTATGGCTGCCAATGGAACCGGGTCACTGGTATTTATTGATGACCTGACTGCTGATAAAAGCAGCAGGATGAATTCTGAAGTGTATAGGGCTATATTTTCTCAGATTCAGCCGAATGCTGCCAAACTGATAGGATGCCGCTTCATATTGCAGATGGATAATGACCCAAAACGTACAGCAAAAGCTACCCAAGAGTTTCTCAAGTGGGATGTTTTTCAATGGCCAAGTCAGTCACCTGATCTCAACCCAATAGAGCATGCTTCTCACTTACTGAAGACAAGACTGAAGGCAGAAAGACCCACAAACAAGCAGCAGCTGAAGGCAGCTGCAGTAAAGGCCTGGCAAAGCATCTTGAGGGAGTAAACTCAGCATTTGGTCATGTCCATGGTTTCCAGACTTCATTGACTGCAAAGGATTATCCTCCAGGTATTAAAGGTGATCCTTAAGTTTGAAATGATGTTGGTTTGTTCCATTACTTATGAGCCACCAATGATGGGGGGGGGGTGTATGCCACTGGCTGTCCTTCCTGAATGGTTAGTGCCCCACTTTTGTCAAACCCCTTGAATTACAGCTGAAAGTCCTGACTTCGCTCCCATCTGTGTGTATTTCCTTTCAACTTCAATGTGGTGGTGTACAGAGGCCAACTGCCAAAACAGTTATCCTTGTTCCAATATTTCTGGCCCTGACTGTAAGCTGCAGGGGAACATGGGTGGGAAGGTGCTATTGCACTCATGTCCTACTTGTGGGTCCTACTTGTTGTGCACAAGCTGTCATTGTATCTTCCTCCCCATAACTTCATTTGTGCGAAGACTTCACCAGGTTTCAGCCAATGAGTCTGTTTTCAAAACTAGGGCTCATTTATGGAGAAACTCTGAGCATGTACTAAGTGCCTTTCCCTCACCACTGAAGCTAGAGTTCATGCAAAATGGGGGGGGGGAACGCAAATGACAAAACATGCATGGACTGAGCTGAAAGGGTAATCAATTCATTAGATGGAATTGGCATCTAATATATTAAGCTTGCAGTACCATGCTCACAACTCAGGACTTATTTCTGAGTAAACATGCAGAACATCAAGGTGCAAACCTCCCTGCAAAAGTAACTCATGCTGCAATCCTATGCACACTTTCCTGAAGGTAAGCCTCATTAAACATAATGGGGTTTCTGAGTAGGCATACATAGGATTGTATAAATGAGCAGTATTTATCTCCCCTCCACTTAAAACCACAATCAAAAACTCCTATTTTTATTAAAGCTTTCTGTTCATAGGAACATAGGAATCTGCCTTATACTGAGCCAGACCCTGGGTCCATCTAGCGCAGTATTGTTTATACTGACTGGCAGCAGCGGCTCTCCAGGGTTTCAGGCAGGATTCTTTCCTAGCCCTACCTGGAGATGCTGGGGATTGAACCTGGGACCTTCTGCATACTGAGCATGTGCTCTGCCACAAAGCTACAGCCCTTTCTGTTGCTGGATAATGGCAAATGACAAACAAAACAGCCCCGGATTTGTTTCTCCGCAACCATGTGAACCCACTTTTCTCAAAAACTTGAGTGAGAAGGAGAAAAACCAACCCTCTTGTCTGTTTGTATAAAGTCAAATACAGTTCAGAACTTCTCTTGCCCCCCAAAGAGAATTCTCTTTAAGAATTCCCCAAGATATGCTCTGGGTAGAATAAAGAAGAGAAAGAAAGAAAGAACATGATAGGGGAGGGGAGGGAAGAAGAAAAGAAGAATGGTGATTGGAAATGCAGGGAGCGGGGTAGAGAGAATTCCCTAAGCCAAATGGCTCCTTTCATAGAGGTAGTACTTCAGAGGAATTTAGGAGGCTGTGGAGGGTTTGAAAGGATTGCACATACTTGAATTAACTTTATGAGGTGTTCTCCTTTATGAGGAGAATTTGAGTCCTACAGCTATTTTGGAGAAATAGTGGAGGGGGAGAAAGAAGTTTGTGGAGGCTGATTGGATCCTTTGCTGTACTGAAGCTACTAAACTTCTGCAGAAGCCAAGGTTTCCACTCTGGGGGAGTAAAATCAGGTGCTGTGTGAAATATCAGTATTTCACATGAAGCTCTTTCTTCCCTTCCTTCTCCCTCTTCAAAATTTCATTGCAAGCAAGCTCCCAACACCGGGTATGTAAGAGCAGAAAAGTAGGGGGAGAGGGGTTTTTTGCACCTCAAAAAAAACCTACACCAGAGATTAGGGATAGTGACCTCCTAATGGTCACCCTAAACACCTTCTGATTAGGATCTCTAATCTCCTATGTGGCTTGGCAGTTTTTACTTATTCTTTTAGCTTTTGAGAAAAGGAAACTTTACACATGGCTAGCACAAAAGCCACTGGACCTAACTGTCTTAAATTTGGCAGGTTCAGTCAGCTCCATAGGGGCTGCCAGGTTACCAAATTCCATGCATGTATGTGGAAGCACAAAAAAATATATATAGCTCTTTGATTTGACAGATTTTCTTGAAAATAGCAAATTTTACCCATGACTAGCATAAAAGCCACTGGACCTAACTGCCTGAAATTTGTCAGATTCAGTCATCTATATAGGGCCTGTCAGGTCCCCAAATTCTATGCACTTATGTGGAAGAACAAAAAAATTATAGCTCTTTGCTTTGACAGATTTTCTTGAAAAAAGCATTTTTTCCTGTCTCTAGCACAAAAGCCACTAGGCCTAACTGTCTGAAATTTGGCAGATTCCATCATCTATATAGGGCCTACCAGGTCCCCAAACTTTATGCACTTATGTGGAAGCACACAAAAAATATATCTCTTTGCTTTGACAGATGTTCATGAAAATAGAAAATTGTACCTGTGACTAGCACAAAAGCCACTGGACCTAACTGACTGAAATTGGGCACGTTCAATCAGCTCCATGGGGGCTACCAGGTCTCCAAATTTCATGTATTTAACATACAAAATAAAAAAGGTATGGCCGTTTTTGTTTTCCAATGCAAGTCAATGGGAAAATGTAAAAAAAAATGGCAATTAGGACAACTCAAAAGATCCAGGGCACGGCTCAAAAAAGATCCGGGGCCTGTGCCCAGGTGGGCCCTCTTCTAATGACACCCCTGGGTTCTAGTAACATCAAGGCTGGATTACTACAATGCTCTCCATGCAGGGCTGCCCTTAAGGCTGTTCCAGAAGCTGGAGCTAGTGTAGAATGCAGCAGCTCAGCTGTTGTCAGGAGCTGCCTAAGGATGGACGAAAGTCCCTTACCTGGTCCTGCAGCTTGCTTTGTGGGGGGGGAGGCGCTTCGGTTCTCCCCCCGAAGTTCTTGGCGGGGGGGAGGCGCCTCATCCCTTGCCGCCGAAATTCAGGCTGGGGGGGAGCGCCCCGTCTCCCCGGCCACGAAATAAAGAAAGTAAAGTAAAAACAAAAAACAAAAGCACGTGACAGGCTACGTAACGATTTACGTAGCCTATCACGGCTAGATTTTCAAAGTCAGCCGTGATAGGCTACGTAAAGATTTACTATCTATCTATCATATCGTAAGTCTATCACGGCTGACTTGGGGGGGGAAGTGCATACGCAAATGGCGGCGCCCATGGGCGCCGCCAATTGCATTCCTTGTTTGGGCAGGGGTAGCCTATGTAAAGATTTATGTAGACTATGGCGAAAATAAGGGCAACGCAAATCTTTACGTAGACTACCCCTGCCCAAATAAGGAACACAAATGGCGGCGCCCATGGGTGCCGCCATTTGCGTACGCGCTTTTTTTTTCTTTCAAAGTCACCCGTGATAGGCTACATAAAGATTTACGTAGCCTATCACGGCTGACTTTGAAAATCTAGCCGTGATAGGCTACGTAAACCTATCGTTACGTAGCCTATCACGTGTTTTTTTTTTACTTTACTTTGTAATGGCGGCGGCGGCAGTCGGTCAGAAGACCGGCCGCCGCCCCCGCCCCCACCGAAACGCCGCCAAAACGCTGCTGGGACCCGCCACCGAGAGGGAGATTTGAAGGAGGTAAGTCCCATCCCGGGGGGTGGCGGAGAATTTCACCACCAATTTCGGGGGGCCGAATGCGTTGGCATTCGGCCTCCCGGAGATTCGTGGAGAAATTCTCCGCCATCCCTAGAGCTGCCCCTTTTCAACATGCAACTCCTTTGCTGAGGGAACTGCACTGGCTGCCTATTCGCTACAGGGCCAGGTTAAAGGTATTAGTACTAGTGTACAAAGCCCTAAACAGCTTGAGACCAGGATACCAGAGTGAGCACCTTCTCCTTTACCAACCTGCCCGGACACTGAGGTCATTGGAGGGCATGCTCCTGGTGGTCCTGCATGGACCTATGGCCAGACTGGAGTCCACCCAGAGAAGGGCCTTCAGTGTGGTGGCCCCCTTTCTATGGAACTCCTTGCCTCTGGAGGTCAGGCATGCGCCAACTTTGTGCTGTTTTCAGTGCCTCCTGAAAACATCTCTATTTCTATATCCTGTTTCTTTTTAAAAATGGTGATAATTTTTAACATGGTGTCTTATTCTTTTATCCTATGTTTGTATCTTTTATTGTTCACTGCTCCAGAATCTGTCTGGATGTGGAGCGGTATACAGATGTTATAAATCAAATAAATAAATAAATAAATAAATAAATAGGGAGTGGAGTCACATGAAGAGTACATGGCCATCTGGGGAGACCGAGGAGGGTCAGATTTGGCTCCTGGGACTGAGATTCTGCATCCCTGGTCTACAGTATCCTTATGCTAATTTGATGTGAAATATGAAAACTGAATGGTCAAATCAGCCAAAAACAACAACAACCCTTTTAACCATAGATTTTCAGTAGTTACTGTAAATATGTCTCACTTCTGAGTCAAATTTACAGAGAAGAAAACGAATTATTGCAGCTGCAGAAGGCCCTGATCCAGATTGGGATTACATTGTGGATAATGAGGGTTAAGCCTTTCCTCCTGCATAATTCCCCCCATGAATTCCTCCCAAACTGTTATTTGCCCGGGGTGCAAACAGCTGCTTACCTGCTATGACAAGTAGCAGAATCAAGGAAGGATATTTGTGGGGCCAATCCAATGGAGGAGTGGATTAACCTTGATCTTGATCCGGAGGAGCCATGCAGCTGTGATTTTAAAAGACAGAAGTGCATTTCACAACTTTAAAACTTAATAACCACATATAACTTCTACTTTTATAGCTGGAAACTTTTTATTTTCTTTTTTACCTATTTAGATTTGGGACACAATCCAACAAATAGCTGCGCACAAAATCAATGGGCTTAACTATGCCTATTTCACTGGAGCCATGGTATTTGTCCATGAGGCTTACATCAGCTTTTGCTTCAGTCAGGTAGGTTTGCCCTGCCTACCTGTCAAGCCTAGCTGTGCCAAAATGCTCATTTGCATTACTGGTTATCTGTCACCTGCATGAACAATACCAAGATGTTCGCATGACTTGTGTGAGAGAGGCTCAAAGGCAACATAAGGGGCAAATGCCATGTAATGCAAGAGAGCCAGGATAAACATCTCCCAATGCTCTTTTGTTAAAACTAGCTGCAGGAGGAAGGGGTGATTTGGACTGGGAACACACCAGTGAGGAAGAAAGGGATTCATCCTTTCCCCCACACCCATTTCCCTACCTTAAACAATCCCACCACCCTCATCTTGAAGCTATTAGCTTCAGAGGAGTGGAAAAGACAGGGACTTGTTGTACCTCTCTCTCTCTCTCTCCCTCCCTCCCTCTGCCCCCAGCTAATAGCAACTAATACCAGCTTTAAGGGGTATGGTTTAAGTTGAGGGAAAGGAGAATGGGAACTCTTCTCCCACAGCACAGCTCTGATCCAAATTTGGGGAGCTTGATGTGGTTTTTAATTAAAGAAAATGCCATTGGGAGATCTAATCATGGATCTTCCACATCATTTGTTAAAAAAACACTTTTGTCTTTATGACTATGTAGTTATTGTGTGTGTATTAGTGGAGAAGGGGATTCTGTACATTAATTTGTCACAATTTCAAAATGAAAAGAAACTCTCCCTAAGTAGTTTTTAATCTAGATATTAGAAATGTGTTAAACTTTATACATAAAAATCATGGTCTTGTGATGTTGTTCCCAAGAACTCACATGAATGGAAACTTTCCCTTGACATCTCAAAGGTGATAGATGCCATATGTTTCAAATCATATTTTGTTCTCACTGTTGACATGTACAAACTAGGTCTATATTAAATGTTCCAGAATTAATGATGATATTTTTTGATCCAAAACAACTTCCTTCCCAGTATCTTTTGTGAAATATATTTTTTCCTTTCCGGGGCTGGCTTCATTGTTGAACAGAATACAGGTGTAATCCATCATGCACCACTTCTGCTCATGCTTGTTATTATGGGACATGCATGAACAGAGATTGTGCAGCTTTGTAGATTGCAACCTAAATCATGCTGTACGGAGAATTAAAATACAAGAGTCTTTGCCAATGTCCCTTTTATTTTGGCAACACCACATCAAGATCCACCTTCTGACCCCACTTCAAGCTTCAGAAGGAGTTTGAGTGGAAGGTGCTTTGAGCACATTTACAGTGCAATCCTATACATGTCAGTTTAGAAGTAAGCCCTACTGAGTTCAGTAGGACTTATTTCCAGGTAACTGAATATAGGATTACACCTCCAAAAAAACAAACTGAAGGGCTAAAATGCTAGGGGAAATAAAAAGGTCTCACCTGGTGGTGCTCCGAAGGCCACAAGGTAGGTACTAGGCAGGCAAGCCTATCAAATTGTGGAACATCCCCCCACCCCCATGGAGGTGTGGCTGTCACCCAGACAGTTTAGACATTTAGGTTTATTAAGCTGGGAAATGCAAGCTGTCTATTTTATGTATTCCCTGCCTTTTATTGATGTAGTTGATGTTTTGTTGCTTTTATTGCGCATTATAGTAGGATTTTTATTATATTTTGTATACTTCCCTGGTATTGTACAATAAAGGGCGGTAGAAGAATAGTTTTTAAATAAAAATAATAAATAAGTAATTTCTGAGCTCATTTGAAAGGGATGGTTCTTACCTTTAAAGCCCTGAATGATCTGAAACCATAAGAATGTAAGAACAGCCATGCTAGATCAGACCAAGGACCCATCTAGTCTAGCATTTTGTTCCTACAGCAGCCAACCTGCTGCTTGTGGGAAACCCACAACTAGGACGTAAGTGCAATATCACCCTCCTGCCACGTTCCCCATCAACTGGCATACAGAAGCACACTGCTTCCGATACTGGTGGTAGCATATTGCCATCATGGCTAGTAGCCATTGATAATCTTCTTCATGACTAGAGAACAGCCTCCTTCCATATGAACCACACTGGACACTCAGCTCAATATTAAAGGTTCTGTTCCAAGTCCTTCTGCCATCTCATGGTCTGTGTGTGGGTACAAGATGCAAGGACTTCTCAGTTGTGGCCCCTATGCAATAGAATGCTCTCTCTAGGGCAGCGGTTCTCAACCTGTGGGTTGCGACCCCTTTGGGGGTCGAACGACCCTTTCACAGGGGTCGCCTAAGACCATCGAAAACACATATTTCCGATGGTCTTAGGAACCTAAGACCTAGAGTCTAGGTGGAGAAACGAAGCACGAGAACAGCTGTGGATGCGGCCCTGAAGACCGTGCCGCCCGTGACGCGCCGCAAGAACGAGCAAACCGCGTGCACACGGAGACCTCGGGTGGGGCGCTCATTGGGCCCAGGGCCTGGTGATGTCAAAGACTGGCGCTCCAGTGGGCAGGCGGGCCTCTCCCAGGGAACCTACGGAGCCCCGTTCACTGGGAAGGGGCCTCGCAGAAGCCCCATCGAAAAGAATGGGAACGCAACTCCCAAGAAGAGAGGCGATCAAGCCCACCCGAAAAGCACCTCAATGCACAGATGGGGCCGGGAAGGCTTATTCGAGGACCGCAGGTGGCGTGGGGATGTGTAGCGGTTGCTTAGCGGTGTGGGAAAGGCACTCTGCGCATGCTTGCTTCCCGTGGCCCAGTGTCGAATCCTGCCACAGCCACCCGCAGGGCTGTGTGGTGGCTCCTTAAAACCCTAAAGAAGCCTTCCCCAGCCCGGGAGCTGCAGCCCAAGGGGGCAGGTTGGGGGAGGCGGCCAAAGCACGCCGGTGTGGCAGGTTTTCGATGGGACGCGGAGGTAGTGCTCTCTCCTCCGGGTCGTGGTGTGCGGCAGTGCCCCTGCGTGTCGTAATGCATGGCCCCCGCCACCAGGACTCAGCCGCCCAGGGAGTGAATTAAGCTGAGGGCCATAATGCTCAATAAGGCCCATTGCTGGGCGCACGTCGACGCAGCTCTTTGTCAATCCGTCAAACGCGCCGTGGGGGGTGTATCAGCCCTGGCCCTGAGCGGGGTCCTCCCCGCGGTTGCAGTCGTGGGGGTCCGCCAAGCAAATGGACCTTCCTGCCCGACAGGGCAGCGGCACCGCAGCAACAAGCGTCGGGCTCGGGGCCATCGTGGTCCTTGCGGAAGGACTGTTTTCCCCCAGCTCACCCCTGCGCCTGAACACCCGCCTGCCAAGCAGAAATGAATGGGGCCGCTTCCTCCCCACCCCTCCAAAGCATCCTTGTGTGGTTCATTTTGCCACCGGTTGAACATCTTGGCTTCAACGCGGGGAGGGGGAGCTTTCCTGGCCCGTGTGCCTGGCGGGGGATGCGAGGTATGCCTGGCAGGCGCCTCCCCCCATGACTGGCCAGACAAAATGTTATGTTGTTTTTATTCTTCATTTAAAATTATCTTTAGGCTGCCTTTCAGGGTGGAACCCTCTCAAGGCAGCATACAAGATTTGTTTAAAAAGACATGCAAAACAGGTGCAATAAAAACCAATCAGAACATATTCAATAAAAAAAATGGGAGTTTTTAAAAAAGGGAATTCTAAAGGCACAATTACAAATAATTCCAACAAGAAAAAATGGTGGAAGACAATAGAAGAAGCCAATGTGGCTTCACAAAAGCTTAGAGATGACCTGAGAACAACAACAGACACATACAGGAAGTGGAAGGAAGGCAAGCAACAAAGGAAGAGTACAGGCAGGTGGCACAGAATTGCAGGGATGGCATCAGGAAGGCTGAAGCTGAGAATGAGCTGAGGTTAGCGAGGGATGCTAAAAGCAACAAAGAGGCTTTCATAGAATCATAGGGTTGGAAAGGGCCTACAAGACCATCGAGTCCAACCCCTGCTCAATGCAGGAAGCCTGATTCCCAGGCAGAATCCCATTTAAGTACTAACCAGGGCTGACCCTGTTCAGCTTACAAGATCAGACAAGATCAGGCACATCCAGTCCATGTTAAGAGCAGATATGTACATAGTAAAAGACAGAGGAAAGAAATGGTGGTTCAGCTATTAAATAAGGATGGCAAAATGATGACAGATGACAAAGAAAAGGCAGAAGTGCTCAATTCCTACTTTGGCTCATTCTTCTCCCAAAAGAGGATCTATGAGCCCCCTGGCAAAGGCGAAGTACAGGCTGAAGGGGCAGGATTGCAGCTTGAGATCGATAGGCATATGGTCAAGGATCACCTAACTACTTTGAATGAGTTCAAATCTCCAGGGCCAGATTGTTAGATAAAAAGTCCTTGCTTTCGGTTTAGAAGAAAAGAATGCCAGGCAGGCAGCAGTGGATCCAACACTATTTTATTGAACGTTTTGCAAAACGGGTGCAGAGCAGTCTGGACCCCGAGACACGTGTGCAAAAGCCCTTTATATCATATCGCTTCTATTGTTCTTACCAGTAACCAATAAAACAGTTAGTACATCGGCTCACTAAGTTAATATCCAATAAACAGTCACTATCAGCTTACCAAGCTGTTAGTCATGAGCGCGTCAGTATGATTCCCTTTTTGCTCCGCCTATATTTTCCCGCCACTCGGGCTCTTACGTAACTTGAGACGCCAACGGTTATGGAGTCTCCTTTTTTTTCTAACAAGATGAACTTGCATCCTAGAGTAATAAAGGAAGTGGCAGAAGAGCTCTCAGAACCACTGTCATTCTCTTTGTGAAATCATGGCAGATGGGGGAAGTGCCAGATGACTGGAGGAGGACTAATGTTGTCCCTATCTTCAAAAAGGGCAAAAAGGAGGAACCTGGGAACTACAGACCAGTCAGTCTGACATCAGTCCCTGGGAAAATTCTGGAGCAGATTATTAAGGAATCAATCTGTAAGCACCTTGAAAACAACACAGTGATTACTTGAAGCCAACATGGATTTGTCAAGAACAAATCCTGCCAGACTAATCTGATCTCTTGTTCTGATCAGGTAACCTCCCTTGTGGACTGTGGGAATGCTGTGGACATAATATACCTCGACTTCAGCAAAGCTTTCAACAAAGTGCCCCATGATATCCTGATTAGCAAACTTGCTAAAAGTGGGCTAGATGAAACAACGATCAGGTGGATCCACCTTTGCCTACAGAATCGGACACAAAGAGTGCTTAGAATCATAGAATAGTAGGGTTGGAAGGGGCCTATAAGACCATCAAGTCCAACCTCCTGCTCAATGCAGGAATCTAAGTCAAAGCTTATCAATGGGATCTTCTCAAACTGGGGAGAGGTAATGAGCGGGGTACTGCAGGGCTCAGTCCTGGGCCCAGTGCTCTTCAACATTTTTACTAATGACCTGGAGGAGGAGGTGCAGGGAATGCTGATCAAAGTTTACAGATGACACAACATTGGGTGGAATAGCTAATGCCCTGGAAGACAGAAACAGAATTCAAAGTGATCTTGATAGGCTGGAGCGCTGGGCAGAAAACAACAGAATGACATTTAATAGGGATAAATGCCCAGTTCTGCACCTCGGAAAATGAAACCAAATGCACAGGTACAGGGTGGGGGATACTTGGCTCAACAAGACTACAAGCGAGAAGGATCTTGGAATTGCTGTAGATCACAAGCTGAATATGAGCCAACAATGTGATGTGGCTGCAAAAAAGGCAAATGCTGTTTTGGGCTGCATTAATAGAAGCATAGCTTCCAAATCAAGATTGCCAGGAGAATTATCAACAGCCTCAGATACGCAAATACCACCCTAATGGCAGAAAGCGAAGAGGATCTAAAGAGCCTTTTGCTGAGGGTGAAAGAGGAGAGTTTGTAATTAGAAATTATTTGTAATTAGAAATAAATATTTCACAATATATAATTACATATTGTTTTTGTGATTAATCACTATGCTTTAATTCTGTTCAATTTGTAACAATGAAAATACATCTTGCATATCAGATATTTACATTATGATTCATAACAGTAGCAAAATTACAGTTATGAAGTAGCAACGGAAATAATTTTATGGTTGGGGGTCACCACAACATGAGGAACTGTATTAAAGGGTCACGGCATTAGGAAGGTTGAGAACCACTGCTCTAGGGAAACACACCTGGGGCCTCTTTCCATTAGTGATTTACTTGAGCTGGCTGTGTGTTAAGGTCGTTAGGGATACATGAGGTTGTGGCCATCCAGCAGCCACCCTGGAGCTTATCAGGGAAAAACCAGATTTCCTGAGACTGCTTAAAGTCTGATACTTTTCCTTAAGTCAGGTTCTCCGGAGTATAGTTGCTGTGTCCCCCAACTGCCGCATTGACCTCGGGTATGCCAGCCCTGCCCTGGGGTGTGCCTTTCACCGTGACCCCGGTCAAGGGGTGTTTCCTGTATCCTACCCCTGTGTTTCCCAGCACAAACCAAGTAATGTCTACTCAGACATAATGCCCATTGTGCTCAATGAGGCTTGTCTGCCAAATGCACACATGGGAAGTAATTACTTTCCCCCTCCTCTGTCAAAGCGGCCAAATGCAGCAATGCTTTAGGAAGCTTGGGGCTCCTTTTCAGGCTTGTCTGCCAAATGTGCACATAGGAAGTAAGTACTTCCCCTCTCCGTTATGGAGAAACGGGGAGAACCTGGAGGGGGGGGAGCCTCTCTCACTGGTAGAGCAGCCCCTGCCACTCACATGATGTTCACTTCAACACCCTACCCCACCCTATCAAGAAGTATGTTGTGGGAAGCAACTTAAAATGGGGCGATGCACACCCTCGTGAAGCCCTGTGCAGACCAAAATCGGCTCCTAGAAAAATGCGGATAAGCCACTCCTCCCTTTTACCGTTGTTGTGGAAACATGGCTCAAGTTTCTTCATTGTTTAGTGCCTGCTGTTTCACAAAAAAGAGGCTCTTTAGGAAGGCTTTTGGGGAGTGGGGAGTTAGTTACTGGTGGATCTTATTGCTGTCTTTTTCCTTTGATTTGCTGTCCTTTTGCTTTGAGGTTGTTGGGCTGGGTTTTTTTTTTTTCCTTTTTTTATATTTTTTGTTCTTTCCAACACTCTTGATTTCTTTTGCAAGGAAAGGCTGGATATACAAATCTTTTAAGAAATACTTAATTAGTATCATTATTGATTAAATGACAGCTTGTGGAACACTGCTGCTTTTCCACTTCAGTTACATAGATAATAACATGGACAGACCTCACAGTGCTACTGTGGTGGTGAATGAGACAAGAAAAATATTATTGTATGCATTAACATTTCAAAAATAGGAAAACTGTTCAGTCTATTCCCAGGAAATTGAGACGTGCGGGCTGTAGGTGAGGAAATATATATATTATCATATGAAGATTACATTTGTTCAAAATATATGCCATTCAGTTAAGTTAGACAGTTGCTTATTACATAGAAAGAGTAACAGGAAATACGAGTTTAAAAAGTAAAATTACTCCCTTTGATAAAGGTGTTTGGTACCATTTTTCATTTGAACTTTGGTAGGACTGCACTGACTTGCGCACACTTAGTCCAACATACACACTATTATCTCTAGGCTTGGTTCAGTAAATATTATCTGTACTGCAACAAACTGCAAAAAGTCATGTAAGGTCAAACATATTGGCTTTCTTCATAAAGTAATCTGGAATGCTGGCTTTCATTCTCTAAGCTCATTGCAAGATCAGGCAAAAGAGTCCCATGGGTCTTCTGAAATGTGAAAAATGCATTTGCAGTCCAATTCCACACCCGCCCTCATATATATTCATATATATATATATATATATATATATTCATATATATATATATATATATATACACACACACACACACACACACACACACACACTGTTTAACAAACAAGCAAAGAGTATTGACTAGAAACTTCAAACAGTTTTCTCAACATCTCTCAGCAGTTCTGGGCAAAGTTCAGAAATTAATATTCTATACTAAACTTCTGTTGACTAAAGTCCCTGACTGATAACCAGTTTTAGCTTGCTGGGAGAAGAGAAACACCCCTATCTGAAGGCCTTACAGTAAATCTAGATACCACCTCTCTCCCAGTCCATTCCATTCTGGGAACCTTGTGGCATGAAGAAGTTACCCACCTCTAATCAGGTTCATTTGGGACTGTGTGTACTCAGGTTTCAGACTGGAATAGAGTGTTCGCAACATTGGCATCTGCAATGGGCAGACAGCATGAAGGCAGCCTACAGCCTTTGGATTGGCCAGACCTAGTATAACAGTGTTGGGCAACCTCCAGCCCACAGGGCTGCATCTACAGGTTCCCCACCACTGACAAGCTTCTTTTGCTGTTATCTCAGTGGAGAGAAGGAATAATTTAAAGGCAATTAACCTTTAAATACCCTGCAAAGAATCGAGCTGTTGCAAAGATTTTTAGCTGTGCATTTTGCAGGCAGGAGAGCTGCTGCCCAGAACTGAGCAGTGGTGCAGTGGTAACTTTTGAAGTGCAGGCACTCATCATGACAGTCCCCCTAGCCACAGCCCCAAGGAGAGCCCAAAACTGAAGGCAGCTGCATTGATACATTGACCTGGTTCATATGACATGAGGGTGATTAAGAAGCCATGGTGGCTTGTTAACCACCTTGTGCGTACTGTTCACATGCTGGCCTAATTTACTTAATTACCCTCACTGGGTGCAGCTTGTCGTGATGTCTAAAGCCAGTGAGCGTGGGTGGGGTGGTTAATAAACCACACAGAACCCATGACTTGTTGTAGGGTTGCTCTTTGACTGGGTTCGTATGATGACTGGGGGGGAAAGAAGCCACAATGGCTTATTTCCTCCACTGTATGTGCCAATTGCATGCCGGGGGAATTTTCTTTTTTTTTCCATTTCTATACTTCCCAATAGCCGAAGATTTACATCATTATCCTCAGCAGCATAGCTTATCATGTGGTGCAAACCTGGCCAGGGTGGCTTGATGCCATGGGTAACAAACCACCGAGAACCCACGGGCTGTTGTAGGGTTCTGGGTGACATGTTACCCATGGAGACAAGCCACCCTGGCCAGGTTCTCAGGACATGACAAGCTGTACTGCAGTGGGTAATTATGCAAATCCCCCCAGCATGTGACAGGAGCCGAGGGACTTGTGCATCTAGTGGATCCATGGCCTCTTCATTCCCCAGCCGCTTGCCTGGCCCTATCTAGGGATGTCAGAGAAATGTATTTGGGGGATGGAGTTCGATGGGATTTCATAGGCTTGGCCCCCTACACTTCATTTCAGTTCCCACTGTGGCACCCAACTCAATCTGCAGTGAGTTGGGCTACATTTTACACATCCCGCCACCACCACCACAGGTTCCACATTTTGTGGAAATTTCTGAGCAATTTGCTCAAATTCAGCTGTAATTTGCACATATTCAGAAATCTGCACAAATTGTGGAACCTGCAAAATATGTGCCAAAAAAGTTCCCGGAGTTCATGTAAAAGCTTGCAGCTCAGTTCACAAACACCAGTTTAGCCATACACACTGGGGAACTCCGTCAAGTCAAAAAAGAACTGGATTTTCCAGCGACAGAGATCCCCACCCATTCTCTTTCTTCCCAAGGTTGTGACAAGAAGATGCCCCCATACAGGTTTTTGTGGTGGCTGGTAGGGGCAGGGGTGAGTAGTGGGGGAAGTCTCCACTTGAATTTTCCCTTCCAAGGTTGTAGCATTGTCTACAATGGAGGGTGCAATCCTCAGCGTCTTATGGCTCCTCAGACATCGTCTAGGGGCCATCAGGTGGTGCGCTAAATGTCTTGTTTCAGGAAAGTATTTTTAATTGAAAATTCATTTTCAGAAGCATTGGGATTCAAAATGTCAGAAATAAATGAATGTCCTGAATTCTTTACAGAAATCAAAAGATTCTCTATGGCAGTCTGCAGTCCTGAATCATGTGTTCTAGAATGCAACTAAGTTAGGAAAAAGAAAATGAATGAATGAATGAATAAATGTTTTTGTATCACAGTGTTTTTGTATTTTTGTTGGACCACAATTGGACAATCTCCTGTTTCTACAGAAATAGGATGTAGAATTTCTAGAATCTCACTCCCACAAATATCAGTCACAAGGCACATATTTCATCCTGAAAGAGCAACAGAGGTGCTCTGTTACATTTCATTAGTGAATACAAATTTCTCCAAAGCTCATTTCATGCAAAGATAACCCTTCGCTTAGCTTTGAAATTACTAATACTGCTTTTCACGTCTAAAACGAAATAGTAGGCAGCTTTAATTGCTTTTGGCATACAGTTTTCCCAATATGCTGACATTTTCCTTTGAGGGAAGTTATTGGCCTGATTACTCTATCATATCAAGAGTCCCTAAACAATGCTATTTTCATTCATAATGAATTAAAATGAGAACACAACACTCCTCATCAGCCAACCATTTCAAAAGTGGGCCTGAACTATCAACTCCTGGAAAAACACATGATAAATTGTTCCTTCAATACATTCTAGCTAGTACGTCTTGCCTGTTCAAACTTCAGTTTACTTTGGAGATCTTGAAAATGGAAGTGCTGATAACACTGTCTCTAAATGCCTGACTCATATCACTTTCTCATGCTACTTTGGTAATGACCTCTAATTAGAGTGCTGACAGACAGAACCATCTTTTTTTCCCTTAGGTTTTTGAAAATACACCAAACTCAGGATACGATATTGGGCCATCATTGAAAACATTCCTATCTAGAAAATGTTTTGAATATTTCACCTATCTCTTAAGCCCTCCTCATGAGTTTCTCTTCCCGTGTTAAAAGAACACATGAGGAGAGGAGTGCTCCAGCCCTGCTCCTCTCCATCATCGTATCTCTCACCCTGTACACATGGAAGGTGACCATCTGAAGAGGAGCTCCTCATTTATCCACGGAGACTCTCCCCATGATTAAGAACCTTGATTTTCCCGGGTTCTCAATCTTGTGTTGTGCCTGCATGGATATAGGAGCCACTTCTCATCAGATCAGCGCCCTACACATATAGGGCAATAGATGTGGCAATGGAGAGGAGCAGGGCTGGAGCGACAGTACTTCTCTCCTTACATGTTTTTTTTAACACATGAAGAATGCATTTAGAGGACTTCAGACACACATGGTTGGTTGCTGGGTTAACCACTGGGTTGTTTAGCCTCTTAACAACCCAGTGCTCCGGGTTCACACTTCACGCTCACAAACTACGACTCAGCCAATCGTAGGTTGATTAAAATCAGGTGTGCAAGACATGCAGGAGGCAGCGCACTCACTTATCTCCAATACATGCAAACTGCACCTGTGAGACTGATCCAAAGCTCCTAGCATATGTGAGTTTCCTGTTCTCTTCTATGAAGGGAAGTATAATTTCAGGCACACATAGTTCTCTAATGTGCACATAAATTGTTCCCCAGTTGACAGCAGAGAATGGAGAAAAGCCCTGGTACACATGGCTCCCTATAATTGCATCGGAATCCTCATATAAGGAGTGGAACTGCTGGATGGCAGCCCTCACATGAAAGTAAGTCCCTCTGCTTTCAAGACTTATGTATCAGTGCACTAAATTCCCATATTGGCCAGGCCAAAGAACATATTTATTGCTAAGCAGATTTATTTTATTCCTTGTATATAATGGACAGTCTCACTATATCTGTAAAGGGCAAAGACATTATCTAGGGATGTCAGCGAAATCTGCAACAGATTCAAATGAGTTCAGATTTCTATTAATCCAAAGTGCAGATTCTGCAATGGACCAACTTTTTCCCAGTCACTGGGATTCTGCAGACTTCTGGACTAGTTTTTTTTACTTTTGGATTTGTAGATTTGTACAAATTCGCACTTGTGCTAATGCACATTGGCACATGTGCACATTAGTATTAATGTGCATTAGCACAAGTGTGCACTTGCGCTTATGTGCATTAAGGCTAATGTGCACTTCTGCAAGTGAAATGAAATTCTTGTAAATCCCTAAAAAAAATCTGATTCCATCAATGACTTGATGACAGAACGAAAGACACCTGGCAATCTGTAAAACACAAACAGAATAGATTTAACAAAATCCGTACATCCCTAATTTACTTAGGCTACAATCCTATAAACTTCCTGGGAGTAAATCCCATTGAACTCAATAGGACTTACTTCTGATTAGACATTCATAGGATTGCACTGTTAATAATGTTGGCAACTACTGTTAAAGAAAGCACCAAGCAAAGCGATAATTTCAACTCATGGTATATGTATATTTTCTCTCTTTCTTTTAAAGAACGTTCCCTGCTCCCTCACTGCATACATTCTGCATAGTAGTAGTCAACAAGTCTATTATAAAGTCTATTATATAGAAACTCCTCCTTCTCCCAGTAATGCCTCACAGTTTTGCTATGTGCATTTTTATTATCTTTCCCACCCCCTCTTCCAGAACTGAGAATGAACTCTGTCAATTTCATTTCTGCATTTTTGATAGCAGAAGCAAAATGGACAAAGTTCACTCTAGGGTAGAAATAAGGCTCATTAGGTCTCCTGCATGTCTCCTGCAATAGAATGTATGTTTAGCTCTCTTACAGCTTAAGAAAACAAACTGTGAACAAAGATCAGAAACTGAAGTCAGATTTTATTGAAACAGATATATTTAAATTTATGTAGCTATATTTTTTCTTTTTCTTTTTTTAGTTTAGTTTAGTTTTGTATTGTTGAAAACTTACAATAAAATTAATGATAAAAAGATTTTAACAAATGGATCTAGCATTTGTTCTCTTTTGGGTTGCTCTTTTGGGTAAATTACATCTCTAATGAGCATCCGAATCCATGCTACTAAACAATGCTAGCTAAATCATCTGTTTTTAAAAACAAGGTAAGCCAGGGAACTGAAGCACGCAAAATTATTAGTTGCTTTCAGGCAAAGAGTTATTTCCTGGTCATGTCTATATATTTGATTTGACTGAGAAAGATGAATATCTTTCTATATTCCAAGTAGTTTACTTGGAATATAGAATATGTCCTGCAGGGGAAAGAAGAGAAAGTATAGAAAAAATAGAAAGTAATTGTCAACCCAAACATAAATTAAAGGTTCACAAAAAAAAAAAATCATATGATGTAGTTAGTTAACATTTTGTAAAAGACCTTTATTATAAGATGAACAATACATGTGTAAGGGTGTTGCCTGTTTGAAAGCAATAGGCAACTCCTAATATAATAATGTAAACATTTCAGTTTGAGTTTTTATGTTTTAGTTTGGATGTAAATAGGCAGGTTTATTGTGCTGTGACTACGCCTGCAAAAAGCAAATATATCATAATCACATATGCATACTGATGTTGGCAACGTCCATTATGGAAGGCACCATGAAAAAACACAGCTTTACTCCCAAGCTAAATAGCTCAGAAAATATCCATCATTCAGTAGTGACATGTATGCCTCAGCAGGTTTTACCACAAATTTTTCTGCTCTTCCTGTTTTGGTACTGTGTGCATAATAGCCTCAGCAGCAAACTGCCATAACACTATCGGAATGAAAGGACAGAAGACTAACTTCCACAAATAACTGATGACAGTGAAATGCTATGGGGGTGATTTAGCAGGCCTTTATGCGAAATGTAACTGAAATTCTTGGATGCAGTCCTTTTCTTCTAGTATTAGTAAGGTAATATGTCTCTGGCTCCTTTGTGGCAATTGGATTACAAACTTTTAGAACAGGGGTGGGCAACTTCGGGGACTCTGGGGGCAATTTCTACTCCCCTGGAAATCCCCAGCTGCACCACTGACATGTACTGCTGAATTTCAGTGGCAGCCACCACCGCCACTACAGCAAAATGATTGGTGGCTTGCCACCAAATTTCAGTGGAAAACTGTGGCGGTGGCCTAAGAAGGCCCAATTTAGCTTTAAAACAAGATATGTACAAAATTCAGTGGCAAACCACCAAATGTTTTACCATATCTGCCACCATCATAGCATCAAATACGAGGTGTTAGGGGCCATGTGTAATGCTAGGGGGTTGCACACGGTTGCCCGCCTCTGCTTTAAATCTAGATTGTAAACCTGCTGGCAAGGCCTGCTTATTTTACAGTTTTGATTTATTTATTTATTTTGTTTTAAAGTATGTATAAACTGTATACATCTACAGATTTCAAAGCCATTTAATACAAATCATAAAAACATAAAAATATAAAACTAATGCATAGAATTCATTAGGGCTATGCATTGCTTCAGTGCCAAATCTGAACACTGAAGTGAATCTGGCTGCTTTGGGTTTGCTTCAGTGAGATCTGAAGTGGATCAGAACAGCACCAAGGTGGTCTGAAGCAAAGCGGGTCACTGCCAAAGCACCTCAGTCCACCTCGGAGATTCGGAGCTATACTGATGCCTTCTGAAGCCCAGACAGCCTGTCTCTAAATGTATCAACTTATGAAAGATCAGGGAGGGGGAAAGGAGGAGGGAGGGAGCTTTAGCAAATGGCAACTCTAGTTACCAAATTAGGGCTGAACTGAACCCAGCAGTCTCCAATCAGTGAAAGTGGTGGAGGAGGAGGGGAGGTATACTGCATATATTGGAGATCAGCCTGTATTAGTTTCATTGTGTGAGGGAGAGCTGATTAGAGTTGGTTAGTTGGCTAGTTTTGTGTGCATGGGGGGGGGTGTATTTTATTGTATTGCAGCTTTGTCATTCCTCTTTCCCACACAGCCATTCTCAATTCAATTATTCCCTTCCTTTCTTTTCTAGAATCTTTATTTAAAAAACACACAAAAACATTTAAATAGTACTTCAGTTTCCTCCTTTTCTTGTTCTTTGCCCCCCACCTTTCTCAATCCAACCTTTTTTATTAGTTTTATCTTTCTTTCTTTCTTTCTTTCTAGATTCTTTATAAAAAAAATCAAAAAAGATTTTTAAAGTACTTTAGATTTGAAGCTTCAAATATTCAAATCTTCGAAGATCATGCCTGAATTAGGAAAAAAAAAAATTGTGGAGAAGCCACGATTCTTCGAAGATAACGCCTTAATTAAAAAAAAGAAATCCAAAGCGGGGGATAGGAGGGGGTAAAACTTAGTCTCATTTGAAGGGATAGAACAGCCCCCTGCTCAATGCAGGAAGCCTGATACCCAGGCGATCGCCCATCCAACTACTGACCAGAGCTGACCCTACTTAGCTTCCAAGATCAGACAAGCACACGCACATCCAGCCCTTTGCTTGTTGCTGAGGAAACACTGAGTGCTGAGGAAGCTATGTGATCAGTACCTGGAAGACAACATGGAGCCATCGAGAGCTGTGATTAGGGGTGGACAAAAGTCACTTACCTTTCATCGAAGCTTGTTCGCAGTGGGGGGGAGGAGCTTCACTGCTCCCCGCGCGAAGTTCAGGCTGGGGGGGGAGGCTTCCCGCCTTGCCCCGGCCGAAATTCAGGCCGGGAGGGAGGCTTCCCGCCTCGCCCAGCCGAAATTCAGGCCAGGGAGGAGGCTTCCCGCCTCGCCCGGCCGTGGACTCGAAAGTTTTTTTTTAAAAAAAAAAAAACGCCCCCGTGATAGGCTACATGACGATTCACGTAGCCTATCATGGCTAGATCTGCAAAGTCAGCCATGATAGGCTACGTTAATCGTCATGTAGCCTATCACGGGTGACTTTAAAAAAAAAAAAGCGCGTACGCTAATGGCGGCCCCCATAGGGAGCCGCCATTCGCATTCCTTATTTGGTCGCTGTAGTCTACGTAAATCTTTACGTAGACTACAGCAACCAAATAAGGAACGGGAATGGCGACTCCCTATGGGGGCCGCCATTATCCGTACGCGCTTTTTTAAGTCACTCGTGATAGGCTACATGACGATTTACGTAGCCTATCACGGCTGACTTTGCAAATCTAGCCATGATAGGCTACGTTAATCGTCACGTAGCCTATCACGGGGGCGTTTTTTTTTCTTTTATTGGAATGGTGGCAGCGGCAGCCGGTCAAAAGACCGGCTGCCGCTCCCGCCCCGCACGAACACCCGCCGAACCACCGGCTGGACCGGCCGCTGGGAGGGACATTCGGCGAACGTAAGTCCCGTCCCGGGGGGGGGGTGCGGGGGCGGGGGGGTGCGGTGGATTTCTCCCCGAAATGTGTTCAGGGGGCCGAACACGTTGGCGCTCAGCCCCCCGAAGTTTCGGGGAGAAATTCTCCGCCATCCCTAGCTGTGATTGGAGGGAAATACAAACACTGCCGTATATGGACAGGCAGGGAAGGTGAGTACGACCAGATAAGGTAGCGAAGGCAGAAAATCAGAGCACATTAAGGGGAAATACCAGGATATCAGGGTATTGAAAGCGGGAGCACGGGAGTGGGAAATTCCAGTTCCAATTTGAGGCAGGTACTACATGGTATGAAAGAAGGGCAGTGAAACCTCATTGGAAGCGAAAAAACCCATAAGTGTAGATCGGCCCCACATTTCAAAACACAGTGGGCAAAGCACTACACACATTAACATGTGTTATTTACATTTCATACTACACTGTGTGGCAAAGCAAGCCCAATATGAGGCATCTTCGGGGTCTTTGCAGGGGCAGAGGTGGGCAAGGTGCTACTGGGACTACCAGCACTGGTAGCCAAGCTGGTTTTTCCCCATTCTGGATAGTGCATCCTGGTGTAGGGCAGCAGAGTGTGGGGGCCAGTTGCAGTGCCCAGAGGTCACTGTTTGAGGAGGCTGGTGCTGCCAGCAGCAGTAGCACTGTTGCCAAAGGAGCAGCATCTCCTTCTGTAGTGGAAGAGGGGAGCCCACTGAGGGACATTATGTCTGAGGTGTCTGAAGTCCTCAGAGGAGGAGATCCTCTAGAGTGTGAGGGAGGACGAGCAGCAGGCAGAGGCTCAATCTCCAGCACCCAACCCCTCTTCCATTGTCCCCCCTGCTCCTGTGGTGACCCCCGAGACTCAAGGCTGGCACATTCTCCAGTTTCAAGTCCCAATGAGTAAAGGAGGGCATTACTGATACTCCCTTCCCCCTACCCTTTTGCACATAGGGAGTTTTCCTTCTGTATTTTCTTTTAATTTGCTCTTGTTCTTTGCCTCAGGCCAGCCCAGTCCAACTCAGAACTGAATGTCCCTAGATAATGTATTTGCCCTTTACCACTGGGCCAAACTGTCTGAGGTTTAGCAGCTTGAACGACCCACATTGCAGCTGCTAGATGTCCAGACCTGCAACCAGTAAAAAGGTATAGCTCTTTGCTTCGAGAGTTTTTGTTGAAAACAATCAATTTTTACCTACACCTAGCACAACAACTACTGGGCCAAACTCTCTGAAATTTGGAAGGTGGGATCCCCTTCATAAGGGCTGCCATATCACCAAATGTGATATGGCATTTGGGGGTTGGACTCGATGGCCTTGTAGGCCCCTTCCAACCCTACTATTCTATGATTCTATGTCATATATTTATCATGAAAACTGAAAATGTTATGGCCATTTCTGTTTTCCAATGCAAGTCAATGGGAAAACGTCAAATCCAAATAATTTGGATATCCAGAACTCACTTCAGATCCAAACCAAAGTGAAGTGGATTGGGTCCAAATCGGTCTGAAGCAAAGTGGGGCTGCTTCGGAAGGTCTCAACTGACATCCGAAGTGAAGCGAGGGGTCTGTGCACAGCCCTAGAATTAATATACCACATCAACATATCCATTTTAATAAAATGCATGGTAAGCTAAACTACACCAGGAAGCCTTGTATAAATAGATGTGTCTTCAACACTCACTTAAAAGTAAGAATTGTTGGCGCATGTGTTCAGGGGGAAGATAATTCCATGTAGTGAGCACTGCTACAGGAAATGCCCTGCTCCAAACAACTGTGGAGCAGATTTCAAGGGTGTATGGCACCACCAGGGGGGACCTCACTAGATGACCTCAAGGATCAAATGGGTCTAAGGGGGATAAGGCAGCTAACCTCTCCGGTAACCAAAGTGTTTAGGGCTTATCAACTAGCAACAAAACATTAAACTTGGTCTGGTAGCAAATAGGCAGCCAGTGTAGTTCCTTCAGCACAGGTGTAATATTCTGCCAGTAGGTTGCCCCCCTCAAGAGTCTAGTAAAAGCATTCTGCATAACCTGCAGCTTCTGGGCCAGCCCTAAGGGAAGCCCTACATAAAGTGCATTGCAATAATCCAATCGTGCTTTATTTTAAATGTTTGTATACTGCCTGCCTAGCAATTTTAGCACAGATATAGATATATGTTTTTTTCTTTATACTGTGGATGTGTTTCAATACCACTCAGCCTCTGGCTTTGTAGTCTCACCATCCATTTTGCATGTCTTGCATTTGTCGCCCCCAATTTTAAAATCTTGGCCTTTTTCTATACCAGCCTTCCTGCTACATTGTACTACTGGAATGTTAGATACACTGGTCAGAATCCAGAGCCCACACAGATAGAATCTCATATGCAATGGGAAATGCATCAGTCACTAGAGATGGTAGCCTGAAATCCACCTCTGTTTACCTCAGGTATTCCTGGGCTGTTCAGAGACACTCTACCTAAGACCACTCATGAGCAATACATTTTTGAACAAGGAACATAGGAAGCCGCATTATACAATCCACCCCAGTATTGTATATTCTGACTGGCAGCAGCTCTCCATGGTCTCAGGAAAGGGTCATTCTTGTCACCTACTACCTGATCCTTGTATAACTGGAGATGCTAGGAATAGGATATGGGACCTTCTGCAGGCAAAGAGTGCACTCTACCAGTGGTTTCCCCCCACTTCCCCCTGTAATTCAGCAGCATAACATATAGAGCATATATAGCAGTGTTCTTCCCTGCAAGGCCCAAGGGCCACTGGCCTCTCTGTCCCTCTCTCTGACTGCTGCTCACAGTCAGCAGAAGTTCTCTGGCTTTGCCTTGTTGTTTGCTTTAATGGCGGGTCTTTGGGGCTCATCAGATGTAAGGTGGTGAAGGGACAGCCTGCTCCTGAAATCAGCCAACTAGCTGTGCTAGAGAAGGAGCCCAGGAGGCAAAGAGGAACATGACAGGCTAGCTGTAGCAGTACACTGTGTAGGCACTGGAGGTGGAGGAGAAATAGAATATGTGGGTGAGAGAGTGAGTAACGTGGACAAGCACTGGGAGATTTTGCAGCACCGAGCAGAGGACAGCATGCTCTCAGTGACAAGAAAGAGATCCATCCCAATCCAAGTGACCCTGTCAGAATTTGCCTTCCTCATGACTAAGTAATGGGGCCTTACCTGGATGATGTGGAGGAGTAGAACAGACCCCCAAGTCTCATGCACAGTGTCATTGCCTGAATGGGGGAGAGGATATCCACCCCCTGACACATACACACAATGTCCTGGGAAAGGTTCCAAATGGCCTCAGTGGTGGTGCCTGGAGCCAAAGTGGATCCTGCTGGAAAAATAGTGAAGACTGCTAATATATAGCATAACTGTAGCATAACTTTTAAAAACTAAAGAAATCATGATGCAACTGACAACTTTATGAAAACAAATCGTATGTTGAACCAAGGAGGTAGGAATAAACAATGAGTAATAATATTTATGCTTATACTACATTATGATGTATGGTTCCTTTAAATGTTATCCTGCTGTGTGGTTTACTTCCTGTTTGATGTTCAGTTCAGTAAGGAAGCTTAAACTGTTTGCCTGTTTGCTATGTGCTTTGTAAGTTAGATAGAGCCCCGTGTGGTGCAGAATGGTAAGGCGGCTGTAATGCAACCAAACCTCTTCCCCACGACCTGAGTCCAATCCCAGCAGTCAACTCAGCCCTCCATTCTTCCGAGGTCGGTAAAATGAGTACCCAGCTTGCTGGGGGAAAGGTAGTTAGGACTGGGGAAGGCAACGGCAAACCACCCCACTATACAGTCTGCCAGGAAAACGCCAAGGAAAAACGGCATCCCTCTGGGGGTCAGTAATGACTCGGTGCTTGCACAAGAGGAACATTTCCTTTCCTTTCCTTTCCTTTCCTTTCCTTTCCTTTCCTTTCCTTTCCTTTCCTTTCCTTTCCTTTCCTTTCCTTTCCTTGTTCATTAGAGCTGGCAGTGATGATCCTTTCACCCATTGCTGTTCATTGTATTTGGCAACATCTATACCCACAAGTATCAAGGAAGCAAGGCATGGAATGTTTTACAGTGATCAAATATCTCCTGCATGTGGCAGAACAGGAAAACTGGAAATGGGAAATTGGAAGTGGGTCCTGGCTGCAAAGGTGAAACAAAATCCTCTTGAAAATAGCTACAGCCAGTTTGCCTTGTGCAAATTTAGGGCAACCCCCCACTCCACCCCCACCTTGGCCAGACCGTTCTTGCCATAAATAACTAGATTGATGAGCAAACTCAGCAGAGGAAAAAAACTCAAAGCGAACAGGAAGACATCTTGACCCTCCAGCTGAGAATCAAATTGGAAGTAGCCCCTAAAGTAGGGTGAAAATTAAAGGAACAGTAATAAGATGTTTACATCTTTTTTATTTGTATTTTGTTTATTTCAACTTGATAGGAAAAACCTTAAAACACATTGTGTTTGGTTAGGACTCTAGGGGCAGTATCCAGTAGGGGCATTGCACATGTGGCCAGCCCCACCGGTCACAATTCACGCGTTGCCCCTACTGCTTGCATCCGTGGAGTAGTGCTTCCAGGGACAAGCCCCCAAATGAGCAGAAACATTTGTTTCTGCAAGAGGCATGACCTGCCCCTTCCAGAAATGAGTGTTTCCACTCATTTCACGACTTTCCCCTGGAAGCACATCATGGCCACAGGTGATAGCGGCTATGTGCAGACCATGACCAGCAGGGCTCACTGCATGTGCAAGGCCACTTTTGGATACTACCCTGGGAACATAATGCTTTCAACTTTATACTCATACAAAGAAGCTAACGGTGTAATCCTGTGTCTACTCAGAAGTAAATCTATTGAGTTCAAAGGGGCTTACTCCCAGGTAAGTGGGTAAAGCAGTGGTGCCCAACCTTTTTGGACCCATGAGCACATCTGAGAATTTGAGAAGCTGCTTTGGGCACCACCACAAAATGGCTCCCACAGAAGATGTGGCTAGTCACATAATAGTTGCTGTGGGGGCTTGGCTGGTGGAGAGTGAGCTAAAGATGTAGAGTGGGGAAGAGAAATAGTGAGGCTAGAGGCTGAGAGGGAGGGAGAAATACCAAGGCAAAGGGATAGAGGGGAGAGAAAGACCAAGGCCAGAGGCAGGGTGGGGGAGAAACATCAAGGTAAAAAGGAGGGGAGAGAAAGAGAGAGGCTAGAGGCTAGGAGGGAGGGGACAGAAAGCAAGGCAAAGGGGGAGAGAAAGAGCAAGGTTAGAGGCTGGGAGGGGGAACACTCAGCAAAACAGGTGGAGGGAGAGAAAGAGCAAGGCTAGAATGGGGCTAGAATGGGGAAAGAAAGAACATTCCCCAAGATTTCCAAGACTTGTATTTTTTAAAAAAAATGAAGGGGGTAGAGAGTGGAAAGCTTTGTGGGCATCATTGGCTGGCCTCGTGGATGCCATCGTGCTGGTGGGCACCATGCTGGAGACGCCTGGGGTAAAGAATTGCAGCCTGAATTAATGACTGAAGGATTGTGAGTAAGCAAGGTCATTGACTTGTTCACGTGCTGAATAGATTTTATTTCCACTAAAGTGGTTGAATAGGTATTAGTTTGGAAGTGAAATGAGACCACCCAAAAATATGGCAGCAATCTCTAACTCTGGAAACTCCTAGGTGAAGTATAGGAGTGCTATGTAGGTTTGTGGCCTACTCCAGCAGCTTAGCCAGGCAAATTATTTTCTAGAGAAGACAGTGATTCAGTTGGGGGGGGGGATGTTTTACTTGCCAGTTCTAGACCACGCAAACCAGGCTTCTCTCTCTCTCTCTCTCTCTCTCTCTCACACACACACACCCCTACCTTTCAGCTTTCAGAACTTTCCCTAGCATTCAGAACCCACCTCTCCACACAAACCTGTTGGGATTGGCTTTAAAGATGCATAAGGCCATACAATGACTTTGTTAGAAAGTGTGTTAAAATATATTTTAATTTTTTAACATTATTATTCTGTAACTTTCAAGCTTTCAAGAGGCAGTTAGCTGAATAGATGGGAAAACACTTTGCTTTTTTCTATTTTTTCCATATCAGAGATATTTTTAGTGTTGCTGAAGAAACCCCTATACTAGCTGTTTAATCTTGAATTGCTATCCTTCATTCATTCACCTTTTACTGGGAGGTCAAATGATGTCATTATAACCCCCTGGTGCATATTTTTTCAGAAAAGTATTTTTTCAGTAGTTCTGAAAGATGTGGCTAATATTCCCCCTCTCCCGTTTGTGGGACCATTCATCCCTGGTGAAAGTTGGGGGTTATCTGACTGCATTGGAGAGGCTGGTGAAGTTTTGATCATTCTTGTGGGGAGGGGTTGGTTTATTGTACATTAAGAGAGGTCATGTCCAACCCAACCCCATATTTAGATTTGTTTTTAAAAAGCTATGTGGCCACTTTGTAAAAGCAAAGCTTTCAGTTTTGTTTCCCGTGCCATAAGGCTCATGGGGATGTACAGGGGAACAATTCCTCCACTCTGCAATAAAAGATAGCGGTAAAGACAGATGTTCCTGTGTTTGCCATTCATTGTGACCTGGGAAGTTCACTCTCCAGACAATGAGGTGAGTTACATTATAATTTCCTTATCTCTGAGTCCTCAGACCTCTACACTCAAAGTTCTTGTTGAGCCAAAATACAGTGTATGGATAGACATCATGACATTGCTTATTCCAGAGGTTTATACATAAATAAACTTCATTTCTCAATGAATCCAATATATAATGCTCCCTTAGCTCTTCTGTAGTACATGAGCTTGGTTAAAACAGCTACTGCCCAAACATGAGCATACCAAACCTACCTGGATATGCCAGGGATCTAATCTGGGACCTTCTGGATGTAAAGCATGTACCCTTGAAGACGGTTCGGAAGCTGCAGCTGGTACAGAATGCAGCGGCTCGCCTGATTAAAGGCAGCCGCCGGCGAGATCACATCACTCCAGTGCTGAAGGAGTTGCACTGGTTACCAGTTGTTTTCCAGGCCAAATTCAAGGTGTTGGTTTTGACCTTTAAAACCCTATATGGTTCCGGCCCAGCCTATCTTAAGGAGCGCCTCCAGCAACACCAGACAGGCCGCTCAACAAGATCAGCCTCGGATAGCCTTCTCTCTGTCCCATCAGCCAGGACAGCTAGACTGGTGGGGATGAGGGAGAGGGCCTTTTCTGTGGTGGCCCCCACTCTGTGGAACTTCCTCCCTAGGGAACTCCATCATGCCCCCTCTTTAATGAGCTTCCGCCGTGCATTAAAAACGTGGTTGTTCAGGCAGGCATTTGGGGTAGGTTAGGGTATTTTAGAAAATGTTTTTCCTGTAGAATTTTATTGTTTTAAACTGTTTTATTATACGTTGTACATCGCCCAGAGTGGCTGGGTGACCAGCCAGATGGGCGATTAATAAATAAATAAATAAATAAACTCTACCACTGAGCTACAGCTCCTCCCTAGCCAGGTATCAGTGAAATTGAATCTTATAAAAGCTGTTCTTAAGGATACAGAGATCACTTTTTTACCACATTTTATATAACCCAGACCAATCCCCCTTCGTTTTGTTCTCCCCTTTATTCTTTTCCCAGCAGTGCTCAAAATTAAAATTAATAATTTCTATTTTCAGAAGCAAGTGGTATATTATATCTAGCCATGTACTGATTAAACCTTTCAGATTTGCACTAGAGATTAAACATTCTATCTCAGGTAGGATCCACATCCGGGTCTTTGCCAATGCCAAAGCACTGCCCTTCCAAAATCAGCTGAAAGATGTTTAATATAACACTGGGACCTGGGTTGCACCTCATGGCAGCAAATTGTGGGTTAATTAACCTATGATTTGCCAAGTTGCGTGCAATACACAAGCCAATTCCACTTTGCATAATCAACCTCCAGAGTTTACCTGGAGGGAAGCCGCATTTTTGCAGAGTACTCCATTGTAATTAATTTCTTTAATTCGGCTGCAGTTCAGCTGCTGTGTGCCCACCCGTCTGCTTTAAATTTGGTACGATTGGGGTGTTCCTAGGGGTGTGTCTTTCACCTGGCCCTGCCCTTGGTAACCTGGATAACTAGAATAACTAGCTTGCCTTTCTAACACATCAAAGCTCTAGAGCACTCTTTTGAGCCTTTAGAATCGCGCTGTACTTTCTTTTTACCAGTGGGAGTAAGGAGCCTCCATGACAGCATATTTCTCAGATGTTTGCTTTACTTAGCTTCTGTGATATTGTGTGAAGTTGCTTCTTTGATGTTGTGTGAAGTCATGTCACTGATGTTGTGTGAAGTCACTTCTCTGATGTCTTGTAACTTCGTTTCTCTGTGATGCTTGCAGCAAGGGCTTAAGGGCATAAGCCTTTATGTAGATCAGGTAGCAAACTAGCATGGTCTTGGGATCACAGGACCAGAGAAGCCTGTCATTGCGAGCAGGGAGAAGTGGCCAGAGAAGGGGGCTTGGAAGCTATAATGCCATGCCAGTTTGCTGGAATGGGGTGAAACTGGGGTGGTGGGATGGTCTCATGCAGAGCCTTCAGATGCTGCACTGGATAATTGGGGATTTTGGCTTCTTCATGGAAAAATGAGCATATTTCCCCCTATTCTCTCTTTTCTTTGTCATTAGCGATCTACCGCAGGATCACAGGAGCAAAGAAGCCTGTCATTGTCAGCAGGGAGAAGTGACCAGAGAAGGAATGGAGCTTATTTGCACCATTGGGGGACTCTCAGGGGGAGCGAGCCTGCCTTTTTAGCACAGCAAGCCTGCCTTTTTAGCACTGTTCTAGCATTCAGAATTATGGATTAGTCACTCTCCATTCATAATAATGTTGTAGCAGGGGGAGCCTGGACAAAGGCAGGAAACAAGCCTCTCTCATTGGTTAAGCAGCCCCTGCTGGGTTGATGACATTCAGTTCTACTCCCCACACCCAACCCAGAAGTATGTTGCTGTCAAGCACTGTGTGACCCATGAAAAGTGGTTTTCTAAGGTACAGTACACTCTGCTTTTCTTGCTTCGTGTGTCCCTGATAGGGGTGGACGAAAGTCCCTTACCTGTCGTCGAAGGACGTTCGCGGTGGGGGGGAGGCGCTTCGCTGCTCCCCCCGCGAAATTCAGGCCGGGGGGGAGGCTTCCCGCCTCGCCCCGGCCGAAATTCAGGCCGGGGAGGAGGCTTCCCGCCTCGCCCGGCCGCGAACGCGGAAGTGTTTTTTTTTAAACGCCCCCTGATAGGCTACGTGATGATTCACGTAGCCTATCACGGCTAGATCTGCAAAGTCAGCCGTGATAGGCTACGTCAATTGTCACGTAGCCTATCACGGGTGACTTTAAAAAAAAAAGCGCGTACGCTAACGGCGGCCCCCATAGGGAGCCACCATTCGCGTTCCTTATTTAGTCGCTGTAGTCTACGTAAATGTTTACGTAGACTACAGCGACCAAATAAGGAACGGGAATGGCAGCTCCCTATGGGGGCTGCCATTATCCGTACGCGCTTTTTTGTTTTGTTTTTTAAAGTCACCCGTGATAGGCTACGTGACGATTGACGTAGCCTATCACAGCTGACTTTGCAAATCTAGCCATGATAGGCTACGTCAATCGTCACGTAGCCTATCAGGGGGCGTTTTTTTTTTCTTTGATTGCAATGGCGGTGGCGGCAGCCGGTCGAAAGACCGGCTGCCGCTCCCGCCCTGCTCGAACACCCGCCGAACCGCCGGCCGGACCCGCCACCGGGAGGGACATTCAGTGAAGGTAAGTCCCGTCCTGGGGGGGGGGGGTGCGGGGGGCGGGGGGGGGTTCGGAGGATTTCTCCCCGAAACTTGTTCGGGGGGCCGAACATGTTGGCGCTCGGCCCCCCGAAGTTTCGGGGAGAAATTCTCCGCCATCCCTAGTCCCTGATGGACCAAAGCCGATTCCATGAAAATCTGGATAATACTCCAATACACTTCTTATTTCGTTGTCGTGAAGATCCCTCCTCCCCTGGGACATTTTGGGTTGTTTGTTGGTTAAACAACCCAAAGTTAACCTATGATTTGTTGGTTAAACAACCCAAAGTTAACCTATGATTAAGCAAAGCAGAAGTGGTTAATTAACCCATACTTTGCCACTGTGATGTGCAAACAGGCCCAGTTAACATACTGTAATAATGGCCACTAGTGTCCCAGCCAATATTTTTCAAAAAATAACCTTTGGGGTGGGGGAGTGATGCTTCCAAAAATGTGGATGAGGAAAAACAGAGGGGTGTGGGGGAGGAATTGCCTAACCTAGCCTTCCCCAACCTGGTGCCCTCCAGATATTTGGGACTACAACTCCTAGCATTCCTGCCCCTTGGCCATGCTCCCTGTGGGTGATGGGAGTTGAAGTCCAACACATCTGGAAGGCACCAGGTTGGGGAAACCTGGCTTAACCCTTTCCCTTCCAGCTGTTCTCTGCTCAAAATCCATTTGCCCAGCCCAGCAAAAAAGATATGGGTAAATGTATATATTTAGCCTTGTGTGGCCATAGTTGTAGGGGTGGTGATCAGAAAAATGTCTGAGATGGAGAGTGAAACAGCCTCTTTCTCTTCCCGCCCCTTCCTCTACTGAAACACGTTGCCCTGAAGGCTGCTTTTGATTCAAAATGAAAATAAGGAACTAGAGATACCATATTTCACAATTGCCTGTGTGCAATTAGCCCTAATATGCAAACTGGTTCCAATGATGAATGCAGTTTTAATTAATGCATGCAGTTTGGGACTGTAAATCTCCACAGCATTCTTTCCCAATGGTTTGCCTTCCAATGGCATGTGGCAACGTGTCTCAAATCAGGGCTGTAGATGGAAAGAGAAAAGGTGTTTGGTGTGGGTATGAAACCTTTTTGGAATTTAGATCCTGTTTGTCCTGAACAGTCTAACACATTCAGCTGAGTTCATGTGTCCTTTCTTTGTCCTATTTTAATGACTATGCTTTTGAAGGCAAGTATCTTCACAGAAGATGTGTAGGAGTCAGACTGCTCTTTATATCTACTATATTTTCACAATTAATATTTGATAAACTAGTGTCTGCCTGTCACAGAGGCAATTGGTTTAGAAGCAAATTTGAATGATCACACTATTCTTTTCCACAATCTATATTTCCAGGCAAAATCCAAACTGTACATCTAAATAGTAGGTTATAATGAAAAGCTATCTCTAATCACTAGACTGTCACATACACAGCAAAAATCAGGAGTATGTGTATGTCCTGATTTCAAACAAACAAAAGAAAGAGAGCACTTTGTAAATCACTATGGTTGATCACTCATTTGACATCAGCATTAGGGAAAACCTCACATGATACTCCTCTAGCAAATACAAATTAATCATCATGTCAAAACTGTTTTTGGCAACTTTCCTAGTTTATTAAATAGGACTAGCTCTCTTAATTGCATTATTGTCAAAACACCTGGGTGTGAGCAGCAAGGTATTCTCTTAAGGTGTGTTTGCACCTTAATCATTCAGTTGATTTTAGGGAGGCAGAGAAGCAAGGAGTTCCTCAGTGTCACTCCTCCTGAAACGTTCTGCGGATACTTTGTATGTGATTCACACCTGCAAAGAACAGAAGCATTATTTGTGAGTGAGTGCCCCATGCTGGGGTGCCTAGTGGATCATCTTATCGGGAAGGTTCCAGTCTGTTGCTGAAAATGGAGCTTTCAGCAACCAGAATATCATTCACAGACCTTAACAGTTTAAAAATCTCATTCTTCACAATGTCTGGTCAGGCATTGCACATAACATCACAAGGAAGCTAGTTCCGAGGAACTCACTTTCTTGCAACCAAACCCAGAAGTGGACATTAATCAATGACTCTACCCAGGATGTAGTGCAAACTACACTGTTTTTTCTGGAAAATGTCCTTTGGGGGGAGAGGGGGGCGGGACATTTCCAAAACTGTCCTCATCCAACTTTTCCTCCCAGTTTTGTAGTTCTGAATTACCTAGTCTTGTTTTCAAGGTAAAACCCATGCATTAGGAATTTTCCATTGTTCTACTCTTTTTAGTTCCAAATTTTACAAACAGCAGTGTACATGTGTCGTTTGCCACAGCTTTCATTGACCACATTCACACAACATGCTAAGCGACGCAGTGTGGGTTGTTCACGGAACAACCGACGGTGTGCCCGACAGACAATTGGGCTCACCATGGGTTGTTCCCCCACTCCTACCCTTTCAGTCCTCCAGCCAGTATCCCAGTGTTTTTCACAGCAGAACCCACCTTGTCTCCCCCTCCCTGTTCTGATCACTAGTCCTTTTTGTTCCCTGAGTTTTTATTTTTTGGTGCCTCAAAAAATGCTCAAACGGAGTCGTATTTTTTTTTTAAACTACCCCTGAAAATTGTGCAACGGTGATGATTATTATTATTATTATTAGTCAGTCTTTCACAAGTGCGCAAGTGCTTATCACACATATTGGACTTATGACTATCCAATATGTGTAGTTCTGCCTTGTCAATGTACTTGTAAGTTTCAGAGGTCAAGGGGAGTGAAGCGCAGTAGGTAATATACAAGGAAATTGACAAGACAAGACTACATAGGCGAATTTGCGGTCTACTTCTCAGTAGAAGTATGTGGTGGTGGGGGCTGTGGGGAGAGGGATGACAGTGATCAATGGATCATTTCAGGTTTATCACGTGGAACTAAGGAGGCTTTCAACCTGTTGTATTTTGGGGTGGAAAGCAGATGTCTTTCCTAGATGTGGTCTCCAGAGCTACAGAACATCCTACTGTAATTGGGAGGAACAAAACAACATGTCATTATCTGTATATATACTACCTCCTCTTGCTTTCACTCTCATTACATGTATTGGTGGGGTGGTTTTTTGTTTGTTTTTTAATTCTACAGGGTTCCCCCATGCCTTCCCCTCCCACAGAAGATGTTATCCACGCACTTAGAGTGGTGTGAAATATTTTGTTCTTAGAAAGGCATATTGTTCCACAGCATGTACATATACATGTAAAATGTATATGTAAAATAATTACTCTAAAGGAGGTGATCAAGAGGATGATATAAGGAGAAGGTAGAGTGAACAGGCATCCTCTGGCTTGCTTTTTGTGAACAAAGAGCAGTACAGTGGACAGGAAGAAGAAAACAGGGACTTACTACAGCAATGGTGTACAGAAATTGTATCAGAAAAATGTAGATCCAGAGTTTTTCTGCAACACCCCCTGCCCCTGCCCCCGCCCATATTCTGTGCAAGACCAGCACAGGAATATCTGTACAAGTCAAACTGGAGCATTGTTCCTTAGCATTTACTATTTGTTTGTTTATGATATTTTGGCTGCAATCCCGTACCCTTTTACCTGGGAGTAAGCTCCACTGAACTCAAAGGGGCTTACTTTTGAGTAGACACATAAGGGATTGCACTGTTAATATCCCATTCTGCAGTACAAGTTCTCAAACTGGTTTCCAACATAAAATTAGAAGCAACAAGAAAATTAAAAACTGGTAATAGAAGAAATATCTAAGAACTAGTAACAAATAATAGCACAACAGGAACATTACGAAGCAATAATAAACAAACAAACAAACAAACAAAACAAATAAATAAAAGCCAAATAAAAGCCAACTTAAATGCACAAGAATTTTATTTAACCTACCGCTGAAAAGAACAGAATAAGCAGCAGGTGCACCTCTCTCAGGAGAGAGTTGCAAAGACAAGGCACCACTACAGAGAAACTCCTATCTCCAGTCACCACCTCCTCACATCTGATGGTGGTGGTACCTGGAGAAGGGCCTCTGTGGTAGATCTGAATGCACAGGTAGATCTGAATGCACAGGTATGAATCTATGAAGACCATTTAGGTCTTCATAGATTCATACTGCCACTCTGAATTATAGCCAGAAACAGGCCAGGTGCAAATATACCTGTTTTAAAATTTGTCTGTAACTAGATTGGAGTTCTTTTTTATTTATTTAAATGGAGCTGACTGCTCATAGGGATAAAATCAGGTGAGATGATTATAAGCATGTATACAGATACATCTTGCTCTCCAAGTCCCAACTAAGGTTGCTAATGTTGAAAGTGTAAACACTGTGTTAGCCTTTAGTCAGTGTAAGGCTAACCAGTCCATGTAATCAGGAACAGAAATCCAGACCTCAAAAGGAAAAAAAAGATACAGCTTGATTTTATTGGCTAGAGTTATAATGCATTTGCTCACAAGGCTCCAGCCACATCAGGGTATAATTACCGAACAATGATGGTTCACTGCTGCAACCTTAGTTGACACATTCAGCAAATTGGGGGGGGGGGAGGGAGGAGAGGCCAGTCTTCTAATCTTTGGGTAGAAGCAAGTCTTGGATCTACTCCAGTCAGTCCAAAAGCTTCAGTACTGGAACAGCACATCATCCTAGAATCGATCAACAAGGGAGTCCTTCTTGAAAGCCTAAATGTTGCCTTAATACAAATGGAGTTAATTGGATTACTCAAATGTGTTATATGTAGAGCTGCCTTGAAAATGGTTTGGAAACTTTAGTTAGTCTAAAATGACGCAGCATGATTGTTAACAGGGGTTAGTCAATATGATCATATTATGCCAGTGCTCTGTGATCTGTATTGGCTTCCAGTGCATTTACAGGCCCAACTCAAAATCCTGGTATTTATTTATTATTAAATTTATTAATCGCCCATCTGGCTGGTCACCCAGCCACTCTGGGCGATGTACAACATACAATAAAAACAGTTTAAAACAATAAAATTCTACAATAAAAACATTTTCTAAAATACCCTAACCCACCCCAAATACCTGCCTGAACAACGTTTTTAATGCACGACGGAAGCTCATTAAAGAGGGGGCATGACGGAGTTCCCTAGGGAGGGAGTTCCACAGAGTGGGGGCCACCACAGAAAAGGCCCTCTCCCTCGTCCCCACCAGTCTAGCTGTCCTGGCTGATGGGACAGAGAGAAGGCCATCCGAGGCTGATCTTGTTAAGCGGCCTGTCTGGTGCTGCTGGAGGCGCTCCTTAAGATATTAACTTTTAAAGCCCTCAACAGCTTGGGCCCAGGTTAACTGAAGGGTTGTCTCCTTCCATATATACCTGCCTGGACTCTGAGATCATTTTCAGAGGCCCTCCTTTAGGACTCCCTGCAAAATGTCAGGCAGGTGGCTATGAAGGACAGGGGCATTTTGACAGTGGCACCCCAGTTGTGGAATGCTCTCCCCGAAGAGGCTCTTTTGGGTGCTAGGTGAAGACCTTTTTATTTTCTCAGGCTTTTTAGTTCTTCAGGCCTGTTCTAAATGTGTTGCTGGGTTTTTTAGATCTTTATTTTTATTTAGTTGCCACTTTTGTATTCCCACCTTTCCTCCAAGGAGCCCAAGGCGCTGTACATGATCCTCCTCCAGTGTATTCTCTCAATAACCCTGAGAGCCAGTGGCTGGCCCAAAGTCACCTGGTGAACTTCATGGCTGGGTGGGGACTTGAACCTGTGTCTCCCCAATTCCTGTTCAATACTACACCACACTGGTTTCATTCTGTTTTAAACTTTTAAGGGTTTTATATTGTTTTGTCATGTCGTATTCTAGGGTTCAAAATTTTTGAGAGATTTGGCTATTGAGCAGTATAGACATATAATTTCTGGGTGGGGGAACTGGGAGGGGTCACTCTCTCCCAGCTGTGCCCTCCTGGGTACTCGGTGCAGCACCAACATTGACTTGAGGGTCGGGGAAGGGGGGTTGCTGTGGTCTATAGGAATTCAATCTCCCTCTCCAGGCTTCCTGCTCATTCGAGTGCAGATCTTGAGTGTTTGTACCTTGTGTTGGGTACCCGGGACAGATTAGGGATTCTGTTGGTGTACTGCCCACCCCGCTGCCCATCAGACTCCCTGCCTGAGCTGACGGAGGTGGTCTCGGACTTGGTGTTGAGGACCCCTAGGATGATGGTCCTGGGAGATCTCAACTTCCATGCCGAGGCCGCTGTATCCGGGGCGGCTCAGGACTTCATGGCCGCCATGACAATCATGGGGCTGTCCCAACATGTCATCGGCCCAACGCATATAAAAGGACACACGCTTGATCTGGTTTTCTCGACTGGGCAGGAGGATGGTGATCTGAAAGTGGAGGAATTAACATCTGTCCCTTTATCATGGTCAGATCACTTCCTGCTGAGGTTTAGACTTCTGGCGGCCTTTCCCCTCTGCAAGGGTGGGGGACCTATTAAAATGCTCTGCCCCCAGAGATTAATGGATTCCGATGGATTCCAGAGGGCTCTGGGGGATTTTCCTGCTGGTATGGCTGCTGCTCCTGTCGAAGCCCAGGTCGCTCTGTGGAATGTAGAGATGACTCGGGTGGTTGACACGATCGCGCCCAAGCGCCCTCTCCCTCTGAGCAGAGCCCAGCCAGCTCTTTGGTATACACCTGAGCTGAGGGCAATGAAGCAAGAGGGGAGACGGCTAGAACGCAGGTGGAGGAAAACTCATGCTGAGTCTGACCGAACACAGGTAAGAGCCCACTATCAAGCCTACTCTGTGGCGGTGAGGGTGGCAAAGAGACAGTTCTTTTCCACCAGCATTGCATCTTCTCAGTGTCGTCCAGCGGAGATTTTCCGATTCTGGATGACATTCTGTCAATTACCTTCTGACCGATTACATTCTGGGCCAGGGAGAGAGACGGTGGAACCCTCGGTAGCAAGCTGTGATAAGTTTGCAAGGCACTTTGAAGATAAAGTCACTCAGATTCGTCATGAATTGGACACCACGATTAATGCAGTTCCATTGGTAGAGGCGTTCAGAGCACTGTCTGGTCCAGTTTTATTGGATGAGTTTCAGTTACTGAGGCCAAGGTGCATGGCCAAGTCCGATTGACCACTTGTGTGCTTTACCCTTGCCCTTTATGGCTTATTAAATCAAACAAGGAGGGGATGTCCGGCTGGGTCCAGGAGGTTGTAAATTCCTCCTTGAGAGAGGGAGTGGTGCCTGCTGCTTTAAAAGAGGCGGTAATTAGACCACTCCTGAAAAAGCCTAACCTGGACCCAGAGGATGTTAACAATTATAGGCCAGTGGCCAACATCCCCTTCCTGGGCAAAGTGCTTGAGCGGGTGGTTGTACAACAGCTCCAGGCACTGTTGAATGAAACAGATTATCTAGATCCATTTCAATCGGGCTTCAGGCCTGGTTTTGGAATGGAAACTGCCTTGGTCGCCCTGTGGGATGACCTCTGCCAGGATAGGGACAGGGGGAGTGTGACCCTGTTGATTCTTCTGGACCTCTCAGCGGCTTTCAATACCATCGACCATGGTATCCTTCTGGATAGGTTGTCTGGGGTGGGAGTTGGAGGCACTGCACTACAGTGGTTCCGCTCCTACTTGGATGGCCGATTCCAGAAGGTGGTGCTGGGGGATTACTGCTCTGTGCCATGGCAATTGTGCCATGGGGTTCCACAGGGCTCTATTTTATCCCCTATGCTGTTTAACATCTACATGAAACCGCTGGGGGAGATTATCCGGAGGTGTGGGCTGAGGTGCCATTAATATGCCAATGACACCCAGCTCTACCTCTCTTTCTCATCAAAACCAGGTGAGGCGGTGGCTGTTCTGAACCAGTGCCTGGACACAGTAATGGACTGGATGAGGGCCAATAAACTGAAACTCAATCCAGACAAGACGGAGGTACTGTTAGTGGGTGGTTTGTCTGCCCGGCTAGGTGATATTCAACCTATTCTGGAGGGGGTTGCACTCCCCCTAAAGGATCACATTCGTAGTTTGGGGGTGCTCTTGGATCCAGAACTGTCACTTGAGGCACAGGTGAACTCAGTGGCACGGAACACTTTTTATCAGCTTAGGCTGGTATACCAACTATGCCCTTATCTGGACAGAGATAGCCTAGCTAGAGTTATCCATGCTCTGATAACTTCTCGTCTGGGTTACTGCAATGCGTTATACATGGGGCTGCCTTCGAAAACGGTCCAGAAACTTCAGCTGGTCCAAAATCGGGCAGCAAGATTGTTAACAGGGACTGGCCTGCGAGCTTGTATTACACCAGTACTTTTCCAGCTGCATTGGCTGCCAGTCCATTTCCGGGCCCGATTCAAAGTGCTGGTATTAACATTTAAAGCCCCTAACAGCTTGGGGCCAGGTTACTGAAGGATCGTCTCCTCCCATATGTGCCTGCCAGACCTTAAGATCATCGTCAGCGGCCCTTCTCCGTGAGCCCCTGCCAAAGGAAGTGAGGCGGGTGGCTACTAGGAGGAGTGCTTTTTCTGCTGTGGCACCCTGGCTCTGGAATGAGCTCCCTAGTGAGGTTCGCCTGGCACCTACATTGTATTCATTTCGGCGCCAGGTGAAGACCTTTTTATTTTCCCAGGCATTTTAGCTTTCTAGACTTTTAGCTTTGCTGTTTTAAATCTGTATTTTAAACTCCTGCACTGCTGCTAGGTTTTATTGTGGTTGATCACTGCCTTGTTGTGGCGAAGGGGCTTGCGTAACTCAGTGAAGCCATAAGCTATGCCGTGCAGGGCCACCCAAGACGGACAGGTCATGGCAGAGAGTTCTGACAAAATGTGGTCCACTGGAGAAGGAAATGGCAACCCACTCCAGTATTCTTGCCAAGAAAACCCCATGGAACGTATCACAAGGCGAAAAGATATGACGCCGGAAGATGAGCCCCTCAGGTCGGAAGGTGTCCAATATGCTACTGGGGAAGAGCAGAGGGTATTTCCAAGTAGCGCCAGAAAGAGTGAAGCGGCTGGGCCAAAGCCGAAAGGACACTCAGCTGTGGATGTGTCTGGTGGTGAAAAGAAAATCCGATGCTGTAAAGAACAATATTGTTTAGGAACCTGGAATGTCAGATCAATGAATCAAGGTAAGCTGGAGGTGGTCAAACATGAGATGGCAAGATTGAACATCGACATCTTGGGAATCAGCGAACTAAAATGGACAGGCATGGGCGAATTTAATTCAGGTGACCATCATATCTACTATTGTGGGCAAGAATCCCTTAGAAGAAATGGAGTAGCACTCATAGTCAACAAAAGGGTGGGAAAAGCAGTACTGGGGTACAATCTTAAAAATGATAGAATGATCTCAGTACAAATCCAAGGCAAACCATTCAACATCACAGTAATTCAAGTCTATGCCCCAACCACTGAGGCCGAAGAAGCTGAGGTTGATCGGTTCTATGAAGACCTACAACACCTTCTAGAACTAACACCAAAAAAAGATGTCCTCTTCATCATAGGGGATTGGAATGCTAAAGTAGGAAGTCAAGAAATCACCGGGATAACAAGCAGGCATGGCCTTGGTGTACAAAATGAAGCAGGACAAAAGCTAATAGAGTTTTGCCAAGAGAACATGCTGATCATAGCAAACACTCTTTTCCAACAGCACAAGAGGCGACTCTACACATGGACGTCACCAGATGGTCAATATCGAAATCAGATTGATTATGTCCTTTGCAGCCAAAGATGGAGAAGCTCCATACAGTCAGTAAAAACAAGACCTGGAGCTGACTGTGGCTCAGATCATGAGCTGCTTCTTGCAAAATTTCGGCTTAAATTGAAGAACGTCGGGAAAACCACTAAACCGTTCAGGTATGACCTAAATCATATCCCTTATGAATATACAGTGGAGGTGAGGAATAGATTTCAGGGATTAGACCTGATAGACAGAGTGCCTGAGGAACTATGGACGGAGGTCCGTAACATTGTTCAGGAGGCAGCAACGAAATCCATCCCAAAGAAAAAGAAATGCAAGAAAGCCAAGTGGCTGTCTGATGAGGCTTTACAAGTAGCTCACAAAAGAAGGGAAGCGAAAAGCAAGGGAGAAAGGGGAAGATATACCCAACTGAATGCAGAGTTCCAGAGAATAGCAAGGAGGGACAAGAAGGCCTTCTTAAATGAACAATGCAAAGAAATCGAGGAAAACAACAGAATGGGAAAGACTAGAGATCTCTTCAAGAAAATTGGAGATCTCAAGGGAACGTTTTGTGCAAAGACGGGCATGATAAAGGACAAAGAAGGCAGGGACCTAACAGAAGCAGATGAGATTAAGAAGAGGTGGCAAGAATACACAGAAGAACTATACAGTAAAGATCTGAATGTCCCTGATAGCCATGATAGTGCGGTCACTGAACTTGAGCCGGACATCCTAGAGAGTGAAGTCAAGTGGGCCTTAGGAAGCATTAGTAACAACAAAGCTAGCGGAGATGACAGTATTCCAGCCGAGCTATTTAAAATCCTAAAAGATGATGCTGTTAAAGTGCTGCATTCAATATGCCAACAAATCTGGAACACTCAACAGTGGCCACAAGACTGGAAAAGGTCAGTTTACATTCCAATTCCAAAGAAGGGCAACGCCAAAGAGTGTTCAAACTACCGCACAATTGCGCTCATTTCACATGCCAGCAAGGTGATGCTCAAAATCCTACAAGCTAGGCTTCAGCAGTATGCGAACCGAGAACTACCGGAAGTACAAGCTGGGTTTAGAAGAGGCAGAGGAACTAGAGATCAAATCGCCAACATTCGCTGCATCATGGAGAAAGCAAGAGAATTCCAGAAAAACGTCTATTTCTGCTTCATTGACTACGCTAAAGCCTTTGATTGTGTGGATCACAACAAACTGTGGCAAATTCTGAAAGAGATGGGAGTACCAGACCACCTTACCTGTCTCCTGAGAAACCTGTACGAGGGTCAAGAAGCAACAGTAAGAACCAGACATGGAACAACCGATTGGTTCAAAATTGGGAAAGGAGTACGACAAGGCTGCATATTGTCACCCTGCTTATTTAACTTATATGCAGAGTACATCATGAGAAATGCCGGGTTGGATGAATCAGAGGTCGGAATTAAGATTGCTGGGAGAATTATCAACAACCTCCGATATGCAGACGATACCACCCTAATGGCAGAAAGCGAAGAGGATCTCAAGAGCCTCTTGTTGAGGGTGAAAGAGGAGAGTGCAGAAGCTGGTTTGAAACTCAACATTAAAAAAACGAAGATCATGGCATCTGGCCCCATCACTTCCTGGCATATAGAAGGGGAAGAAATGGAAGCAGTGACAGATTTTACTTTCTTGGGCTCCAAGATCACTGCAGACGGTGACTGTAGCCATGAAATTAAAAGACGCTTGCTCCCTGGGAGGAAAGCTATGGCCAACCTAGACAGCATAGTAAGAAGCAGAGACATCACCTTGCCGACAAAGGTCCGTCTAATCAAAGCTATGGTTTTCCCAGTAGTAATGTATGGCTGTGAGAGCTGGACTATAAGGAAGGCTGAGCGCCGAAGAATTGATGGTTTCGAACTGTGGTGCTGGAGAAGACTCTTACGAGTCCCCTGGACTGCAAGGAGGTCAAATCAGTCCATCCTAAAGGAAATCAACCCTGAGTGCTCATTGGAAGGACAGATAATGAAGCTGAAGCTCCAATATTTTGGCCACCTAATGCGAAGAGAAAACTCCCTGGAAAAGACCCTGATGCTGGGAAAGACTGAAGGCAAAAGGAGAAGGGGACGGCAGAGGATGAGATGGCTAGATAGCATCACGGATGCAATGAATATGAACTTGAGCACGCTCCGGGAGAGAGCGCAGGACAGGAAGGCCTGGCGTGCTATGGTCCATGGGGTCACGAAGAGTCGGACACGACTGAACGACTGAACAACAATTGTTATATTGTGGTTTTAATGTTCTATATATTTTAAATTGTTTTATTGTGTGCTGTTTGGTTTTAATTTTTGTGAACTGCCCAGAGAGCTTCGGCTATTGGGCGGTATAGAAATGAAATGAAATAAATAAATAATATTAGAGGTGTCCTTCTGCTAGCTGTTCCTTTTATAGTGTTTTCAGCACAGACACAAGACTCTCTGCTATCCTGCAGTACTGACATCATCCAAACAATGCAATGGTGTTCAGTAGTGTCAACCTGGTGGCAAGGGAATGCTGGGTGTTGTAGGACGTTCTTTTGTCTAGCATGCACAAGATTGCACCCTGATTTATTTAAACATTTACAAAATGCATTCTCTGCTAAAACAATTGCATTTGCAGTAGAATCCAAAAACAGTCTAAAATCAATACCCCAAATTAATAAAAGCATCAATAACAACAACCATTTGTTACTGTGCATTGTGTGGCTTCAGTAAAAGAGGAAATAGTGTAATCTGTAGTTTGAGAACTAAATACCTGCTATGTATTTTATTCTTTCCATCAGCTGGCCAATTTATGAATCTGCTGTGTGTAATACACTGTAGTATATGTGACTAACCCCAACACTGATGTCACATGGCAAAAAAAATACTGGAATAAAACTATCTATTACCTCACCTGCATTTGCAAAACTCTCCAGTGCTTCATCATTGCTCATGTCTTGCATAACCTTTTCTTCAATATGTTCAATTATTCTTGCTGGGGGTTTTTTCCTGCTATGCTATTAAGAAACACATACACCTTACCAATACAGGTTTAATATGTTCTTCTCCTTTTTACGTGTACCCACAAATCAGAAACCATCACTCATCAATTACTCAATACTGCAATTCAAATGAACAGAATTACTTAGCACATAAAAGAGGTAACAGTTTCTCTGTGATGCAAAAAAAAGAAAATCGGTTAAAAAACAAGTAATTCAGGGCTTATCTTTCTATGGAAACAAACTGCATTTATGCATTCTGTAAGGGTTATTCAGAAGAGTATGCCTTTTGTCTAGTATATTGTTAATACACGATGGCCATTTCACATGTAATGAGAAGCCACCATGGGTGAATTTCCCTGTGGGGCTTCTCATTGCAGCAGCAGCTACCAGTTTGAATATTTCGGTGTGGCGGGGGCATGCTGAAGATTCTTATTAAGCGTGAACCTGGCAAAGGTGGGTTGTTAGGGTGGTTGACAAGCCACCCGCAACCCTGAAACAGCCATGGGTCCTGGCTGGCTTGTCAACCACCCCAACAACCCACCCTTGCCAGGTTCGCATGTAACAAGAAGCCATGGCAGTGGGAGCTTGTATCAGCAATCTTGTGTTGGCAGGTACCATAGCACACGGTGGCTAATGGTGGGCTATGGTGATTGTGCGAACCAGGTTATTTATGTGAAATTTATTCCCAAGGGATATCAGAATTGCTGATATCCTGTGAGGATATCTGGGATACCTTCTCTGTTCAACTTTCTACAGTATAAAGAACACAGTCTCTCTATGATAATCAGAAATGAACTGAGAAGGAATGATATGAGCCTTCTTCTGGCAATGCTTGCATACAGAAATAGTTCGTGTATGATAAATGTTCTGCTTTACAGAAGAGCCTAAACCCCAGCTCTCACCTAATTATATCAGTTTAACACACACATTCTTGTGACATGACTGAAAGAGAAGTTACATTCTTTGTCAGAGCACAGGAGTGCATTAAGCATTTGTTAAATAGAAATAATACCTCTATGTCTGAATTATTTCTTCATAGGTGTCTTAGTATTATGTTTTAAGCCGGCTTGTGTTTTGAAGTATTTAAAAAAACTAAAACCAAAAAGGCAAGGTATGATTTTTTTTTTACTTACTAAACAAATTTATTTATTTATTCATTCATTCATTCATTCATTCATTCATAACATTTCTATACCACCCAATAGCTGAAGCTCTCTGGGTGGTTCACAAATAATAAATGTCATGTGTTCATCCAGAGTCACAAAGCAAATTCAAGATGATGTTTTTGAAATTCATAGTAGTATAAAATACAGAAAATGTTACTTGGTTTTGAGTGATACTACGTTCAAAAGAGCTCAGTATTAAAAACTGAAAGTGAGTTTTCAAAGACATCAGCTTTCTTTCTCACAGCACAGTTAATTGTTTTCAATGTGTAGCATTAGATTTGGATAGCATTTAGTTTATTTAAAATTAGTTCTGGTGCTGTATGGTTGCCTCCTAAGACCACCTTATTACTTTTAGGACAACACTGACTTCAAAAATGGTTTTCTTCATTCCAGTGCAATGTATTGTTGACTTGGAGTTTGAATATTATCATTTTCTCCTTACCGTAAGTATACATGGAACTAACTATACTTTATACTTTGCTTATAAAAAGTAGGGTAATAATAGTATGTTTATTACTGTCAACCAACCAATAACACAAAATACAAGATCACAACCTAGATAAAACTGCTTATAAAGAGTGACAAATTAAGAACTAGCAATCATAATAGGCCTAAGAAATATAACAATTTTTACCATCTACTCTAGTCCATTGAAGAAAAATCCTCAAGAGGGTTTCTTAAGACCAGCCTGGAACAAGTCTTATGAGAAGTTAGGTTATGCGCTCTCTAATTCCCTGGTTCTTTAACGCCAATAACTTTCTTACGTTAAATCCTGAACTAAAACCACTGCTTATAAAAAATGTTTTCAGTTTGGGATTTAAAATAAGAAAGTTAGCATACAAATATAGGCGATGACCATGAACTCGGCACTGTCAGTAATATGAACTTTTTAAAAACTTGGCGTGTTCTTATTAGTTCAAAGACTGCTTGCAGATTTTGGAATTGTTATAGAAATGGAAACAGTTACCACTTACTCAGATTTATCAATAAATAACTAAACTAACAACACAAATCTAATGAACAACAGCAACAACAAAAAGACTATGGATGGATCCATACTTAGGATCAAAGTACACTTTACATTAATTGTGTAGCATGTGATTGAGCTTTCTTTTTTTATTATTTGTTCCCTCCCACCCATTTAAAATCCACTACACACACACACAATTTCTCTGCCCACAAATAGAGTAGAGAATTTTGAGAGGCCATTTGTGAACTGCTCTCCTTTTTTCAATATCCTTGCCAGGGGCAGGATAATAATCCTTTGCTTCTAGTGTGTGCTGGTCCAAATCTGAATCAAGGCCATGCATACTTAATCTAGCAGGGGTAGGCAACTTGTGGCCATCTAGATGTTTTGGATAGCCACAACTCCCATCGTCTTAGCCAGCGTAGCCAATGGTGAGGGATCATGGGATTGGTAGGCTAAAGCATCTGGAGGGCCATAAATTGCCCCCCTTCTGCTCTAAAGTAAAAAAGAAAGAAAAGAAGTTTCAGCTGTATGCTATGCAATTAGCACAATATGTAGTTTGACCTTAGTCATGCTTAAACCCATTGTAAACCCATTGACATTAATAGGACTTAAGTTAGTGATGACTAAATTGAGTGTCATTTATTTCAATTGATTTATTCTAAGTATGAGTAATTATTATTATTATTTATTTCATTTCTATACCGCCCAATAGCCGAAGCACTCTGGGCGGTTCACAAAAATCTAGACTAAGTCTAGATCCAACTATACTATGGGAGAATAAAAATAATATTTTGTCATATAATTTGTTTATCCTGGGAGGTTATTAATTCCCTATCCTGAAACATTTCCTTTTATTGCCTATATTGACTCAACATCCAAAAGAACAAGTTAGTCTGTATTTTTCTTCCGGCACTCTTCAGACTTGTCTGACAAGAATTTTCAGTAATTAGTGTTCAAACTACCTTTAATACCTTCAGTGCTTCATAGACCAGATTTTCGGGCAAGTGGCAAGTCTGTTAGTTCTATGTTTCAAATTAGGAGCATGCACTGACTGACCATAAGATCAGTTCAGGCCCCACTTTGGCAATTTGGAAAACAGCCTGATTCAGCTCTGACTGCTTCCGGGGTCGCCTGATTTGACTCAGGCCTGCATCCAAATAGTTGAAGCTTAATTTCCATTGATTATCTATCTGTAGGAAATCAACAAATGGCTATAACATGTTCAGTTTTTTGACAGGAGTGGATGAAATTTGCAGGTGTAGTAGTCTCTTCTGAGGAGATGGGGCTGCCAAATTTTATATGAATACTGCAGGGCTGCGGGATGTTGTGCAGGAGCAGTCTCATTTGTGTAAGAACAGTTTGGACATTTTAAAAAATAATGTGATATCTCCCAATGTATTTTGAGGGCAATTGTTATGAAAATGACATACATTTTAGAAGTGGTCCTAGCTAAGCAAGCTGCAGAATTTCAACAGCAGGGGCATCATTAGAGCAGGGCTCACCTGGTCATGGGCCCTGGATCTTTTGAACTGTCCTAATTACTTTTTTTTTTTTTTAACATTTTCCCATTGACTTGCATTGGAAAACACAAATGGCCATAACTTTTTTAGTTTGTATGATACGTACAGGAAATTTGGTGACCTGGTAGCCTGCATGGAGCTGACTGAATGTGCCAAATTTCAGACAGTTAAGCCTTGTGGCCTTTGTGCTAGCCACAGGTAAGTTGTGCTCTCATCAAGAAAATCTGTCAAAGCAAAGAGGGGATTTTTGTATTTTTTTTGGTGCTTCCACATACGTGCATGGAATTTGGGGACCTGGCAGCCCCTATGGAGCTGACTGAGCCTGCCAAATTTTATACAGTTAGGTCCAGTGGCTTTTGTGCTAGTTACAGCTAAAATTTGCTTTTTTCAAGAAAATCTGTCAAGTAAAGAGCTATAATTTTTTTGTGCTTCCACATAAGTTCATGGAATTTGGGGACCTGGCAGCCCCTATGGAGCTGACTGAACCTGCTGAATTTCAGACAGTTAGATCTAGTGGCTTTTGTGCTAGCCATGCATAAGTTTTTCCTTTTCTCAAAGACTAAAAAAGTAAAAACTGCCAAGCCACACAGGGGATTAGAGTTCCTAATCAGAAGGTGTTTAAGGTGACCATTAGGAGCTCACTAACCCTAATCTCTGATGTAGGTTTTTTCTGAGGTGCAAAAAATCTCTCTCCCCCTATTTTTCTGCTCTTATATGCCCACTGCTGGGAGCTTGCTTGCAATGAAATTTTGAAGAGGGCGAAGGAAGGGAAGAGCTCTATGTACAATACTGGTATTTCCCACAGCAGCTGATTTTACTGCCCCAAAGTGGAACTTTTGGCTTCTGCAGAAGTTTAGTAGCTTCAGTACAGCAAAGGATCCAATCAGCCTCCACAAACTTCTTTCTCCCCCTCCACTTTAATTTCTTCTAAATAGCTGTAGGACTCAAATTATTCCAAAAGGAGTGTTAGGAACATGTGGCATCATGATCAAGGGACTGCTGAGGCTTTTAAATAGGTTCTACAGTTTTTTAAAAAGCTAGAAAAAGCCCTCAGCCACCTCACCTCATAAAGTTCATTTAAATGCTCAAAATCCTACAAGCTAGGCTTCAGCAGTATGTGAACCGAGAACTACCGGAAGTACAAGCAGGGTTTCGAAGAGGCAGAGGAACTACAGATCAAATCGCCAACATTCGCTGGATCATGGAGAAAGCAAAAGAATTCCAGAAAAACGTCTATTTCTGCTTCATTGACTATGCTAAAGCCTTTGATTGTGTGGATCACAACAAACTGTGGCAAATTTTTAAAGAGATGGGAGTACCAGAACACCTTACCTGTCTCCTGAGAAACCTGTACAAGGGTCAAGAAGCAACAGTAAGAACCAGACATGGAACAACTGATTGGTTCAAAATTGGGAAAGGAGTACGACAAGGCTACATATTGTCGCCCTGCTTATTTAACTTATATGCCGAGTACGTAATGAGAAACGCCGGGTTGGATGAATCACAGGTCGGAATTAAGATTGCTGGGAGAATTATCAACAACCTCAGATACGCAGACGATACCACCCTAATGGGAGAAAGCGAAGAGGAAGATGTCACTTCCTGGCATATAGAAGGGGAAGAAATGGAAGCAGTGACAGATTTTATTTTCTTGGGCTCCAAGATCACCGCAGACGGTGACTGTAGCCATGAAATTAAAAGCCGCTGGCTCCTTGGGAGGAAAGCTATGGGAAACCTAGACAGCATAGTAAGAAGCAGAGATATCACCTTGCCGACAAAGGTCCATATAATCAAAGCTATGGTTTCCACAGTAGTAATGTATGGCTGTGAGTGCTGGACTATAAGGAAGGCTGAGCACCAAAGAATTGATGCTTTTGAACTGTGGTGCTGGAGAAGACTCTTACGAGTCCCCTGGACTGCAAGGAGGTCAAATCAGTCAATCCTAAAGGAAATCAACCCTTGCTGCTCATTGGAAGGACAGATACTGAAACTGAAGCTCCAATATTTTGGCCACCTAATGCGAAGAGAAAACTCCCTGGAAAAGACCCTGATGCTGGGAAAGACTGAAGGCAAAAGGAGAAGGGGACGGCAGAGGATGAGATGGCTAGATAGCATCACCGATGCAATGAATATGAACTTGAGCACGCTCCGGGAGAGAGAGGAGGACAGGAAGGCCTGGCGTGCTATGGTCCATGGGCTCACAAAGAGTTGGACATGACTTAACGACTGAACAACAACAAATTCTTAAAAGCTCTCCACAGCCTCCTAAATTTCTCTGAAGTACTACCTCTCTGAAAGGAGCCACTTGGCTTAAGGAATTCTCTCCCACCCACCCCCGCCTCGGCACATTTCCAATCACCATTCTTCTTCTTCCCTCCCCTATCCTGTTCTTTCTTTCTCTTCTTTATTCCACCGAGAGCATAGCTTGGGGAATTCTTAAAGAGAATTCTCTTTCATGGGGAAGAGAAGCTCTGAACTGTATTTGACTTCATCCAAACAGTCAAGAGGGTTGGTTTTTCTCTTTCTCCTCGCTCAAACGTTTGAGAAAAGTGGGTTCACATGGTTGCAGAGAAACAAATCTGGGGATGTTTTGTTTCTCGGTTGCCATTATCCAGCAATAGGAAGGGTTGTAGCTCAGTGGTGGAACACATGCTTGGTATGCAGAAGGTCCCAGGTTCGATCCCCAGCATCTCCAGGTAGGGCTAGGAAAGAATCCTGCCTGAAACCCTGGAGAGCTGCTGCTGCCTGTCAGTGTCGACAATACTGGGCTAGATGGAACCAGGGTCTGATTCTGTACAAGGCAGCTTCCTATTCTCCTATGAACAGAAAGCTTTAATAAAAATAGGAGTTTTGGGTTTGTTTTTTAAGTGAAGGGACATAAATATTGCTCATTTCTACAAGCCTATGTATGCCTACTCAGAAGCCCCAGCATGTTTAATGAGGCTCACCCTAAGGAAAGTGTGCATAGGATTCCAGCACAAGTTAATTTTGCAGGGAGATTTACACCCTGATCTTTTGCATGTTTACTCAGAAATAAGTCCTGGGTAGTGAACATGGTACTGCAGGCTTAAGAACATAAGAAGAGCCATGCTGGATCAGACCAAGGGTCCATCTAGTCCAGCATTCTGGTTTAATACAGTGCCTACCCAAGTCCAGTCTAATGAACTGACTACCCTTTCAGCTCAGTCCTATGGATGTTTTGTCATTTGTGTGTGTGTGTTTTCATTTTGCATGAACTCTAGTTTCAGTGGTGAGGGAAAGGCACTTAGTACACACGTTTCTCTATAACTTAGCCTTAGTTTTGTAAACAGACTCATTGGCTGAATCCTGATGAAGTCTTGGCACAAATGAAGTTATGAGGAGGAAGATGCAATGAGAGCTTGTGCATAACAAGGAGGAGGTAGAGGAGAGTTGCACAAAACAAGACATCTGTTTTGATAAAGAGTTGGTGGAGGATGGTAGGATGAGGAGGGATGGTTGCATGGAGGGGAATAGAATTGGTAGGGGTAGAATGTAAGTGCTCAGTGGTGAAAGAAAAGCATTTTGCATATGCTCAGAGGCACTCTATATTTAAGAACATAAGAAGAGCCATGCTGCATCAGACTAAGGTCCACCTAGACCAGCATTCTGTTCACACAGTGGCCAACCAGATGCCCACAGGAAATCCACAAGCAGAACATGGAGTCCAATAGCACCCCTGCAGCAAACAAAATGTAAATCAATTCTAGTAATTCTAAATTTGCATCCATGAAAACCTTCAGAAACTTTGCAGGTTTCTTGCCTGGGGGACACCCCTAATGACCTGTGTATTTTCATACAAATTTACCCAAAAACTATTGAAGGGGTGAAGGGAAAGCACATCACTCCCTCCTGTGAACTGGAGAACTCCCCTTCCTAGGGATGTTGGAGAATTTCTCCACGAATCTCCGGGAGGCCGAATGCCAACGCATTCGGCCCCCCAAAATTGGTGGAGAAATTCTCCGACACCCCCCCCACCGCCCATCCCCCGGATGGGACTTACCTCGTGCGAATGTCCCTCACGGCGGCTCCTGGCGGCTCCCGGCGGCGGTGCGGCGGTGACGGACGGTCTTCTGACCGGCTGCCACTGCTGCCATTTCCAAGTAAAAAAAAAAAAGTGATAGGCTACGTAAAGATTTACGTAGCCTATCACGGCTAGATTTTCAAAAAACACTGTGATAGGCTACGTAAAGATTTACGTAGCCTATCACTGCTGACTTTGGGGGGGGGGAAGTGCGTACGCAAATGGCGTCGCCCATGGGCGCCGCCATTTGCGTTCCTTATTTTGGCACGGGTAGTCTATGTAAAGATTTACGTAGACTATAGCGAAAATAAGGGCAACGCTATTTGCGTTGCCCTTATTTTCGCCATAGTCTACGTAAATCTTTACGTAGACTACCCGTGCCAAAATAAGGAACGCAAATGGTGGCACCCATGGGCGCCGCCATTTGCGTACGTGCTTGTGGTTTTTTTTCCCCCGAAGTCAGCCGTGATAGGCTACGTAAAGATTTACGTAGCCTATCACGGTGTTTTTTGAAAATCTAGCCGTGATAGGCTATGTAAATCTTTACGTAGCCTATCACATTTTGTGGGGGTTTTTTACTTTACTTTTTTCTTTCACGGCCGGAGAGGCGGGGCACTCCTTCCCGGCCAGAATTTCGGCAGGGAGGGATGGGGCGCCTCCCCCCCGGCCAGAATTTTGGCGGGGAGAGACGAGGCGCCTCCCCGCCCGCCAAGAATTTTGGGGGGAGAAACGGAGTGCCTCCCCCCCCCCGAAAAAAACTGCAGGACCAGGTAAGGGACTTTCATCCATCCCTACCCTTTCCACATGAACTGCTGCACCTATCCTTCTGAAACATTGCTGGTTTCTTACTTAGGAACAGCTCTAGGCTGTCTGTACTTTTCAGAACAATGGTCCATAAGGAAAATAAGGAGATTAGTATGTCCTCTTTTGGAGACCTCAAAATGTCAAGGCCACCCTTGTACAAAAACCCTTGTGGCTATTATTCTGAAATCTGGCAGACATGATTAATCTCTTCTGATGGAGCAATGAATCCTGAAATGTTTATCCAGTTCTTCCAAGTAATAAAAATGTCATTGGCAGTTCCCTTTAAAAGAAAATCAAAATATAAACCCTGCATCTATTTTTCTGACATGGGGCAGGTGTAATCCCCTTCTAGAGGGCTACTATGCCTGAAATTATCATCCAGTTTTGGCCAAGAGAAAAAAGTTACCCTTTTTTCCCCCCTAATTTCTAGGGATGGGGGAGAAATCCTCCACAGACCCCAGTGAGGCCGGATTCAAAAGAATCCGCCCCCCTGGAGTCCGTGGAGGATTGGAAGACTTACCTCCACCTCCACGAGGAATCCTTGCCAGCTGGATCCTCCCTGCCAGCTGGCTCTGAAGTGCCAGCGATACGGCCGCCATTACCATATCAGTGGTGGGCCAGATTGACCACAGCCACAAATGGCGTCTGGGACATCCCTGCTTTTATGTGATAGGCTACACAGACATTTGCGTAGACTATCACGTTAATTAAAAGCACGGATGCAAATGGCATCCATTTACGGCTGCATTTGCCTTAGACTAAGGCCTTTACGGCCGCAAATGGCATCCCGGACGCCATTTGCGGCTGCAGTCAATCTGGCTCACCAGCGATACAGCAATGGCGGCCATATCGCTGGCACTTTGGAGCTGGCCGGTGGCTCCGCAGACTCACCGCAGAGTGCAGGCAGCTGGCGAGGATTCCAGGGGGGAGGGACGGATCGCCTCCTCCCCTGTGGACCCGCGCGGAGTCCAGGTAAGGGGGTTTCATACACCCCTACTCATTTCCCATGGTAGTCAACAGGAAGCATAAAGACTCATTTTTCCAAACCTTGACTCAGGTTTGGTGCTGAGCTGAAGTGGTCCAGCTACAAATTGGCCTGAGTAGAAGCAAGATGTTTTCCAAAAAGCTGAATCGGGGTCTGAGTTGAAGTGGGGTGGGGTGGGGTGGGGGGTCAGTGTACACTTCTTATGTATGTATGTATGTATGTAATCTTTACACACATGCAAGCACACCACATGCATGCACCACAGACACACACACACACACACACACACACACACACACACATATATATATTAGAGGTGTGCTTAGACTCAGATATATATGTATGCAAATTTGTGTTATGGGCCTGTGCCCTGGATCTTATAAGAGAACCTAGCAACGCCCGTGTTCAGAAGGATGGATGCAGCAGGTTCAGGGCCAGGGGAATGTTTATTTTTAAAGTTTTGTGTGGGGAAGGGATTTGCTCCCCACCCATGTTTTTTGGCAATGTGTTAGAAAACGGAATACATAATAGATGCAGTGTCACTTCCTTTATCCTCTACACACATCCAATTCTGGTCCTAGTTTTATAGGTTTGATTCTGGTTCAAGTTTAGTGTTGTGTTTGATCTCTGTGTGTCCCTGTCATGCCTGACCTAGGCACAGGCCAGGATGACTCTTCAGATGAAGCTCCTGACATTACAGAGCTTAAAGATCTTGCGAGACCCCCTGACCCTAGTGATACCCCAGGCACCATTGGCATTTGTGAGGAAACTACACCGGCCCTCAACAGCATGGGAACCTGAACTCCCACCCAAACAGGTTCCCTGAGGGTCATACCTCACCTGTGGGTTTAGAGGAGGAAGCCGAGCATCGGCCCAGCATAAAATGCACTAGCTCCAGAAGGGAAGGCAAAGGCTGCCACTTGGAGGCAAAGCGCACAATTCAAGACCTGCTGCAACCAAGCTCCTTGAGAGTAAAAGTCTACTTTAGAGTAAAGGTCTATTCTAGCTCTCTCCAGAAGTAGGAATACTCTGAAACCAGCACTAATTGCTTGCAGCTGTACTTGGGTGTGGACTGGAAGATTTGACTCTATAAACCCACAATTGGAGCCTGCCAGTTGCTGAGACAACCCTTTACCTTATCTCTTAGTACCTTGAAATCTTGCTTCCTTGATCTGACATCTTGTGTTGCTGACTCCTGGATTGCCTTTGACCACTCTTCTTGCTAAATTGTTGTCTATTAGTGGGCTCTGATAATTTGGTGGCATTGACCTTGGACTGACTTGACCTTGCTCCTTGCCTCAGCTGGAGTTTGGGGAGTTTCAACTTTAAAAGATTCCTAGACAATTTAACTGAAAGCAACACTTTGTGGTGAAAACAGAATGAGCAGTATCCAAAGCTGCCTTGCACTAGCAGGTATGACTGCTAGCACAATGGGAAGCTACAAGCTAGTGCTTCCTAGAGCAACTGGAAACTAGCTGAACCTAGCGTTTTTGGAACGGAACAAGCCAGCAGAGCTCTAAGAAGCTCTGCTGACCTGTCCTGTTACAGAAATGCTAGTTTCAGCTAGTTTCCAGTTGTTCTAGGAAGCTCCCAGAATTAGGATTACTCCTTATCTGTTCAGCATCTCATTCTAATTCAAATAAGAGCCACAATCTACTCCCTTTATTATATATAAACAAAAATGTTATTACTAAAATCCTTTCCCTCATTAGTTACATAAGCCAGTGTGGTCCAGGAGATAGCACTGAACTTTGGACAGAACAGCAAGCAGTGGTTTTTAAATCTTATGGGTAGTTAGGGTTTTTTTTAATGTAATTTTAAGTGCAGAAGCTGAGGAACCTCCTGTTTAGAAGATTTTCAAAATAAGATTGCTTTAGGAATAGGGTCATGCTACTTCAGGGCAGGGAGGCTGGGCTTCATGACCCATCAGGTGCCTTTTCACTTTATGATGCTATACTTTTTCACCAAGGAAATATTGCCTACTTTTCTTCTCATTTTTAAAGAACCAACTCAGCAATAACACCCTACAAATGCAAACACTAATATAAACTTCTTGATAAGGCTGAGTGTTTTCATTAGTTTGGAGTATGAATCATTATACCTTCTCAAGCTAGCCAGATTTAGCCTTTTGATTCAGTGAAGAGTAAGCAGCATGAATATATCTTCTGTGAGAAACCTCAGATAAGCTTGTCCCTGTGGGCAGCATTACTGATAAAAAGGTTCCTCCCAGCCTGCTAACCCAGCTACTTTCTAAAGTAGGAGCTAAAGATAACAAAAAAGCAAGAAATGTACTTTGGAATTATCACAATGCAATTTAAAAACAAGGGACAAGTAACCCAGATGCATATAACACCAAAAAATGGTAATCAATAAATCACCACAGAAGTTCCTTCACCCATGCCCCTCTCCTTACCCCCAATCAAAACAACCTTTATAAACATTACTCATATAGAAACTCAGCCTTCTGATGTATTTGTTTTTAATAGTGTATATACTTTTGATTACAGCTAAAGTTATAGTTGAACAATATCTTAAAAGATTAAATTCATGTGCACATTCTACACATTTACACACACATTTCAAGAAGATTTTAGAGTTATTCTGTTCCTTATCCCTTGAAAAATTGCTTAGCTAAACACTTGTAATTATATTTGAATGTGAACAAAATATTCCTTCTCCTTGGGAAAATGCTAGAGATATTTTGAATTCTTACCATAAATACATTTTACATAAAATGAGCAAGTTCAATCTTGTACCCCAAAGAATTCACTGCATGTTACTGTAGACAAGGTGAGCACAGAAAGGGTACTGAACTGATGAAAAATAGTTGCACAAGCTATTTCAAAATGTGACATGCTCATTCCAAGAGTATTACTTCAGCCCCAGTCATTTCAGTTGGACTTACTTCTATATAATGCATGTCTGCATTAGGGCATAAGATTGGTTTCAGGGATACTTAAAGAAAGGAAGATCTGTGAATCTTCCTTTTAGGTATGCAACAGAGAAGGTACAGTTGTAAAAAATCTCTGATTGACCCAGTTGGAGGTTGTAAGCATGACATGCAAACCCATTAACCTTTAACTATTAACTGCTGGGTTGTTTAGCCCCTAAACCTGTTTGTCCAGGTTCACATGTCATTCACAACCTCAGACTGGAGGCTGCTTACAGAAAACAGAAGTGGTTCACAGGCAGCACATGTCCCTGTGAATTGTGGGTTTAATAACCCATGATTTGCTGCCATAACATGTGAACCAGGTGACGGAGTAGCTGATTACAACTTATTTTTGGCTAAAACCCCAGTAGAAATGGCCTATTGCAAGGCTTTTAGGGCAAATAACAGACATTTAAGTTAATCAAGTAAACATGTCTGTGCACTAAAATATCATTGTTTAAAGGTAGACTCATATATTCTGCAGACAGATATCCTACATGTGTGTTTGGGGGCTTCCCTCCATGTTAGGAAGCAATGAGGATATGTGAACTCATTCCCCCACCACATGTATAGGATCCACCAGCAGCATTTGAAACAGCCCTAGGAGATAACAACAATTACAATATAAAAATCCACTAACTGGCTACCCCTATCACCACACTAGTGTAAGGAGAGCCATCCTAATGGTAGTGAGTCCTTAAATTAACATAATGGGGAAAGTGGTCTATTCTCAGCTGGAACAACAAGATGAAAGCATGACAGAGATGAGGTTTGCTTAGCTTTCCTTCCTTTCCTTCCCACAGCACAGCTGGTCCAAAAATGGACTGTTAAGGAAAAGTATTACCTAAAGCTGAAATAACACCACTGTGATGGAAGGAAGTTCATTTGATCTTCTTCCTCTGAATCTTTCATGATTCATGATGGTCCTGCTAAAGAGAGGAGTTTAATTTTTTAAAAGGAATACGTATGCAGAGGTAGATCATTCAGTCGTATCCTTGATATTATATATCAATCAAATTGGCTTCCTGCCGTCTTGACGATTATTCTGCTGGCAATGTGAGCAACATGCTATAACTGTAAGGGATGCAGAAAGTGGCATAATAATTCCCAAGGAACAAGTGGTATTTTGCATACAGTTGACTTGCCAAGAAGTTTAGACAGAAAACTATATGGATGATTACACTTTCATTTTTTCAGGTCTTCATGAGGACCCCACTGTCTTGCCACATTTCCCATGTTTTTTGAGATTCAGTGCAGCTTTCAGGGGCTTTTCATTGCAAAATTGTAGTTTTTGGGTTTTCTGATTAATCTCTGCCATCAGGTGTAAGTTGCCATCCTAAGAAGCATCTCTAGTATGTGTCTCATGATACTGGTGGAAAATGCACTGGACTGGGACATTTCTGCCCATTGCATGTTCTCCCACTTGTCCACTGGGTGCTGAACACTTCTCTTTGGGCTTATCCTCAATATCACTGCAAGGAAACAGCTAAGTACTACTTTCTTTGCACAGTGGATAAAGGAAAAAGCTAAAGGACAAGAGAAAGCAACAGCTATCCTTAAAACTGCCAAAACTCGATTTGTCAGAAAGCATTACTTGAGCATTTTGGTAATTGGGGAGAAAAAAATTAATTGAGAAAGTAGTTGTGGGATTTGCATTTCTGTGATCAGTTTACATACTCTACTTCACTGCCAGGCACTATTCATGGCAAAACATACATTACCCTTTCCCAGAGGACCACCAATACATGACAACGTAGGAAATGTTAGAGAAAATGTAAAATTTATTGCAAGTACCAAACACTGTCCTCTGTGATGGCCTTCTTCTCTAAAAATGTGCATGCAGAGCTCTTGATGTAATAACGTTTGTTTTATATCTGGTATTGTATTTTAAATCTTTTGCACTGCTGCAACAACTATTTGGTTGTGGTGGTGATTATTATCATCATTATACTGTAGTTTTAAATGTTTACACTTTTATATTGTCTGTTATCTTGTATTTTATGGTTTTAATTGTTATGAACCACCCAGAGAGCTTTGGCTATTGGGAAGTATAAAAATATAATAAATAAATAAATAAATAAATAAATAAAATGTTACCATGCTTTTGGAGTCCTTTTTCCACTCTCTTCAGTTGTCTGATTCAAGTTAAAAGTGTGAAAGATTTGTCGACAATCACAAAGATAGGCTGATCTCTCTCTCTCTTTCTCTCTCTCTCTCTCTCTCTCCACACACTTGCATAAACTTCAGTCTCACTGCAAAGTTGGCTAGAAGGTCAATGTGCTTGGCTGTAGATATGGTATTGTTGGCAGCTATACCTCTGCCTTTGCCATAGGAAGCATTACACTATGCTTCCAGGGATTCTTAGAGCATTTCCATACCCCATGTGTGCCTCAGATGACTTTTCAGGACTTGTTTATAACATGTTTTTGTAACTGAGAATGGAAGCAACATTTGACAACACGTCAACCTTCACCATTTCTTCAGGCATCACAATTTCAGTGTTATGCTATGTAACTCTGCCATTAATATATGCTTACTGAAGCTATAATTCCACAAATTTCCAAAGAAATGTTTCGTACTTTGTCAAAATTGGCAATAATGTTTATGAAGAAATGTTTCATTTCCGACTATTTAAAAAACAGAAGAAAGGTCTCAGCAGCACAGAGATGGATACAAGTCTTTCCTAAGATGAGCCCTGTGCACAACTACAATGCCTAAACACTTACGTATACTGAGTTATCTGATTAGTTCATTCAGACACCTTTTTGTTTCCCAGTTTATCTTCAAATAATCATCCATATCCTGCAGACAAAATTAGATTGCATTTTCAATTCACAAGTTATCCAACAACACACTCCCACACATTACCTTGTCCATAACATGCCTCAGGAGTATAATTTTCAGCCTCTCAAGCACAGCTTCCAGTCCATGTGCCTTATCCCCAAACTTTCTGAAGTCTGATTTCAAACTATGCATCTAATCTATGTGGTAATAAAGGCTTTCATCATAAGATTGACTAAGTCTTTTTGCTCCTTCAAGGTATAAATCATTGCAGCACAACAAGGTAATTATGTTCTCGTTTGTCAAAAGCCAAGCTGAAGGTTTGGGGTAGGGATTCCTTTTGTTTGCACTAATGAATTATAAAAATGTTCTATCTTAAAAATGCACCAAGCTTATGTTCTATCTATCTCGGTAGTCGTACCAGTAGACAAGCTCATGCAAGCAAAATCTCTTTCTATTGTCTTTCTTAACATATTCCAAAAGGGTATGTCAGCCTGTTGTAGTAAAAACAACAAAGAATTTTGTTGCACCTTGGCTTAAAGACTAATAAATTCATTCTGGCATAATCTTTCATGGACACCTGTCCACTGCATTATATGCATGAAGTGTTAACCTAAAATTGGCATTCTGGGGGCAGGGGTTGGTGTTGGTAGAATGAATGCATAGTTTATTTCAGTCGCAGACCAGTATAAATGGTGGTAGATGTAAACTGTGTTGTCAGAGGGAATTGAAATGCAGAAGGTACCTACGGTGATAATTAACAGTTGCCATTCACAAAACATTGTTGGGAAATAACACAGATATCACTGCAAGGTGAGCCAATTAACATATGTAGTGTGATTTAAAAAACAAAACAGCATTGTCCTTATTCAGACCACAGGAAATAGAGTTTAATCGCTCGATTAATTGCATTTCAGCAATTTCATGATGAAATGCAGCCTTTTACAGATTAACCACAGCTAGTCATGCCATCCAAACCTGGACAAGCTGTGGTTATTCAAACCATGACTGACCATTATGCCTGAATGTAGCTGCTATATCTATATTATTGGAAATGTGAGTTGAACTGTTAATGTGCACAACTGGATACCGTGTACATTCAACACACTTCATGGAGAAGCTCTACATAAACTTTCCATGAAGAGGGAATTGTGCACACTTTCCCATCAATATACATACCCTCTAACAGAGCTTGGAGAATATACATATCTCAACAGGATCATTTTATACATTCTCTGGGCATTTTGCATAATCTCTAACAGGCCCTGGGAAACCTGCCTATCTTAACAGGTTTTTGTAAATTCTCTGGTCAATATGCACATTCTCTGGTAAATATACATTTGCTCCACCCTTGGTTTTTATCTCTAGTTGAGAGATGGGTAACCAGTTGGCCACAAGCCGCATGCAGCCCACTATCTAATTTTATGCGACCCCCAGTGTCCCCTCCCACCAATCAGCTAAGCAGAAAGGAAAGGGGTACATGGGTGCAGCCATCTTTTCCCTGTTGCTCAGCTTTTCCTGCTGATCAGGGCATCAGGGATCGTGGGGGTGAACGGTTAATCAACCCCTTACCCTCCAGTTCTGATGAAAACGTCTCAGGAAAAAAACTTAATAGCAGCAGCAGGGCAATTTAGGTCTGCAGGGAACAGAACAGTTAAACTGCCCCCCCCCCCGTTTACTCAGCTGATTGGCATGGAACATCTAGGTAGTGAGGATAAGAGAATCTGGGCTGCAGATAACCTTTATCTGTACCCCAACCCTCTTTCCTCTGATGCTCAGCTGTTCCTTGTTGCTCATCTGAGCACTGGTACTCCACATCCATGCCCCTTTTTATCCACTGTTCAGCTCTTTTCCCACTGCTCCACTGTGTGAATGGATGCATAGGGGTGCTGTGTGTGTGTGTGTGTGTGTGTGTGTGTGAGTGAGAGAGAGAGAGAGAAATATCCCTAGTGTGAATCCATTCATTCATACATGCCCCATACTTCTATACAGAAAGAGTGCATGAGAGAAAGAGTGAATGGATGAGGTGTGGGATGTGTGTGAGAAAGAACACATGGATGGTAATGATCTCTCTTTCTTCATACATACCTTTTGTGTATGGATAGATGGGGTGTGTAAATGGATGGATGAGCATGTGGGATATCTATGAGAGAGAAAGTATGAAAAACAAGGGTAGTGATGGTAATGATCTTCTCCCTCTCTTTCACACACCACCTACACCTCCATCAATATGCCAGTTTCCATCATTTCATACTCTAATGGAACCAAGAAACAAAACACAAGTTGGCACATGCAGGGAACAGCAGGGTTGATTCAGAATGGCTGCCATTTTGAATATGAAAGCTGTGGTGGGGGTTCAATACAGCTTGTCGTGTTGTGCAAACCCAAGCATCATGGGATATTTGAGGGTTAAACAACCATTCGATAACCCTAGAACACCCCAGCTGCGGCTTGCATATTCAGAACAATGGCCGGCGCATGTCCCAGAGCCCTATGGGTTAATTAACCCATGGTGGCTTATCGTGACAACAATGACATGGTCACTGTTCTGATAAGGGTAAAATCCCTGACGCTGGCTGGACTGGCCCTGACTAATGTGTGTCCCACAGTGGGGTGCAAGGGGGGAAGTTATAAACTGCAACCACAGTCTGCAAGTCCTCTCGTTACATACCCACCACTCATCATAATGATGGCCATTTTGTTTGGGCTGTATAAAGCTGAATTTTTATCTGCTGTTCTTGGTATGTTTTATTGTAGCATTCCATTGCTGCTGTGGATGTCCTACTGTGGTTTTTAGAATTGTATTTTAGCTTGTTTACGTTATATATTTTTTGTTCTTTATATTACCTTGAGTGTGCCTTTGACATAGGTGCAATTTAGATACCAAAATAAATAATAAAATTAAACTGACTTATACTCCTGTCTTTCTGCAATAACTTCAGAGCAATGCTTGTATTAGGCTCTGCTACCATCAGCTTTCTAAGAACTGACATGTTGACTCAGCAAAGAATATCATAGGGTAATAATTTTCTCTTCTTTATTTTCCCCAGTTTGGGGATAAACCAACACTTATCATATCTTCTTGAAGTTTACCTCTGTTCAACAAAAATAGCGCTCCATCAATAATCATTGTTTAATCACATAAACTCACCACATTATTGCATTCTAGCTTATGCATCCTAATGACATCAATGACTTAATTAGAAAGGAACAGGAAGTTTGAAAAGGTCTGATGAGATTCCATTTTTAATACAGATTTAGACTTTATCTCACATTTCACTTCTTACATTCTGGAATTCTTATCAAACATCTCAGTCCACAGTCCCATAGCTCACCGAGACATCTTTTTAAACCTCGATCACAGCCATGTTCCTGCTCACTCTATCCTGAAGACTTGTGGGAAGTAGCAATGTGATCAAAATATATAGAATAGCAGATACTCAATATATGCAACAAAAAATGCAATAAGCAAGGCCAAATATTTCAATTGCATTCCTACCTTCACTTTAATTTCAGAAATGCCCCAAAACAGAACAGCACAAACAGAAAAACCATCCAATGTCTCCAAATACATACAGATTTTACTGTATCTCGGAGAGAAAGGCTTGCCTGACTGTGGAAGTGCTTGTCAGCACTGTAGTCTGTAGCTCATCAGATTGGGCTATAAATATCTTATCCACATACCTATATGGCTGAACTATTTACTTCACTTGGCAAGAATATTTGAAATAATGCAATATTAAATTTCCTCTCCGTAATTTAAATTTATCCATGTAGACTGGTAAAACTTTCAAAATTAAACTTTTATAATTTAACAATATATATATCTGTTAAGCAGTAGGGGAATATACATTTCAGCAATCATGTAGTTTTGAATTAGTTTCCTCCATTACAATGTTCAAAGATGACCACCACCATAGGATCACAGGAAACATTCATACAGAAACTTTTAGTTTTATATAGTGAAATTCTGCCTTCCTTTTGAGAAATCTTTATAGTGAGGCAGTTTAAAAGAATACAAGTGCTCCTAAATAGTCTCTAGAAATGCTCATTCTGAAAACCTATTTTTTCTTTCAAAAGATTTCCATTTGCTTTGCTCATCTGCATTCCCTGGAAAATGTTTACTTCATTATATAATGAAACAGGAAAGACAGTGGAAATTCAAGGACTGAAAAAGAATCTGTAAAGTTTCATGTTGTTTTGAACTGCAGTTTTTTGAGATATTCAGCATTTTAATCATTTTTTCTGGCCATAAATCCATAACTTTGCTGGCACTCTGTGCACTTTAGTAATGTCTCTGCTGCAACACATTTTAGCTCTAATCTCATTGCCTTGTCAGATTACAAACTTTTATCTTTTCAGTATTATTAGCTGCAAACGTGCAAAACGTGTTCTTTTTCATATTTATTACATGAAAATCTGCAAAGCATTTTTCATTCATGGTGTCCAGGCTATAAATCATAGAATAATGGTCCAATCACTGTTTGCATCTATGTATTTTCAGCCCTGGGTCTAGAGCTGCTGTAGTTATGGCCTTTAAAAACAACACAATACTTGGTTTCTTCTGCTGTTGTTGGCTATCACATTTATTCTATTTAATGTTCAAAACATAGCAACATTTTCAATTCACTACGGGCACAAAGCAGATTTTCTCTTTTTCTTTAATTGTAACACTAAGAAATGAGCTACGGACCACTTCAGTTTCCCAGAAGACCTTGAAGTCAACCCCAAAGGTTTCAAAGGAGACTCTAATGTGAATCTGCCAAATTGGAATTCATTAGTGAATTGGTCACTGTGAAATTTGTTCTCAACAGTTACTCAGAGTGGCTATTTATTTATTTTACTTATTTAAAATATTTATGCCTTATTACTACCATTGGCTCTTGAACTAGCTCACTACAGAAAGTTATTGACCCTCTTCTGGTGTTTGTTTACTTGCTATCCCTATTTAACTCCAGTGGCTTATAGCTGGGCATGAATTATCTTGTATTCATTTTATTTTATTTTGTATTTGCCTTCTTACCTTCAAAACCTTGCATGCCTTCCTGCACCCATTTGTCTCCTCATATAATATCTCACCACATCCCTGCTGAGAACTTTACTCCTCTTAACTGCACCACCCTCAGCCATCTGGATGTCCCATCCTCAGAGAACTCTGTCCATATCCCCTTATGCTTCAAACTGCCTGCCAGAATGACTCTGTAATGCCTCTTACTTTGTTCATATCCATTACATATTATTCAAATATTTGAAGGGCTGTCAGATAGATGATGGAGCAAATTTGTTTTCCCACTGCTCTAGGGTGGGACCCATGCCAATGGGCTCAAATTACAAGTGCAGCAATTTAGACTAAATGGTAGGAAGAAATTCCCAATGATATGAGCTCTTTGACAGTGGAACAGACTGCCTTGGAAGGTGGCAGTCTCTCCTTCCTTGGAGGTTTTTAAGCAGAGGCTAGATGGCCCCTATCAGGGATGCTGCCATAGTGGATTTCCTGCATTAGCAGGGGTTGGCCTATATGGCCTTTGAGGTCCCTCCTAACTCTATGATTCTATGATAATCAAAAGCCACTCTAACTCTAATTCTATTCTAAGTACATATGACATAGAAATAATTACACATTACTCCCCCTCTTTACCCTTGCCTCTAATTCTTCATTTTCATCTGCTATCTCTCTTGTCAATATCTAGATTGTAAGCTCTTCTAGGCAGGGACCTTTCCATTCCTTCTTTGTAAAGTGCTGCATACATGGCTAGTGCTATATAACAGAAGCAACAGCAATGTGACATATCTACTGATAACTCTTGCATTTCTTGACCTTTTAGGCTCACACCTTATATAATAACTTTTCTTTCAAGATGACCACTTCATAATCTTATGAAAAGGGCATTGGCTCATGAAAACCTGTGCTACTTTAAAGATAAACATATTTATTGTGTCATAAGACTCTGTTATTCATGATTTAGTTATCTGGTTTCTCAGAATCCTTTTCAAACCATTTCAAGGTGTACAAGAAGGAATTGGGCTCTGGAGCAGCTCTGAAGCACCATGTGTTCTATATATAGGCTTCAAGAAGAAAGGTAATCTATGTAACAACAATAAAACAAATGCTACATGGGTTACCTGTTCAATGCTCAATACAAAGTGCTGTTTTAGTCATTAAGGGTGCAACCCATAGGTTCCCAATCCTCCCCAGTAGTGGCCCTGTATCTTTGGGAATTCCCCCCCCCCCCAAGAAATGTTTGATCCCTTCACTTCAGAATTTCAGGAAGGCCCTAAGGAGTTCTGTTCTGCCAGGCCTTTCTTTGATTTTCATGTTGGCTTTTATTTGTTGAATCTTACTGCTGGGGGGGGGGGGTTTAATTCTGATGTGGTTTATTTTATTTTTAATTTATTATACACTTGCCTTGGGAGGGCTTGTTCTGAAAGGTGGCTTAAAATAATTTTTAAAAATCGAATAAAAATGCAGGAAGAGAACTAAAGAGAAGAAGATACAGGCTCTTGCACTTTATTAGGGAAGCCCATGAAGTATTGTAGTCCTATGTGGGGCAATCATTACAAAACTGGGTGTAATCCTATACAGGTTTACCTGGGAGTATGTCTCATTGATCATAGTGGGGCTTACTTCTGAGTAGATACATATCAGATTGCACTAGGATGCAGAAATTCCCATAAACCCTTGGCTATGGTGTTTTGTTTCTTTCTTTGGCTGCCAAATACTGTCATTGTCCTTTGAAAATGAAAACTACTGATGTCAGATAGATAAAACCTACTAGGCCCATCAGAATTGTTACAGTCTCTGCTTGGTTTAGGAAAAATGCCTAGTAAAAACAGATCTCAAACCCAAATAAAGAAATATATCTGGAAAAAAAAGTATAAAATGGTAATAGTTTATGTCGTTAGGCAACTATGAACATAGGCCAGAAATCTAGGCTTAAAATACTTCTTTAGACAGGAAGGCATATTTGGTTTAATATGAAGAGCAGTTAGAATATTGGTCAAAAGAATAAAAAATACAAAACAGGTTAACCCATGTGCAGAATAATATAATCTTGATTACAGAGAACAACACTTGATCTGGCAGATGAGAAAGCTGGTTATTTATGAAATTATACTAATAGTGCTTAATAATGTTACAGCTCCCTACAAGTCAACATAATTTGGCAACTAGAGTTAAATACTGCCTTTGGTCATCTTTATTCCTCTCAGTCTTATGTACTGCTGTCATATACATGTTAATTTATTCAAAACCTAACAGAAAATAATATACTTCCTTTACCTCAAAGCTGTTTCAAAGGTTTGCAGCTACACAAAATTGTGTTTCCCCAATCCCTCCCCCCAAAATTAATATAGTGAGGCATGTCCTACAATACTTCTGAAATCTGTCCAAGATTGAACATTGAACTACTGATTATACTGCAGAGTTACAGTATTAATTAAAATCATATTATATATGCCATGAAATCCCAATAAACTGCTCCCATATCAGCAAGATCTGAAATATTTTCAAAGACAGAAAATAGGCTTACTCCTTAATTATCTAAAAACCCAATCCATCACCCACCACTATAATAAATGAGGTTCTTATCAGATTTGTTACTTTGACTTAAATAAAATCACACCAATGCAAGGACATTTTCCATTCAAACGCTCCTGCTCTGTGTATTTATATATTTATTTAATGGGGGGGGGGGATATTGTGCACCATGAAGTTATGATTAGATAAAAAAAAAACCCTGTTAATTGTCCCAGAAATGACGATGCAATTTTGATTTAAAGGAAATGGGTCAAACTCCTACAGATTTAATTCTGTTTTACGCAGGTGTTGGATACTGATGGGTTTTGTCTTCTTTTTTTCCTGTAAGTCCGGGCTTGTAATTGCTAAGAAAGCCATGACAGCGTGATATGACTAATATTAATGAGCATTTGTTTACGAGCACCCACACCCACACTGATAATCTCTAAGGAGAAACTGCGGTGCGCCTCCTTTCTCTTTCCCCACCCCCTTCCCCAAAGTCGGGCTTCGTGTCCTAAGTCGTTTCAGTTCTTCGTCCTGCCCTTAATGCGAAGTGACCAAGGCAGAACGCGTACATTTTCTTTGGGGGGCTGTCAAGCGAAGACGAAGGGGGGAAAGGCCTTATCCCAGAAAGAACGCAACTTCTTTTCTGGCCACTCTGAATAACACGCAGGGGTCGCCCCTTTGGCTAGAATATAAGCAGTTCAAGCTTTTGTTTGCTTATCGAAAAGGGGCGGTAAGAAAGACATGAAGTGTGCGCGCGCGCGCGCGTTGAGGGCGGGGGGCACGCACACACAATAGCTACTGTCGGCAGGATAACCCAGTTTGCCCCTTATCTCTGAGACTCCCTGAGGCGTTGATGGAAGCGCTCTCCAGAAACAAAGCACAGGGCCAGCCAGGCTCCTGTCAGCTCCGTCGAGAGAGCGCGCGCGCGCCAGTCCAGAAGGGGAAGCGAGCGCCGTGGGTGGAGGAGAGGAGGGGAGGGACAAAGGGCGGGAGGCAACTTCGGCGCAGGTGACACCAAGTTCGGCTTCTGCAGCCCTTGCGTGTGTTTCTGTATTACCTCAGACGGTTTCCTCCTTCCCGCCTCCCTCAGAAACAAAACAAAAATCCGAGGCGCTGGGGAGATTAAAACTCGCAGCGAGTGATAGTGAATCCCCAGTGGCCCGAGGAGAGACGGCCAGGGTGACAGTACATTAGAAAGAGAGACACAGCTCCTGAGAGACACACACGCACAAAGAAGCACAAAAATGCACCTGAAAGACAAAGTGGCTCTGGTGACTGGGGCAGCGCAGGGCATAGGCAAAGCCTTCGTCCAAGTGTTGCTGGAAAAGGGCTGCAAGGTAAGTGGAGGGCGAGGTGGGGGGATCACTGTACCGAGGGTCGTCGCGGTTTCTGTCTCTCGTCGCCTCCCTCTCCCGCGCCTGAGGGAGCTGACAGACGCCTTTCTCAGAGCGTGTAGGACCAACCTGGCTCCTCCTTTTTGCTCACAGTGAGACTAACTTGAAGCTGCTGGTTCTCCCCCCCGCCCCCGTTTACTATGAAGTGCGCAACTGTGTGTGCGTGTGCGCGCCAGAGAGAGAGAGAGAGAGAATTATACCTGTTTCAAAGTAAGGTGCACGCACACGCACCATGGCTGCGTCTGTATTCATAAGTACTGTTTTAAAATATTCATAAACATACGTATAGAAATATCCCTGCGGTACATATGCATCTTTCCATGGTGTGAATGGGACATGTACACCTGTGTATGCGTGTATACCTGTATGTGTATGTGTGTATACCTGTATCTACTGAAACACCATTATAAATAGATTCTCGCAGTGCAATCCTATGCATGTTTGCTCAGAAATCCCACTAAATTCAACAGGATTTACTTCCTGGGAAGTGGATTTCCTTCCCTTCTTACTGCAATCTTGCCCATGCTTACTAGGGACTACACCCCATTGGACACAGTGGGACTTACTTCTGAGTGCATACGAATGCACTGTTAGACATATGGACTAGGGCTGTGTGCAAATGGCCTCTGGAAATTCTCCACCTTACTTGTGGGCAGAGAAATTTGGGAGACAGTTTCTCCAAATTTCTCCAGGGGGAGGAGGAATCCTCAGCAGTTTCTCCTAGGCAGGGCTCTCCATTGACAGGGCTTGTAGCACAGCTTCTTTCTTTTTGGTAAGGGTTGGGGGGGGGGGGTTTCGTGCTGCAACAGCATCAACTGTCTTGGCCATTTGCACTGCAATGCAGGTAGCTCCAGGGATGAGGTGGAGTTCGTGCTCTGCCAGAATCTGTCCTCCAGTTTCCCAAAGAATTGTCTCCCCCATGAAAGAGGCTTTCCTTGTTCTGCCTCATTCGGGATATTATATAATGTATAATTTTTGAGCTCACCTAATCGCAACTAGCCTCCTAGGCTGCCTGCACCTCCTGAGCTGAAAAGGCCCTATGGGAGGAATTACCTAATGGTGCCTTCAACTGGGCTTTAATTGAAGTGTAAGGAGCTGAGGAGGCTACAGGCTGCAAGAGAGATGATTGTACAATGAAAAACAGGACGCTTGTGCTCATCCCTCGGCCACCTCCTAAGTAAGGTAAGCCCAAGAAACCCAAACCCAGCCCTTGAGAATTTGTCTGAAATTTCTTTACCACTGAATTTATTTTTGAAAGCAATTTCTCTTCTAGCAAATTGAATGAGAATGGTAAAAAAAAAAAAAAAGTGGGATAAATGTTTGGCACAGCACTAATATGGAGTGTGCAATCTGGTAAACGTTAAGCATTTTGAAGTCACATTGATTTAAACAGGAATGATGTAAGCACATGCTTCACCTTCCCTTTGAAATCAGTGGGACTTAAAAGCAGTTTAAAAAGCAGTTTAAAAGCAGTTCAGCTGGTTGAATTGTATCAAAACTGTATGTAACATATGTATGATTTTGATACATGTTATTTCATGTAAAGCTATATGTATGCTCAAATATAGATATTCTATCTGATGATCACCATCTAAAGCCTTTCCTCCCTCCTACCGACCTAGGAAGGATATGGTAATTATTTCTTGTCTCTTCTATATCATGGTGTAAACCTAATTTTTATGGGCCTGGGTTGATCATCATCCTTTATCGCTCTGCACACAGGTGGCTCTTGTGGATCTGAATGCAGAAGTAGGTAAGGCAAGCAAAGATGCCTTTGACAAGCAGTTTGATGAACAAATGACCATTTTCATTCCTTGTGATGTTTCAAATGAAGAACAACTTAAAGGTAAGAAAGGAAGGTCCATGCCCTATATACCCTGTCTTAACATATATGAATGGTGCTGGAGAAGACTCTTACGACTCCCCTGGACTGCAAGGAGGTCAAATCAGTCCATCCTAAAGGAAATCAACCCTGACTGCTCATTGGAAGGACAGATACTGAAGCTGAAGCTCAAATATTTTGGCCACCTAATGCGAAGAGAAAACTCCCTGGAAAAGACCCTGATGCTGGGAAAGATTGAAGGCAAAAGGAGAAGGGGGCGGCAGAGGATGAGATGGCTAGATAGCATCACCGATGCAAGGAATATGGACCTGAGCACACTCCGGGAGAGAGCGGAGGACAGGAAGGCCTGGCGTGCTATGGTCCATGGGGTCACGAAGAGTCGGACACGACTGAACGACTGAACTACAACAACAACATATATGAAGCCAGGGACTCAGCTGCACCAGGAGCTCCATGCCTCTCTCAGCACAGAGGGGGGGAAAGAGCAGGGAGTGGGGCAATGATGTAAGTGGCTAGGGCTACGCAAGCTGACATGATGTCAGGAGTGGGGTCATACCCACTGATGTCATCTACCCCACATTGGGCTTGGGGGGGGCAATTCAACCCCACCTTAAAAAGGTTCTGAACCCTGAATAAGAGTCTACTAAGTGTCATGCAGGTTTCACATTACACTTATGATTGTGGGGACAAACAAACATGCAATAACTGACCCCCCATTTTTTAAAATATAAAATCTAGTAGTTACTCAGTTTTGTCTATTTAGAAATAAGTCTAATAGTGTTGAAAACCCCATTTCATGGGAATTATAGCATTTAATAAAAGTTATTAACTTTTTGTTCGGAAGCCAAGATATAACATATCAGCTTTCTGCACAGGCATGTGTACACATATGATCACCAGTCTAAATAAGAAAATGGAAACAGTGCTTTATTCAAAAAACTAATATACATCAGAAATATTTGAGACTGATATTAGTTTGATACTATTCAGTTTGATCATAATTTGCCCTATATGAATAATGGTTTAAATCTGTTGTATTATTACTGACTTAAAATAAATTGAGGACAAATGGGGAAAAAGAAAAAGAAAAAAACATCTGCACCGACAAAACTAGCATATGGGAAAGAATAGGCTAGCATGCTTCTTGTGAACTGTGTTGCAGTTTACGTGTGCTTAGTGTTATGCCATGATTGACTAATTGGTTGTGGGGGTGGTTAGTCAAGAAATGTAGTCATTCATTGCCCGCATTCAATGCAAAATAATCAGTGCAGGTCTACACAAAGTAGCTGAATAAAATACAAACTATCATGCTGAGGAGAAACCCCCCCCCCCCATTAGAGATTAACACCTCGAAAGACGAAAGAAAACACAAAATTGGCCTACACAACTGTAGCTGGTGGTATAGCCAAAGCATTTATAGATAGCAGAACTTAAGAGACGAGTTGGCAATACCCAGAAAGCAAGCAAGTGGTAAACCATTGAAGTAAATCTTCAACTATTAAAGTAGATTCTAAACGGGAGTTCATATACACACTGACAGGCCGCGGTGGCTTAGTGGTTAAGACGCTGAACTGCAGACCAGAAGGTCGGCAGGACAGCAGTTTGAGACCCGAGTGCCGCGTGACGGAGTGAGATCCCGTCTTCAGTCCCAGATCCTGCCAACCTAGCAGTTTGAAAGCAAGAAATTGCAAGTAGATAAATAGGTACCGCTTTGGCGGGAAAGGTAACAGCGTTCAGTCATGCCGGCCACATGACCACGGAAGCGTCTTTGGACAGCGCTGGCTCTTCGGCTTAGAAATGGAGATGAGCACCACACCCTAGAGTCAGACACAACTGGTTAGGGACACCTTTACCTTTACACCTTTATACACACTTACCTAAGAGTAAGTCCCATTGAACTTAGTGGTGCTTACTTCTAAACAGATATGTACTGGATTTTTTTGAGAGTCATTTTATTCATTCTATTGATAAAAGGTTTTGATACAAAGCAGGTATACTTGATGAAGAATTAGGGAGGTTATATACATGAGTATAATCCTATTTTTCACTTTTTATTTTAGCAAAATTCATACTTCAGTTTGTATCATTGCCATCATTCTAGCATATTTAATTGTACAGAAATAAGGGAAGTTTCTTTTTGTACCCCTCCCCCCTCCCGCATTTATTTACAGATGCATTTAAGAGGACAGTTCAATGTTTTGGAAAGTTGGATATTGTAATTAACAATGCTGGTGTGAATAATGAAAAAAACTGGGAAATGACAGTACAAATTAACTTGGTAAGTGCAATTAATGCATTGAGTATTTACATGGAATCTTTTTAAAAGACTTGTGTTTTGTGAAGGGGTAAATATAGGTAATATTTAGAAATCTAGTGGAAGAAAGTTATGCCTTTGTTTGGTTGTGTTTTTTAAGTGCTTAAGAGCCATACAGCCTCATCCTATACTTAACTTAGAAGTAAGTCCTGCATTCAGTGGACTTACTCCCAAGTCTATATAGGATTAATAATAGGTATTACTTACAAGTGCCAACTTTTCCATAAGCCCAGGTTTTAAAAAGCAAACATTACTTAAATAACCATTGACTTATCTTGCCTGCATGTCTCTCCTGAACAGGAGGCTCAGATTCTGCTGGAAGCCTGTAAAGTCAGGTTTTCCTAGTTCTCGCGTATCAGCCTAATGTAAACTAACAGTGTAATCCTATACATGTCTACTCAAAAGTAAGCCCCATTGAGTTCAATAGTATTTATTCCCAGGTAAATGAGTATAGGATTGTTGTCTAAAAGTAGCTATGCTGGGACTGCTGTTTATAATAAATCCATTGAAGACTTGTCAGTTTTTGTTACCCTGATGTTTTCTTTGTCCCTAGACACAAGGGAATAGTGAATTCCTGTGTATCAGATTCCAGTTCCAGTACTCCTTCACTAGAAGTAAATTATGGGTGGGGGGACAGACGGACATGCACACTGAGCAGACTTTTGTTCTTGCCTCTCAAATCTAGAGCTTCTCTATATGAGAATGAATTGTTCTCTCGTCATTCCTTACTCACTGTTATTTACATGTTCTTTAGATGATATCCTGACCCTTCAGCTTCAGTTCTGTTTTTTAAGAACACTTCCCTTGGAGGGGGGGTATAGTGGGGAAAATGGAGTATTATTTCTGAAGCAAAAGAAATTGTATTTTCCTACATGTGTAATGGCATTATTCCACTATAACACAGTGCCACCTACATGTTATGTAGCAGAAGAGTAGGAAAGCAAAAGTGTTTTGTGCAGAGCTCAGATCTCAGTTCTGTGATGAAATCAAAAGTAGTTACAGTGGATTAACAGCCTTGTGTAGAAAAGCTCCTAAGCTAGCAAGTTCAAATGGATTCCAGTGAAGCTCTTCAGATTGCTCTCTCTCTTGTTTCTTCTTATTCCCTGTGGAAAGTCTGGGCTGGATGCTTGAAGGATCAGAGCCAAGTATCCTTGCCCTTATTGTCAGTACTGAACCTTAACTGGTGTATCTGTACAGGCAATCCTATTCAGTTACCTCTGAATCAGCAGTTGACTGAATCTATAGGCATGCATTAAATTTTTGATACTCTGATGCATGGTTGGGAAACAGACAGAAGGTGATCCAACCTTCATCAGCAATTGCTAGTGCTATCTTTATATTTTATTCAGGCATTTACATCTAACAGTTATTACCAACAGACTACAAGATTTTGTACTCTTTCAGTTAATCCAAGATACATTTTCTTTGGTATAAAAGAAAGAAATGCCCAGCTCATTTTATTTATTTATTTGGATATTTATGAACCACCCTTCATCAAAATATAGCCTATTAGAGTATGAAAATTCCCCAATATCCTGACAAAAACAAATTGTGACAGTCAGATGCCCCTGTAGCTTCCACGTGCATAATTCAGAAAGGGGTGGTAGTCTCATTTAGTTATGTTGGGCAGGCCCTAAGTATCATAATGAAAGCAATATATGTGCCCTGATCCAGAGTCTGTGTGTTCTTTAATGTGCTCATAGAACCCATTCACTTCGATGAAAAAGCCAGCTCAATATATAATCTTTTTGTACATAGAATTGCCTTTGTCACTGAAATTAATGGGAAAGCCTTCACAGGCAGAGGAGTTCTATATCTGTATCAGAGCTCCTGTACCTGCAGGGAAACACTGTTAGGCTCCAGTATTTTTAAAAAAATAATTTCATACCTTACTGGAAACTAAATGGCATTACAGTTATTGGATATCTCAAGTTAACACTTTGAAAGCTAGACAGATTTTCCCAATGTATACATTTCTCTACAGTTGAAAGCAATAAATAATGAATTTATGGACCCTTGCATTGCTTGTTCTTTGAATCTAATATGTGCACCATTGTAATTTTCTAAAAAAAAAAAAAAGGTAACAAAGAATTTTTTGTTCTAATTTAAAAGCCATATTTCATGGCTGACTGGCATCCAGTATTACGAAGTTAAAGATGTTGTGTTGTTGTTTTTAATCAGGCTTTCCACTTAAGATGTATAGTCTTTGGGAAAAGGTACTGCAATGGTTAAACATGTAGCATGATTCTAAGGATGTTAAGTCCTTAAGACCAGAGTTCAATGGCACTTACTTCCAAGCAAAGCTTCAATCCTAAACACATTCATAAGGAGTGACACCAACTGAACACAATGGGACTTGGATAAACTTGCATCTGATTGTGCTGTGTGTTTAAGATTGCAGCCTTAAAAATCATCTCAAAATGTAACATAAAATAAGCCACATCAGGAACTAAAATATCTACACTATTATAACAATGAAACGAAGATGTTATAATTCATTTCACTGTAATCTGATAGAACATGTACATTTTATTTGTTTTGAAATGAATTACTAAAATGCATAATTATTTTTATCTTCCTGAAGAGAAGACTTGCAGCTCAACTCTATGCATGTTTACTCAGAAGTGAAGCCAATTGTTTAATGGGACTTATTTCCAGACATGCATGCATAAGATTGCAGGGTTAAGTAGGCTGGAAAACATATCAATTTATTCTCAGTCCATAGGAGAGTGGAGCAGACAGCAAAGACATAACTCCTCTCTTCCTGAGAAGACAAGGCCAAATGTAAAGAGTGTAAGTCCCATGGGAAACCACTCAGACTTTGGTTCTGCCTTCTAGAGAAGAGCAGGGTTGTTCTGTTGCTCCTGAGTACCCACCTAGAGTAATAACTTATCAGGCTTTAAGCCTCAGAAACACAAAAAAGAGAGGAAGATAGAGGAGGGGAAAGCCACTTTCTACCAATCAGCTCTCAACGCCCCCTCCTGGCTATAAGGAACCAGGTGCATTTCAGCATTCACTAATTATGTAGCACAGCACTTCTGTAGGAGGGGCAGCCATTTTTTTTTTTTTATCAAGCAGCTCTCCACTCTTCAAGTTAGCTATAGGGAACCCAATGTGCCTCAGTATTTGGTGTTTCCGAATTATCTAGTGCTCTAGAAGACAGAGTGTGGTCACCGCTACAGCACTTCCCTGCATCCAACAACTAATAGCATGAGGAGGGACAGTGGCACGCAGTCTGTGCAGGAAATTCAGCTGCCATTTGGGAACAGGCCCCACCAATGTCCATCATGTGGTACTGATCCCTCTCCCTACCCCATGGGAAACAGTGAGTCTGTCACTCCCTCACAACCAGAGGATAGGGCCCCTCACGGTCTCGTGGGTAATCAAAGAGAGGCCAGTATTGCCAAATGGCACACCCTCAAATGGGAGGGGGGGGCAGTAGAAACTCCTCCAGATTGGATAGCAGTTCTTTGCCCTTTTCTTATTCCTCTTTGTCCTCTACTTCCCATTCATATCCTGCCATGGAATGAGCAGATCCAAACGCTACACAAATACACACAACATACACAAAATAGATTCTCCCATAAGTCATGCAAACCCTACTACTGGGCCTGCATGCAGCTGTGAAAGGGAATACAAGTTCCGCAGAAAGCCAGACCGCAGCCTAGCAGAGTGGACATTTGGGGTTAGCGCTAATTCAGTCACATTACCAAAGCATGAAATGGCAGGCAGAGATGAGGAGGTAAATGGAAAAATCTCTCCCACAAACAGGCCTGCTCTTCTTGTTTGCCTCGATGGCTGATGTTGATGGTGCTTCACCCAGTGTTGTTTTTTTTTTCGTTTTTTTTTTCAGTAGGATAAATGGGTGCTAAATTGGGATTTGGAAGACTGAATTAATCAGCTGAGGAGTGAAGTATTAACCTAAGATCTACCACAGGTGGTAATAAATCTTCCTCCTTTCTATCCAGCCCTGAAGTCCCAAGGGCTAAAGTTAAGCAGCAGGGATATGAAGTTATGTGTTGAGCAGTGTGCAACTACTGCAAAGTGGGCAGAAACCATAGTTCATAACCCCTAGAATGTACCCACAAAGGAGGTGAGTTGCAGAAATGTCAACCAGCCCACCATATCCTGCAGTGATACAATCTGAGGCAGCTGTACCTTTTTACACCAAGATAATAACTGTCAGACCCCTCCCCTCTCAGAAACAGGTGAAGCAGTGAGCTGTCCAGTGACAGAATCAAGAGTTCCAGAAATTTTGTTCTCTGGACTGGATTAGACAACTTTCCCCTAAAAAAAAACTCAGGGGTGAACTGTCTGAGCAGAAATAAGGGAGTTCTGCTCTAGCTGAGGTCATTCCCATTTTTTTTCCTCAGAAGTCAGTTTCTGCTGGATAAATGACAGGTCATCTGATGGCTATATAATGAATGGCAATGCGAGATATTATTTGGAATATTACTAATATGCATCAGTCCGATATTGGTGGCCATGTGGTTACTCAGCCATTGTTCTCACTACATAATTAGTGGACAAACCGTTGTAATTCCATATAGTAAGCCAATAAAGAAATCTAAAGCACCATCAACATAATGATGAAGAGGTCCTGATTCTGTACACTTCTAATCTTTTCCTGTACTTCTATCTGAGTATGAAAAACTGAATGGCACTTCAGCTGCTGGGTGTGATGCTGAATTTATTTCTTTAAAATATTTCTTGGCTGCCTTTCAGGACAGAAGCCTTCCCAAGGCAGCTTAAAGCAATAAAATACATAAAAACAGTTAAAATATTAAAAGTGATAAAAACATAAAAACAACAAAACAAGCCAACAATAACACCAGCAACAATGTTAACAGCAGTAACAGCAACAATAGCAGTCATATCATGAGAGGGCCAAGGTAAAATAATATGTTTTCAAGGCCTTCTTAAAAGTCTGCAATGGTGGAGCATGGCGGACCTCCAATGGCAGCTTGTTCCAAAGGTGTGGGGCCACTGCAAACAAGGCCCTCTTGCGTGTGATTACCCACCTGACTGCTCTCACAGATGGGCAAATGAGAAGGGCCTCTCTTTCTGATCTTAAAGTACAGGCAGGCTGATATGGTGAAGGCAGTCCTTCAAATAACTTGGTCCCAAACCATTTAAGGCTTTAAAGGTCAAAATCAGCACTTTGAATTGGGCTCGGAAACGCACTGGTAACCAGTGCAGCTGGTGCAGTATAGGTGTTATGTGATCAAATTGCCTTGCCCCCACCAATACTCAGGCAGCTGCATTCTGCACAAGCTGAAGTTTCTGAACCATTTTCAAAGGCAGCCCCACGTATAGTGCATTACAGTAGTCCAGCTTGGACGTGACTAGTGTGTGGATAACTGAGGCAAGGTCCATCCTCTCCAGATAGCACCACAGTTGGTGTACCAGCCTAAGCTGGTAAAAAGCACTCCTGGACATCGCAGCCACCTGGGCTTTCCCAGTTATCTCAGAGTCCAGGAGGATTCCCAGACTGTGCACTTGATCTTTCAGGGGGAGTGCAACCCCACCTAAGACCAGTTGTAAACCTCTATCCAAAGTAGTTAGTTTCCCAACCCACAGCACCTCTGATTTGTTTGGATTAAGTTTCAGCTTATTCACCCTCATCCATCCTAAAACAGCCTCCAGACACTGGTTCAAGAGTTCCACAGCCTCCCTGGGATGTGCAGATGGAAACGAGAAGCAGAGCTGAGTATCATCCACATACTGATGACATTTCAGCCCAAACCTCCTGATGACGTCTCCCAGTGGTTTCATGTAGATGTTAGAAAGCCTGGGGGACAAGACAGAACCTTGCGTCACCCCAAAAGCTAATGGCCATGGGGTGGAACCAAAGTCCCCCAGCACCACCTTCTGAGACCGCTCCTCCAGAAAGGACTGGAACCACTTTAAAACTGCCTCCCAAGCCCAATCCAGATAAACGATCCAGAAGGATACCATGGTTGATGGTATCAAAAGCTGCTGAGAGGTCCAGAAGAACCAACAGGGTTGCACTCCCCCCATCCATTCCCCGGTGTATGTCATCAATCAGGGCAACCAAGGCTGTTTCCGTCCCATAACCAGGCCTGAAACCTGATTGGAATGGATCTAAATAATCAGTTTCATCCCAAAGAGCTTGGAGCTGTGATGCCACCACACGCTCTAGCACCTTGCCCAAGAATGGCAAATTTGAGACAGGATGGTAATTATCTGGAACCATGAGATCTAAGTTTGGTTTCTTCAGCAAGGGCCTCACCACAGCTTCTTTCAAAGCTGCAGGCACCTCGCCATCCCTCAAAGAGGCATTTGCCACCTCAGAGGTCCAGATATCCAGCTCAACTCTGGCAGATTTCACAAGCCAGGATTGGAAAGGATCTAAAGGGCAACTAGTAGGCCTCAGTCCTCCAAGGAGTTTGTCCACATCCTCAAGTTGCAAAAGCCAAAAGGTATCTGTAACATGACTAGATAGTACACCAGCCCCATCCATAACAGACTATCAAAACAACAGTATCCAAGTCAGCATGAATACAAGCAATTTCTTCTGCAAAGTGTTGGGCAAATTGTTCACAGCAGGCCTTTGAGGGTTCAAGAACTGCTATAGAACATAAAAACATTAAATTGCTATAGAACACAAAAACTGCTATAGAACATAAAAACATTAAAGTGAATAATACTGAAGATATTACTGCACATAGATCCAGCAGTAAGCAGTATTAGCACTATGTCACAGTACTCTTACTGAAACCTGGTTGGCCTACAGAAATGATTACATGTTTATTTACTTTGTACTACCTACATATGTAAAGCCCAATTCAAATGAAATATATGACCCAAACAGGGTAATTGTCCGAGTCTAAAGTGCGAAGGCAATAACCAGTACAATACACAACCCTTATGAACCTGAACAAATACAGAAGAGGGGATAGTCCTTAAGACTAGAATGCTTTATAGTTCATGATTTGCTTTCACAAGCTTTTGAAAAGGAACAGGAAGGGTAAAGAAGAATGGTGTTTTAATGTCTGATAGGGTAGCGTAAGAAAACACAGATGATGATGAAGATGATGATGATGATTAAAAACAGATGATGATGAAGATGATGATGATGATGATGATTAACATTTCTATACCGCCCCATATAGCTTCTATACCGAAGCTCTCTGTGCGGTTTACAGAAGTTAAAGTAAGAATAAAGTATAGTACTAAAGAATAAAATGAAACATGTGAAAATAGACTGCTCAAAAGAATGAGTGCTTCATTTATGGATACTTTCATAACTGTAACAGTGTTAGTACCGGCATTACAGTGTTCTACCAAAAAAAAACCCCATTTATATTAGAATTGCTATAGAACATAAAATCATTAAAGTGAGTTATACTTTGCAATAATTATTATATCTCTTGTAACATGTTCAACTATTTTAATGATCGAGCCAGTGACTTCCAACAGTTTTTATGGAATTAGTCTGATTATTTTACCCTTTATTGAATATCTCTTGTGACTGCTTGTCTTCCTTTTTTTCATTTTAAAAAGATACATAATCCAAATTGGCTGTCAGTAAAAAATGGAAATGCTTAATGCATTTTTAAAAGTGGGCACATTTTGATTCCATACTGTTTGTTCAGATATGCTTTGGTCAATTAACTGGTAGACCAAAACGTTATTGTTCTGTTTTTTACATCTATTGTTTCTCTTATGTAAATTCCTTACCAACAATTGGGCAAGCATTGTCTACAAATTTATATTGGTGAAGCTTTGTTCATTTACTCATTCAGGCCTCACTAGCATCACACTGAAACAGAATGTCATCATGTAGAAGAATTTAAAATCAATCTGGTGAAAACAAAACATTTTATTGGATCCTAACTTGTTGTCCATGTACAAAAGGAGTCCTTCCATTCTTGGTGTGTGTGTGTTTTATTATATTTCTATACCACCCAATAGCCAAAGCTCTCTGGGCATAGCAGAAAAGGTACTCTTCCTGGTAGCCACCCACCTCACTTGGTTGGTCTTGAGATCTTGGATGGTAGAAGGGGGGGGAATAATTTCCCCTTCCTCTACAGTCCCTCCCCACTATTCCAGCCCTGGAGAGAGCATATTTTTGGGAGGAACAGGGGGCTCCAGGAGGAAGGGAGTACTGGTACAAGTGACCTCCCCACTTTCCACTGATATGAGCATCTGTGAGCAGACCTCCATTCATGGGATGCTACTGCCAGCAGGAGTAAACTCATATTTCCAGCCATTGCCTAAACCAGTCTTGCTTTTTATGTAGTTTTACTGTGATTTTAATTGATAATTTGCGATATATTGCATTCATTTTTGTAGTTTGTAGACTATCTTGAATATCTTTATAGAAAGGCAGCATAGAAATTTTAAAACAAATAAAATAACTACCAATTTTAAATTCAGGTTTCTATGTAAAAAGTAATCCAGCCCTTAAATGGAAAATCTTGGTATTTACATAACTATTTGCCAGGGAAACCAATGGAACTTAAGAGTACTTAATTTTGAACAGTTCATGCCATAAAATATTTTTTACTCAAACATTACTAGCTTAAAGAATAAACATTTTGTGTGTTTGCTCTAGAACTATGGGACAAACGACATATAGAATATACTGATGTCTTAATGCTAATATATATAAAATTGGCTAACAGCACAATCCTATACATTTGGAGTAAGTCCTATTGAACTCAATGGGACTTATTTTTGAGTAGACATGCATGGAATTGCACTGTAAAGCTATTAAGGATGCAGTCCTATGCAAGTTTAGTTATGCTGGCTGTGGCATGCTGGGAGTTGTAGGCCTTTTTTCTGTCTAAACTTGCATAGGATTGCATCCTAAGGGGTTTTTCAAACATTTATCTTGAGGAATGTGCAGATACTCAGGTTGAGGCAAAATGGCAGCAATATCCTTGACAAAGGAAAGAGGCAGGGAGGTAAATACATTAAAGGGGGGGCAGGAATCAAAAGCAAGGTGTTGCTAAGGCAAAGGATATTTGCTTGAGTTCCAGGGCTGCTGATGGGTGAGGGGTTTCAGATGAACATATTGATAGGTTTAGAGTTCTAAAACACTAGGGTCCACATCTCTTGATGTTTCTCCTTCAAGCTGGATGACACAAGAGTAGGTTGGCAAGCTGTATTCCTTCCTTTGTAACTGTGCCTGTGTCATGAATGAGAGAAGCCTGGTGGGAAATGTGATACTCTTATTTTCATATTCATATTCAGAGTAAGGCAGACTGTGATTGAACAAACCAGAGTTATCACTGGACCTTAGGAAAAAGATTGTAGGTCTAGAAGTTGCCAGTAAAGAAGGTGGAAATGAAAAGAACTTTCAGGAAAGTCTGCTGTGCTCTGGCAAGAAGTAGAAATGTTTGAGAGACTTGTTTGAGATAGTAAAAGACCCAGAGGCGAAGGGGAGGGAAAGCAACATATACAATATCCAGTTAAGTGGCTGAAGAGGAACACTGAATCACTCATGCTTCCTGTTACAATTTCTTTGGAATGTGCAAAGCAGATTTCAGAGTACACAGCTAAGACATCAGAGATTGAACATGATGCGGGCATAACATCCTGTATTTTTAAAATCGGTATTACATATCCTGGTTAGCTGACATGAAGTCTAACTATACACTATGTTAATTGTGTGTCTTGCAATCATGTTGTGGTATTTAATCCTAGGTGTAGAGGGTGGGTAATTTCTGTTGGGACCTCAGAATGTAGAAGGGGGGGGGGGGTTAACCCTTCCATTCCTATCTGTGATTCCAATGAACCTCTGACCCCAGAGCTGCAATTAGCAATACATGGGGAAAAAACCTGCAGAATTATTTCAGAGTGTCGTCTGAAATTCTGGTTGGAGTCATGGACTCCCATGTAAATGATAACCTATTTTATTTGATATCACTTAAAAAGATTATAATGCAGGAATCGAATAATGCAGGACTATTCAAAGCTGCCACCCCTCTTGTCCATCCAACTATCCATCCTCCTCCTCTTCCCCCACCAATCAAAACTGGCAGAGTCCACCATTACGCTAATGGTCTCTTTAAGAAGATGAGGTATTTCCCTCTCATCTCCAGTAATAGCAATGCCTCTTCACTGCTGGCAGGGCAAAGAGAGGCACAGAACCTCACAAAGAGAGAAATAGTCAGGTTGGGATGGGTCAGCCCACCTCAGTCAAAGTACAGAGCTTCAAAATATCAGAGAGGTAGTTGTACATTAACTGAGGCCATAATGTTGGTCAACAAGGAAAATGTTAATCAATTAGATGTTTAATGTTGCAACTAGGGATGTACGGAGTTTGTAAAATCTGTTTTGTCTGTATTTCATGGATTGTCAGGTGCCTTTTTTTCCATTGTCCCCTTTTTGACGTAATCGGATTTTTCCCAGTTTCCTGAATTTGTGCAAATTTGCACTTGCACAAATGCACAAATCCCCCCCCCCCAGTGCATTTTCATGCTTTAGCCTATGGGGGAAATGCACATTTTCAGCTGGTATGTTTTTTATTTTACTTGTTTTTCTATTACTTAATTTGCATAAAATTGTGGTGTTTCCAAACACCTGTGCATGCATAGATGTTTTTACATGCCCTCCCCCTTGCTTGCAAAATAGTTTGTGTATCCAGCTGCTGGTCCTAGAAAGTTCAACACTAATTATGCATTATTTAATCCCCACATGAAGATTTACAAAGATCAGTGGTGAAACTGACAGCTTTCTCCCCACTTCTTCCCCAAGTTCAGAAAAGTCTCTTCGCAGTAGATATGAAATTCATGGAGATTTGAAACCCCTTTTGCCAGTTTTACCTGTATAGTGAAAGGGCTTCTCTAGAGTAAAGTTCCTTCGTCCCACATTTCTGGTGGAGACAAAGGTTTTCAGAACTGCAGAGATGGGAAGAAAGTGTCAGTTTCATCTCTGCTTTTGTAGCCTTTGCACACAGCGCAAAACAATCTGATTAAAATGGAAGAATTTTGTGCATCAGTTGCAAACAGGTGAAAGTTTTCCACACTTGTGTAGCAAGTGTGGAGATGTCCCTTTACTACAGAGGTAAAACTGATAAGAAGTTTCAACTAGGGTTTCAACTGCCTAACATATGGTAGCTTGAGATGTGTGAAGCTCTTTTACAGTTAATTTGGCAGGCATCACTATGGGTGCAAGCATCCATTAGCCAGATGAAACTCTAGAAGATCACAAATATGTGCTGAAAACAAGACACACTGCAAGAGTGGAGGCAGATCAAAATCAAGATTCAAATTAGGAACACCTGAGAAATAACTTAAAAACATGTGGGGAATACAAAACAGAACAACCATAGGGGTTCTAAACTGGTTCAAGATGTGCACTGAAAGAGGAAATTTTAATAGACTGATGTCAAACTGAGATAGTACTAAGTAGAATACCTCTTTTTATTTTCTATATCAGATTTCAGTGATTAGAGGAACATACCTTGGCCTAGATTACATGAAAACTGAAAATGGAGGCACTGGAGGGGTTATTGTTAACATAGCATCATTAGCAGGTAAGAAGATTATTTAATATATATATATATATATTAAATTTTACATCCTGCCTTTCCAAGATTTAATCCAAGACACTTAGATAAAATTCCTAAGCACTATATAAAAATCAATTAAAACATTACACCAGTCTAATGACAAACAGCAGCATCACAACAGGTAAATTAATAGCAGCAGTAATTAAGATCCACCAAACGTTTGGAGAAAAGAGCAGTTTTCACCTGATGACACAAAGAAGCTAAGAAAGGTGCTAAGTGAACAAGTGTGAAGAGGACATTCCCCAACAGAGATGCTACAACAGAGAAAGCATTTGTGCTCCCCCATATACCCATGCTGGGTCACCAGCCCATCAGCACTTTGCTGTCCCCCACTCCACATCAGTGGCTGGTGAGAATGGTGAAACACAGGAAACAATGTAAGTTGTTCAGCAAGTCAGCTGAAATGTTATGGAAGATGGCACTCAATCCATGTCAAGTGTCACATCTAGTTCTTTTTTCAGAGACTGTAAGGTGCCTGTGGGGGGGAGGGGGGACGACCATAACTTCAATTGGTAAGACTCTGGCATCATATTTCCTGTACCATCAGCACTCTGTTTCCTGGTAGACTAATCTCTGGGCTTCCAAGGATGCCATCTAGACTGTAGTACCTTCCTGTCTTAGTCTCCATCAGCTAACCCCAAAAGCTAATACCAGCCCACCAGGCCCTATAAAGCCAGGGCCTCAGAGCTTGCTCCTAAGGCTCTAGTTTGAAGACTCTGCTTAACTCCTGATCATCTTTTGGGGCCTTAAATATTGAGCTTTGGCTGTTTTTTAGTTGTTTGCTGCTCTGACTTCTGTCTGACTGTGTCTTTGCATCTCCCTGCATCCCCTCTGGTCCTTTTTTGCTGCCAGGGATCTGTAATGTGACATCTGCCTGTTTTAGACTACACTATCTCTGCCCCTTACTAAAGGCAATTGTCAGATTTTTTCCCCTTTCTGCTTGCTGTGTAAAGGTTACTTCCCATATAACATGTTACTTGTGCTGATACACAAGAGGACAATATAGAGGATAAACATATGCACCCATGTACCAGCATGTGTAAAGGATGTGCATGATGAAATATTTTATACTTTCACTTAACACATTCATTTCAAATAGGATTCTGTGGGTGCAGCAATCAGTGTATTGTAGAATGGTAGACCAATATTCTACAATTTTGCCACTGCTTTGCTAAATAGACATCAGAGGCTGATTCATGAAGAGAAGAGGTTCTATCCAATGGTGTCCATCAACCAACAGAACAGCAGCTGAATAGATTCACAGTTTCCCTTGCAGCCCCCAGTGCCCCCTCAGATCTGTTCTGCAGGGTTGGAGGGACCCCCTGGAGCACATTTGGGTAGAAGGGGGACTGCAGGGGGGAGGAGAGGAAGTTCCATTGCATGGATGAAAGTCTGCTCACACAATCTTGGATGTCACCCAATATGTATATATGAGGATGCTTACCCAATACTCATCATGTCCTTTAATGCAAAGCTGAAAGTGTAAGTGTAAGAGTGAGTGTGTGTGTGTGTGTGTGTTTGAGAGAGAGAGAGAGAGAGAGAGAGAGAGATTTAAGAAAAATGTTCCAAGGTCAGGAATCAATGCTGAGAATGTCTTGTTAGGATGGAAAATTGCCATCAATAAATGGCTTTTCTTTGCCCAAAGAGACTATGATGAGAAATATGTGATGGTAGCCTCTAAGGTATGGAGGACTCGATCTACAGGCGGATTAGGGTTGTAGCACCTGCCAGAATTAATCTGTAATTCCTTACACCAGGGGTAAGGCATGTGGGCCACATATGCTTGTCAAGCAGAACTTATAGTACTAAACCTCAGACTAAGGAATTTGATGCAGCCCTGAAGAAGATAATTTCAAAGCATTTAGTGATTATTGAGCCAAAGAATGAGTGCTGTACATCAACCAAATATGGAAAAGGCTGGAAAAATTGTAAGTGGTATCTCCCAAACTTAGCTTTGTTTGATTCATACCTTACGGTAGAGATTAAACTAGAAGACCTTTGCCAGTTTTTAATCTGAGATACCTTAATGTATATTAATAACCCTTAAATATATATAAAAAACTTGTGGCCTGACATACAGTATATACATATATTTATATAAATATAAATATTTTATATAATATTAAAAACTGATATGTTTTACTACTTTTCTTGTTCTTTGGCTGCCTTGTTAAGATGATACTGTCAGTGTATCAATAATGGAAAAGTTTCACTGGAATGTGTTAGCTCTCTGATATTTCAAGGGAACTTGTGAGCAGAGTCCTAGACTCTTGTTGAATTCATCCACAAAAAGTTCTATCACTAGTTGAGAGAATGCAAAACTACTGGCCATAACAAATTTATCTGTGGCATAACATAATACCCCATTGTACTTTATATAACAAAAATGAGAACTTACCAGTGCTTCTTTTTTCTAAACTTGATGTGAAATGTACAATAGTTCTTTTTACTGACAAACTAAATTCAGCACTCTAAATGAAATGATTGCAATAATAGAATATTCTCTATATATTCTATTATTATAGTACATATGATTTTACTTTAATCTTTTTTTATTATTTTTATCATTATCATTATCCTTATTATTAAGGATACATAGGTAAAGTACATATGATTTTACTTTAATCTGAGATCAGGATAGATAAATGAAAAAAAAAACATATGTCATAAAATACACTTTTATAAATTAGTGGATATGTTTCACTATATCATCAGTACACTATTAATAGCACAATCGTACATGTGCTATGCCAGAAAAGATAGGGACCAGAATTAACAGTACATGCTTATTGTACAAGCCAAAGGCCATAACAAAAGGAATATCATATTAAAAAATACAAATAATAGGACATAAAAACATTAAAAGAGAAATATATATAAAGCACAGTGTGGACACTAGTCCCTAGGTTGCTCCAACATACCAACAAAAATTGCTCTGATTATAGTGCAGACATTGATACTCTATAGGTAGTTGTTGCATCCAGGCTTGATAGCAAAGATCAAGACAGTTTCTACATCTGAAACAAACTCATGAGATCCTAGGATACCAGCTATACATTTCTCTAATATCTCTAAACGGGAAATATTTCAGAAGATAATGCACCAGCTCTTCAATCTGATGTGGGAATTTTGGACACACCTGCCACTCCCAGGGTACCTTACTATAGCAACCTTCCACCACAGCTGAAGGATCACTTAGAAACACAACTCAGTGAATGCATGTGCTTTGTGCTGAGAGAGTCAGATTATACAAATTTAAAAAGGTAAAGGTGTCCCCAACCAGTTGTGTCCGACTCTAGGGTGTGGTGCTCATCTCCATTTCTAAGCCGAAGAGCCAGTGCTGTCCGAAGACGCTTCCTTGGTCATGTGGCCGGCATGACTGAACACCGAGGTGCATGGAACACTGTTACCTTTCCCGCTGAAATAGTACCTATTTATCTACTTGCAATTTCTTGCTTTCGAACTGCTAGGTTGGCAGGAGCTGGGACTGAAGACGGGAGCTCACTCCGTCACACAGCACTCAGGACTCGAACTGCTGTCCTGCTGACCTTCCGGTCTGCAGTTCAACATCTTAACCACTAAGCCACCACAGCTTCAAATATGTACCTTCTAAGCTGAGGGCGCTGTTTTACAATATTTATGCTTTGAACTGTCCTGTCATGGAGGAATCCTCCCCAGAGGAGGTGCTAGAGCTCCCAAAGACAAAGAACACCACAAAACACCCCATGTCAGAATACCAGAAGGAGGAGGAGATGGTTGTAGGTCCCTCCCCACAAAAGGCAGGTCACAGGTCCATCCCCCAATAATGTTATCGCCTCAAGAGGCAGGCCAATAGGGCTCCTTTGAGAAGGATGGTTTTATTACAAAGGAGGACTCCTCAAGAGTAAATGACTCTTCATGAGCAAGGCCCTCTTCACAAGTAGAACTTGTATCTCTGGCCTTGCATTGTGTCTGAACATCCGTCCCACTGACCCTTGGACTCCTGCTTGACTCTGCTTCTTGCACTGCATATTGTATCTGATTGCTTATCTGCTTTGGATCTTGGCTGCTCCTCAGACCTCTCTTTTTCCACTCTCGCTCTTGCCTGGTAAAACTGTGCCCTTGACGCCTGTTTATTGTCTTACCTTTGGATTGCCCCATAGTTTGCCCTAATTCTGAGCTTGATTCAGCCATAGCAGGGCATGTCCTAACACCATGAAGAGCATTCCAAGCAACTATCCCTTGGCTGATATTTTTCTTGCTCATCTGATCCATAACATTTACTGCCCTTCCCCCCCCCCATTACAAAGGGAGTTAACTAGTTGCACTCATATTTCCTTTGGCTGTATGCTAGTGTATGCCACCATTACTAGCTGCTGGGCTGGAAGGGACCAATATCTATCACAGCATTACTGCTAGTGTCATTTGGCATAGCCACTACTGCTACCCATTCTATGTCTCCTTCCCTCACTACTTTTGTACCGAAGGAGTCAGGTGTGAATTCAGAACTGACCTTTGTGAAATCTACTGGTACAACAGGGGATCCAACCTTGGCTTATAATTATTAACCCTCAGGCCTGGCTTCAGTGGCATCTAGTCCTTTGCCTGACAAAGCTGTGAGGGACCAAAGCCTTCTATTGCACACCAAAAACACTACACATTATGCAGAGCAATTGTTCAGAACAGCCAGAGTCTCAGTTTTGAGCAAGGAATTAAGTACATTGTTTTTCAGTTAGCACACTTTGATTCTTCTACACTGGTCGCCATTCCTATGTTGCCAACACTCTTGCAAGTGGTGAAACAATCCTTACAAAAGCCTTTCTCCATGTCCCCAACCTCCAAGCATTTGGAGAATTTATACAGGCGACAAGGAAATGAGAGTGGCTTCTTTTTCCATAATTCCATTATTGTGCCCGTGGCCCAAGGTACTTTGAGACAAAGGACACATGCCTTTGACCACGAGAGCCAGAAGTGGATGCCATGATGAGGAACATTTAGTCCACCACTACGCTGGCACTGAGAATATCTAACTATCAGGTGTGCATGGCCCAGTATGGGTACTACATATGGAAGCAGACTATTGTTTTGTTTGGACAACGGAACCTGGTCAAGGTACTTCAAAGTGAAGCTAAGCAGAAAAATAAATCTTCACACCACAAGGTGTATTATGGATCTAAGGAAATGGCAAAGGTGATTGCTGTTCAGAAACACATGGTTGAGATTTTCCAGAACCTACATTGAAGACCTTTTGTTTGATGGAGAGGTCTTATTTAGTACCAAAACAGTTGACACCTTTGATAAGGTTCAAAAAATGAAAACAATGGCATGCTGAATAGGAATAGGAGTTCAACAGCTACCTTACCTCAGTCTTGGTCATGGAACACAGGTTCATTAAGCCATCAGACATCGAGATCTCCATCTTCTTGTCAACCATTGTCTCAGGTTTCCAAGCACTTCTTCTCCAGCTCCAAATTCCACCAGACTTTCCACTGCAAACCTGCTGAGTACTCTAAATGGTGTCTTTGCCATTTGATAGTCACAACCTCATCTTACTCTACTGTTTTGGGCATGACATTACATCGGATAAATGAGTCCTCACTGTTATGCCATAGAGTTCACTTCATATTCCCCAGAAGGCATATTCTGTTCCATCTTTCTGTCCCCTCCATTGGAAGAAGATAATTTACCATTCCTTCAAAAGGGTGTAGTACAGCCTGTTTATCCCATGGGAGAGACCTACCAGTTTCTATTCTAGATTTTTCACCATCCCCAAGAAAGATGGAGACCTCCACTTCATCTTAGCTCTCAGAGATGTCAACATTTTATTTACTCCCCCAGAACTATGCTTTCATTTACTCCCCTCCCCTCCAGTGATTCTAAGCAATATATTGCCTCTCTTGCAGCATGGTGATCAGTTTGCTTCCATAGACTTATAGGATGCATATTTCCACACTGCCGTCAGGCTGTCTCACCTGGACAATGACTGTTTCAGTTTTGAGTGCTCCCCTTTGGACTGGCATCTGTGAATGCCTATCTTCACCTTATGGGAGTCACAGTCTTCCAATACAAGATGATTGGAGTTTAGTTGCCCCCTCATGGAAGCAGTTTATTCAACATGTGAAGATCACCCTTGGCCTATTACGAGAACTCAGTCTCTGTCAATTCAGAAAAAAACACACCTTGCCACTTGCCCCCTCGCAGTGCCTTCAGTTTATAGGGGCCTCTTGGACTCAGTCAAGCATCCAGCCCACATTCGTCTGGCTGGCATTCCTAACCGATGTCAAGGAAACAAACCAATGTGGCTATCAAAATTCAATGATTCCTGGTACTCATAGCTTCCACTACAGCAGTAATGCACCTGGCATAGCTGCACATGATGATATTGCAGCAGTGGCTCATCAGGGATTTTCTGCAAGGAGAGAGAATCCCAGATGTGCCCTCCCTCTCTCTCTAATCGATTACATTCACCACTCTCTCAAGCGGTATGCTACGCTGTGCAATCTCCTCAAGTGGTATACCAAACTTTGCCTCCATACCACCCCATGCAACCTTCTGAGGAGGTGACAATGGATGTTTCTTAGATGGTCTGGGAGGGCTGAACTCTCCACACTATGAGATTGAGAGTCTGGAGGTCTGGGTCACGCATCTATCCCCAATTCTGTATGAGAAGATCTGGTGTTGGCCCAACCTGTTGAGATATGCACATTCCCCAAGGCTTACTGGTGCTAGCGATGGCAAGGCCAAATGAGCTTGTTTCATTGCTGTTGCTAGCAGCCAGGATTTCAATGCCTTGCACTGCCCATTGTAATTTGTGTTACAGTTTTTACATTCCTTGAAAGCAGGAGGCCTTAGTTTCCTCTCTCAAAGTTTTCTTGGCAGCAATTTCTGCCAAGTAATTTCTGTTTCATACTCTGTCCAACAGTTCCTCCATCTTTTTCCATCTGATGGTAAAAAGTTTCTTTCAAACAGGAATAACCCAGAATCCTTATAGAAAGTTTCACATTCAAGTTGTGAACTCTCTTATCTATCTACTTTTAGGACAAGCTGTGCTTTGGTTCTTGGATTACATAGTTTCCAGATAGAGATCAAGTGTATCTTTGCACAGCAATCTAGTCATTATAATCTATTTTAACAGTAGTTTAATGGAAGATCTACAGCATAAAGAAAACAACTAGCAGTGATTAAAAAAAAGATGTTTTAATGTACAAATTATGTCGTTATATTTTTATGGGTCAGATATTCTGACATGCAAGCAGCCTTAGCTGCAATCCTGTACCCACTTACCTGGGAATAAGAACCACTGAAATAAATGACATTTACTTTTGAGTAGCTATGTATAGGACTGTGCTTTTAGATATGTAGTATAATAGAAGAGCTAATAATAAGAGGTTAAGGACTTGAAATCTGTCTTATCATTGAGCTTCCTGTCACTTGTAGTGGGAGTTATTCATAGCCTCAGACTATGTGTCCATTAAACATTATTATTTCCAGTTCAAGTAAACAAGGGAAGTTATACCAGTAAAAAACAAAGCAAAAACCCACACGGATGCCAAAGCACTTATAGTACAAGCCACAGAGAAGTGAATAGGGCTTGCTTCAGCCAAGCACTTATGAATGAGAATAAACTACCACCAACCTAAGAAAGGAAGCAAATGGGACTTGCCAATTTGTGAATGCCTTCAATGTTATACTTCCAGTCATCAAAATTCTATCTTTCTGGTTGTCCATACATACTAACTATGGCACATGCAACTTTGGGCATGCAAATATATACATTTTCAGCTTGATCCTATCCATGTTTACCAGGATCAGCATCAGCATCCTCATGTAACTGCTGGAACTATCACACTGACAGGGCCCACTGGCACTGATGCCTCAGAGTAATATGTGTTGAACGGTTGATGTGCATAACAACCACACTTCATGAAGAACATGCACATAATCTGAGTTGTATACATTTCCTGGCAAACATACATACACTCCAACAGGTCTTGTGGAAGGTGCATATCTTGACTGCATTTTGTACATTCTCTGGGGAATATGCATTCCATCTCCCCCCCCCTCCACTGTTCAGCTTTATAATGGATGTGCGCATGTGCGCGCACACACACACACCACTATAGTGTGTGTGAATGGATGGGGGGGTGAGAGAGGATGCTGATTACTTTCTCTTAACACACATGTGCACGCACGCGCGCACACACACACACACACACAATACCCCAGAAATGGTAAATTCTCTCAATGGAGAGATGTAAATAATTGGGTCCCACAGGGATCTGTACTGGAACCAATGCTTTTTAACTTGTTCATAAATGATCTGGAATTAAGAGTGAGCCAAGCGGCCAAGTTTGCCAATAACACCAAATTATTTGTGTTTTAACCAAAGGGTGGTTAAAACAAAAAGCGATTATGAGGGGCTCCAAAAGGATCTCTCCAAACTGGGAGAATGGGCATCCAAAGGGCAAATGCAGTTCAGTGTAAACAAGTGTAAAGTGATGCACGTTGGGGCAAAAACAGCAACACCCCCAACTGCTAGTATAATCTGATGGGATTTAAGCTAGCAGTGACTGACCAAGAAAGAGATCTTGGCATTGTGGTGGACAGCTCAATGAAAACATCAACCTAGTGTGCAACTGCTGTTAAAAAAAAAAAAGGCAAATACCATGTTAGGCATAATTAGGAAGCAAACTGAGAATAAAATCTCATACTGCCAATATCATACTGCCCTTGTACAAATCTATGGTACAACCACACTTAGAATGCTGTGTACAGTTCTGGTCACCGCACCTAAAAAAAAAAGATACTGTAGAGCTGGAAAAATGGGCAGAAAGGGGCAACTAAAATGATCAAGGGGCTGGGGCAACTCCCCTATGAGGGAAGGTTGCAACAACTGGGATTGTTTAGCTTGGAAAAAAAGGCATGACAGAGGTATATAAAATTGTGCATGGTGTGGAGAATGTGGATAGGAAGACATTTTTCTCCCTCTCTCATAATACTAGAACTTGGGTCATCCCATGAAGCTGATTGGTGGGAGATTCAGGACAGACAAAAGGAAGTACTTTTTCACACCGCACATAGTTAAACTATGAAATTTGCTACCACAAGACGTAGGGATGGCCACTAGTTTGGATGGCTTTAAAAGGCGATAAGACGCATTCCTGGAGCAAAAGCCTATCAATGGCTACTGGTCCTGATGGCTATATGCAGTATGCCTTTATACACCAGTTGCTAGAGAACATGCATGGGAGGGTGCTGTTGCACTCATGTCCTACTTGTGGGTCTCCCGTCGACAGCTGGTCGGCCAATGTATGAACAGAACGCTGCATCAGATGAACCCTTGGTCTGATCCAGTATGGCTCTTCTTATGTTCTTATTCACCCACACTGTTTGTGAATGGATGGATGCTGTATGTGGTGTGTGTTTGAGTGGATTCAAATCCTCCCTCACCACCCATCTATCCATTCACACAGCTGAGCAGTGGGGAAGAGGGGGCATGGCTGCAGTGTCCCACTTCTCAGCTGATCAGTAGGAAACAGTGGGTGGAAAGGAGGTGAGATTGCAGATAAAGATTAACATTACCTGCAGTACAGCCACCTTTCCTCTGGTGCTCAGCTGTTCCCTGCTGATCAGCTGAGCAGTGTGTGTTGTATGTGTGTGTTTGGGGGACATAGGCAATTCTTTCTTCCTAAGCTTTATAGTAAGGGGGGAGGCAATTTTAATCAGGGCTAAACCTTTCCTCCCCTTCAACCTCCCCACTACTCAGCTGATCAGCAAGGAATAACAAGGCTGTAGTCATGTTCATTTCTCCCACTGTGGAAGGCAACACAACCAATTTCATATAATTAGATAATGGAGTGCATGTGGCAGCGGACTGACCACCTCTGAACTAGAGATACAACGAAGGATATGTTTCTTGGCGATTATGCATATTGCTTGGAGAAGGCGCATATTGCCCGGAGAATGTACATTCCACAAGGCCTGTTCAAGATTATGCAAAGTTTATCATTTTATCCTTGAAGACAGTTTCCTTTCTTTCCACTGTATCATTCATTCATTCATTCATTCATTCATTCATTCGTTTATTATATTTCTATACCGCCCCATAGCTGAAACTTTCTGGGCGGTTCACAATAATTAAAAACAATTAAAATACATTATATAAAGTATAATACTATTCATGTAAGGCCATAAAACAGCACACACAACAACAACAACAACAACAACAAATATCTAAAACAATTTAAAACTATCAATGAGAGACCATCCAGGACCTGATCAAAAGATTCATATGCTGCCAAATGCCATAGGGAAAAGGGCAGTTTTAACCAGGTGCTGAAAAGATGGTGCCAGGTGGGCCTCGTCAGGGAGAAATGGGAGGCCATCACCGAGAAGGCCTTCTCCCTTGTTGCCTCCCCCTGAGCCTCCCTTGGAAGAGGCTCCCAGAGGAGGGCCCTTGATGCAGAGTGTAGTGTATAGGTTGGTTATGCCAGGACAGGCATGTATCAAATGTTCTATCAATTTAGTAGTGGAGGTTGAGGATGTTTTAGGATGAGGAAGTGCTGTAGCAAAACCACAACTAAAAATCCCCCTACTTCATTTTTAGAGGAAAAAATGCTTTGTTTAAAATTGCTTCTATTTGCTTCCTTCCTTTTGCGTTATTTTCTCCATTCCCTACCCAGAGTTTTACATTATGTCAGCTTGGCACTATTCTGATTATTTTAGCATCCTCTTTTTAGATTGCAGCTCACTGAGGACTCATAGGGGTAGTTAACATAGACTCTCTGATTAGAGCTGGACACTCTGCTTTGCCACCTGCTGGCACATTGTGGTGAATTGTTCACCACAAGCACAAGCCACCCTTTTGTGCACCTTTGCAATACCTAGAAATGTGGATTGACCAATTTTGTGAAAAATCATGGCTTCTGCTTGTGATGGAAAGCAAAATCCACCCATATAGTTGTCCTCATGTCCTCACACCATTTTTCTGTGTTTCTGAAATGTTTACTTTAAAACTGTTCTCTGTTGCTTTGAGTGCCCAATCAACCAAAAAAGCAACTAACAAGTGATATAAACCATAATCCAGCTCCCCCCATTTCCCATTATTTCAGTCAAACTTAAAATAATAATAATATAAGGACATAAATGTTTACCTATACAGACCCACATCTTTTATTTACACATGCATTCATTATCAGAATTGAAGATGATTTTTAATTAATATTTGTGACATTTTTCTTTCCATTGTTAAAGGACTTATGCCTGCTGCACACCAACCAGTGTACTGTGCTTCAAAGCATGGGGTAATTGGATTTACACGTTCAATAGCTGTAAGTATGAGCAGCTGAAGAGTTCTCATAATTTCCCTCATGACAAAACCACTTTCCCGTTTCCCCTTCTCTCAATGTTTAAAGTAGCTGAATCTCAGCTATCTAGATTTTACCTTTTAAAGCAACTTTACAAATAAATATCACTCTCGCTTCCCCAGAATCTGATAATGTGAATTTTTCAGTGTCTCCCAGGTTATTTGGATAAAGTAAAACCAGTACAAAGAAAGGCACCTGAATTAGCAGCAGCATAAACCCACAGCGAATGTGCTAATTACAGCTCTGACAAACACCTTTTGTGGCAGTAGTTAACTAATTTGTCATTCAGTGTCACATGAATACAGTTATAAATTTGCCTATCTTAAATAGATACTGCGTTAACAAACTGAGAATTGTTGATCATGTGATATGGACATGAGCTATGCATCCTAGCCACAGATATTTATATCTGTGGCCAGCAACTAGTCTGATCAGGGGGTCAATTGAGGAACAAGCGGAGGGCAATGGGCCAAGTCTATTCTCTCTTCCTCATTCACTTGACCCCACCATGGTACTAATAACTGTCTTAAGACTGAAAACACCAGACCTGCAGGCTATCTGTGCTATGAGGGAGAAGGTGGCTAGAGGAGACATGCAGCCTGTGTGTTTCTGCCGATTTCCTTTTCCTCCTAAAATCAGCTGTAAAAAGATCGGCTAGGACTAAAAATCTGCTTATGGATGTTAGAAGGCTTATAAATGGGTCTGTTGGGTTGGGTGCTGTTTATTGATTTATTTTATTCCCTAATAGTTATGTTTTTCTTCTATTTTAATGTATTGTTTTAATCAAGTTTAATTGTGCCCCCAAGCTGCCTTGAGTGCCATCTTTTTGGTAGAAAGGCGGGGTACAAATCAAATCAATCAAACTGTTTTTTATATATAGGCCAGATTTGGTCTAGAGCTTGCTAGCTGCCAACCATGGATTTATAATATATGTTTTAAATAATAACAGATCTTGAAATCGTGGGTTACTGTTGGACATTTTACAGCTGAGACACAGTTCGCAAGAGAACTCGCTTCCTCTTTAATTCTAGCATAGCATATCACATGCCTCAAGTTAACACCACTCACTACTCCATATGCCATTTTTGAGACAAGAGGCAAATATCATCGATGAAAAAGAGACAAGGTTTGGTAATATGATACTGATTTTTTTTTTGTTTATTACATCAAATAAGATTTGTAAATACAGAAGAGGAACACTTAGGCACACCAGAAGCTCTCCTATACCAGGTCAGACTATTTGTCCATATAACTCAGTATTGCCTACTCTGACTGGCAGTGGCTCTCTGTGACTTTCACATCATTTACTTCTTGATCGTTTCAAAAGAAGATGCCAAGGACTGAACCTGGGACCTTGTACATGCAAAGCATGTGCTTTCCAACATGGTCCCCTCACAACACTTGACATGTCTGACTTTTTTGTAGATGGCTGCTACAGCAGGAAGTTATGGAATACGAATAAATACAATCTGTCCTGGTTTTGTTAACACACCAATTCTTCAATCAATTGACAATGAAGAAAATATGGGTCAATATTCAGCGTATTCAGACGAGATTAAAGATATGATGAAATTCTATGGTATATTGGAGTGAGTAAAGTACACACAATACTATTTGATGTCTTTAGCCAAATGGAAACTAGGCAATTCCTAGTTGCCTATGCCTCAAGCACTTTAACTGCATAAAGGAGACTGCAGAGGAGAAAATAAAGAGGTGGATCCCAATAGCTGGGATCAAACAAGCCACAACTTTATTAAAGGATCCTACATAACATGCTAGCTATTGAAACCACTGTCTGCCAGACATTTGGTTTCTTTACCTTCCCCCTCTCCCACCTCCTCAACTGCCATCAACATTCAGTAAGCTCATTGGTTCCTGTCAGGTTTTTTAATCAATTATTTTTCTTTAATTTACAAACTTATCTACTTCTGCATACCTATCCAGGTATGCATATGTACCCCCAAGTATATATAGAAACCACTATTTTATTTTTGTGTGGCCCTTTTTTGTTTCCAGACTAATAGGCACTCAGCCACCTGGGTTTACTATTAGAGGAAATGAAGAATCTATTTTATCTCCTTTTTGTGATCAAGGACCAGAAATTATTTCATTGACAACTATGGTGAGTCTTTACACTCACTTCCTAAAGAAAGGAGCATATTAGCCGAATGGGTAGGATCCAGCGGTACCCTACTGCTGGTGGCCAGCAGCGCTGGTCCTGGTGCACACGTGGCCCCTACCAGCAGTGGCAATGTAATGCTTCTGGGGGCAAGCCCTCAAAAGACCAGAAACACTTGTTTCTAGAAGGTGCAACCTGCCACTTCCAAAAACTTGTGCTACATTACTGTGGGTGGCACAGGGCCAGTCACAAGCCCCAGGAATTAGCGGTGCTGGCTGCCAGCTGCAGAGCACCATTGGATCCTACCCAATGTCTCCCTCTCTTCCAACCCACCCCCAACCCCATTTTAGACTTTGACTTCTCTATTTCACAAACTTAAGTAATTAGCTATTGACTGGACCTCCCTGGCTCAAATGGGATTTTCCATTTCTGTTTTCAAATACTTTATCTGAAAGGCAGTATGGTTAAAAAAGGGATTGGGAGGAGAAATGTGGCTGAATAGCATGGAGGAGGAACTTATGGCAATATCTTTACCAACTTGGAACAGATGCCTAAGGAAAAATGCAGAGAAGTGGTAATCACTCACCCATGAGGGGGAGTTGCAGTTGCTTCAACTCCCACATGATAAATAGAAGAGGGCTGACAAATCCCTGATGGGGAGCTCCCCTGACATTACTCTTTGAATATGTCCCCCACCAAGCAGTCATAAATGGCCAAAAAGAAGTGAGGGATATGAATCCACCAACTCCAAATGCCACTCTAACTGGTCTACCAGTCTTCCTTCTTCCCTCAAGGCTAGAGTTGATAGGTGCCCACAGACTCACCTCACCAACTGCTAAAATTTGCACTGGGCCTTCACTGCACCATAATGGGCATGATGTTCAGATGGGGAAAGCCAGAGGCCTGAAAATGGCCATTAATCTGCCAACACCTGTCTCATGCCAACCATCCTCTCTCCATCAGACTACACAGCAACTGTCGCATTGCCTGTGCTGATGACTGGGCAAAGCAGAAACCAAGGTGTTATAGGCTTCGTTCCTGCCTCTCATTTCAAGTCTTGCAAAATCCAAAAGACAAACCTCTGGTCTTGTCTTGTATTTCATGTAATAACAGGCCTAACATTTTTCAGTGTGCCTCTATTTGCCCATGCACCCAGCAGACTTAACTGCAGTAGACAGGGAGGCTTCTTACGGAACCTCTAGGTGGGAGAAGGTTAAAGAACTTCATGCCTGTATTTTAAAGGACAGCAGCTCAGGTACATAATAAGGAGGGCTCTGCCAAAGCCTCTGTTTCTCTTTAACACTGCAAGGAGGAGTTACAGAACCCTTTGCCTCTGTCTTGCTGTGCATGGAAGAAAGCATCTAATATGTGCACTGGGTGTAGGAGATTCCTTGAAATTAGGGGCTATGTTGGAGGCAGATGGGAAGTTTCTGTGGGTCTAAATGGACCTCCAGTTACCTGTCCTTACAGTATAGGCTTTCAGCATGCAACGGATTGACTACAATCACTTTCCTCATACCTGCTGAATGGTGATTTTAGCAAGTATTAAAACAATTGAAGGATTAACTACATTGGGTCGGTTTGCACAATCAGACAAGCTATGGTGGCTTAAAAAAGCCATGGTGGCTTAAACAAGGCATGGTAGCTTGTTTAAATTGGTGCCATGTGCTGGGTACCATTAGCCTAATTACCCTCCCAGGCACATTTTGTTGTGTCATCTGAACCCGCATGGCATGGCTTGTTTGAGGGGGAAGCAACCTTCTAATAACCCAACAACCCATAACGTGGGTTATTTGGGGGTTGTTTCCCCCTCAACCGAGCCCTGCCACCTGGATTCAGATGACATGACAAGCTGTGGGTGGGATGGTAATGAGGCTAATGGCTCCCAACACACGCTGGCATGCACCAGCAGTTTAAATAAGCCACCATGTCTTGCTTTGATTGTGCAATGTAGGTCACTGTGCAACCACTCTACTATCATGTTTACATGAATAGGAATATAGATGAATTGGCTCCAAGTCTCATTGATAGCGGTGGGTCTCAAGTGTTTTTAGCCTTGCAGAAGTTTGCAGGCTTATGTGCTTCTGTCCCCACTTTAATAGTACAGGGATTGAGGGGTGAATCCTATGCATCTGTAGTGAACCATATCTGATTGTTATCTAAATTCATTTCTAGGCCATCGCTAATTGCTGAAGGATTGATAAAAATCCTTGAAGATGATAAGTTAAATGGAGAAGTTATGAAGATTACAACAAAAGAAGGGATTCATTTTCACAGATACATTTCACCACCGTATCAGTCAAACAAGTAATAAATCCTATTACAGGACTGTTTTGAGGAAAAACTACATTGGTTTGAGTTGTTAAGCAATAGGAAAATATTGGTCGATATTAACCGTTCACCTGAGTTTCTTATGTGAAGGACTAGTTATATTGCAAACATGATTTTTATATTAGAAAATTAATATTATTTTTAACTATTTTTATACCAGATGGCATTTCAATTGCTGTAGCAAAATATATCTGAACTAAATTATAAATGTTTTAATAAATTAGTTGCCAAATATGCTTGTAGATTTTAGGATGAGAACAGAAGCACCATACATTTCTGGCACTCACAAGTTAATCCCAAATATTGACTTGGGTGGCATTGTACATTTACTCAAGCAGTAATAGTTTAATTAGAGCATGGACTAAGAATGAGGTCAGAAGTTTATTAATCATACTATATACAACAATAATAGTATTAGCTTCATGAGAAAATTAAACTTAAAAATACTGTCCGTGGCTATGGGACATTTTGTTTCAATCAGTTGTTACATTTCTGTACCACCTAAGAGTCAAAGTTCTCTGGGCGGTTTATAAAGATTAAAAACATAATGAATGCATTAAAAATACATTATACAAAGTGTAAAAACCATTTACATACTAACATACAGACAAGACAGCACAGACACACATATATCTAAAACAATGCAAACTATCCACTATAAGAAAAGTCCAGGACCAGATTAAAACCCCATCATATGCTGCCAATTGTCTGAGAGAAGAGAAGGGTCTTGGAACCGAAAAGATAACAGCAGTGGCGCCAGGTGGTCCTCATCGGGGAGATTGTCCCATAATTGGGGGCCCACCACTGAAAAGGCCCTCTCCGTTGTTGCCGTCTTCCGAGCCTCCCTCAGAAGAGGCACCTGGAGGAAAGCCTTAATTCTAAGCCCTCCTGCTGAGTAGTGAGGCAACACAGACTCGCTGTGCAATCTACAAACTCTTAGTTAATAGCACCTCTTCACAGCTGACATGACTACAAAGGCTGGGAGCTGTCCTCTGGGCCTAATTAGCTAAATACAGCACTCCAGAACAATGTAAGGCTTTATAGGTTAAAACCAGCACCGTGAATCAGGCTTGGAAACATACAGGCAGCCAATGCAAGTAGGCCAGAATTGGTGTTACATGTTCGGACCTTCTTGTCCCTGTTATCAATTAGGCTGCCACATTTTTCATGAGCTGCAACTTCTGAACCGCCTTCAAAGGCAGCCCCACATAGACCTCATTGCAGCAATCTAACTTGGAGGTTACCAGAGCATAGACAACTGAAGCCAGGTTATCCCTGTCCAGATAAGGGCATGGCTGGGCCAAAGTTGGTAGAAGGCACTCTGTGCTACTGAGGTGACCTGAGCCTCAAGTGACAAAGATAGCTCCAGGAGAACCCCCACGCTACGAGCCTGCTCGTTAAGGGGAGTGCAACCCCATCCAGAACAGGCTGAGCACCTTCCATCCAGTCAGAAGAACCACCCACCAACAGCATCTCAGTCTTGTCTGGATTGAGTTTCAGTTTATTAGCCCTCATCCAATCCATTGTCACAGCATTGATCTAGCACATCCACAGCCTGACCTGATGAAGATGAAAAGGAGAAATAGAGCTGTGTGTCATCAGCATACAGATGACAACACACTCCAAAATTCTGGATGAGAGAATTCAACAGTTTCATGTAGACATTGAAGAGCATGGGAGACAAAACCAACCCTGCAGAACCCCATACTGGGAAGTCCACAGGGTCAAGCAGTGCTCCCCAACACCACATTTTGCCAGGGATCCTCCAAGCAGGAAAGAAACCACTGCAATGCAGTGCCTCCCACTCCCAACTCAAACTTTCATCCCAGAAGGATACGATGATCAATGGTATAAAAAGCCACCAAGAGGCCAAGGATAATCAACAGGGTCACAGTCCCTCTGTCTCTCTCCCAACATAGGTCATCATAGTGAGCGACCAAGGCTGTTTCTGTGCCAATGCGCTCTATGTGAGGCTGCTCTTGTATGTGGTTCAGAAGCTGCAGCTCACGCAGAATGCAGCAGCTAGGATGCTTTCTAGGACTACTAGCTATGCACACATAACATCTGTATTAAAGGAACTGTGCTGCCTGCCTATTGGCTACCAAGCAATGTACAAGGTTATGTTATTGTCATAAAAATCCCTAAACAACTTGGGACCAGGATACCTAGCAGACCGCCTTCCCTTATACATACCCAGACTTTAAGATCGTCAGGGAAGGCCTTGCTGGTATTCAGAAACTAATGGAATATCACCATGCAATATTCCGACAGCAGGCCTTCTTGGTAGTGGCACCCACCCTTTGGAAAACCTTCCCTTGTGCAGTTTGGGAGGTAGAAAATGTGGCATCTTTCAAACACCTCCTGAAAACACACTTGTTCATCCAGGCTTTCCCTGAGTTGTAATTAAATTAATATGTTGCCCTGTCTTACTACTCGTATTGCTTTTATTGTAATTAGAATTGTTTATGTTATGTTTTTAATATTGTATTTTAAATGTGATTTTAATATTTATATGTGAACTGCTTAGGGATTTTATTATATTTCACAGTATGAAAATTTCACAAATAAATTAATAAACAAACAAGCCAGCCTTGAGGGTTTAAAAATGTTATATTGCCTGCTTAAGAACATAAGAAGAACTTTGCTGGATCAGACCAAAGGCCTGTCTAGTCCCGCGTTCTGTTCTCACAGTGGCAAAAAATCTGCCTGTGGGAAACCCATAAGTAGGACATGCATTAGAAGCTATGAAAATGGCCGGTGTGGTTAATGCAAACAAAATAAACTGAGTTGCAAATCAGCTTGGACTGTTCTGTCAGTTCATAATTCAAATACTCTAACACACTTTTCTTTGTAATGTGAAAAACACACTTGAAGGAATCAATTATCATTCATGAATATTTAAGCCATTTTCTAGTACTATCTATTTATTTATTTATTTATTTATTTATTATATTTATTTATATCCTGCCTTTTTCCCAATACTGGGACTCAAGGCGGCCTTACAACGTTAAAACTTCTACAATTAAAACCTATGAATAGAAATATAAATTGTTGTTGTTCAGTCGTTCAGTCGTGTCCGACTCTTCGTGACCCCATGGACCATAGCACGCCAGGCCTTCCTGTCCTGCGCTCTCTCCCGGAGCGTGCTCAAGTTCATATTCATTGCATCCGTGATGCTATCTAGCCATCTCATCCTCTGCCGTCCCCTTCTCCTTTTGCCTTCAGTCTTTCCCAGCATCAGGGTCTTTTCCAGGGAGTTTTCTCTTCGCATTAGGTGGCCAAAATATTGGAGCTTCAGCTTCAGTATCTGTCCTTCCAATGAGCACTCAGGGTTGATTTCCTTTAGGATGGACTGATTTGACCTCCTTGCAGTCCAGGGGACTCGTAAGAGTCTTCTCCAGCACCACAGTTCGAAAGCATCAATTCTTCGGTGCTCAGCCTTCCTTATAGTCCAGCTCTCACAGCCATACATTACTACTGGGAAAACCATAGCTTTGATTAGACGGACCTTTGTCGGCAAGGTGATATCTCTGCTTCTGACTACGCTGTCTAGGTTTGCCATAGCTTTCCTCCCAAGGAGCAAGCGTCTTTTAATTTCATGGCTACAGTCACCGTCTGCGGTGATCTTGGAGCCCAAGAAAGTAAAATCTGTCACAGCTTCCATTTCTTCCCCTTCTATATGCCAGGAAGTGATAGGGCCAGATGACATGATCTTAGTTTTTTTAATGTTGAGTTTCAAACCAGCTTTTGCACTCTCCTCTTTCACCCTCAACAAGAGGCTCTTGAGATCCTCTTCGCTTTCTGCCATTAGGGTGGTATCGTCTGCATATCGGAGGTTGTTGATAATTCTCCCGGCAATCTTAATTCCGACCTCTGATTCATCCAACCCGGCATTTCTCATGATGTACTCTGCATATAAGTTAAATAAGCAGGGTGACAATATGCAGCCTTGTCGTACTCCTTTCCCAATTTTGAACCAATCGGTTGTTCCATGTCTGGTTCTTACTGTTGCTTCTTGACCCTCGTACAGGTTTCTCAGGAGACAGGTAAGGTGGTCTGGTACTCCCATCACTTTAAGAATTTGCCACAGTTTGTTGTGATCCACACAATCAAAGGCTTTAGCGTAGTCAATGAAGCAGAAATTGACGTTTTTCTGGAATTCTCTTGCTTTCTCCATGATGCAGCGAATGTTGGCGATTTGATCTCTAGTTCCTCTGCCTCTTCGAAACCCAGCTTGTACTTCCGGTAGTTCTCGGTTCGCATACTGCTGAAGCCTAGCTTGTAGGATTTTGAGCATCACCTTGCTGGCATGTGAAATGAGCGCAATGGTGCGGTAGTTTGAACACTCTTTGGCGTTGCCCTTCTTTGGAACTGGAATGTAAACTGACCTTTTCCAGTCTTGTGGCCACTGTTGAGTGTTCCAGATTTGTTGGCATATTGAATGCAGCACATTAACAGCATCATCTTTTAGGATTTTAAATAGCTCGGCTGGAATACTGTCATCTCCGCTAGCTTTGTTGTTACTAATGCTTCCTAAGGCCCACTTGACTTCACTCTCGAGGATGTCCGGCTCAATTTCAGTGACCGCACTATCATGGCTATCAGAAATAGAAATACAACTGTACAAAAGTTAAAAATATAATTACATCATCAGTATTAAAATTGTAAAAACATTAAAAGACAACCACCACAACAAAAATAATATCCATACATCACATTTTCACAGGTCCAGACTAGTTATCCCCAAAGGCCTGCTGGAACAAAACAGTTTTTGCATGCCTATGAAAACATATCAAGGAGGGTGCCGCTCTCACCTCCCTGGGAAGGGAGTTCCAGAGCCTTGGGGCAACCGAGAAGGCCCTCTCCCACGTTCCCACCAGGCGTGCCTGTGATGATGGCGGGATGGCAAGAAGGGCTTCCCCTGAAGATCTCAGGGGACGAGTAGGCTCATTGGGGAGAATATGGTCTTTCAGATAAGCTGGAATCTGGCTGCATAGTATAATTACTCAGCACACTAAAAGTGAGTTGTAGACAGGCGGATCACCTATGTTCAAGATTGTCCATGGATTCATTGTGTGGCCTGGCTACTAGACCTGATGGCTATATGCTACCACCAGTATCGGAGGCAGTACACCAGTTACTGGGGAACATGGGCAGAATGGTACTGTTGCACTCATGATCTACTTGTGGTTTTTTGTCCACAGCTGGTTGGCCGCAGTATGAATAGAATGCTGGACTAGATGGACCCTTGGTCTAATCCAACATGGCTCTTCTTATGTTCTTATGAAAATGTCTATCATCTGGTACTCCATGTCATTTTGTAAAATGACAATAATAGTGACTTATGTGGTGGCACCAGAATAATAGTGATAGCACCAGAATCTGGAAGGGGAGAATTGGAAATGAACTCCTCCAGTTGTAAACAAATAAGCCATTATGAGTCTAACCCAAATCTTCACAAAGTCTGGGCCTGGCTCTGACTAGCTTGTCTTGGTACAAGCATTCCCACTAGACAGACTTCCTGCCACCAGCTCCCCACTTCCTCAAAACTTATTCTGACAAATGGATAGTGCTGGCAAAGAGGAGTGGTGAGGTGTGGAGGGCTTCAGCAGCAAACATTACAGCCTAGTCACTTCTGGATTCTTCTGAGTCCATTGCTGCCAGTTAATTCATGTATAGTTGCCTACTAGACGGAGTGAATTTGGAACTTTGTTTCCCAGATTCTCTAGCAATGGCTAGTCTCTGAGCATTATCTGTCGCCACCAAGAAGTCTAGGAAATTGAGTTCTAATACCTCTAGGCTCAATCCATTAAGCAGAAAGGTATCCGGGACTCCATTACTCATATACCCTGGCAGCAATAGATTCTTCTTCTGAACATGCAGATAATCCAGGAGTGACTGACTAGGCCTTAAAGATAAGGACTACAAAGCTGCTTAAGCCCTCCACACTAGCCCTCTCTGCCACTCATTAGGGTAAGTTTTGGGAAGGGGGGTAATAGGGAGAGCAACCCTGTGCTTGTTTTTCTGGGTGTTCCCAGAAAAAACTTCAAAATATGCCAAGCTATTTCTCACAATTCTATGAAAAGGCTAAAAAAAACCCTTAATACTAAAGTTAGAACATGACCTTTTTACTGCAGTTCAAAATGATGAACACATACACTTCGTTGGGGAAAGCTGAAAGCAGAAGTGGCTTCATATGGGCATGAAGAGCGGGAGGGAATACAACCATGCAAGAATGTGTTGAAAGATACTCTGAGTAAGCTGTTACAGGAAATGCATAAAGCCCCCTTTTTGCAGTGTAGTATCAAGGTATCAGTCCCTTAAAAATTGTAACTGACTGCAATAAGTAGATTGTCCTTAACCATGTGCATTCTACAGTGCAATCATATGCATGTCTACGCAGAAGTACGTCCCACTGAATTCAATGGGATGTACTCCCTTCCAGGTAAGTATGTATACAATAGCAGTTTTAGTTTCTTAATTTTGGCTCTTTCATGGAAGATGCAAATTCTAGGGGATTATTGATATGTTATCTTAACTGGGAATTTTGCTGTCATTTTTAACCTTGACCTGAAAGTCACATATCCTGCCCCATCCCCACATGTCATTTATTTCATTCCAGGAGTAGGGTTAAATGAGGAAAATGAGATATGTGGATGATTCAATACATTCTGGCAAAGGAATATGTGATACTGTGAGCTTATAGAGATGACCTTCACAGAATTCATGAGCTGAGGGTCAGGTGGGAGAATCAGCTGTTAGCACCTGGTGATAGCCTTGCATAATCAACTAGCTAATAGCTTGTATTCTGTCATTGTGCCAGAGAGAGAGAGAGAGAGAGAGAGAGAGAGTTTCTGTGACAATGGACTATTCATCTTCATTGGTTAAGAAGTCAGGATGATCAAGCATCCTACCTTAACAAAAAGCATTTGGTTACCTTCACCTAATTTGGTATTGCAGCTACTTACATCTACTTCAACTTAAGTCACAGTTTGGAAATACTTTCCTTTACTGAATTATTAGTTGCAAATATATTTTTATGACTTCTATTTTCGCTTTTAATATATTTCCTTTTTAAAAAAGGAAAAATTGTTAGTGTCTGGTAGAAAGAAGTTAAATCTGATACTCTTGATGTACGTACTGTTTTGGCCAAATAAAACTAAGAACTAAAAGTATGGCATTTGCAAAAACAAAAAGTGATTGAACTCTACAGAAGAATCTCAGTATATTCTTGAAAATACTGTAAAAAGGGGAGAAAGCACTTGAATGACAAGCAGTGTTTCTTAGAAATCATCACCAACATCATCATTAGTCTGCTCTTTAGAGGAATTTCTATTACTTTCTAATCCTGCCTGATTTTCACCATCAGAAAGCCTGCACATATCCACACACTTGAGGCCATTTGCCAAGCTAATGCACTTGGTTAGTTTGCTGCTTCCAGGGCAGCCATAGCCCAGTAAATCCAGCACATACTGAGGTGCCAGGTGTGATTCCATCCAATCTATTGCTAACAGCACTTTTCCATTCTGTTTTTCACAACACAAAGCCTCTCCAGCGATATGGCCTGGAAAATGTTCCAAAACTGAAAATTTTCCAGTGCTTAATTTTTACATGGAAAATTTCCCATTTCATATGTTTATTATTAACAATGAATGGATACCAACAGCAAATACAATATTCAGCAAGCCTGGCAGTTTCAAAGTTATAGATGAGGGGTTGTCAGCATATTATGCACAGTTCTTTGGGTTGCCAAAATTTATTAATGTGTTAACAGTTTGCAGTACCACTGGGTGGGGGGTTCCACTTAAATTTAAACAAAGAAAGGGAAAACATGCTATTGTCTTTAAATTTTTACAAGTGTTCCAAGAAAAAATCTACATAATATTTAAAATCACATTAAGGGAGCAATCCTATGGCCCCTAGACAGCGGCTAGACGGCCATAGGATATGTTGTTTTCCGGGAACCGACCTCCCCCCACTTCTGCGCTGCCTTGGAGGCAGCGCGGAACAGCACCATCCTCTGTACTCGCAAGAGGAGCACAGAGCGGCCAGAAAGGAGCGTGGCTGGGGGCATCCCAGGGTGGGGAGAGTGTAACTGCCTGTACAACACATCCTATGTATTCTAGACACATCCTAGGCTGCTGTACGACATGTGTCGGACAGCAGCCTCCTTCCCTGCTCCGTCCTTCCGTGGCTAGACAGCGGCAAGCAGCTGTCTAGCCAAAAAAGCAGGGCAGGAAAAGCGCGGAGGGAATGATCCCCTCTTGCTTTGGATAGGTGGTCGCCTCCAAGTTTGGAGGCGGCCGCCTATCTAGATAGGATTGCTCTCCAAGTGTGCTTTATTTTCCCCCCTCAAATATTTCAGGTCAAATATCTGTGGCATATTGGAACAAAAAAATAATATGGAGTGCTTTTTTAGTATTGTTGTTTACTAAATGTAAGTAAAATAAACATGCTAAATTAGATCACTTTGTAGAGCAATTTTCTGATGCAAATTTCCCTAGGCAAATTAACTCGGTTCAAAGATTTCCAGAAAATCTGCATCACTAAGCCTCTCCCAACTGGGTCTATTTGGAAATTCGAGGATACCCTGTCCACACTGCAGACCATTAGACATGTTATTTTAAATAACTGCTTCATGTGGGCAGCTGACTATCTTGCACAGAATAAGTGATAAGATAAATCATTTATTATTACTGTAATAGATTTGGCTGCACATACAAGGCATTCTAGTGTCTCCTATTTGTCCATCAGTTGCTCTGACAGATCCTGTTCCTCTCCCAAATGAAAGAAGTGTCTCTCTGTTAGAACTCAGAATTTTGAAGGCTTATTTTCCCTTTCCCTGCAAATGTACCTATGTAGCACATCAGTACATTTGCAGGGAAAGGAAAAATAAGTACTGATGTGGCACATCCCGTGTATGCCTGCCTGTCTTTGAGAGCCCCAAAACATTTGTGCCAATAGCAGTTACTATTTTCTCAATTGTGACAATTTGTTTGACTATATCAGTTACAAATACTTTAGGGAACATGATGCAATCTCTGCCCAGGCAAGTCTGCTAGCTGATTACATAAGAGTGGCGTTTCCACGTTGGAGGACATTGCTGTAAAAGAAAGTGTAAAATAAAATATATCATTACCATTATTCAGACAAATTCTACAATTAGAACACAATATGAAAGACACAAGTGACCCTAAATAAGAAATGATGCCAAACATCCAGTCAGATTCTCCATTAAAAACAATGAAGTGTGTAGATAAGTGCGGACAAAGTCCAATTCAAGTCAAGGTTTCCTTGTGTTTCCCCACAATATAAACCCAATAACATGCCCATTTTAAAAATGCATTATTCACTTTATCAAAATGAGTGTTTATCAGTGTATAGCTCCAGACTTTAAAGTGAAATAGCCATTTTTAACAGTATTTCCAAAGTGGTGGATGGAAGAATTAAGCGTAGTAAGTAAAACAAATTCCTCCTGTGAGAAGGCAAGGAGATGATCTTTTGACTCTCACCAACACCCCATTCTTTTTCACACCCCAACAACCATTGCCAAATCTTCTTCCTCAGAATGTCTTAGGGACAAATTCCACATTGACCTGGTTTGCATGATCAGCGCAGCCCACCATGGTGGGTTGAAGTGCCTATTGGTGCCAGCTTGGTGATCCAAGCACCCACTGCTGCGGTGTCTCGTTATGTGCAAACGTGACGAGGGTGGTTGCTGACAAACCACCTAGAACCCATGGGCTGTTTTAGGGTTGGGGGTGGCTTGTCAACCACCCCAACAACCCACCTCCCCAGGATCACACATAACGAGAAGCTACAGTGCGCCTCTGCCGCACCCCAAATATTCAAAATGTCAACTTCCACTGTGACAAGAAGCCCTGTGGGGAAATTCACCCATGGTGGCTTCTCCTTATGTGCAACCTTGGCCATTATGCTAATTACGTAGCACACAGCTGACCCCTCCCTTTGTTTTTTTACTCTAGCATAAGTATGTGTGGCCTTGATTCTGATCAGATCACAGTGTATGGGAGGGGAGGATTAAACCTCCCCCCACTATTTGTGTCCCAACCCTACCCATCTACAGATTTTTAAAAATCCATTGGCATCAATGGAGGCTTTCTCCCCCTTTTTAAACATTTGCCTAAGGCAGGGGTTAGGAAGCAAATGGAGGGGGGGAGGTTTTAATCCTCCCCTCCCAGTGTGTTGTGGTCTCAATCTGAATCAGGAACATGCAGTTTTACATTAGAGAAAAAAAGAAAAGGAGGCTTGAGCTACATACTACATAATTAATGTTACAAGTAGTTGCAGCCTATTTGTCCAGTATCAGAGGCAGTAAGCCTATGTACACCAGTTGTGGGGAACAAGAGTGGGAGGATGCTGTTGCACTCATTGTCAGGGTGGATACTGAGCCCATAGAATCCCAGAGTAGTTCTGATTCTGAGGAAGAGGAGTCGCTCCTGGGAGAGGAGCGTGCTCCTCTTTCCCAGGGCCAACAGCTGACGGAGATTCCTCCCACCAGTATTCCTAGCTTAGATAGCAGTCCTGGGAGTGACAGAGCGTGGGAAGCAGACTTGATGGACGTGCGACGCCAACGCAGAGAGTGGTGTCAAATGGAGGGCGCAGAAAGGAGGCGTAGTGCCCGGTTGGCGCGCAAACAACAGCTGCGCCCAGAGGATCCAAGGGAAAAGGGGAGGGACTCTCCCTAGTCCTTAAGTTCAGGGGTCTGCCAGTAATTCCCTTTCAAACGGGGACCAACTGTTCCAACATAGGGCATAGGTACTCTGCTGCTCATATCTAGTTGCTAACAGTAGAGTTGTTAAGTTGTAAAAGAAGAATAAAGCTTTGAAAAGAATTCATTTGTCTGTGTCTGGACTTGGCTACTGGATTAGACTGAGAGAGGCCTCCAAGGAGCCCTTGACACTCATGTCCCTCTTGTGGGCTTCCTGTCGACAGCTGGTCAGCCACTGTGTGAACAGAATGCTGGACTAGATGGACCCTTGGTCTGAACCAGTATGGCTGTTCTTATGTTCTTATGTCTCTGCATCTACTCTTTACCAAACATTCCTCAAACCATCACGGTCTCCCCTCTATTTCTGCTGTCTCTTCCTCCACCCATGCTTTGTTTGTCTAATCTAGATTTAGGAGCCTTTTGGTCAAGGACTACATCACATCTATGTTCTCTATAGTTTCTCCCTTGCTCTTGGCTCTAAATAAATAATAATAACTGGCAGTGATAGCTGAGTTTAGATACCCTAAAATGATCATTCTCCTTCAAGTCTATAATTTGGTCTGTTTTTCTCATTTTACTCTTTAGTTATGCTCAAAAATTCACCTTTGGAAAAGGGCTAAACAAACAACTCTGAAACGCAACCACCATCCGATTCGGAAGTTTTGTTATTGGACAGCTGCCAAGACTCTTGAATCATAAAGTCAGACTGGGACATGCCTGGTTGTATTTTTTGGCAGGAGGTTGTAAACATGTTAGTGAATATACAAATATACTCATACATTTTTTAAAAAAACTTTTAATTAGTTTTAAAGATGCAACAGCACTCATATCTGGGCCTACTGGCATAAATATTGTCTGCTCAGCTCCAGATCCATCCAGAGTGGACCTGCAGTGTTTTGACAGCCTGAATCAAAATATTACCTCTTCTCCCCTTTATTCTGTGATGGAGAGGTGAAGTCCACCAGAACTTGGCTAATTTCCCAAACAGTAAATGGAAAACAATAGTAGCTTAGGGAAACCTAAGCTACTCATGAAGAAACCAGAAAACCAAATTATCCATTGAGCCAATTGGCTGAAATGGCAAGTTATAAGCTATAACTAATGGAACAGGTATATTCCTACACGGCTCCCCCAATCCCTCCAGAAATATCCCATTAGTGGCCATTGGCTGAGCATGGAAACTCAGTTCACATGGTCACGGCAGCTGAAACAAGCCCCCACGGCTTGCTGCAGCTGCCGCCACACATTTCTCGGGACCAAGAAACTTCTCCACTGGAAGATCGTCAGTTGTTGTCCTCAATGAGAGATTAAGCTCCTCGACATCGATTACCGTCTCCTCCCCAGGACCAAGAACATTGTTTCCTTCCTTCTGAGAAGTATACCAGTATAGGGAGAGGTCCAGATCGCCTCATGGTGACTGAGATAGAAACTCCGTGTAGTCTTACCCACCACCACGTTTTCGAGGGCTGCCATTGTTCTTGGGATTGAGAATATTACTATGATTGAACAAGATACCTCGGGGCAACTTCACCTTGGTACCATCCCTGGACTCTGTCTCGTCCTCCCATGGGAGATGATTTTGTTCCACCTCCACCTGTGCCACCCCACTTGTCCTCATTACAATGGAGCCAGACAACATCTGTCAAGCCAACTCAGCTGCCACCTTCACCTGAGGGGCAAACTAATCTTCCACTTGTCCCGGTTCCTGGACCATCTTCGCCTCATAATTCTGCTGATGATAACCAGTCTGGATCTTCTTTGTATTCCTCTGTTCCACCTTTGGCTCCTTCTCCAGATGATGTCATAGGAATGCAGGAGAGAGCTTCTCCTTTGGAGGACATGTTTAATTTTGCTGAAGAGGTTAGCAGAATGGTCTATTCACTGGGTATTGATGTGCAGCAACTGAAACAGCATGTCCAGGACCCAGTTTTTGACACAGTCCATACTGAAACCAGTAGCTGTCCCCTTCCTTCCAACCCTCTTCCAAATGGTGCAGCAATCACGGAAGGCTCCATCTTTGATGGCACAGATGTCTAAGCAGCTTGAATCCCTGTACCTTGTGCAACAGAAGGATGTGGCATTTTTATATTCACATCCACGGCCAAATTCCATCATTGTGGAGTTGGTGCAAGGGCAGTCACAGAAAGTTCATGCTTCACCTGTCGACAAGGAAGGTCGAAGACTGGATCTGTTGGGGAGATGGATATATTCATCTGCTGCTCTTGGTCTCTGTATGGCTAACTATCAGGCCATGATGGCCAGAAAATGGACTCTCTTTGCGCTTATCTCTCAGAGGACCAAAGGGATCTCACCAGAGTTTTTCACATGGAAACTGTCAAGTTGTCTAGGCAGCAGATTAACAGTTCCTGTCATGAAGCTGACTGTAGTACTAAGTCAATGGTGGGTGAGATTCTGCTCTGGAGGCATGCTTGGCTGAGGTCTGCGGGCTTAACTCCTGAAGCCTGATCCTGAATTGTGGATTTGCCTTTTGACAGGAAGGGTTCATTAATGCCAAGACTGTTGAACAAATGGACTATGCTCAAAGGGCAAAGACAACCGCCCAAAAGATGAGTTCGGGTCCTCAACCTCCAGAGCAACAGTACAAGTTGCACAGGTGGTTCCACCACCAACCATTAGGAATATCAGAGAATTCCACGACAGATCTCAGTGAGGCCGAATGCCAGTACATTCAGCCCCCCGAAATCCATCGCGGAACGGCCTGCCACCCCCCTGCCCCCCACGGATCCTCCCCGGGATGAGACTTACCTGGGCCGGATGTTTCGGATGGCGGCAGCTCCAGCAGCAGCTGCGGCGGCAGCGGTGGTGGCAGCGGCTGGTCTTCCGACCAGCTGCCGCCGCCGCCATTTGCAGTCTGTGTTTTTTTCTTTTTTCCCCCCACATAGACGTGATAGGCTATGTAAAACTTACGTAGCCTATCACATTTGGGTAAAAAAAAACACGTCCGCAAATGGCAGTGGCTATGGCCGCCGCCATTTGCGTTCCGTATTTTTGGTTGTCTTAGTCCACGTAAATATTTACGTAGACTAAGACGGTGAAAATAAAGGGGAATGCAAATAGTGCCCAGTACGCTATTTGCGTTCCCCTTTCTTTTCTTCGTCTTAGTCTACATAAATATTTACGTAGACTAAGATGGTGAAAAATAAGGAACGCAAATGGCGGCTGTAGCCGCCACCATTTGCGTACATGTTTTGTTTTTGTTTTTTACCCAGAGCCCTCTGCGGCTGGAAATCCGGCTGCAGACGGCCATGGCCTGGGCCTGGCCGGCTGCTCCATGGAGCCGCCACGGAGCACAGCCGGCCGTCGAGGATTCTTGGGGGGAGGACCGGATCGCCTCCCCCCCATCGAGGATTCCGGGGGGAGGGACGGAACGCCTCGCCCCCCATGAACAGAATCCACGGAAAGGTTAGTGACTTTCGTACATCCCTACCAACCATACATGACCAAGCAGCAGTTTAATAGTTATCCTCACTACCAGCCTCCTCAGCAGCAAAAGAAGCAAGCCACTCCTTCTTCAAAATATTGTCAGTCATGGAAAGAATGAGTCTTCTTCTAAGCAGTGGCTTTGACTCTCTGGTGCTTGCCATCTCCACTCTCCGCAGCCAACCCTTCTTTGGGTCTGTCCTGGTTTGATTCCTGCCCACCTGGAAAATAATACAACTATGCAGACCCCCTGATTTGCTTTGGATGCCAATTTGGTAATCATGGGGTGGGGTGGGGGATGACACCTGATGAGGGCTATTATGATACTTGCTGATTTATTTTCAGTCCCTTTCCTAATAATTTCCCCATATTAAATTTGCCTTTGGGGCAAGCTGCAGCTTGCTTGGCAGTTCAGTTAACGTGGCTTCCCTCATTTCCTCTTTCTTCAAAAGCAGAGAGGAATTTTCATTGTATGAGTTTCTTTTTGCCTGAAGTTATCTTGTCACAAATCAAACAGGCTGACTGAAGAATAGCTATTTGCTTGGAATTAAGCTCTTCTTCCTTGACAGATAACGTTTTCATTCTAACTTCAAGAACGCAAAGACAAAAAAGAGTATTATGGCATTGTTAACAGATATATCATGCCAAAAGCTTTCATGGACTAAGGAGGCAATCCTGTGCTCCCAGGGAGGGTGGCTGACTGGCCATAGGATGCTGTGGACCTCTCTGCACAGATAGAGAGCAAGACCCTTGGGCAGCGGCCTCCCCAGTGCAGTGGCATGGCAGAAAGTTGTTCTGCCATTGTTGCCAGTCCAATTGTGTTGGGGCCAGGAATGTGGCATTCTGGGAGAATGTTGGGGGAGGCTAAGGTTCCACAGGATCCTATGTCCCCTTATTCCGCTGACATGCTCAAAAAAGAATAAGGAACTATGGCAGCCCTGGAGCTGTAGTTCATTCCCCTCTTATTGAGGTCAGTGAGCAGGAAACAAAGAAAAAAATCTCCAAGCAGGGTGTCAGAGTATAAATGCCCCACATAACTTTCTGCCCTAGCTGACATGAGTCAGCAGGACTTAGGAAGTGACAGTTCCTCCACCACAGATTTCCCCCACCCCCACCGTAGAATTGTTCTGTCCATCTACAATTCTAAACACAGACATGCCACAAAGTTAGAGATGCAGCAGCTTATAGAAATTGTATGCGATTTGGAAGTCTGTTCTGGTCTGGGTTTCACCCAGAACTCCAACCTGACATCCTTCCCGAAGAGGAGCAACAGCACATATCATCCCTACCCAATATCCTGAAGCAGATCATGCCAATGCAGCAGTTCCACATTTTGGGGGTTTGTTTCAGGTAACCATTTTAAATACATGTCTGCTTATCTGAAACAAAACAAAAAAGAATGGGAAAAATTGTGAAGTACTTTTTCTGGGGATGAACCTCGTATTGTCTGGTGTGTTGTCTACCATCATAAAGATAGTTAAGAGATGGATTTTGCAATGTTTGCTAGGCTGCTCTTTGAAGCTTTGTCCCATGGGTGTGATCATTTGATACACGCGCACAAACCTAAATATACTATCATACAGCCTTCCATGAACTGGTGTCCTCCAGATATTTTGGACTACAGCTCCCATGATCCCCAACCACTGGCTATAGATGCTGGGGTTGATGGGCATTGTAGTCCAAAACATCTGGAAGGTGAGCAGTTTGGAAAAATAAAGCTATTTGAATTTATTTATTTATTTATTTAAAATATTTCTTGGCCGCCTTTCAGGGCAGAAGCCCTCTCAAGGCAGCTTACAACATTTTATGTTAATAAAATAAGCATTTTAACAACATTAACAATTAGTGCCCATTAACTATACTGCGCAGTCATCCCAGTGCCTTTGCACTCATTGAGTTAGATCCAAAGTTTCCCTTCCTCTGACAGAATAAGTTCTTCCATCAGAGGAAGGGAGCCTTTGTATCCAACTTGTTGGCTGGAACACTGGGAGCAGGAACAGGTTTACGTCTTAGTGAGCAATTGGGTAAAATACTGTCTGAACTCTTATCTTCATTTCTCATGGGATATGACCAGTATGATTTTTACTATTATAGAATATCATGGCATCAGGCCAAGAATGGCAGTGTGTGGAAGAAAATCCCAGGCTGTTTGATCCATAGCTGAGATTTCTTTCTCAGACTTGTTGCTTGCCTTCTTCATGCTTTCTCTTATGGGCTGAAATAAATTACAACAACACTGCTTGCAACCCAAACAGTTTGTACAAGTACGCAAGCCTTATGTGATGATGATCAGCACAATCTCGATGAAGCAAACATCTTTAGAGAAAAGTGGAATATGAAAACGATGACTCATTTTGGGGAAATCTGTTTTTAACACCTACTCCGTTTTGGCCAGAGATCAAGTTTAAATAATGGATGAGGGCACCTAAGTTCAGACAAACAGTTAAATTAGTTGAAAAGGAACTCTTATATCTGGGATGAGGATAGAACTCACGCTCATCTGTTACGTACTCATTTATCTATTTGATTTGTACCCCACATTTCCCCCAAGGAAACGGCACTCAAGGCAGCTTACAATGATAGGAACTAAATTAAATAACTCAATTAAAACAATAATAAAACAAATACATTAAAAACACAATTGGAAACACAAAAATAACAGAGTAAAAAACAGCACCAACCCAACAGGCCATCTTATACGTCAAAGGCCTGCTTTGATAAAAAACATATTTGCGTGCCAGTGGAAGGACGCCAGAGAAGGAGCCAACCTAGTTCAATCTACATAGGATCTTTTAGTATTTTCACATAAACAACAGAGTGCCATTGCATCTTAAAGATTAGTATCGCATAACAGATGCTGTAACATAAGTTTTCCTGGACTAGAGTCCATCTTCTGCCTCTAATAAAGTGAATTATATGAAAAATTATGCTAATAATTCATTAGCTAATAAATCTGTTAGATCTGGTTCACACATAATGGCAATTCCTGGTTTGTTTAACCCAGGAATTGCTATTGTCAAGCAGGAGTGAACATAAATTCAGGTATTTATTCATTCATTTAATAAATGTATGCACTGCCCAGTAACATCATTCTCCGGGCAGCTAACATTCATCAGATAATAAAATATGTTATCAAAATACAATTCATAAAACAAGACACACAAATCATAAATCAAATGAAGCGTTACAATTTCCAGCAAAGGAAGAGATAAAACCAATACACAGAGTTGCAATATTAAAATTCAGGGTAAATCATGAATATGGGATCCAAAAACAAGGGGATCAGATCAAGTGCTGGTGTATAAAATACATATAAAGAAATAAATAGGAAACAGAACCCTTTCCATTTGCTTCCAGTAGGATAGCCTTAACTCAGGTTTTCAAACAGGTATATACTTAACCAGTTAAAAGCCAATCCCAGGCTGCAATGCTATGCACACTTTCCTGTGTTCCATTCAACACTGTGGGACTTTAACCTGCTAGCTTTTGATAATTCATGGTGCTGGTTTTAACCTATAATTTTGTATATAGTCTTGGCCCTACATACACAACTTTATTATTTATCTTTATCCCACCTTTCCTCAAAGGTACTCTGCATACATTGTATTCCCCCGCCAAACGTTATGCTCCCCAAAAACCTGTGAAGTAGATTAGGTTAAGAGATAATGATCAGCCCATGGTTACCCAATGAGCTTCAAGGCTGTGTGTGGATTTGAATCTGGTGCTCTTCAGTCCTAACCAAACACTGTGGGCCGATCTACACTTACTTTTTTATGCTTACAATGAGCTTTCATTGCCCATCTTTCATATTACGCCGTCCCTAGTTCATACTGGAACTGCAATTTCCCGCTTCCCTGCTACTGCTTTCAATACCCTGATAGCCCGGTATTTCCCATTCATGTGCTCTGCTCTTCCGTGTTCATCACCATATAAGGTCGTAGTCCCCTCCCATGCCTGCCCATATACGGTGGTGTTTGTATTTTCTTCCTGTCCAATCACAGCTCTCAATGCCCCCATGCGGTCTTCCGGCTACTGATAGGCTAGCATAGCTACCTCAGCACTGGAAGTTTTATCACCAACCAGCAGTGCGCTAGATGTGCATGCACTTGTCTGATCTCGGAAGCTCAGCAGGGTCAGCCCTGGTCAGTACTTGGATGGGAGACCGCCTGGGAATCAGGCTTCCTGCACTGAGCAGGGGGTTGCTCTATCCCTTCAATGACACTAAGTTTTACCTCCTTCTGTCCCCTGCCTTGGCTTAAAAAATAAAAATAAAAATAAGGCATTACGTTCAAATCTTCAAAGAAGCAAATCTTCAAAGAATCGTAGCTTCTCTAGCCCGATTGCTTTGCAAACTTCCCCAGGCAAGCCCAGGCAAGCGTAAATGTTTTCACAGTCCCATCCATGCTCGCTGCATGGAAAGAAAAACACACACATATCCAGGCAGACAGTCATCACTATTCACGGACTAACATCAATAAAAATGTCCGTGGACAATTTTAACATCATCTCATGAGTGGCGGACATTTTTATCAATGTTAGTCCGTGAATAGTGATGACTGTCTGCCTGGATATGTGTGTGTTTCTTTCTGTGCTGCAAGCATGGAGGGGACTGTGAAAAAATTTAGACTTGCCTGGGCTTACCTGGGCAAGTGTGCGGAGCAATCGGGGAAAAGAGCTTTGGCAGACACCCCCCAGCCTCTCGCCCTGGCCTCCAATGAGAGCAGCCTTCCTTGAAAGCAGGAAAACAGCACGGTGCCAGAGTGTGAACCATGCTTGTGCATTCGAGGAGGTACTGGAATGAGGAAAGAGGGTGAGTGTGGATAATCACGTTTTAATGCAAGTGCATTTAACCCGAAAGTGCACCGACTTCATTGTGATGGCGGGCGCAATGTAGATTGGCCCTGCAACACTAATTCCCCCCCCCCCGTCCATTTCGGAGGCTCTGACCAATCTTTAAGTTCAAAGGGCTGTTAATCCCAGCAGTAGCACCAGTGTTATAGAACAGGCTCCCCTGTCAAACCTGCCACTGCAAACATTTGGGAATCTAGTTAATTATTATTTGATTTAATGCAGAGGGATCATATTTTAGATGTTATGATTAGTGTTTGAGATATTGTTATAGGTTCAAACTGATTTTATGAGTTGCATTGTGTTATATACCAGTTTGATCTTTTGAAAAAAATATTCTTAAACACTTTTTAAATCGAGGAGGCAACCTTATTAATGAAAACATTTATATCGCACTCTACAATCCTGATCAGGCATTTAAGACCAACAACAACCATAATGAACAATATATTCATAACAGCTATTAAAGAGCAATGACAGTGAACAACTTAATCAAAACTAATCAGTTAAACAAACCAGCAGCAGTCAAGCAAAGACACATATTTCTTAAAACACAGAGGTCGAATGCACTTCTAAACAATAGTATTTTGACCTGGCGCCTATTATTATTTTGAATAGTCCTACTAGATTAAGTAGTTGTGTGCCTGTTCTAGTCATCTATAGAACAAACTTGTAAGAGATTTGAAGGAATGCTAGCACATAAAAGGCCTATGGAAATAAGAACTGTTTTTCAAATAAGATTTTGTTTTATTCAAATGTTTCTCCATTTCAAACCCGGAGAATTCTCATAACTTCAGTCAGGATAAAGAGGTGCTGGATCCATTTCAGATGTTCTTGTACTGAAAAGAAGTGGCTACAAAACAAAACTGGCTTTGATTTTTCTTTGTCATCACCGGAACAAGATGTTAAGCACTTAACTACAGGAGTAATGAGCGCCCCTGAGGTATACTCATAATGAAACTGCTTATCTTCCCCAATCTGCATTTTCCTTTGTTTGCCAGCACATTCTTGGGAAGATAAGTATACTAATCTTGGTTTTAGCAAAATGTTTCCATGGGGAACAAAAGGTGGTGATATGGAAGGTAACACTGAGCATGTTATACATTTAAGGTCAAAATTCAATAGAGTCAGGAAAAGGCTTTTCAAAAAGTCAATCATGTTAAAGTGCTCTGGAAGGGTAATTGAGAGAAGGCATTGGCACTCATTAGAAGCTTCTCAAACAAAAAACAAATACAAGTCTAACAAACTGCTTTACTATCGCCATTACTGTATAGGATGAAACAGGGCAATAGTTGGAGCTCTGATATTTAAAGCGGTTTAAGAGGGGAAGTTATGCTCAGAGAAACTTTTTGGCCAAACATTTTGTGAAATTTAAAAGGACAGAAGAAGCGAAGTCAAATGCAAGAAGAGGAGGGATGCTTTAATTGTTATACAAAACCTTTTGCCCCTCAGATACGTAAATGAAAGTAGGAATCTTAAAGTCTGACAGTTGAAAGCCAAGCTATAATCAAAAGAGTGTGCAAGATAGAGGGCAAAATCACTAGGCTACAATTGTAGATATTTCGTATAGTTCTAGATGTTATTACCCAAGCCATCTTATGTTGTATTTTGATGGTGACACCTACGATACCCCTTGGTTGAACTGGTATGATGTCATTGAATGTTCATGAACTTTCCATCTTCTCCAGCAAAATGCTGTCATATGTTGACAGTCAGACTTCTATAAGGGAAGGAAAAGTGTTCAGTCTGGCATGAAACAGAATCTCACAGGTTCTGGAATAGCTTTTTGTGGCAGGTTCAGGACTGGGAAGAGGTCCTAGGAAGTGGGGAAGGTAAAGGCAGAGCTCCTAATGGCCAAAGAGGAAGTGTCTAAAATGGCAACAAGAGGCAAAAAATCATGTGGGGATGGGGCCAGAATACACATTGTATTCTTTGGCTGCAGGCTTCTAATAAAAAATTAGAATTCGCATTCTGTTTGGAAGCCAGGAAAATCTCATGCAATAAGATTCTTGGGAGCTGTTTTTGAAAGAGGAACTATCACATTGTTTAAGCAGGAATCACATCAGATACACTCTACCTATGACTGGGCAAAATAATTAAGCTGTAGGTATATGAAGGCTTAAACTATGTGAGCAGCAGCCAGCAATGGGAAATGGATGTATCATGGCAACTGCAGTACGTGACCCCTCTTAACATGTGGAATAGCCAGCTTTCAATTATTTTAGTGACAAAATCCATGACAAAATACTTACCATTTCAATTCTCTATAAAGTCACACTGGAAAATTAGAAGTCCTGGAGGTGAGTCAAGAAGCATAGTCCTGTGCTCTGAATTCAGGTTCTTGATTCTTGTCAAGTATTTGTTTATTTTATACAATGCTAGCCCCACTTCTAGTAGAGAAAATCAAATATTTAATTTCTGTCCTTTGATCAGATAGGAAAAACAAATTAAAGCAGTAAAACTCTCAGATAAGTAGCAGAGGCAAATGGCTATGACATGTGCTTTGTTGGGGGGAGAAACTGATGGTAACAGATAGTATCATCCCAGCATTTTCTGAAACATCCAATGATTGAAGGAACAGCTAAGAGATCAAAATCCAGACTGTTTTTTTTATTACAAAGGAAAGGGAGATAGGGTATAATTGACCACAAAAGTGAGATACATGCCAGATATGTGCTTATGGTATGACACTAATGGCATTTTCCAGCCACAGAAACACTTCTACAAATGATCCCTATGATTGGATTCACATGAAAAGTTGCTGCAAGATTGTGTTATAAAAACTGATTTTGTTCCTAACCATAGGTAAACTCTAGAGTCTGATCTAGAGACCCACAGTAATCACATTTGGATTTATTATATTTATCATAGCTATTTCTATACCACCTTTCAAATCATTCCCAGGACTGCTTAGAATACAAAAGATAGGTAAGCAAACCACACGCATATAAAAGTTTGGAAGTTACACATTTGGGGACTTATCCGCACAGCTCTTGCTCTTGTTTTTCGAGAACTGCTACTAATCCTGGGTTCAGGCATTTTTACTTAAACAACTATTGTGTAACAAAATTAGGAGATACCAACAGGAAGTTTAAAAATAGTTTGGGACAGATATGCAGTGGAAGGCACTCTAGGAAAAGAAACCCTTTAAGTCTATCTCAGCAGCCATTATAGAAACACATTTAAAACTAACCCACAAGTGGCACCTGACACCAGTGACATTAAATTACATTAGCACTAACCTACGACATAGGAACATAGAAAGTTGCTTTATACTGAATCAGACCACTGGTCCATCAGGCCAGTATTGTCGACACTGACTGGCAGCAGCAGCTCTCCAGGGTTTCAGACAAGAGTTTTTCCAGCCTACCTGGAGATGCCAGGGACTGAACCTGGGATCCTCTGCAGCCATGGTAGGTGTTCCACCACTGAGCCACAGCCCTTCCTCTCAGCCCAAACTACTAAAGAAACGGCCAAGTTGGTCAAGTTACAGGTGGTGGGCTTGTGAGTATGTGCAAATACGGTGGGCTGCCATTTTCAATTCCATATTACAAATAAGAAAACAAACACTACATGGCACCCCCAGTACACGGCCTTCATCGCTATGTCTGACGACACACAAAAGCAGCTGTTACATAAGGACCTCCTTCTATTACTATTAGCAGTGGCCAGAATGGTAATAGCATGATACTGGAAAACAAAGGAATGGTATGCTGTGAATGGATGGCCTTCAAAAATTTGGGAAGTAGCTGTTTTTACATGATGGTTGTGCATTTCAAAATAAAAAAAAATGTCGTCATCATCAAGAAGATTAGGACAGTTTAAGCAACAATTAAAACATAGAAGTCAGTTGCCTAGATATTTTAAATAGCAAACACCTAACATTTGGGAAGCTCAAATATTTTGGCCACCTAATGCGAAGAGAAAACTCTCTGGAAAAGACCGTGATGCTGGGAAAGACTGAAGGCAAAAGGAGAAGGGGATGGCAGAGGATGAGATGGCTAGATAGCATCACCGATGCAATGAATATGAACTTGAGCACGCTCCGGGAGAGAGCGCAGGACAGGAAGGCCTGGCGTGCTATGGTCCATGGGGTCACAAAGAGTCGGACACGACTGAACGACTGAACAACAACATTTGGGAATTAATTTAAAATAGAAACCAAGTTCATTAATTCAGCTTTCAACAAATGTGTCGTTTGTATAAATTTTCACTCGAAGTCCTCTTAAACAGTAACAAAAGATGCCCTCCAGAGCAAATATACTGCATGCATTTCCTGACACCCAACATATCAAGACCAGGACAGGCAAAGTGATCTAAAGACAAGACCCCAAATGGAGAATGTCCTGGGCTGTGTTTCCATGACGTCGTGGCCATTCAGCACCATCCCCACATTTTATCGCTGAACAACCGCTTCTTCTGAGACTGCTTATAGTCCAACTTTTCCAGCTTACTACAGCCCCATTACTGACCTGTTTCCACAATCGCACTGGGTCCAGTGTCATAGTCCTGCCCATGGGGTGTGTAGCCCAGCCTTTGGGGGGGTGTCGCTCTGAGCTCAGTGACCCAACCCTTTCCATCCTGTTTTCTGGAAGTTTCAGCGCTGTTTTGGAGCAGGATGCTGAGGGACCAACTTTTAAAACATCATTGAAAATAAGCGCTAGAACACAGCACATGACCCTGCATTAAGCAGGGGGTTGGACTTGATGGTCTTGTAGGCCCCTTCCAACCCTACTATTCTATGATTCTATGACCCCAGTCAGGGGGGAGGGTTCTCCTATTGTGCTGAATGAGGTTTGCCCTCTCAGTGACCACAGAAATAACAGAGAAGCCCCTCAATTGACACAGCACATATCAAAGCCCAATTCATTAAATGCGATTAAGCATGATCGCGAGGCTTCGGTCCATTGCCTTAGGACATAACTCATTCACAGCTTCCAAATAAAGATCCTGTGTGTTAAAATGAGGGCTGGTTTCGGTCTCTTTCCCACAACAAACCCATTGCTGTGTTGTCAGAAGTAACTCTCATTGTGGTCAATGAGGTCCCCTGGGTTAAAATGGGGGCTAGTTTCCCTCTTTGTGTTCTCCCCCCTCTTTCCCAGCACAAGCATATGTGTGTGTACTCAGAAGTAACTCCCATTGTGCTCAGTGAGGCCTGCTCCTGAAATGCAGGTGCATCTGGACTTTCAGGGGAAAGGAGGAAGGGGGGGGGAAGCCTCTCTTCACAGCAAAGCTGATTCCTTTTAAAAATTCCCATACTCCTCCATTAGCTTCCCCTTCCATTGTCCTGGAAACATGGCCGAGGCGGGAACACTGATGAGGTAATCAGACCAAACCCAGACTCCACTCAGACTCCACCCAGCCATCAAGAAAGTAGTTTGATTAAAGCCCAGTGGAAACAGCACAGAGCCCCATGCTACAGCAATGATAAGCTGGGGCTTTAAGCACTGTGGAAACTGAAAAAGGAGCAAATGCGATTGGGGAAACATCGCAACAAAGTTGCAAACAAAGTGAAGCCGACAGTGTGGAAACACACCCCTGCTTTGTGTTCCTTGTAGATAGAACTTAAGGACTGTTCAAATACCCTTACAATTGAATTGATCTTAAATCCCATGATATTTTGTTAAAGAAAGAGTAATGTCATAGTAACCCATTTCAAAGCCCTACAGAGCTTTAGAGATCACTATCAACATCTGTTGGACACATGGAAACAAATATGAAACCACGCTGTAGACTACAGGCCCAAATCAAATCTGCTCTTTTTAGCCAATAGATTACCCACAATATTTTCTGCAGGAAAAGCAGTTTTAAAAGCTGCAATCTAGGCTTATACTTTGCCTCCAGTGCTACAAATCAAATGCCAGGTGGAAACTTGTACTAAGCATGAGAGTGGTTGGTGAAGAAAATGAATTGTTATCCGTATTAGAGAACTATGTGTAACTTCTAAAATAGTATCGACGTCATAGTAAAGGAGTAGTCTATCAATGCCACCTTTGTCTCTTTTACCTACCATTCTATATCATGTGTTGCTACACTACAAAGAGCCCTAAAGATAGCCGTTAGGATCACTTCTCTCCCTTTGAGCAGGTCAGGTGAATCATTTCTTGGCTTCTGGAAGACTCTTGAGAGTCAATCTAAGCCACGCCCACGCTGACTCATGCTTTACAATTATTATTTAAAAGCACTTTTAAAATTCATCCTGTCCTGCATTGCTAATTACTAATGCTATATAACATAGCCAACCCTCATTTTTGCCAATCAGAATATATAGCAACAAACCATGCCTTACTGCTGCTCTGGCATGTGAGCCACTATGCCCAGGAGCTGGATGCCACACCTAAGTGCTGAGCTGAGGAGTGGCTGATCCCCCACTGGATTACTGGAGCTGGGTATATCAGAAGGGGGGAAAGCAGGAGGAGGAAGGGGAGAGGGCACAGGGGGACAAAATGGGAAGAGAGAGGTTCGAAGGTAAGGAAAGGGAACATTTTCTTCTCAAGTCATCCTGCCCTGAAGGTTTGGCTTACCTGACCTTGAGAACAGTAAAGCAACTGTAAGGCAGTCTGATAGCAGATCAGCTGGAGAGGAGAGTGGAAAAAATTAACCCTGTAAATGGAGCGGATGTGAACATTAATGGCCTGTAACACATTTTTCTGGCCTCCCTCTGCATCCTTGTATGGATGTCAACTGAGGAAGATGGTGTCAAGGCTTGATTGCCACTTGCACCAGGAGACCCACTTTATGTTCCACATGTCAGGGTGGAAGAGGCGTTGCCTCACCTCAGCACTTACAGCTTCCCCCCTTCTCTGGCCAATCAGGCTACGGCTTGGGACAGGCCAAAGTTTGACTCAAATGGACCTCTGGTTGACTTGTAACTTACTTAAAGACAAACAAAACATGGATCCAGCCAGTGTCTTCTGGTTTACCTAGCCACCTTTTCCCTATTCTCATTGTCATATTGCTTTTTTGAGATGCACTACACTTTGTATCTGTGTTCCTAGCTGGTTCCTCCAGTTCAAGGGTTTTGGACTTTCCCATAGTGATCTCTCTATAAGTACCTATACTTCTTGCCCTACAGGGATTGATTGCTCTGTCACAACTGTTGCTATCATTGATATTTGCCAATCACTGGGGCATCAGGCAGGATCCATAATAGAGAGGTGCATGGGGGTGGGTTCCCCACACTCACAGAAGAGATGGAGGGGGTCTTAAGGGGCATCATGGGTATGGGGCATGGGCCAGTCCACATAAGGATATGACACCACTGCCACAACCTCAGTGCAGGGGCTCAAGGTGTTGGTGGCACTGCTTCCCACCTTCCAATATTCACCCAGGAGACAGGCTGGGCCACACTATTCTGACAGTAAGCTAATGGTTATAAATGGGATCCTTGCAGGGATGCCATGCTACTGTTAGCTGTATTCAGTAAGTTATGGCTTGCTTTTCTTTAATTTCTGTGTCTTGTGCGGTTTTTCCTTTCCATCCAACTCTACTCCTGCCTGTGGGCACAAAGCCACATAGTGGAATTTTTAATTGAATAATTAAACAAGAGTACTCTTCAAACCTTGTTTTGAAATAATTAGGGAATAATAATTCCATAATGATGATGATTTCTCAGGATCCGGGAAATTACAGGCCAGTTAGCGTAATGTCTGTTCCAGGTAAATTGGTTGAAGGCATTATTAAAGATAAAATTAGTAAGTATAGAAAGGACAAGCCCTGCTGAAAAAGAATCAACACGGCTTCCACAAAGGTAACTCTTGTCTCACTAACCTTTTAGAGTTCTTTGAGAGTGTCAATAAACATGTAGACAGGGGTGATCCAGTAGACTTTGTTACTTGGACTTCCAAAAGGCTTTTGACAAAATCCCTCACCAAAGACTCCTGAGAAAACTTAGCAGTCATGGAATAAGAGGACAGGATCAGTATGGATCAGCAACTGGTTAAAGAACAGAAAGCAGAGAGTAGGAATAAATGGTAAATTCTCCCAATGGAGGGAAGTAAATAGTGGGTTCCCACAGGGATCTGTATTAGGACCAATGCTTTTCAACCTGTTCATAAATGATCTGGAATTAGGAGTGAGCAGTGAAGTGGCCAAGTTTACGGATGACACCAAATTAGGGATGGGTGGATTCCCTACCTGTTCTTCCACTTGGAAATCCGCCTACAGGGGGAGGCGATCCGTCCCTCTGCCCGGAATACTCCTTGGCTGGCTCCGCTCCATGGCGATTCTGTGGAGCTGCCAGCCGACTCCGAAGCACCAACAATATGGCCACCATGCCATATCGCTGGCTGAGGGGGATTAACTGCGGATGCAAATGGTGTCCAGGATGCCATTTGCAGCCGTAAAGGTCTTAGTTCAAGGTAAATGCAGCCATTTATGGCTGCATTTACCTTAAACTAAGACCTTTATGGCCGAAAATGGCATCCTGGAGGCCATTTGCATCCACAGTCAATCTCAGCCAGCGATACAGCATGGCGGCCGTATCGCTGGTGCTCCAGAGCCGGAGGATCCTGCCGAAGAGGATTCCTCAGGGAGGCGGAGGTAAGTGCTTTAGAATCTGGCCTCATTGGGGTCTGTGGCGGAATTCTCTGCCACCCCTACACCAAATTATTTAGGGTGGTTAAAACAAAAAAGGGATTTTGAAGAGCTCCAACAGGATCTCTCCAAACTGGGAGAATGGGCAACTAAATGGCAAATGCGGTTCATTGTAAGCAAGTGTAAAGTGATGCACGTTGGGGCAAAAAATCCCAACTTCAAGTATAGCCTGATGGGATCTGAGCTAGTGGTGATTTACCAGGAAAGAGATCTTGGGGTTGTGGTGGACAGCTCAATGAAGATGTCAACATAGTGTGCAGCTGCTGTAAAAAAGGCAAACTCCATGTTAGGCATAATTAGAAAAGGGATTGAGAATTAAACTGCCAACATCATACTGCCCCATACAAATCAATGGTATGACCACACTTGGAATATTGTGTACAGTTCTGGTCACCACACCTAAAAAAGATATTGTAGAGCTGGAAAAGGTGCAGAAAAGGGCAACTAAAATGATCAAGGGCCTGAAGCATCTCCCCTGTGAGAGAAGGTTACAACAGCTGGGATTGTTTAGCTTGGAAAAAAGGAGGGTAAGGGGAGACATGATAGAGGTCTACAAAATTATGCATGGTTTAGAGAATGTGGATAGGGAGACATTTTTCTCCCTCTCTCAAAATACTAGAACCCAGGGTCATCCTATGAAGCTGATTGGTGGGAGATTCAGGACAGATAAAAGGAAGTACTTCTTCACACAGCACATAATTAAACTATGGAATTCGCTACCACAGGAAGTAGTGATGGCCACCAGTTTGGATGGCTTTAAAAGGGGGTTAGACAAATTCCTGGACAACAATGGCTACTAGTCTTGATGGCTATGTGCTACCACCAGTACCAGAGGCAGCGAGCCTATGTACACTAGTTGCTGGGGAACATGAGTGGGAGGGAACTTGAGCTGTTGCACTCATGCCCTGCTTGTGGGTTCCTTGTCGACAGCTGGTTGGCCACTGTGTGAACAGAATGTTGGACTAGATAGACCCTTGGTTTGATCCAGCATGGCTCTTCTTATGTTCTTATGATAACAAGAGTCCTGCTGTTACTATTATTTAGCCACTGTCTTAACAGTTGTTGGAACATCTCATAAAACAATGAGTAACACCTATACACATAGTGTAAGGCAGGGATGGGCAACTTGTACTGCATTTCCTTGGGGGTAATCTGTCAGGGGGCAGAGTCCTCCTATGGCCCCTCACACACATAAATTACCCCTACTCAATTACACATCCACTCATTTCTCCACTCACTCGCACAGTCTGTTCCTCCCACTCACTCACACATACACACACCTACTCATTTACAGCTTTAACCCTTTCCTCTGCCACCGCTGGAAAAAAGAAGAAAAAAATGCACTATAGTTCTTGCCATAGAAACCTTGTTCCTAGAGAGTGTCTGGAGCATCCTAGGAAGCAGTCAGGAACCTTTCAATACTGCTTTCCAGGATGCTTAGAGGTTTCTATGGCAGAAACCATGGAGCGCATTCCTAGAGCATGTTTCTTTTTCCTTTGTTTCACCCTTCCTTTTTCAGCAGCAGCAGATGATGGGGGTCTGGGTCACTAATGGACATAGTAATGGGCTTGGGGGCAAGTGTGCAGTGGGGGAGGGGGGACACGCCATTGGCCTGCATGAAGCACTTTGTGCACGCCTGCACACATTATTCCCCCTTCATGGATCACTGCCTTGTTGTGGCGAAGGGGCTTGCGTAACTCAGTGAAGCCATAAGCTATGCCGTGCAGGGCCACCCAAGACGGACAGGTCATGGTGGAGAGTTCTGACAAAATGTGGTCCAAAGGAGAAGGAAATGGCAACCCACTCAAGTATTCTTGCCAAGAAAACCCCATGGAACGTATCACAAGGCTAAAAGATATGACGCCGGAAGATGAGCCCCTCAGGTCGGAAGGTGTCCAATATACTACTGGGGAAGAGCAGAGGGAATTTCCAAGTAGCGCCAGAAAGAGTGAAGCGGCTGGCCAAAGCTGAAAGGACACTCAGCTGTGGATGTGTCTGGTGGTGAAAAGAAAGTCCAATGCTGTACAGAACAATATTGTTTAGGAACCTGGAATGTAAGATCAATGAATCAAGGTAAGCTGGAGGTGGTCAAACATGAGATGGCAAGATTGAACATTGACATCTTCGGAATCAGCAAACTAAAATGGACAAGCATGGGTGAATTTAATTCAGGTGACCATTATATCTACTACTGTGGGCAAGAATCCCTTAGAAGAAATGGAGTAGCACTCATAGTCAACAAAAGGGTGGGAAAAGCAGTACTGGGGTACAATCTCAAAAATGATAGAATGATCTCAGTACGAATCCAAGGCAAACCATTCAACATCACAGTAATTCAAGTTTATGCCCCAACCACTGATGCCAAAGAAGCTGAGGTTGATGGGTTCTATGAAGACCTACAACACCTTCTAGAACTAACACCAAAAAAGACTGGAAAAGGTCAGTTTACATTCCAATTCCAAAGAAGGGCAATGCCAAAGAGTGTTCAAACTACTGTACAATTGCGCTCATTTCACATGCCAGCAAGGTGATGCTCAAAATCCTACAAGCTAGGCTTCAGCAGTATGTGAACTGAGAACTACTGGAAGTACAAGCTGGGTTTCGAAGAGGCAGAGGAACTAGAGATCAAATTGCCAACATTCGCTGGATCATGGAGAAAGCAAGAGAATTCCAGAAAAATGTCAATTTCTGCTTCATTGACTACGCTAAAGCCTTTGATTGTGTGGATCACAACAAACTGTGGCAAATTCTTAAAGAGATGGGAGTACCAGACCACCTCACCTGTCTCCTGAGAAACCTGTACGAGGGTCAAGAAGCAACAGTAAGAACCAGACATGGAACAACCGATTGGTTCAAAATTGGGAAAGGAGTACGACAAGGCTGTATATTGTCGCCCTGCTTATTTAACTTATATGCAGAGTACATCATGAGAAACGCCGGGTTGGATGCATCACAGGTCAGAATTAAGATTGCCAGGAGAATTATCAACAACCTCAGATATGCAGACGATACCACCCTAATGGCAGAAAGCGAAGAGGATCTAAAGAGCCTCTTGTTGAGGGTGAAAGTGGAGAGTGCAAAAGCTGGTTTGAAACTGAACATTAAAAAAACTAAGATCATGGCATCTGGCCCCATCCCTTCCTGGCATGTAGAAGGGAAGAAATGGAAGCAGTGACAGATTTTATTTTCTTGGGCTCCAAGATCACCACAGACAGTGACTGTAGCCATGAAATTAAAAGACGCTTGCTCCTTGGGAGGAAATCTATGGCAAACCTAGACCGCATAGTAAGAAGCAGAGACATCACCTTGCCGACAAAGGTTCATATAATCAAAGCTATGGTTTTCTCAGTAGCAACGTATGGCTGTGAGAGCTGGACTATAAGGAAGGCTGAGTGCTGAAGAATCGATGCCTTTGAACTGTGGTGCTGGAGAAGACTCTTACGAGTCCCCTGGACTGCAAGGAGGTCAAATCAGTCCATCCTAAAGGAAATCAACCCTGACTGCTCATTGGAAGGACAGATACTGAAGCTGAAGCTCAAATATTTTGGCCACCTAATGCGAAGAGAAAACTCCCTGGAAAAGACCCTGATGCTGGGAAAGACTGAAGGCAAAAGGAGAAGGGGATGGCAGAGGATGAGATGGCTAGATAGCATCACCGATGCAATGAATATGGACTTGAGCACACTCCAGGAGAGAGCGCAGGACAGGAAGGCCTGGCGTGCTATGGTCCATGGGGTCACGAAGAGTCGGACACGACTGAACGACTGAACAACAACAAGCACACGTTATAACCAGAGAATAGGCCACTCAAGTATTTGGCATAAAAGAAGGCTGGCATTCATCCAGTTAGGAAATGAAAAGAAACTGAGAGTCTGCCTGCTTGCCTACAGAATAGCCAGATAGTATCTCAGCTTACTATATTTTTAAAATATCACACAATGAAGACTTGACCTTTCCCAAAAATGGAAATGCTGCCCAAAACACTGAAGCCAAAAGCCTGTGTGGGGACACAACATAAAGATGTGTACTAGGCAGCAGATGGTAAGTTTGGGGGGCAAAGGAGAACAAGAGGCAAAATGTAGAAAGGCCCTACATGTGAAGGTGGTATAAATACACAGCTCTTGAAGAAAAGCAATATTCCCTGAGGAACCCCTCTTTCTCTAAAAAGAGATTCCATTTTGGAATCATGGTTTGGAGGCAGTTCATGGGTGATTCCCGTTGCTCAAAAGCATTGTTATCTTCCATATTTCAGGCTAAATCTCAAGTTATTCTCTGCATTATCAAGTGAATGTGATAATGTGATTGTCACATGTCACAACTTATAAGGAATATTCTATAATTTAAAAGGGAAAAAGTGGACGCTTATCTCTCTTTTCCCCCTGGAGACCAAGAGAGATGTCCATCAACAAATGTCCTCTGGAAGGATGTTCCACAATCTCGGGGCTATATTTTAAAGCAGAGGTGTTGAACTTCAGGCCTGGAGCCAAATCCTGCCCTTCTGGGGTCCCAGTCCAGCCCCCTGAGGTTCCCTGAGGGCCCCCTGCCCCACATTACCAAGTGGTTCCTGCTCTCCCATTCCACCTCGTTGGTGGTTTTCTAGCTTTTGCACATTTTTCCCCATGTAAGGGTTTGAAATGCCTCCCCTAAGCCTTAGTTACTGGCAGTAACAATCTTATTCTAAAATATGCTGTTTTGGGTGTCTTGGCTTCACCCCCTTTTGACTTTGGCCCCGCCCTTGCCTTCACACACACACACACACCCCACTGGGATGTGGCCTCCAAGAGCTTCTCCAAAATTGAATTCAGCCTTCAGGCCGAAAGAGGTTCAGCACCTGTGTTATAAAGCCTCTGTTCCTTTCTCCAAATGTTCTAACTTCTTAAGATAAAATAATAAGGAGTAGGGTATTGGTTTGATTATTTTAATGTGGGGAAGCTCTCTCCTTCTGTTTTCTCCTGGTCCCACTGAGATCAGATTAAAATTGGCTTGATGATATTCTTTGTAATAAACTATTCCCCAGTTTCCCTCTCAGTCACATTTATCATTTCTTTAGTTCAGGTGACATATCCACCAATCACTGAATTACTTGCGAAGGTCATGAACTCCTCAACAGGGATTGCTTTGTTTTTGTAGGTGAATAGCCTGCTGCACAGTGGTATCAAAGCTTAGGGTTTCTATATATCACTCTTTGGCAAAGAAAGAACGGCAATAACTAACTGGAAGGGGAACATTACAAGTGCTGCTTTGGGTGCTACCAACAGCTGCCTGCAAATACATTAATCGCTGACCAATTAAAAACTTTCTGGGAGAAAACCACAACTTCTTTATTTAAAGTTTATAGTACCCCTCTATTCTGAAGTCTTGGGGACTGGCCACAAAAGCACCCGCCTTTGCCTAACAAAACGCTCATTCTGTTGGAACAATAAAATAATTGATTCAATGTACAGTGGCCCAAGGCCAAAGTCATAGCCAATAAGGCATTTTATGTGGATTAAAGTGACCCAACTGGTTGCTGAAACTCCATTGCACGTAGAAGGCCACTTGCACAGCACTGGCACCCTAAGGGCTGTTTGAATGTTCTAAAGGCCAACTGTCAGCACAACAATGTGGCCGCTATATTTAATAGTAATAGTGGGAAAGAGGCAAACAACTTGTTTGGGAAAGAGCCAGCCTTGTTTGCCATTCCCCCTTTATAAGGTAAGGTCTGTGGCACCATGACCAAAACGAGTTCTTAAAAATTGCTTACAATCAGGACAGACTTTGAAGGAGGTGGATGCTCCTGAAGTCAAGCAAGGTCCAGTTTATGTGTGCACACCTGTTAAGTTTCTGGCTGCAGTCTAATACATATGCACCGGAGGGGCATACCTATAGCCAGAAGTTTCTTTGATGTTTGCACTCAGGCTCTTCTCTTGCCTCTTCAGCAGCCAACAGGCTACCATTTTCCAATGCACAAGTATATAGCCACATGACCCATATCTCACCATCACAATTATACTTAATAACTTCCTTTTTCTATGTTGCCATATGCCCCAAAGCAAGTACCACTGAAAATAATTTACAAATTATGTCTAGGGTTGAAAAAGCAACTTAGGTACATGCAAAGCCTTGTGCCACACAAGTCAAAAGTTCGCTTTCTTTCCTTGCACCATTCCCAAACTGCATTTGTGTATGACATATTTAGAACCCATCCTTCAGTATAACTGGTGATCTACAGTTTCAAAAGCAATTTGCCAGGAGCAGCTGTTGCTTAGGAAGAACAAGAGTTAAGTCTCCTTGGACTTATAGAACTAACTCCACAGGCCTTTGGATCCTAGCTGATTTCGCTATCTGTTAAGCCTGCTAGCCAACAATACATTTAATACATAAGAAGAAATCACATGCTGGCTACTGCCTCTGCCATACAGCTGACCTTTGTTCTTTCCTGTTTTATGTTTATCTTTCAAGTACAGAATTGTGAAGGAAGAAGTCCTTTTCTCTCTCCTTCAATTCAGTCAGGAAAATGAAGTAACTAGCTGTATTTCACAAACAGGAAGGCTACTTATCTTAATTGAATCTCTTGAGTACTCTGGGTGTAAATGTCAGCTGGACGCACCGATTAAATGTATCCCAGAGGAATAGCCATGTTAGTTAATTGTAGTATTTTTGTTTAAATATTGGTTCTTTTTAAAGATTAAGAGTACAATCCTATGCATATTTAGTTGGAGGTAAATCCCACTGAACTCAGCAGGATTGACCTCTTACTATACATGCATAGGGTTGGGCTGTTATTGTGGCATAAGCTTAAACGTACAATCTTGTTCTTTATGAAGGCTGAAATATATGCCAGCATGGATATCAAAAGAGAGTGATTAAATACATAACACTTAAAATAATACATATTTGCCATTTTAAGAGAAAAAATAGGAAATGCCAGTATATTTGAATGTAACTTTGGAAATTTCTAATTCATAACGTTTTGTTTATTACTTAGAATGTCTGACAGGCTGCACCTAAAACACTTCAGCATTTCCTGTTGTTATTCTCTAAGAACTGTGCATAGTTTTGCCAAAAATCACAAGCCACACAGAGACTAAAAGTGGGATGGAGAGAAGAAAACATACTTTTGCATCTGCCACAGCAATAGCAAAGCACCCTTCTTCTCACATCCTCATAGCTGAATGTAGCTATAAGAGGATGGAGACAAAATAAACATCTTGCACCATGAAAAAAAGATGGAGGCAATATCTAGAGCTGTGCATGCAATGAAAGAGTAAAGTCTTATCCAGATAGTCCGCCAAAAGATGCTCTCAACCAAGAAGTTTACTTTTGATGTTCCCACAAACCTCTCTCAGCACTAAATCCATTCTTTATGGGAAAGGATATAGACCAGTAAATGCCTTGCTCAGAGCTTGGCCAAATCTCTTTGCTATCAAAAGCAGGGTAATGAAACTGAAAAGACTTTAAAACACACACACGTGTTTGGATGTGTGTTGCAGCACTGCACAGAGAGAGTGCACAGCTTTCTTTTTCATTCTTTTTTAATTCCTTTCTTATTTTAAATTACTCTCTTTATTTTAGGGAAGAAATTCCTGCCAATGGCTAGAGCCAAAGAAGTAAGGGTGTGCATTACTTTAAAAAATTATGTTCACAAACAGCAGAGCTTCTAAAAGCATTGCTCATTTCATTTTTTCTTTACATTTCTATACTATTCAATAGCCAAAGATCTCTGGGTGGTTTACAAACAATCAGAACCCTAAAATACAACATAATAAAACATCATACAAAACCTTTAGTGTACAGAAATTTAAAACAATTTAAAACAGCTAAAACAGTGGCAATAAAATACCAGGACCCAATAAAAACAACTCACATTAAAAAGCCCCGTCATATGACATCAAATGGGAACAGAGGAAAGTCTTAACTAGGGATGTATGAAACACTTACCTGGTTTCGTCCAGGGACATCCGCGGTGGGGGGGAGGTGCTCCGTCCCTGCCCCTGAAATCCTCCCCGGCCAGCTCCACTCCGCGGTGACTCCGTGGAGCTGCCAGCCAAAGCCGCCTGCAGCCGGACATCCGGCCGCTGCTGGGCTGCGCAGGGACGCAAATGGCGGCCGCCATAGCTGCCACCATTTGCGTCCCTGTCTTTTGCCGTGATAGGCTACATATATATTTACGTAGCCTATCAAAGCAAAAGGCAGGAACGCAAATGGCGGCCGCTATGCCATTTGCCCCCCTGTCCTTTGCCGTGATAGGCTACGTAAATATATACGTAGCCTATCACGGCAAAAGACAGGGACGCAAATGGTATCCCTGCATTAGCTGTGATAGGCTACATAAATACTTACGTAGCCTATCATGGCCATTCATGGGAAGGCGAATGGTGGCCGCCAGATGGCCGCAAACAGGTAGGCTCCGTTCCGGGCCCATTTCAGGGGGTGGCAGGGGGGGTTGCTTCATTCTGCCATGGTCCGGCGGGCCAAATGCTCTGGAATTTGGCCTCCCTGGAATCCGTGGCGGAATTCTCCAACATCCCTAGTCTTAACCTGGCACCAAAAAGATAACAAACTTGATGCCAGCCAGACCTCTCTGAGCTTTCCACAAGGTGACTACATGTGGCTCCCAGGTGGTCTTCTCTCCAAGCACTGACCAGACCCAGACCTGCTTAGCTTCAGCACAGTGGCTGCCTCATGTGCCTTCAGACTATGTCCTGGAATGTTGATTGTAGCATACAGGTAGGTATACCAGGACAGCCGCTCCACCAGCCTTTTTTTTTTTTTGTCATTTTAAACCCCGCCTCCATGCCTACTTTTTGAATTATGGGGATGTGATGATCCATGCCCAACTGGACACACAGTATCCTGACTTGCCTTGTGGTTCCAGCACAGTATAAGCATCATATAATGTGGTCATTATAGGCCCAATCCAACTGCCAATTTGCTGGCTCAATCAGTGTAAGGAACAGCCTCAAGACCAATTAGGTGTGAACAAGGTTTTCCTAACATTTCCCCTCATTCTTCATACTTACTGTAAGTGAACAGACATCAGAACTACCTGCAATTCTCCCCGAAACCTAGTTCTTACATCAGTAACTGGACAAATTTGTTTCTAGGTGAATCATATCCTGTAATACCTATTGTCAGGGTGGAAACTGAGCCCATAGAGCCCCAGAGCAGTTCTGATTCTGAGGAGGAACAGCAATCTGTGGGAGAGGAGCTTGCTCATCTCTCACAAGCACAGCAGCTGGCAGAGATTCCTCCTGCCAGCATTCCTGGGATAGATAGTGACCCTGGCAGCGAGAGAGTGCTGGAGGGGGGCTTGCTGGATGCTCGGCGCAGACGCAGGGAGCGACGACAGATGGAGGGCGCGGAAAGGAGGCATAGCGCTCGTTTGGCGCTCAAACAATGGTCGCGTCCCAAGGACCCAAGGGAAAGAGGGAGGATCTCTCCATAGCCCATAAGTTCAGAGTCCTCCTGTGGTTCCCCTTCAAACGGGGGCCAACTGCCTTACCTGGAGCTTAGGCTACTCTGCTCTCTTTCCCCAGTGCTGTTCCTTGCTTAGTCACTAGTGATTAGTATCTGTAAGAGTCATAAAGGAATAAAGCCTTGGAAAGAATCCTCCTCATCTGTGTCCTGACTGAGTTGGCTATTGGAGGGGACTGCAAGAGGCAGCTAGGGCGCTCCTGACACCTATAATACATTTCAATTAAGCAAGTATAAAAACACCTATACCGTATAGAATAAGCATGTTTATTATTCTGTTTTATTTTTTTAAGTGACATTGTGGGTGCAATTTTTTTTTAATTGCCGTTAGTTTGCCACAAGACACGTGGCAGGGCTCTAAGTGACTCACAAGGCTTCACAAACACAGCAATAAAAGCTTGCTAACAGCTCATGCCATCCCATCATTTGACATGCTCAACTTGCCCCAGCCTTGGCCTTCTTTAGTCTCTCCACCTTTCCACCTTTGAAGTAGCTTAATGACTCTGTGGAAATGATGATGTCACTGTTATTGGCAAAGATACATGAAATTCAGAACTGCATTAAGTTCACTTAGGTAATGCTTTTAAAAATGTTCTGCTTCTTATACTAGGCCAGATGAAATACAAGGGCATGCGGTCTGTACAGTCTGTGGGACTAAAATTCCCACATTCCACTGTGGCCTAATGAACATACCTGCATGACTCAAGCACTGGCATATTCTAACAACTAAAGTCAGACCAGTATAAAGACATTACCTTACCTCATAGGGTTATCTATTTTTACTGTCCCTGCCTCTGTGTTTTCAACACAGGAAGCTGTCTTACTATACTGAGTCAGATCATTGGTCTATCTATCTTGCTCAGTATTGTCCATGCTGATGGGCAGCAGCTCTCCAGGGGGCCATCTTCATGGAAACACATTGGGAATCACTTTCAGCTTTTCTCCACTTTTTCCTGAAATTGGCTTTAGTCTGTCAGCGGCACACTAAGCTGAAAAAAGCAGACTATATTGCTCCCAAACCAACCGCTTTCATAGGTCACACTGCACTCTAATCTGCCTTATTTTAGGGTGGGTTGGGCAAAGTCCTGCCAATTAAAATTAATGTCATCTACCATGTATCAGAGTCTTTGTTCCTGCCTCCTTCTTTCCCCTGCCTAGGGAAAGGAAATGTAATATAAGGGATATCAGGCATCCAGAGAAAAGGAGCAGAACCTTTTCTCTGGAAGTTTCTCTACATCCCACCAACAAGTGTGCTTGCCAGTCTCCACAGAAATGAAACTTCCATGACCCTACTACAAGATGGAACCATACAGCAATATCATGCTTATGGAGCCACGGTATATCGCCATATTGCTAAAGTGGTATAGTGATTTAGTGCTATAGTGATTTAGCTGTATGGTGACTTAGTGCTATAGCTACTTAGTGCTATAGTGAATTAGAGATGTTGAGATTTAATGATTTTGGGATTTTGGAGGTTTAGTGACTTAGAGACTTAGAGATTTAGTGATATTAGAAAATTAAGCAGCTAAACCCAGATAGTTTACTTCAGCGGAGAAGAAAAGAAGAATGAATTACAGTGAGTGGCAAAGTACAGAAACCTGACTTGTATCTTGCAGGCTACTGCAAAATGGTGGAAAAGCACAATGGCAGAAAACAGGGACGGCCCCACCTCTTGAGGGACCCCACCCCTTGAGGGACCCCCCCCTTGCCCAAGGTCACAGCCAGGTGAAAGACACACTCCTGGGCATGCCTATCATGCCAGATTTAATTTGGAGGAATGAGGCACACAACAGCTGAACTGCATGGAAGCTGCATTAAGGGGAAAAAACTGACTAAAATTACTCTGCAAAAATGAGCCTTTTCAGGAGGGAATCTGTGCGGTTGCTGCTGATTGGCGACAACATCATGTGTTGCAAACAACCCCAAACTGCTTCCCCACCACATTAAATCAGCAGCATAGACTGGCCCCAGTTTTCAGACAGGAGTCTTTCCAAGCCCTAGATACCAGGGACTGAACCTGAAACCTTCTGCATGCAAAACATGAGCTCTACCACTGAGCCACAACCCTTTCCCTAACATCCAGAAATGCAGAAATTAAGCAGATGAAGATTTCCTTATTACTTTATAGTATTTTGGTGCTAGAAAAAAGCACTATCTGCTGCATTTCTACCATTAAAACACTATTCTAGCATGGCCAAAAATAAAAACCACAGTGTGTGTTTACATACACTATGCATATAGGACAGGATCTATATTTTCCATGGCTCTTACTGGGCATCAAATTATACAGCACTCCTTTAATCCTTCCAAGGCAAGATGGTCTCCAGAGATAGTTGCAGAAGATTCGCATTTCTTGTTTGAGTCAAATATATGGCTGATTGTAGGAATTGAGAATGGTCCAGTCTTTGGTCTAGTTCTTCTAAGACAGCCTTCTCCACTGTGGTGCCCTCCAGATGTTTTGACTACAACTCCCAGAATTCCTGACCGTTAGTCATGCTGGCTACTACAACTGATGGATATCAGGTTGGGGGAGGGTATTCTAAGAGCAGTTTGGTTTTTATATTCCCTGTTGTTCCAGTGAAACCACCAATAAATAAGTTCTCTTGCAGAAGCCCCATTGAAATGAGCAGTTACACAAGAAAACGCTGTGTGATGCCCACAGTCTTCACAGAGTCTTAATATAACTTTGATAACCTTTCAGCTGAAATTAAACAAATAGAACTGACACTAACATTCCATGCATCTTTCTTTCTCCACAAACAACATGTCTCTCCCCTCCCCCCCTCAAAATGGCTAATGCTGCCTCTAAGATTGCTGTCAGGTCATTTTAATTCATCCATTCAAGGTTGGGGTGTTTTTTTTCCACATTCCAAACACTTAATTAAAAGCTTCTACCTTGATGTTACTCAATTACTAACTTTAAATTTACACACAGGGAAAAAAAAACACCAGTTATGATAATCAGGTGAAAAACAGGCATGTCAATCCTAATGCTACTTTATTTTGTTTTTTTAAGATTCAAAGAGATGAGCATTCACTTTTTAAAAGCCTGATCGGCCTCTCTCTCTATACAAATATATCACTCCAGTAGTGAACTCAGGTGTTGAGTGCTGATAGGGCTGTAGCCAAAGTGGAGGCACTGAGAATATAAAGGGAGGCTATGCTCATGGGGGCTCAAAAGTTTACACAAGTACAAAAAAACACTTAATTAAAAACCCTAAGGGGCAAAATAACCTAAAGCAACCATCTATGGACTGAGCTTGATCAGTAGCTAAAGAATGTTGGAAAAGAAACAATGGAGGAAAAAGCCCTGGGGTATTGGTGGTGGACCACAATGCCCTATTTAAGCTCCTTATAATTTCCTAGGGAAAGGCATGGCTGATTGGCTGGAATCCTAAACTGGAGCACTCCTGCAATTGGGATACTACCACAGGTCCCAATTTTATATGCATGTGTTAGGGATGTACGAATCCCTTACCTGGCTCCGTTCAGGGGCATCCGCGGTGGGGGGGACGCGGTCCGTTCCTCCCCCTGGAATCCTGCCTGGCCAGCTCTGCAGCAAGTCCGCGGAGGTGCCGGCCGGGCCCATCCGCAGCCGGACTGCCATCCACTGCCAGGCTGCCATCCGCTGCTGGGCTGCTGAGGCTGCAAATGGTGGCTGGCATAGTGGCTGCCATTTGCGTCCCTGCATTAGGCCGTGATAGGTTACGTATATATTTATGTAGCCTATCACAGCAAAAAGCAGGGATGCAAATGGAGTAGCGGCCGCCATTTGCATCCCTGCTCTTTCCGTGATAGGCTACGTAAATACTTACGTAGCCTATCACAGCTAATGTAGCGAGGGAAATGGTGGCCGCAGACCAGGGTCGCCAATCGCACCCATAGACGAGGGCAGCAGACGGCCAACACAAGGTGGGTCCATCCCGGGGAGGTTTCGCGGGGTGGTGGTGGGAATTGCTCCATTCCGCTACGGACTCCGGGGGGGCCGGATTGGCGGAATTCTCTAACATATTTTGTATACACATATTTTGTACACACATGTACACACATATTTTACACACACACATGTGACTCTGGATCAAAAGTCAGGTTTGAAATGTCAAACCCATAAAGAGGAACAAACTAGTTTGACATTTAAAATAGAAGAAGTTTCACTTAGAGCTAAATTGCAGGATTTGTCAAAGACTCATAACAAAAAGTTGGCTGTTAACTGTCAAGCTGGAAGTACACAAGGCTATTTAAAGGTATATTATACTTCAATAGGACTTGGCCTGCTGAGATTTAATAGTATTGGGTATTATCTTTTAAAAATTCCTTTATTGCCACCTGGTGGCAAATTTAATACATGCAACCAAAATATTTTTCTTTGCCTCTTAACTAAATCCCCAATGTTTCAATTGGTGGGTGATTGAATAGGGCTTGTTCAGGATTCCAGACACTCTGTTCCATACACTCCATTCCAGCCCCCGGCTTTCCATTTTTCCCACAACAATCAGCATTCCATGCCCATTGAGAATGCTCAATTTGTAGCATATACCTGATCAGAAAGAGTGCAGTGACACCATTGTTCTTCATGCGAGTTTCATTGTCTCATTGGCCTTTTCTACAAGAGGCTGTTAATTCACTGCATCCACTTTCGATTTTATTGCAGAATTGAGATCCAAGCACTGCACAACAAGCATTTCCTTTCCTGCTACATAACCTCTAGGTGGCACTGTGATATAGGAGAATAGTGCAAGTTTACAAGAGGAAATCGTGCTTTCTTTCACCAGCTCTAAAAAAAACTCATGGAAAGCACTGTTTGCAAATGGAAGCAAAACTGGAGGGTCATGACGTTGTCTAAAGAACCCATAAACAACTGTGAGTAGGGAATGACAAGCGCACAACAAATGCCCCATGTAGAAAAGCTCTCAGGCTACTAGGCAAGACTGATAACATCCACTTTTGTCAAAGTGTCTTCTTCTGTTCAGCAGAGATAGGCAACCTGGCACCCTCCCAATGTTTTGGCCTATAACTCACATAATTCCTGACTATTAGCTATGCTGGCTAAGTCTTATAGGAGTTGTAGTTGGAAGGGTGCCCAGTTGTTTACTCATGCTACATAGCAACCTTCACCAACCTGGTTCCCTTCAGATGTGTTGGACTCCAATTCCCATTGTCACCCAACCTGTGGAACCATTGGTCATGCTGGCTGGGGTTGAAGGGAGTTGCAACCCAATACATCTTGGGGGAGGCTGTAGTGTAGGAGAACAAAGCCTCTCAAAAACTGAAGAACCTTCTGATGTTGAAAGTAGGTGGGGAAACAGGAAGAATGAAATGCCCCAAATAGTATTCCTCATCTCATAAGGAGAAGCATGTGCTCATACAGTGGAAAAGGTCATGCATTTCCCCACAGAATAGTTTACCATTTTCGATCATATACAGAAGTATGAAGACAGGAAGCAAATGTGACTTGTTCTATCTGTTTTCCCTGTGAGTTCTGGGGCCTCAAAACTCTCTGAGGTACATGGTAAAGAGAACCATGATTAATTGAAAAGAGTGTCAAATTCATGACAACTTCTTCACTCTGCTCTTCCAGAGGTTGCTAGTATTTAACCCCTTTCCTCTTTGTCCATTGAGACAGAGATCAGGCTAGTTAAAGAAGGTTGTCAGCCAAGCACTGTAAACTTAGAAGACCCTCTGGGGAACTCATCTGGTTAGAAAAGTCCTCCCCAAGTGGAGCAAGCAGGTTGCTGTTACAGTTGCTACCATCTGTCTCTTTAATGAACTATAATGGTACAGATTGAGTAGAAAACAACTGGATGAACTATGTAGAATAATTTCTGTGTCCATTTTAGTGGATGTGTTTAAAATTGCTTTTTCAGATTCTTTCACATTCACCTGGGTTTGCTCTAGTAAAATTTCACTGTGTTGTTGTTGTTCAGTCGTTCAGTCGTGTCCGACTCTTCGTGACCCCGTGGACCATAGCACGCCAGGCCTTCCTGTCCTGCACTCTCTCCCGGAGCGTGCTCAAGTTCATATTCATTGCATCCGTGATGCTATCTAGCCATCTCATCCTCTGCCGTCCCCTTCTCCTTTTGCCTTCAGTCTTTCCCAGCATCAGGGTCTTTTCCAGGGAGTTTTCTCTTCGCATTAGGTGGCCAAAATATTGGAGCTTCAGCTTCATTATCTGTCCTTCCAATGAGCACTCAGGGTTGATTTCCTTTAGGATGGACTGATTTGACCTCCTTGCAGTCCAGGGGACACGTAAGAGTCTTCTCCAGCACCACAGTTCGAAAGCATCAATTCTTCGGCGCTCAGCCTTCCTTATAGTCCAGCTCTCACAGCCATACATTACTACTGGGAAAACCATAGCTTTGATTAGACGGACCTTTGTCGGCAAGGTGATGTCTCTGCTTCTTACTATGCTGTCTAGGTTTGCCATAGCTTTCCTCCCAAGGAGCAAGCGTCTTTTAATTTCATGGCTACAGTCACCGTCTGCGGTGATCTTGGAGCCCAAGAAAGTAAAATCTGTCACTGCTTCCATTTCTTCCCCTTCTATATGCCAGGAAGTGATGGGGCCAGATGCCATGATCTTAGTTTTTTTAATGTTGAGTTTCAAACCAGCTTTTGCACTCTCCTCTTTCACCCTCAACAAGAGGCTCTTGAGATCCTCTTCGCTTTCTGCCATTAGGGTGGTATCGTCTGCATATCGGAGGTTGTTGATAATTCTCCCAGCAATCTTAATTCCGACCTCTGATTCATCCAACCCGGCATTTCTCATGATGTACTCTGCATATAAGTTAAATAAGCAGGGTGACAATATGCAGCCTTGTCGTACTCCTTTCCCAATTTTGAACCACTCGGTTGTGCCATGTCTGGTTCTTACTGTTGCTTCTTGACCCTCGTACAGGTTTCTCAGGAGACAGGTAAGGTGGTCTGGTACTCCCATCACTTTCAGAATTTGCCACAGTTTGTTGTGATCCACACAATCAAAGGCTTTAGCGTAGTCAATGAAGCAGAAATAGACGTTTTTCTGGAATTCTCTTGCTTTCTCCATGATGCAGCGAATGTTGGCGATTTGATCTCTAGTTCCTCTGCCTCTTCGAAACCCAGCTTGTACTTCCGGTAGTTCTCGGTTCGCATACTGCTGAAGCCTAGCTTGTAGGATTTTGAGCATCACCTTGCTGGCATGTGAAATGAGCGCAATTGTGCGGTAGTTTGAACACTCTTTGGCGTTGCCCTTCTTTGGAATTGGAATGTAAACTGACCTTTTCCAGTCTTGTGGCCACTGTTGAGTGTTCCAGATTTGTTGGCATATTGAATGCAGCACTTTAACAGCATCACCTTTTAGGATTTTAAATAGCTCGGCTGGAATACTGTCATCTCCGCTAGCTTTGTTGTTACTAATGCTTCCTAAGGCCCACTTGACTTCACTCTCGAGGATGTCCGGCTCAAGTTCAGTGACCGCACTATCATGGCTATCAGGGACATTCAGATCTTTCCTGTATAGTTCTTCTGTGTATTCTTGCCACCTCTTCTTAATCTCATCTGCTTCTGTTAGGTCCCTGCCTTCTTTGTCCTTTATCATGCCCGTCTTTGCACAAAACGTTCCCTTGAGATCTCCAATTTTCTTGAAGAGATCTCTAGTCTTTCCCATTCTGTTGTTTTCCTCGATTTCTTTGCATTGTTCATTTAAGAAGGCCTTCTTGTCTCTCCTTGCTATTCTCTGGAACTCTGCATTCAGTTGGCTATATCTTCCCCTTTCTCCTTTGCTTTTCGCTTCCCTTCTTTCCTCAGCTACTTGTAAAGCCTCATCAGACAGCCACTTGGCTTTCTTGCATTTCTTTTTCTTTGGGATGGATTTCATTGCTGCCTCCTGAACAATGTTACGGACCTCCGTCCATAGTTCCTCAGGCACTCTGTCTATCAGGTCTAATCCCTGAAATCTATTCCTCACCTCCACTGTATATTCATCAGGGATATGATTTAGGTCATACCTGAACGGTTTAGTGGTTTTCCCTATGTTCTTCAATTTAAGCCGAAATTTTGCAAGAAGCAGCTCATGATCTGAGCCACAGTCAGCTCCAGGTCTTGTTTTTACTGACTGTATGGAGCTTCTCCATCTTTGGCTGCAAAGGACATAATCAATCTGATTTCGATATTGACCATCTGGTGACGTCCATGTGTAGAGTCGCCTCTTGTGCTGTTGGAAAAGAGTGTTTGCTATGATCAGCATGTTCTCTTGGCAAAACTCTATTAGCTTTTGTCCTGCTTCATTTTGTACACCAAGGCCATGCCTGCCTGTTATCCCGGTGATTTCTTGACTTCCTACTTTAGCATTCCAATCCCCTATGATGAAGAGGACATCTTTTTTTGGTGTTAGTTCTAGAAGGTGTTGTAGGTCTTCATAGAACCGATCAACCTCAGCTTCTTCGGCCTCAGTGGTTGGGGCATAGACTTGAATTACTGTGATGTTGAATGGTTTGCCTTGGATTCGTACTGAGATCATTCTATCATTTTTAAGATTGTACCCCAGTACTGCTTTTCCCACCCTTTTGTTGACTATGAGTGCTACTCCATTTCTTCTAAGGGATTCTTGCCCACAGTAGTAGATATGATGGTCACCTGAATTAAATTCGCCCATGCCTGTCCATTTTAGTTCGCTGATTCCCAAGATGTCGATGTTCAATCTTGCCATCTCATGTTTGACCACCTCCAGCTTACCTTGATTCATTGATCTTGCATTCCAGGTTCCTAAACAATATTGTTCTTTACAGCATCGGATTTTCTTTTCACCGCCAGACACATCCACAGCTGAGTGTCCTTTCGGGTTTGGCCCAGCCGCTTCACTCTTTCTGACGCTACTTGGAAATACCCTCTGCTCTTCCCCAGTAGCATATTGGACACCTTCCGACCTGAGGGGCTCATCTTCCGGCGTCATATCTTTTAGCCTTGTGACACGTTCCATGGGGTTTTCTTGGCAAGAATACTGGAGTGGGTTGCCATTTCCTTCTCCAGTGGACCACATTTTGTCAGAACTCTCTGCCATGACCTGTCCGTCTTGGGTGGCCCTGCACGGCATAGCTTATGGCTTCACTGAGTTACGCAAGCCCCTTCGCCACAACAAGGCAGTGATCCATGAAGGGGATTTCACTGTAGCCCCTCATTAAAACAAATCAATCTGCTTTAAGTATGCCTACCCCACAAAAATAGTCTTCAGAGTGCATAAACAAAGTCTCTTGGTGATGAAAAGTATGGAGGTTTTTATTGAGACATTATCACATTATTGCCCACAGCAGAAAAAGTACTCAAATTTTCTTAGACACTAGAATGCTGCAAACGGAGCCATTTTGGAATTGTTCCAATTTTGTAAACATCTCTATCATATATGAGACTCGGGAGATTTTTTTTGAGTGGGACGGGAATATTAACAGTGAGGCAAAGCTTGATTTACTTGAGAGAGAGAGAAGACAGCAATGGCTGTTTTGATACACTCTCACCAAGGAGATGATGACTAAAAGGGGAGAAAACATGAAACTGAACATTGTTTCCCCCCACTGTATGGCAAAGTCTGCTTATTATCAACAGAGGAAACATAAACCAGCTTGCACTGTGTTCCAGAGAATGATAAAGATGCAACTGAGGTCATAAAATAAAAATGGTATGTTACAGCACACACACACACACATTTCAGGAAGCTTTATGGACTTTAGTAAGTCTGTATATACATACTTCTTTGGCTACACAGATGTACACATAAATGTGAAAAGCAGACATTCTTAGCTTGCTAAATGTGGTCTGGAGGCTTCTAAGTGCCCTGCATGCACACAGTTTGACACTGCACAGTAGAAAAGGTGAACCATGTCCCATTTCGTATGGAATACCAACTTGCAAATGCTAAATAGGTGCGTCTGTTAGAATCTTACATGTAAGAGCAATGGTGATTTACAAGTAGCTCACGAAAGAAGGGAAGCGAAAAGCAAGGGAGAAAGGGGAAGATATACCCAACTGAATGCAGAGTTCCAGAGAATAGCAAGGAGAGACAAGAAGGCCTTCTTAAGTGAACAATGCAAAGAAATCGAGGAAAACAACAGAATGGGAAAGACTAGAGATCTCTTCAAGAAAATTGGAGATCTCAAGGGAACGTTTTGTGCAAAGATGGGCATGATAAAGGACAAAGAAGGCAGGGACCTAACAGAAGCAGATGAGATTAAGAAGAGGTGGCAAGAATACACAGAAGAACTATACAGGAAAGATCTGAATGTCCCTGATAGCCATGATAGTGCGGTCACTGAACTTGAGCCGGACATCCTAGAGAGTGAAGTCAAGTGGGCCTTAGGAAGCATTAGTAACAACAAAGCTAGCGGAGATGACAGTATTCCAGCCGAGCTATTTAAAATCCTAAAAGATGATGCTGTTAAAGTGCTGCATTCAATATGCCAACAAATCTGGAACACTCAACAGTGGACACAAGACTGGAAAAGGTCAGTTTACATTCCAATTCCAAAGAAGGGCAACGCCAAAGAGTGTTCAAACTACCGCACCATTGCGCTCATTTCACATGCCAGCAAGGTGATGCTCAAAATCCTACAAGCTAGGCTTCAGCAGTATGTGAACCGAGAACTACCGGAAGTACAAGCTGGGTTTCGAAGAGGCAGAGGAACTAGAGATCAAATCGCCAACATTCGCTGCATCATGGAGAGAGCAAGAGAATTCCAGAAAAATGTCTATTTCTGCTTCATTGACTACGCTAAAGCCTTTGATTGTGTGGATCACAACAAACTGTGGCAAATTCTTAAAGTGATGGGAGTACCAGACCACCTTACCTGTCTCCTGAGAAACCTGTACGAGGGTCAAGAAGCAACAGTAAGAACCAGACATGGAACAACCGATTGGTTCAAAATTGGGAAAGGAGTACGACAAGGCTGCATATTGTCACCCTGCTTATTTAACTTATATGCAGAGTACATCATGAGAAATGCTGGGTTGGATGAATCAGAGGTCGGAATTAAGATTGCTGGGAGAATTATCAACAACCTCCGATATGCAGACGATACCACCCTAATGGCAGAAAGTGAAGAGGATCTAAAGAGCCTCTTGTTGAGGGTGAAAGAGGAGAGTGCAAAAGCTGGTTTGAAACTCAACATTAAAAAAACGAAGATCATGGCATCTGGCCCCATCACTTCCTGGCATATAGAAGGGGAAGAAATGGAAGCAGTGACAGATTTTACTTTCTTGGGCTCCAAGATCACCGCAGACGGTGACTGTAGCCATGAAATTAAAAGACGCTTGCTCCTTGGGAGGAAAGCTATGGCCAACCTAGACAGCATAGTAAGAAGCAGAGACATCACCTTGCCGACAAAGGTCCGTCTAATCAAAGCTATGGTTTTCCCAGTAGTAATGTATGGCTGTGAGAGCTGGACTGTAAGGAAGGCTGAGCGCCGAAGAATTGATGCTTTTGAACTGTGGTGCTGGAGAAGACTCTTACGAGTCCCCTGGACTGCAAGGAGGTCAAATCAGTCCATCCTAAAGGAAATCAACCCTGAGTGCTCATTGGAAGGACAGATACTGAAGCTGAAGCTCCAATATTTTGGCCACCTAATGCGAAGAGAAAACTCCCTGGAAAAGACCCTGATGCTGGGAAAGACTGAAGGCAAAAGGAGAAGGGGACGGCAGAGGATGAGATGGCTAGATAGCATCACGGATGCAATGAATATGAACTTGAGCACGCTCCGGGAGAGAGCGCAGGACAGGAAGGCCTGGCGTGCTATGGTCCATGGGGTCACGAAGAGTCGGACACGACTGAACGACTGAACAACAACAACAACAATGTGTCATACAGTAATAGAATATGAATTTAAATTGCTATATTTGGAGCAGTAACATTCAGAGCAAAGGATGTCTTTTTTTAAAAAATAAGACATTCCTCATAGTATTGCTTGAGTATTATTACAGCCTTCACCATATTTCCAAGCACTGGGGACTGATTCTCTTTTTCAGACCTATTCAAAGATTCACTTGTTGAGGTGGCACAGCCCACAGGTTTTTTTTCAGTTCATACCAAGCCTTCTTTCTCTCGGGTGACCAATTCTCATATGGGTTGCAATTCTCACAAGACATTTTCAAATAGGCGACTTCCACTGTGAAAACTGAGATGGTACTGTCATGTGGGAGGCCTGCCTAGGGATGTACGAAAGTCACTTACCTTTTTTCAGGGGTGATTCGCAGTGGGAGGGAGGCGCTCCGCACCTCCCCCCGAAATCCTAACCTGGCCAGCTCTGCTCCGCGGCAACTCCACGGAGCCACCAGCCAGGTGCATTCGCAGGTGCAGCCTGCGAACGCAAATGGCGGCGGCTATGGCGACCGCCATTTGCGTTCCCTTTTTTTACCGTGATAGGCTACGTAAATATTTGCGTAGCCTATCACGGCCTCTGCAGGGACACAAATGGTGTCCCTGCGTTAGCCATGATAGGCTACGTAAGTATTTATGTAGCCTATCACGGCCTAAATGGGGAAGCGAATGATGGCCGCTGTAGCCGCCGCCATTCGCAAAGCAGCGCTAACGGCACCAGGTAAGTGCTCCGTTTCGCACGCCTTTTGCGGGATGGTGGGCTTCGTTCCACCATGGATTTCGGGGGCTGAATGCACTGGCATTCGGCCTCACTGAGATCCGTGGTGGAATTCTCTGACATCCCTGGGCCTGTATAGCTCAACTTCACACTGACATTAGAAGATTTCTACTATGCCCTGACCGCTGAGGCCCCTCAAGGTCTAATGTCTGGAACCTCCACTCAACCAGCTTTCCACATTTCTACGTGCCACCAGGATTTTTTCTTGCCTCACCTACCATGGCGTCTCCCTGTTCCTTCCCTTTTTGGCTACACAGACTTAAGAGAGACTGGTAAATATTAATTGGTTTTTTGAAACCTCTGTTTTTAACTGTCTTGATCAGTGGGAAAAAGAGTATTAAGTGCAGAGTCAAAGTCATAATGTTGGGACAATATAAACACAACAACCCCCCTCACCCCACCCCAAGGAATGCAAAATTGAACAATTCCTGCCATCAGAAGACAGCATGGTAATCTTAACTCTGTGCTGCTACAAAAGGTAGTAATTAGCGAAACAGAAAACTTCACAGCTAAACCTGAAAATCATACATTAATCAGATGCCACATTCAAAAGGTTCACAAATTATTAAACAGCATCATGGTTTAACATACCCAGAGCGTTAACTGCATGGATTAGAGCTCAATTAAATATACTTGTTTTGCCATCCCCAGTTTCACATGGTTGCAAGGAAAGCGCATCCTCTTCGGGGTCGCTCATTCACAAATGGTGTAAAATCTGGTGAAGACAGTGAGATTTGAATATGGATAATTGTGCATGGGACTTCAGGTGAAATTGTGTGATGTTTTTGCTACCTTTGCAACAACAAAACGTACTTCGGACAGTGTATCATCAATTTATGGAATGCACTGCCACAAGATGTAGTGATGGCCGCTAGCTTACAGTAGATAGCTTTAAAAGGGAATTAGACAAATGTAGGCTGGATAGCTCTTTCAATGGCTATTAGCTACAATGGCTACATAGATCTGCCATGTTCCAAGTATATGCCATTCAATCCCCATTGCTGAGGAGCAAGAGCGGAACAGCGCAATGCTGAGGCTAGGGAATGCTGAGTTTTTTCCATCTAAATATGCATAGGATTGCACTCATAGAGAGCAATCGTATGGTCCTGGGAGAGCGTCCCAGGGACCATAGGATTGCTCATAAAATCCTTCCAAGGTCAGAAACTGTGCTCCAACCTCAGAAGGGGGAGTCGGACATCTGACCTCTTCCCCTGACCCCTCGCAGCTGGTGTGGAGACAACCGCATCGGCTGCCTCTCCGAGGTCGGAAACTTCACCTGGCAGAGGGGGAGAAGGGGGCATTGCAGTGGGCGGGGAAGGGAGGAGACCGGAGAGGCAAGGATATGGGTTATCCTAAGCCTCTTCCAGTCTCCTTTCTTCCCTCTCTGAAGTACTGTCACTAGATGTGCTAAAGAGCCTATCTAGCAAAATCTGGAGGACAGGGAGGCGAAGATTGTCTTGCCTCCCTTCCCGCGCTGCATTGGATTATCGGACACCTCTGGGTTCAGGGGCTTCCGATCACCAAGGGCCCTTGGATTGCACCCTTAGCCTGTCTAGCCTGCCTGTAAGAATTTTGCGATATCATCTGATTACATCAGAATACTAGGCAAAGTTATCAGCCAAAATGTAATGTGGCTTGGATGTACTACAAAGGACAATTCATCAGGAAGTTCTCCTGCACAAGCCCCATTGAAATAAATCGCAACAAGGCAAGTGGACTTCCACAGTCCTTTGCTACCCCTATACATTTAGTCAAGCTTTCTCTAGTGGACTGAGAATCAGTTCAAACACGGAAGTAGGCAATGCTTGTTTCTTATTTCCTCACTTTTGCTGTAATATCCAAAACGGGAGTCACTGATTTCGCCCGCAGTGTGGGATCTACAAATCCCACTTCACTCATTTCAAGAGAAACAGGAAGAGGTCATTAATATCATGTGCTGTGATATGTGTATGTGTATTAGTGCTGTGCCAAAACCCTACCTGCCCTTTTGCAGCTTCTTCGTTTCCCAGAGAAAGAGGCAGATGTTTTTCTGCTTCTTTCGTTGGGATGTTGAGAATTTAGAGAAATTTCTCAGGGTGCAGGGCTCCAGTGCTTACCTTACTGCAAGGAGGCGGCTGCGAGTGCGCGCTCTTTCTTTTACCATTTCCCCCATTCACTTTGCTGTATAGGTAGAAAGCATGGCTGCAGAATCAGCAGGCCTCAAACACAACTGTTATTTAATTCAGCACACACAGACGTGACAACTTAGCAGAAGCTCCACCTGCTGTCGCTACTCCCAACTCTACAGGATCTGTCAAGGTTCAAAACAGTAAATAAGCCACAGTAACACCCCCTCCACTCCCCCCAGGATACATAACACAGTTCTTGTAACCTCTCTGTCTGATTGAGCATCTTGGAAACCCCTAGATGACTTAGCCTGGACTTTCCAGTGCTGCTGCCTGCTGAATGTCTGAAAGCTGAGAGGGAAGTTGTTGTTCTTATTGTTGTTATTGCTGTTAAAAGGACTTTTAATAACAACAAAACAAAACCAAAAATGCCTCTCTCAGCTTTCAGGCACTTTGCAGGCATACCATGGACTGATTGAGTAACACATGTGAACATACTATACAGACTAAACAAACAAACAGAATTGGTAAAGACCAAAAGAAGGAAGTCACAATACCTTGGTCATATTATCTGAGGCGAAAAATATGTCATACTCCAATTCATTATACAAAGGAAAATGGAAGGAAAAAGGTCAATAGGAAGAAGACGAACATCATGGTTGTGGAAAGAATCCTTTAACCTCACCCCTAATGTGTTATGTGTACCCCAGAATGGCTTGTGTTTAGTATGAACCAGAGTTACTCCATGTTTGTATGCTAAGTCATCCTGTCTTGGCTCCACAGTCTTGTGAGAAACAGATTACAGCCTGTCAGCAGTTTCCCTGAGAATTGTTAGGGAGGATGAATTCCTCCCCAGGCTGCAGGCTGATAACATTGTACTTCGTGCAGTAACTGAGTGTCAGTACCTGGCAAGCATCCACCCCTGTTCAGGGAAAGAACATTCAGCCCCTTTTCAGATAACAGACTGTGTGAATGCTTCTAAGTAATGCGGCTACTAGAGCATGGCTAGAGTTCTTCCCTATATGTATTTCTCTGTATAAAAGCCTGCACCACTGAACACTTAGGGCTCTCTGCCCCTTTGCTGACAAGAGTGCATGCAATAAAGCGCTTTCAGATCCAGAGTCTTACCCATGTCTGATGTGATCCATTGTCCGACTAGACAACGAACAAGGAGCATGTTCCGCTCATACTAGGGATGTACAAAAGTCACTTACCTTATGACGAAATTGATTCGCGGTGGGGGGGGGAGGCGCTCCGTCCCTCCCCCCCGAAATTCTGGCCGGGGGGGAGGCGCCCCATCCCTCCAGCCGCGAATCCTGGCCGGCCGGGTCTGCAAATGGCAGCGGCCGTAGCCGCCGCCGTTTGCGTCCTTGCAGTCAGCTGTGATACGCTACGTAAATGTTTACGTAGCCTATCATGTCTGAGTAAAAAAAAAAACAAAAAACCTGCGAGTACGCAAATGGCGGCGCCCATGGGCGCCACCATTTGCGTACGTGCGGTTGTTGTTGTTGTTTTTTACTCAGCCGTGATAGGCTACGTAAATGTTTACGTAGCCTATCACAGTATTTTTTTAAAATCTAGCCGTGATAGGCTACATAAATATTTACGTAGCCTAACACGTTTTTGTTTTGTTTTTTTACTGGAAATGGCGGCGGTGGCAGCTGGTTGGAAGACCGGCTGCTGCCGAACCGCCGCCGGAGCCGACGCCGCCAGGGAGATTCGCCCAAGGTAAGTCCCATCCCAGGGGGTGGGTGGGGGGCAGACCGTTTCGCCACCAATTTCGGGGGGCCGAATGCGCTGGCATTCGGCCTCCCCAAGATTCATGGCGAAATTCTCTGACATCCCTAGCTCATACAACATGGCTAAAGAATCTGAGGGAATGGTTCAGCTGTACTTCTATACAACTATACAGAGCAGCGGTGTCAAAAACAAAAATAGCTGTAATGATAGCTAACCTCTGATAGGAGATGGCACCTTAAGAAGAAGCAGAAGCAGGCAGCCTCACAGGGAAGCCCAATTGAAGAAATCCTGGTCACGTCCTCTAGGGGGCTTTCTGAGGCTCTCAAGCAGCCAGAAGGGCTGCAAGGACAGAATGGGCGGAAAATGATAACAGAAAGCGCACGCGTACTCCTCGGCCACCTCCTGACAGTAAGGCAAGCACTGAAGCCCTGCACCCAGAGAAATGTCTCCAAAATTATCACCTCTTCGCACAATTCTCAGCTGCAGTTTCTTTTCATCCCTCCCCCTCAACGAATGGTCGAAAATAAATAGATCAAAAAAATTGGCACAGTGCTAATTTGTCTATATCTAGAAGAAGGCTTTCTCTTTCCTTTCTGGGGGGTCGGGCGGGGCCTCCTCTCTATTCTCTTTGTGTAGGCTTTAGAGCCAGGCAGTCTGGTGTGGAGCTCCTCAGGAGTTAGTCTCCTCTCATGTATATGTCAATAAAGAATGCTGTTGTCACAGCTTCTAGGTCTGAAGTGTATTACCTGGGGAGCAAGACCTATGGGTGGGCTACAAGTTGAGCAGGTAAGCTCACCCCCCACATTAACCACGCCCAAGGACCATTACATGTGCTTTCCCGGCTTCTTTGTAATAGAGTCTCCAGGTTTATTTTGGCAGGGGGTTCATGCACTTTTAAACAGCTGCAGGAAAGGCCAAAATTCAACAACGGATCGAGTATAGCTACTGTGATGGGGGAAGCTTTGCTTGTTGAACACCATTAGGTGTTTGAGAACCAATATTGCATAGTGCCGGTTGGTGTTAGACTAGAACTGTGGAGACCCAGGTTGAAATCCCTACTTGGCTATGAAGTTTACTGAGTAGCCTTGGGCCTGTCAGGCTGTTGTGAGGATACATGAGGGAAGGGGAACAACCATGTATATTGCCTTGAGTTGCTTGGAGAAAAGGTAAGATATACTTGAAATAAATACAACAAGTACACTAGTACTCAGTTGCAAAAAGAAAGATGTGTCTGTCAACCCTACTTTTTAATGGAACATAGGAATCTGCCTTCTATTGAGTCAGACCACTGACACTGACTGGCAGCAGTTCTCCGGGTTTCAGGCAGGATTTTTTTCTAGTCCTACCTGGAGTTTATTGATTGATTGACTGATTGACTGATTGATTTACAACGTTTGCATACCACCCCACATTTAAAACAGATTCCAGAGCTGTGGAAGAGATTCTGGAGATACCAGGAATTGAACCTGGGACCTTCGGCATGCAAAGCCTCCACTCTGCCAATGAGCTTTGACCCTCCCCTGTTAAAAAACCCAATTCTGAGAGCACATTGGTTTGAGAAAAACAGTACACTTAATTCTTTAAGGGCGCAATCCTATCAGGATAGGTGGCCACCTCCAAACTCAGAGGCGACAACCTATCCGATGCAGGGCAGGAGCAGCGTGGAGAGGATCGTCCCCACTGTGCTTCAGCCACCCTGCATTTACGACTAGGTGGCCAATTTCAGCTGTCTAGCCATGGGACCTCGGAGCATGGAAAGTGGCAGCTGGACAACATGTAGGATGTGTCATACCAGCACTTCCAACTTCCCCACCCTGACACACTCCCAGGAATGCCCCATTCTTGCCGCTCCGTGTTCCTCTTCCGAGCAGGGAGCGTGGGGCCGTTCCACACTACCTACGAGGCAGCGCAGGAGGGGGTGGAGGTCTGTTCTCAGGGAACCGACCTATCTTATGGCCGTCTAGCCACTGACTAGATTGCTCCCTAAATTGTCTTTTAAATTGTCTTCACAATACTATTTTATTTTCCTTCCAAGATCAGTCTGCTCTAACTGAAGATGTATTATAATCCTTTGAGTGTTTTTTTTAATGCTAATTTGTAAGAAAAGAAACTGAAAAGCTTTTCTGGAACACATTGATTAATAATTGCCATTCTGTCTGCTTTGTACTTTCTTTGCTGAAGCTGAGTTTTCTTTTCTTCATTTTTTAAATGGAAAGCTTCAGTGCTTTGTCACATTACCCTGAGCTGTAAGGTATTTGCATATAAATGATTAGCTGCTTTCAATATTGCGTGCAAAATTTTGGTCTCCCCTGTTCTGTAGTGGAATAAATAGAAGAAAACACTTATTTCCTCAGAGACAATTCACACTGAATTGATTTACATCAGCAGCAGGCAAGGTAATCTTATCCCCTTTTTCAAAGGTTTAAAAATATCTGTTACCCTTCCTGTATAAATTAACTCTCAACTTGTTCAAAATATCAGAATAATGTAAAGTAATATTCAGAGACGGCCCAAGACATTTTGTTGTCAGAGGTGAAGAACAAGATGGCACCCCTCCTGTCCAAAAGCTGACTGGACTGGCAGTTGAATATTTCTTCAACAGTGATGATGGGACAGTGTCCTTCACCGCACATGAAGGCAGCAAGCCAGCTTGGGGTGCAATGCAGACTGCATTGCACACACTCTCTGTCCTACAACACTTTGCTGCCATCTCCCAGCGTTTGTCATCTAAGGCTAGCACCATCTGAGGCTGGCCCTGGTGATATTGGAGTTTGATCCGTGTATATTTAGGCTGCATTAGGATAGAAGAAAAATATAGGTATACAAGTGTGGCCTGCAACAAAACGTTGCCAGGTGGGATGCAGGATCCCAGCCACTCCATTCCATTCCCCCATCCAACAGCCAGTCAGCGTGCCATTGCTAGCGAGAAAGCTTAGGCCGCATTGGCCTGTTTAGGGGATTTTCCCAACCCCCTTTTGGGGTTCCTCCAAGCCTGCTGCTACCTCCTGCTTGTGCATGGGTGGTGCCATTTTGTCTGCATAAGCGATAGGACTCAAAGCCTGAATACCGGAAATACTGGGAATGATATCTTCCAAGTTTATGCCAGATTTGGAAGAGAGAAGCTCCTTATCTCTATTGGATTCACTGACTGTTGGCCTGAACTAACTAAGGCTTGTTGCTATATAATTCCCTGGTCCAGGAAGCAAGAGCTGTTCAACCAATTGAATGGGGTGAAGCATCTGAAGTTGCTGAGGCAGCGCTTTGACGATCAAGCTATGCAAACCTAGTGGATGTGCAGACAAGACATTAGAGCTGAATGGGTTCCACATGGGTGCTTTTCAGGAGAAAGGAGTATTGATGTGGATTGGCAAGGGATGTCTGAGGCTTCTGAAGCTTGCAGTTAGGGATTGGAGAGAAATTAATTTGGTTTGCATTTTAATGTCATCTCATTTTGCACATTCAAAACAGTACACCAGGAATGTGGAAGCTCTTTCAGCACAAGGGCCAGATTCAATGTCAGAGAAGTTCGGGCGGGGGGGAGGATGACATTCCAGTGGTGGGCGGGACTGAAGGCAAAAGGGCAGGGCCAAAATCCCCCCAAATAACAAGAATACCAGCACAGTATAGCTTAAAGCACTTACTGCCACTAACTAAGCCTTAAGATAAGCATTTCAACCTTAAAGAATGAGAAAACATCACAAAACTGGGGAACCAAGTAACGATTGGTCGGTTACTTCTCCTCCAGAGGGAGGAGGCGTAGCCTTCTGAGGAACCCCAGAGGGTCATATTGGGATCCCAGGAGGACCAGATCTGGCCCCCGAGCCTGAGTTCCCCCACTCCTGGAGTACACAAACCAAAACTGGTTTATTCTTCTAATTTTGCACTTCTCTGAATTCTCCAATTTAAAAAGTGCACACTAATATGCATATATTAATAAAAGTAATATTAAATAGAGTTATATTGTATTAGATTGCATGCAAAATTGTGTATATAGGCCTAGATTGTGAACAAAAATGTATGTATTAGGAGAAATATACAGTAAACTCCGTACAACTTTTCATGCAAACTTTAAGAAGAAAATACTCGAACTGGAAGAATTGGAACATTCCTCAAAGTTCAGTGTGAACCAAATTTAAGACTGAGATAATGAGAAACTGAAATTGACAGATTCATCCATCCCTACTTTGAAGTAGTTTTTAATCCTCCCATGTTATGATGCAATACAGTGTTCCTTTTTCATGTGCCAAACATTTTCCAGATTGTACAGAGCTTTCATGTGTTAAATATTAAGCTATTTAGCAGGTTATATCTTGCCAATGCAACACAGAGAAAGGAGGAAGAGGAGTTAAGATGCTGTATGAAAAAGAGTTTTATTATATAGCCCCAGTGGTCCCATAACTTTAGCTTGCGATACATGGGCAGTATCAGCACTACAAATGACTAGCCTGTAAATGGGTTGCATCCTCTTGGTGCTCATTAGTTCTCCAGATTTATATAGACAGAGCCAGGAGACCTGTTTTATTACCATGAGGCTGAACATCTATATTATATGCCTGGTTTCGTTTCAGCCAATTGCATTCTATGGTCCTGTGTTGCCTACAAGTCCATTTTCCTTACAGGATGGCAGAGATGATAGCTGCCTATCATGAACTGTCTAGATCGCTCTAACATCAACCTTTAGGACTTTTTCCTTCCATAATGCACTTAAAAACTGTTAAGATTTCTGTATGTGAATGTCACAAAGAATAAATAACCCTTTTAAAACTGTGAGCAGTAAATCCCGAGCATGCTAAGCAGTTACCCATCTCAAGTAGCCTCAGTACATTTCAGATCTCAAACACTCTGTCTAGTCCTGTGATTTATAAATGTGCATTAATGTACAAATCTTCTCCTGCATGAAGGATGTGCAGCAGCATATAAAGTACTGTTGGGCTGCCACTCAATTGGTGGCTCAGATATTGTCAGCAGGCTACCTATTATCTTCCTGTGGTCAACTATTCCCTGAAAGCAAGAAACCACTTTATATGAGGGATCATAGGAAGCTGTCTTAAGAACACAAGAGCCATGCTGGATCAGACCAAGGGTCCATCTAGTCCAGCATTCTGTTCACACAGTTGCCAACCAGCTGCCCATGGGAAACCCACAAGCAGGACATGAGTGCAACAGCACCTTCCTGCCCATGTTCTCCAGCAACTGGTATACAAAGGCATACTGCCTCTGATACTGGAGGTAACATATAGCCATCAGGACTAGTAGCCATTGGTAGCCTTCTCCTCCAGGAATTTGTCCAACCCTCTTTTAAAGCCATTCAAATTGGTGGCCACAACTATATCTTGTTGTAGTGAATTCCAGAACTATGTGGTGTGTGAAGAAATATTTCATTTGTCCTGAATCTCCCACCAGTCAGCTTCATGTGATGATCCTGTGTTCTAGTATGATGAAAGAGGGAGAAAAATATCACCTATTCACTTTCTCCACACCATGCATAATTTTGTACACCTTGTACCAGGTAGGGGTGTCAGAGAAATCCACAATGGAAACAAATGAGTTTCAGATTTTCACGAATTCGACCCCTGGATTCCGCAGAGGACTAGCTTTTCCCCTGTTGGGTGGATTCCATGGACTTGCAGGCTGTTTTTCTAATTTCCCAAATTTTGAGCAAATTTTGTCATAGAAAAATACACAAAATGAAAAAACCTCGCCTAAAATGTGCATTTCCCCCATAGGCTAAAGCATGGAAATGTGGGGGAGATTTGCACATTTTTGCATGTGCAAAATTGCACAAATGCACGTTTGCGCAAATTCAGAAACAAAATATGAGTCCGGCGATGGGGAGACAATGGAACAAAAGGCACCTGACAATCCGTGAAACACAGAATGGATTTTACATAATCCATTCATCCCTAGTACCAGGTCAGACTATTTGTCTATCTAGCCCTCCATTGTCTGCTGTGACAGGAAGCAATTTTCCAGGGTCTCTGGCAGAGGTCCCTTTTAGCTCCCGCTCCCTGATCTTCTTAGTTGGAGAATAAACCTGGGCACTCTGCACACAAACCACTGGCAGGGCAATCGTATGCATATACACTGGTGTCCCCTGGGACTTACTCCCAGTGAAGTTCATACAGGATTGCAGCCTAAGCCAGTCCTCCCTATTATGGCGGCCTCCAGGTTTTTGGGACTACAACTCCGCTCAGTCTTCACCAGACTGGCCAGTGGTCATGGCTAGTGGGAACCGTAGCTCATAATACCTGGAAGCCATCAGGTGGGGGGTGGCTGCACTAAACCCCTTCATGGGGCAAACTGGACATCCCATACAGTCAGGGCCAGAAATATTGGAACAAGGATAACTCTGTGTGTGTGTGTGTCTGTGTGTGTGTGTGTGTGTATGCCACTGGCTGTCCTTCCTAAATGGTTATTGCCCCACTTTTGTCAAACCCCTTGAATTACAGCTGAAAGTCCTGACTTCACTCCCATCTGGGTGTGTTTCCTTTCAACTTCAATGTGGTGGTGTACAGAGGCCAACTGCCAAAACAGCTATCCTTCTTCCAATATTTCTGGCCCTGACTGTATAACAAAGCTTCGGCTATGGGGCGGTATAGAAATATAATAAGGAAAGGAAAGGAAAGGAAAGGAAAGGAAAGGAAAGGAAAGGAAAGGAAAGGAAAGGAAAGGAAAGGAAAGGAACAAGTCCAGGGAGCTCCTGTCAGTAGGACCCTGCTGGGGTATGGGCCCTTGGCAGGAGCCCAACTATGTCTACCCTTGATGCCAGCCCTTTTAGAAACTGGCAACCTGCAGTTGCCTCCTCACCTATCAGGACAGGTCCTACTCAGCTTTCTTTGTCTCTCCATATGTCCTCATCAACATTTACAATGCCAGAAATCTTTATCAAAACTCATGTAGCTTGCATTCAACCAAATATTCCTAAGTCTTCCCTAGATCAGAGCTCCAACTATTTTGCACATATCTGCACACATCTTTTGCACACATTGATGTATGTTCCATTCTGTTCTCTTGCCCCCTTCCCCCAAACTGCAGGATCAAAGGACTTTAAAAGTAAGGAAATCAGCTTTTGCCACTTCCTGCTTGTGATTCACATCCTGCCTGAACTTAGCTTAGTACCATCTGGTCACTGGTCAAGACAAACTGATGGGAGCTTGGCTCTTTTAGAGCCAGCCCCAAATATTGCAATTCCCAGACTGCCCTCATGCTATAATTGAAGCTATTCCAAATATAAGCCATAATTGTTTTTACTGTGCAATGGTTACTTAAACCGCTTTTACTTACAGCCAGGAAGACACATAAGTTTCATTAGAACCATTCATGAATAAGTTAAGCAATCTTCATCTGAGTTTCAGAGATCCTAAAGATTCATAAACTTTAAATTCAGAACTTATTCCACCACTGCAACCTAATGGGAGAGATACCAGGGAAAACCAGTGACTTTTATCAGCAACTTTCCATGGCACACAGCCCTTTTCTGCCCTGTATATGTGCTATTTTGAACCACAGATGTTAAGGTGTGCTTTAGATGGATGTGGCTAAAAACCTCTGACTTCCTTAGTTTCCCTCCTATTTGGTGGAAGCTGTGGGACTGATTCCAGCATCCAGGCAGAATATTTCATTTCGTATGCAGGATATAATTAAATGACAATAAACAGTATGGCACATTGTAACCCAAAGTGTCTACTCAGTGCTGGGGAGGAGGATCCCATTTACAAATATACCTAATTCCACTCCTCAGACTGCACTGCAAGAGAGGGAAGTCGTAGAGGGGAAACATCCTGTTGTTACAGCTTGGAATAAACTAAGTTGAGCTGAGCCTAAACATTTTTGAGAAAATGTCTGAGGTTTGTTTTTTTAAAAAATATTTTCCACCATTTTTTGTGGTAGCAGCCATTTCCCTCTACTACACCCTGGAACCAGGAACAGTCCAAGACATGTTGTTGCCTGAGGTGGAGAAGCAAAGGCCCCAGCCTTCCATGTCAAGGTGCATAGTACCCCAATCCTGCCAAGTTATTTTGGCATATGAGGCAGAAAATCCCACAAGCACCTCTCCCCACCACTGGCAGAAAAAATGCAATAACAACAAAGTAAATAACTCATAATTTACTGCCTTTCACCCAAAATCTGCTGCCTAAGGGCTGACCCTGCCTGGAACAACACTAGTTCTGGGGAATTGTGGAGGATGCAGCATGGTAGCCTAGTTGCCAAGACAGTTGTTTTTTGTTAGGGAAAAAGCCACTGCTAATTGTGAGCTCCACCACAGAAACTGAGGGAATTTCCTCCTTCTCCTGGAGAAAATGGGTGATATGGTGCCCTCCCACCAATCTCTCTGCCCACAAATAGGTTGGAAAATTTTGAGAGGCCATTTGCACCCACCCCTTAAACATTGTCCCTTCACTACAGTGGGCTGCTATGATAAGGCTTTCCAATCAATGAGCATTCATGTTATAAAAAAAAGAAAATGCATTGGCTTACTCAGATGACAGGTACATAAGGTTATGTCTGTGCTCTCAGTTTTGTTAGCTGTTACAGGCCAAAGCTACATATTAAGTTTAATACTATAACAGCTGCAGTTAGGGTGGAGATACCTGTTGATGGTGGGAGGATTAGAAGAAAAATATTTCATTATTCAGACTGAAATACTTATAGTGACTGGATTTAAAAATAAACCTTAATTATTTCTCAGAAACAATATTTGATTAAAAACAGCATTATTTAAATAAACAGTGCACCCCAAAATGACCTCATGTTTATTCACCTCAAAATGCAAGTATAGCATAACTAGCCATGCTTTTTTTTTTAAGAATCATTAAAGCTTTTGCTCTCGTGTTTGACATTTTATTTTAAGCCTTTTTTGTTGAACTTTTGTTCAGCAATGCATTAACTGTTACACTAACAAGTGCTAATGTAGATCTTGCCTTCTCTCTAAAGAGCTATAAAATACCAATGCTTTCAGGATTTAAGCACAGACATAAATCTTGAAACCAGGTGTTTCTATATCGCTTTCTGTATCTGCAAATGACACTAGCCTTTCTTGACTCGAGAAAAATTTGAGTGTTGCATAGGTTCGTATTAAACGTAACCCGCTCAAGAATGAGTATGTAAAATAAAACAAAAGGCACACCAACCTATTTTACCTTGGGGAAACAACTTGGAAAATCAGATTTGAAAAGCCATCCATGGAAAGATATGCAAGAGTTATAAATGAAAGCTGAAACACCATCCAGCTCACAAACTAAGCCGGACAAAATACAGTAGGGAAGTAAGAATGTCTACTTCAAGAATGTAGTAGACATTCTTACTTCAAGGGAAGTAAGAATGTCTACTTGATGATCTACCAGAAGTCTAACAATTTATGTCAGCCTTTCATCATTCACTTTTTGGGGGGTTCTTTTTCTGAAAGTTCAAGCCACCTCTAACACTGTGCATGTGAACAAATTGTGGATTTTGAGCACAGCTTCTGAAAAGCAAGCAGGATGACTGTCAAAGTTGCCAAGAGACCAACACTAATTCATTCACACCACTAACTCGTGTTCAGTTTTCATGTGGTTCCACATATTTCTCACTGCCATAGGAAAACCTTCCCGCCTCATTACTCTGACTGATTGCTTCAATTACCAAATGAGTAAGTCACTGGCCTAATGTTCTAGGCTTCGGTCCCAGGAAGGTAAAGAGTTCAGTGATATGCCTCAGATCCATCTAATTAGGAGGAAAATTAACTTTAAATGCTCCAAGTACACCCTGCTGTGCCAGCTTGCAAGTGTTCGGTTGAATAATCTCCATGTGCTATCTACACACCTCTATATTTTCTGGGACCATAGCTTTGTTTACTTTGTATATTTTTTTCCAGAAAAAGCAGCTATGATTAATGGAGCTTTCCACTGGGAAGGTTTGAGAATATAAGATGTGTGGATGGCAATATGCCAATGATTGGGACAGAAATCATAAGCAACACTACAATTAGCACACCAATCCTGCTACGACTGATGTGTAGGCTTAACTTTCCTAGCACAAAGAAGTCTGTTGAAATAATTAACTAAAATGTATTCCACAGGGACACTTCAGAGTAGTAAAGATTAGAAGTGTGTGTCCATGTAAGTTGGACAGCATGTTATGTGCTATGTGTAGTAGCTATTTGCTACCCTGTTACTGAGTTTATTGTCCCATGTTCACAACAGTTACTTTGGAACAACCATACCGAAATCAAATGAATCTATTCCGGAGGACTCAATTTCCAAATCTGGAGAGACTGAGCTATTGATATAGGAACAGCATATTAATTTAGGAACTGTCAGTAAATGAGTGAAACACAGCATTTTTATATATGCCATATATAAAAATGCTGGATTCCACTCATTCATCATCAGAGGAACCAAAATTGCTAGGATACCTACCCAACAGAGAGAAAGCTGAGATGAAGTGCACATAAGAACATACAAAGAGCTATATTGAATTAGACCAAGCCAAGGGTCCATCTACTCCAGCATTCTGTTCATGCAGTGGCCAACCAGCTGCCTGTGGGAAACTCACAAGTAGGACATGAGTGCAAAAATATCCTCCCCAGGATTTTATGTTCCCCAGCAGCTGGTAACAGAGGCATACTGCCCGTGATACTGGAGGCAGCATATAGCCATAATGACTATTAGCCTTTGATAGCTTATTTTCCTTGAATTTGTCTAATCCCATTTTAAAGCCATCCAGCTTGGTGGCCATCACTAAGGGCTTCTCCAGACAGGGCTTTTATCCTCCTATTGAGACTGATTACTCATGGAAGTTTGCAGGTCCTTTACATGACGTTGTCAACCTGCAGGGCATCTCCTGCACTAAATGACCTTTATCCCATTTTTTAAAAGATTGGAGATAATGAGCTTTGGGCATGTTGGGTTCCAGCATGGAAAGATGAAATCTTGCAACAAGAGGAGCTAGACCACAGCGCCATCTAGTGGCTGTATATATAGAACATGCAGATAAGAGGGAAAGGGGAGAGGAAGCGAAGCATGTGTAATGGGGGCCCATCGTGATCCTGCATTTAAAACGGAAGCAGAAAGCCCCAGTAAAGTTGTGAGATTTGAGGCTGGCGCAGAAGTACTCTAAACCTTGTGGTAGTGAATTTCATAATTTAACTATGCACTGCGTGAAGTACTTTCCTTTATCTGTCCTGAATATCCCACCAATCAGCTTCATGGGATGACCCCATTGGGTTCTAATATTATGAGAGAAGAAAAATGTTTCCCTCTCCACTTTCTCTACACCATTCATAATTTTGTGCACCTCTACCATGCCTCCCCTTACTTGCCTATTTTCTAAACTAAACAGTCCCAGCCATTGGAACCGTTCCTCATAGAGGAGTTGCTCCCAGCCCCTTGATCATCTGGGTTGGACTTTTCTGCTCCTTTTCTAACTCTACAATATCCTTTTGAGGTGAGTGACAAGAATATATGGATCAAACCCCCACTCCCACCCTGCCATTACTAGAGAATTTTGTTAAAAAGGTTATTTTTACTTCCCTCACACTGGACACAACAAAGTTTGCTTCATAACAACAGAGGCCACCTTATCTCTCCCGGGATTGTTGGGCAGTGCTAGGGTTGTGATATACGATTTACTGTCAGTTCATGTGAGGCAATCAAAATGGGCAATATGGCTGACCAGTGCCCCATATGAATGAAGTATCTGTTATTCTCCCATAATCTTATGCATTCCCCAGGATTTCCCTAGCACTAGCAGTCCTACAGGGCTACTTTGGCACCAGGAATTTGATGTGAAATCAAATGGATGCCAAAAGGAAGAACCTTTGTAAGCAAGTGTTGTGAGTTAACATACCAGCAACCTACTCAGCATACCAGCAACCTACTCAGGAACATCCAGTGCTGGGAAAGGAAATCCCTTCGTCAGGGGTATTGAACCTGTTTCAGCCCGAGGGCTGAATTCCATTCTGAAGAAACTCATGGGGACCACATTACAATGGTGGGGGCAAAACCCAGCATATTGTAGTTTAAAGCTCTTACTGTCAGTAACTAAGCCTTGGGAAAGGCATTTCGACTTTCTTGATTGGGGAAAAAACTGCACAAAAGCCAGGAAACCACCAAATAATCGATGGTTGGGGAAAAGGGGGTGGAGCCAGGGAAGGGGTGGAGCCAGGGGAAGGAGGTGTGGCCATCTGGGGAACCCTGAGGGGGGGAGATTGGGACCCCAGGAGGTTCTGCACCTCTGCTCTACATGATCTGTCAAGCTGGGTATTAGGGCAGGAGAATAGAAAGTCACCACAGGGCAGGATCTACAACTTGGATATGTGTGGAGCCTAGCACTCGTATGCTTCAGGGCATCATACATCTATTTTCACTCAGCATCCTCTATTATCTACCACCTGACAAGCATCACACTAATATCACACTGAAATCACCCTTTGCATTCATGGGAGCTGTGGTTCACAAGGGCTTCTAGACGGAGGAGTCCTAGCTGTCAGGATCCCTTTTGCCCCTGCTGAACTTCAAAGGCCAAATCAAAACACAGACAAGAAGCTTCAATCCACAGCTTTTAATCCAATTACTTCAGTGGGTCATACAAATGCAAATAGTCAGTGACTCACAGTCTACAAAGGAAATGCCTTCAGGGAGTTCAAAAGAAAGCTACGAAAGTTGCCCACCATTTGAAGTAAAGGTGGGCTCACTATCCTAACTTAAGGGGGGGGGGAGATCTCTCTCTCTTGTGAGGCCTCTTGTGAGGCCTTGTGAGCTGTTGACATCGGGCAGACCAGCTAAGCTCCACCCCTGCCATCTCTCTCTTGGCTCTGCATCTGCACCTGGTGTCTAAGAATTCAGGTTCTCCATGCCCCGCCTCTCCCTATTCGCTATCTCTCACAGGGGTGTGTGAAGAGGGGAACGCTCTGTCCAGCTGTGCCTTTGAAGCCTGAGAAGTCTGCCTATCCATCTCTGCACAAGCCTGGGAAACTTCCTCCCTCACGTCTTGCGGTTCTTCAGAATCTTAACTACTCTGCCACTCCCTGTGCTCAGAGGCAACCCTGACATTAGAAAACATTGTGCAGTTATACCGCCTTTTCTTCCTTAATGGATTTTCTGCAGTAGGAAGAAAGACAGAAGTCGCACTGGGAAAACACAGAAGGGTTATGAGTGGAAGACGGCATCTGGACATCCCTTTGAGGGCTAATTGAATTCCCAAAAGTTGCACACAGTTTTAACTGTTTTATTGTTTTACAGTTTTTAAATTGGTATTAGCTTGTTTAATGGTTTAATATCTTTTAGCTGTTTAAATTATGTATTGCTTTATAGTGTTTAAATTAATTTTATCTATACACCGCCCTGAGATCTTGATGGTATAGGGCAGAATACATGTTTTAAATATATATAAATAAATAAGGGAGCAATCCTATGGCCGCTAGACAACGGTTAGATGGCCATAGGATATGGTGTTTTCCAGGAACCAACCTCGGAGCCCGCGCTCTGAGGTCAGTTCCTGGAGAACCAACCTCCCCCCACTTCTGTGCTGCCTCAAAGGCAGCGCAGAACAGCCCTGTCCTCTGCGCTCACAAGACGAGTGCCGAGCAGCTGGAAAGGGGCGTGGCTGGGAGTGTTTCGGGGTGGGCGGAACTGCCTGTATGACACATCCTACATGTCGTACAGCAGCCTCCTTCCAGTTTCATGCTCCTGTGGCTAGACAGCCAAAATTGGCTGTCTAGCCAAAAATGCAGGGCAGGAGGAGTGCGGAGGGAACAATTCCCTCCATGCTTCTCCTGCCCTGCTTTGGATAGAATCATATCATAGAATAGTAGGGTTGGAAGGGGCCTACAAGGCCATCGAGTCCAACCCCCGATAGGCGGATAGGCGATAGGCGGATAGGCGGTCGCCTCCAAGTTCGGAAGCAGTCACCTATCTCAATAGGATTGTGCCCTAAATCCCTGTAAAATCCTGTGAATGAGGCAGGCAGATGGCATGATAAAAGCCTTGTGTCTAGACGCATCACAAGTTAGTGTAATGAGAGGAGACAACTGTACACACACACCACGGTTATATGCTCCAGGTTTTACCATCATTGGAGTGAAAGACAATACCTGGTAGCACAGAAACCTAATATGGGTTCTAGTGCTTCAGTATTTAGGTAGAGCATAGATCTGAGTGACCATACGTTTCCATTAAGGGCAGCTTTTTAAAAAATCCACATTTTCAATTTGATAAATGACTTAAATCAACTAACTGCACTGACTAATTTATTAATATGTTCAGTCTGACCACAAATATATAAACACACATTTAAAAACCAGCTGACATGAATATACATATTGTGTAAAGCCACATCATTCCAAGCCTTCAGTGTAGTTTCACTATGCAAGTATTTATTCCTTGGCACTTCCCCCCTCTCTCCCCAGAGTGATTTATAAGGTTCTATAATTAATTTGATGTTAACATACTGCCTTACAGCTCTGCTGGTATTCTTCTTTAAGGAATACATTTTCCAGATTGTCACTTTAGTCATAAAGTATGATCACAATATTTCAACTCCATGTGCTGCAAGTGTAAAAAAAAAAGAATCTTTGGTACCTTCCTATTTACTGAAAGACCTTCTCACTGGTTTTATATTCTGTGTTTTAATCCAGAACCAGACGTAAGACAACTCACTGAAGTGATACCAGTTACTTAATCATATTTATTCTTACCCATAGCCAACTGAACAGATGAGTTTCAACAGGAACAGAAGCAGGCCCGTCTAAGAAATCAATTGCTCCTGAGAAAGAAACCTAGTCTCGAAACGCGTAGAGAATTTTTAGAGATTTGCATAATAAATTATTTTTACAGCCCACAAGTATTTTAGAGATCTGCACAATAAATACATTATTACAGTCCATACTCAGTGGCACTTTTGGATTTTTTTCCTTTTTGATGTTTTGTGCATACAGCGCCTTCCCTCTCAGTTTCCTAATTTTATTTAGTATCCAAAATGTTGATGAGTTGGGCTATGACTAAGACAGCCCAGGCTTAAATACCCACAAAGCCATGAAGCTAACTCAGTGACCTTGGACCAGTCACTCTCTTTCAGCCAAAGGTAAGTGGGTATATGATTGCAGCCCTAGTCTGTCTACATGGTTGAGCAGTACTTGAAAATACCATATTTAGGGTGCAATCCTATGCATGTTTAGGCAGAAAAAGGTCCTACAACTCCCAGCATGGCCCAGCTAGCCATGTTGGGAGTTGGAGGACTTATTCTGTCTAAATATGCATAGGATTGCACCCTTAGCCATTCAGGAGTGGGGGTTCTATAAATGGAAGTAGATGAGTACCTGCCACTTGATGACTTTAGTCAGAGTTTCCTTCCCTTCAAATACTAGGCAACACCACCAAATTTGGCTTCTATTGACTTTTCTTTAACCTAGTGTACACCCAGAATTAATCTCCAGCTTTGCTAATATAAAAACTAACATGTTTATCTTAACTTTTCCAAAGATAAGGGAATCAGCCATTGCGAGTTTGTTTGTCCCATCAGTCCTAGGTGTAACCCAAAACCTGCATAACATCTTGTAGAGCAGGGGTGGAGAACCTCGTTCAGCCCATGGGCCAAATTCAGCTTTGGAGAAGGTCTCGGGGGTGGGGGGATTCCAGTGGTGACTAGGGACAAAGGCATAAGGAGCAGGGCTGAAATACCAGTATGTTTTAGCTTAATGCTCTTACTGCCAGGAACTATGCTTTAGGAGAGGCATTTCAACCTGTTGGGGGAAAGGGGGTGGAGTCAGGGGAAGGAGGCATGGCCAGCTGGGGAACCCTGGAGGGCCAGATTTGGTCCTTGGTTTTGAGGTTCCCCACCCCTATAGTTTCATTTGAGAAAAAAACCATATGAAATGTTTGACCATCTCCATATTCTACAAAAAATATTCTACTAAATCGGTGGTTAGGGGAAAGGGGGTGGGGGCAATGGAAGAGGGTGTGTCCATCCGGGAAATCCCAGAGGGCCAGTTTGGGGTCAGGCCTGAGGTTGCTCACCCCTGTTGTAGAGCCTAATATATTTTAATCTGATTTAATATATTTTCCACCATTCCATATCAAACCCTTGACTATGCAAAGTTCTTCAGTATGAGGTCAGCCCATTTTTTCTCCCCGCTCCCCGACTATGAGAGCAATGGGTTTTTACTACCTAAGCCAGGAGATAATGGTCATAATGCTTTCAATCCATTACAACCAGAGAAAATAAGGCACACCAAAATTCCTTTCACATGACATGCATTGTCGATTTTTAACTGCAGAATATAGTTGCTTTCATTTAAATGGAATTTAGACATGCATAATTTTTTCTGGGAAACATACAGTCAGGGCCAGAAATACTGGAACGAGGATAACTATCTTAAGGAGCCCCTCCAGCAGCACCAGACAGGCCACTTAACAAGATCAGCCTTGGATGGCCTTCTCTCTGTCCCATCAGCCAGGACAGCTAGACTGGGGGGGACGAGGGAGAGGGCCTTTTCTGTGGTGGCCCCCACTCTGTGGAACTCCCTCCCTAGGGAACTCCGCCATGCCCCCTCTTTAATGAGCTTCTGTCGTGCATTAAAAACGTGGTTGTTCAGGCAGGCATTTGGGGCGGGTTAGGGTATTTTAGAAAATGTTTTTACTGTAGGATTTTATTGTTTTAAACTGTTTTATTGTATGTTGTACATTGCCCAGAGTGGCTGGGTGACCAGCCAGATGGGCGATTAATAAATTTAATAACAACAACAACAACAACAACTGCTTTGGCAGTTGGCCTCTGTACACCTCCACATTGAAGTTGAGAGGAAACACACCCAGATGGGAGCCAAGTCAGGACTTTCAGCTGTAAGTCAAGAGGTTTGACAAAAGTGGGGCACTAACCATTCAGGAAGTACAGCCAGTGGCATCCACACCCACCCATCTTTGGTGGCTCGTAAGTAATGGAACGAATGGCTGACAAGCAGCTGCATGGCTAAATGTGGCCTGTTTCCTGGGTACCCCATGACCAATCAAGCAGATTAAAGGCCTGGAGGTGGTTCTGAGTGTTACATTTGCATTTGGTAGCTATTCACTGGAACTCCCAACATGAGGTCCAAGGAAGTTCCTGTGCGAGTGAAGGAGGCCATCATTAGGCTGAGGAAACAAAATAAACCCATCAGAGAGATAGCAAAAACATTGGGAGTGGCCAATACAACAGTTTGGAACATCCTGAAAAAGAAGGAATTAACTGGCAAGCTCAGCAACAGCAAAAGGCCTGGCAGACCACGGAAGACAACTAAAGTAGGTGACCGCAGAATTCTGCTCATGGTGAAGAGGAACCCTTTCACAACATCTAGCCAGGTCAAGAATGCTCTTGAGGAGGTAGGCATGTCATTGTCAAGATCTACAGCCAAGGGACAGCTTTATGAATGTAAATATAGAGGCTTCACAACAAGGTGCAAACCACTGGTAACACTCAAGAACAGACAGGCCAGATTAGCCTTTGCCAGCAAACACCTAAAAAAGCCTGCCCAGTTCTGGAATAAGATTCTTTGGACTGATTAAACCAAGATTAACTTGGACCTGAATGATGGGAAGAGAAAAGTATGGAGAAGGAAAGGAACAGCTCATGATCAAAACATACCACATCATTTGTCAAACATAGTGGAAACGGTGTTACGGCATGGGCATGTATGGCTGCCAATGGAACCAGGTCACTGGAGTTTATTGAAGACCTGACTGCTGATAAAAGCAGCAGGATGAATTCTGAAATGTATAGGCCTATACTTTCTGCTCAGATTCAGCCAAATGCTGCCAAACTGATAGGATGCCGCTTCATATTGCAGATGGATAATGACCCAAAACATACAGCCAAAGCTACCCAAGAGTTTCTCAAGGCAAAGAACTGGGATGTTCTTCAATGGCCAAGTCAGTCACCTGATCTCAGCCCAATAGAGCATTGCATGCTTTTCACTTACTGAAGACAAGACTGAAGGCAGAAAGCAGCATTTGGTCATGTCCATGGGCAAAGGATTTTCATCCAGGTATTAAAGGCAATCCTTCAGTTTGAAATGTTGGTTTGTTCCATTACTTATGAGCCACCAACGATGGGTGTGTATGTATGCCGCTGGCTGTCCTTCCTGAATGGTTAGTGCCCCACTTTTGTCAAACCCCTTGAATTACAGCTGAAAGTCCTGACTTCGCTCCCATCTGGGTGTGTTTCCTTTCAACTTCAATGTGATGGTGTACAGAGGCCAACTGCCAAAACAGTTATCCTTCTTCCAGTATTTCTGGCCCTGACTGTACATTACATACAGACTTTCCAGCACACCTGTTTGTACCTTCTTGCACCATTGCCACAGTCATGACCTTGCAGTTGAGAAAGGTTACTCAGATCATTCAGCCTAGATGCCTAGTCTGAAGGAGGGTGTGCTATACCTAAAACATCCTAGAGTGATACTAGTTCAGACATCTATTCATAATCTAAATAAAAGTAAGCCCATGGATGAACTAGTAAGCTAGTTCTATTCGCTAAACTGTTGTTAGGTTTTTAATTGTTTAAAACTTCCTATTGCACCTGGCCTTTTAAACCCACTCAGAAGCCCTCTTGACTGTTAGGGTTCTTATCTTCAAGAAATGTATGAGCGGAGACATCTTACCTATCCTCACTCCCAAAAAGTCTGTGCAGTGATAGAAAAAGGGAAGGTTTTGCATGTACAGTTGTATGCATGGAGGCCTCCCTTTGCACACACTTGCAACACAAAGATTGTCAAAGAAATGGGAGCGGGGTGAGGGGAAGCAAAGTCAGAGGCTGGATGTGCCAGGCAATGTGGTCCCACTCACATTTTCAGGCTGTGCCTACCCTCAATGCCTATGGCAATTTATGCACTGGAACACACACTTTGCTTCCTTAAAGTACATCTGGTCCACACATATTATTTGAGCCAAAGAGGTCAAAAGGCTGCATTACTTGGGACTAGCAACATGGTTCCTTTTATGTACCATAGCTTGCAGTCGCTTGGTCATGCAATGAATTTTAAATGATTCACAATACATTTTTTAAAAATCGGCTTTCCATATGGTTGATGGAATTCCCTCCTCAAGTTCGTCTGAGAATAAATGGCAAACATTGCTGCAGATCATTTGATGACCAACATCAGTAAAGCTGAATGTGGATGGGGGACACAGTCTTTGGCCAACTCATTAAAATGTTTGGGAACTACTACTCTTTCACAGTAACAGTACAGAGACTTTTCATATACCACAAGGTGGTGCCATAATTCTACTAAATTTCATAAGCAAAGGTTTCAGTAAAGTGTTCTTTCTTCTCAAGGAGGAATAAGTTAGTCACAGATATAATACAAGATTCAAAAGCTCATGTTTTTGTAGTCTCTCTTCCCCACCCCATCCACCCCCATGACAGCCCCTCATATCTCCTTTGCCAGTCTGAAAATCAGGGTACCCCCGTGTGGCATTCAATGGGGGTTGGGGTGGGCGGTGGCTGCAACTAGGAGGGAAAATCTCACATACTCCTCCAAGCTCATGGCTCTGTCTAGGGATGGTGGAGAATTTCTTCATGAATCTCCAGGAGGCTGAATGCCAATGCATTCGGCCCCCAGAAATTGTTGGGGAAATTCTCCACCTCCCGCCCCCCCCCGGGATGGGACTTACCTCTGTCGAATGTCCCTCTCGGCGGCGGGTCCCGACGGCGTTTCAGCAGTGGCGTTGCCCTTATTTTCACCGTAGTCTACGTAAATCTTTATGTAGACTACCCGTGCCCAAGGAACGCAAATGGCGGCGCTCATGGGCGCCGCCATTTGTGTACGCGCTTTTTTTTTTCCCCCCAAAGTCAGCCGTGATAGGCTACGTAAAGATTTACGTAGCCTATCACGGCTGACTTTGAAAATCTAGCCGTGATAGGCTACGTAAATCATTACGTAGCCTATCACGTTTTTTTTTTCATTCCCAATTTACTTTTTTTATTTCGCGGCCGGGGAGACGGGACGCTCCCCTCCGGCCTGAATTTCGGTGGCGAGGGATGGGGCACCTCCCCCCCGGCCTGAATTTTGGCCGGGAGGGGCGGGGCACCTCCCCCCCGCCAAGAACTTCGGGGGGAGAAATGGAGCACCTCCCCCCCACCGTGAAGCAAGCTGCGGGACCAGGTAAGGGACTTTCGTCCATCCTTACTCTGAGCATATCAGAAGCCCTCTTTTGCTTACAAAGAGTTTATTAGAAAGATTCTCAGGGTGCCTTACAAGGTCATAAAAACAAATCCAGATCTTTAGATTTAGATTTGATGATTTTAATTTTGTATGCAATGATTTAACTCAAATTGTAAGCCACGCAGAGTACTGTTATTGGGCAGCATATAAATAGCACAAATAAACCAAAATACCAGCATAAAATGATAGTAGAGCAGCAATATATAAACCCATAAGACAACAAGACCAGCAAAAACAATAAAAAACACCATATTAAAATCAGCTCAATGTCTCCTAGTGAAAGAGATCAGATCAGCTGCCAGGCAAGCCTCCCTAACAAGGGCATTGTTTATTTAAAGTATTTTTACCCCACACTGTAGCCCCAAAGACTCCTAGAACAGCTTATAAAATCAGGAACATGACTGTCCCTGCCTTCAGGCTTACAATTTACAAGATAAAAGACACACAGCAAAAGAGATAGGGAGGGAGTAGGAAAAAAACAAACTCAAGCGTCAGTTCTTAAAGTTACAGTCCATACGACAGAGGTGGTCAACTTGTGCCCTATCAACTGTTTTGGCCTACAACTTCCATTATCCCTTACTACTGGCTACAGTGGATAGAGCTGATGGAAGAACACAAGTTGCTCACCCCTCCCTTATAACAACCAGCTAGGATGAATACAGTGCAGGTAGCTAAGTGACAATTGGGGAGATTCAAAAGGAAGCTGGTTTCGCAGCAGAGGCGATGCAATAGCCCTGTTTCCCTTCTCTCCATGTTTGTGGGCTTTGTTTTCTGAACCTTCCCTCCAATTACTTCAGCTACTCTTTCTGCCTTATAATGCTGAGTTCTGTATACAGTTTAAGTCCAGATAATAAAGGCTTCCTTGTTTATTATAATACTGATTATTTCTGTTCTCAACTTCCACGTTATTTGTACAACTTCCAACATTAATGACCATTAACCATGCTGGCTGATGGGAGTTGAGGTTCAAAACATCTGGAGGGCACCAGGTTGGAGAACAAGGAGAATATGGCAAACTGCTTGGCAATAGCAATCATAGTAATAACTTGGGACATGAAATTGCCAAAAAAAAAGTCCAGGTCAAGATTTAATCCAAATGGAGAATTTGCATAAAAGTGCAAATTAGTTGAAATAAACCAAGAGAGACAGTATCCAGTTTCCTTCGGCATCACAAATTCTATTTAAAAGTGAAAAGAGGTGCTAAGTACATTGTACAAACGCACATAAAATAGTGCTGAGGCCTTTCAAAGAAAAAAACAACTTCATGTAGGGTGGTATGTAACGTTGTCCCTGCCTGCAACCTTTTTGCTCCAGATTATTCCCTCTTCCAAGGATTAAGCACCCCTCCTGTGCTTAAATTACAGGTGGGTGGGGGAGACACAGCCTGTTTAGCCATTGTTTTTAGAAAGTTACAGTGGATATGATTTGGCTAATGTTAGTGGGATTCAGGGGTGGGATTTATGGATTTCTAGTAAGGACCCCCTACCTTTTCTCTCATAATTCAAACACTGCTTCTCACTATTTCTCCAGTACAAATTCCCAGTGCCTGAAGCCACTTCTTTTTAACTAAAAGAAAGAGAACTATTTGGGCTTAGGCTTGTCAGATATTAGCCCCAGAGTCAAACAGAATACAGCCCATGAATAAAAGAGATCCAAGTATGGAGGCAAACACAGTATTAATAATTTGAAGGTGATCAAATGTTAAAGTCAGTCTTCATGCCACTTTATGTTCTATGGTTTGCCCATGGTAAATGTTGTGTACAATTGTGACTTCGTACCACAAATAAAGGAGAAACTTAGGTAGAAAAGTTACTAAGGAGAAGCCAACTAGTTATTCACAAATATATCATCGTCCTCATGAAAATGGCTTACATGGCTGAAATGTTTTGGTTAGAAGCCACGGAAAATCATGAACAGTGTGCAGGGAGTAAATAAAGGCCTGGTTTACATGTAACACTAGCCCATGGGTTATTTAAACCATAGCTTGCTCCTCTACCCAAGGTTTGTCTCAAAAACAAACCATAGTTTGTTTTCTCAGTCCCTTGTCTGTTTCCCTTCTCTTTCACTCACTCCCTCCCTGTATCCTAAGTGCCTTTGCGATATTGCAGTACTGGCATGTAAAGAGGCTGTGTTTTTTTTACTGCTCTTGCCTACTGCCTCTGTAGCCAGGCAATACAACCCATGAATAACCCATGATTCTGGGTTCACATGCGACAACCCATGGTTTAAGCAATCCAACAACAACCCATGGGTTCTCTTTGCGGGTTGTTCATGTTTAACAACTCAGTTAACCCATAGTTCTGGGTTTGCAAGTAACGATAATCCACAGTTCAACAAACCATGGTTAAAACATGGTTTGCTGCTACATGCTAACCAGTTCAAAAAGTTATTCACCTTCCAAAACACAGAAAGAATTGGATAATATTGATAGAGACCAGACAAAGGCAAGGTCTTCACAGTTAGGCTATGGTACTCATTGACACCAAATACTGTGAAAAGCAGCCTGCATAAATTATTTGTGACTAACTGAGGCAGATTTGTTATGTTCTTATTTTGGTAAAATGAATGTTTTATCAATTTAAATAATTTAAGTCTATTGCAATAGAATTTGGAGTCATTTTTCTGTTAAGGAAATATTACACACAGTATTAAACAGCTTTTTTAAAAAATTATATGCATGGTAGCTTACCATAGCTCTTCTGTTTTGGAAAGAGCTAAATGGAAGGCCAGAAAATAAATTATGTTTTGCAACAAAAAGGGAAAAGCTGTTTTCTCATCATCTCCAAACCACACCATTAAAAATCATTTGATGTCAAATGCTGTTGTAGTAGTCACTGAAAAATCTTCTCACATGAACCAATGGAAGTTTAATACCTTCTGATTGAAAAGGTCAACAGATCAGTACACAGTAATTAGATACCTAAATATCTCAAGTTCCTTCCTCTCCCTGAACTATTTTTTGCCCAAGTATATCATATTTATGGCTGATTTACATAAATGTTTGTCTCCATAGAGTCATTTTATATGGCCTCAAATCACAAGAGTGTTGCGTATCTTTGTATACTGACTGCATGGTCTCCATCTGTGCTGCTGGTCTTAAAATGTGTCAGGTAAAACAGCACTAAAACGCTCAATACATTTCCGAGTCAAAGTCTTTAGACTTACTTATATATTTTAATGTTTTGGATCAAAATGGCCTTCACTTTGTCAGTCTCAATAGAAGCTACAAAGTGCTGGTGATTCTGACCGAGCATGGAAATGTGTATTTTTTTTTAAGCCTTAAGAAGTACACACAATATATGTACTTGGGTTTTCATTAAAGCTTGTACAGCTTTACAGATGGCAGGATGGTATGTATGCAATTCTCTTGGGTGCAATATGCAAGTCCCAACTGGAGTGTTTCCAACAGGATGTATAGTATGGTCCTTGAGTTTGCCCTTTAAAAAACAGATTACTTCGCTCAGTGCCAGCAAACGTTGATACGAAAATAGAGTGCAGGAATAACTTCACCACATACAAAGGTTATTTGTACAGAAAATAGTTAAATGTAGTAAGGTAAAAATTACGCCAATTACAAATGTATTACAAAATATTTATTTTCATAAAAATGAATAGTTTTGAATAATTTCAGTCACAAAGAAATCACAGAAGGTCACAGAAATAGCTCTAAAAAATTTACAGACACACATAATTGCTTTCAGATATCTGGCTGTGTAGGGCAGAATACTCTTAAGAGGTGTTACTTGAGGTCTTCAACAACTCTGATGTTTCTTCAATCCTGAAGATATTATGCATATAGGCTGGTTAAACAGGCCTGACCAAATTGGCTTCTTACAGAATAGTTATATTAAATAAGCACTAACTTGCTTTTTCCATCTATATTAAAGAATCAGTAAGACTGAACAGACAAAATGGAAATATGGTAATAGAAAAACTATATTCCAATATGTCAGACATTCTTATTTTTTAAAATCCTGAGTAAGCAACTCCTGCTGAAAAAGAATTACATTGAAGTGAACTGCAATATAAAGTTTAACAGACACTACTACTTCAAAATCCAGAAATTATTATAATTTTGAATCCAAGAGTAAATGTTTGAAGGAAAATATGATCTGCTTCAGTAAAGTGTTACTAGAAAAATCTAATCTCTAGTAAATAAAATTAGCACTCTAAACTCTAGCATCTCCCACTAAATTCATCTAATGTTCTGTTTTGTTGGAAATAAAAATAGTAACTCATCCCACAAACACAGAACTGTAGCTGGATTTATTATCCAATACAGTCTTAAAGAAATGTCACACCTGATGCAGAGACCTTTGTGGTTTGGAAAACACATGTACTTTCTATATATATATATTTTAAACCCAAACAATTCCCTACTGGGAAATAAATTTGTCCTGTCTTTTTTACCCTATTACTTACATTTTGCTTATTCTTTCCATTCTTTGTATTGTTGTCTCCTGCAATTTAACAGCAACAAGTTAAATGCATTTTTCAAAAACCATGTTTTTCAAAGATTAAATATATACACGCACAGCAACTTTACACAAGCACTTACTTTACCGAAAGTGTTTTGCAATAAAGTTTTACTGTTACCCACCAGCCCCAGCAAACAACAAACTTAATAAACACATTTACTCTGTCAAGGCAAATCAGCTAGTACTTGCCATTTTTAACTTACTTTTGAAACTTCTGACAGACCAGGATTACTAATAACCATGGCTTTAGGAGATGGGTCAGCAGATAATAGTGAACTGTACCCAGACGACTGATGAAGGCTCTCTGGCAGCTCCACCTTCTCTTTCTCTGTGAAGATGTATTCATTTTAAAGATCACCTTTGCCTTTTTGTTCTTACACATCAAGCCAGCTATCACATAACTTGATTTACTGAATATATTGATAAGGGAAATTTAGAGAGAACTAGCAAAACTCCAAGATACTTCTCTCATGCTATATATCAGAGTTGTACAACATAATAATAAATATAGAGACAACCTGCTAAGATTGTGCACGAATGTCATGGTTACTGTTGTAATCATTAGCAACACAACCTGATGCAAATGCCATTACTCAAAAATCATTATGTCCAGTATAAACTCTTTCCTAAAAGCTTAGAGCCAATGCTTACCTAGCAGAAAACAGTTTAAAGTAACGTTAAATGCAACACGAATGGCATCATGCATTAGGCTTAACCCTTTTAAACTTCCATCCTGTTTGTGTTAGGAAGACCTTAGCATTACCCTAAAGAGTTTTACATAGTAACAAAAAAAGTCCTTCTATACAAAAACACTAAACTTCCCATAAAGGACATAGCAACTAATTTCTTCTACAGTGAGAAAACTTCACATTGTGTAAAAGGTATTACTTGCTGGTGGATCGTGGAGCCAAAAGATAGCAACTGTACTATATCGTATATCATATGATAAAGCAATTTCAACTTGCATAGATGAGGAATTAACTTATTGCTAAGTACTCACATAGCATACCAATCATACAGTTAGTATAATGTTTTAGAGAAGATGGAAGACTTTGATTTGTTAATATTTTCTGCAATTCTAAGTAGTGCAACACAATGGGCAGGATCCAAAAGTGGCCTTCCACAGGCAGGCAGCCCTGCCAGTTCTGGAGCGTGCGTGGCTGGCCTCGTGTTTCTGCTTGTTTCAGGGCTTGGTCCCAGAAGCGCTACATCTCCGCTGCCAGTGAAAGGGGCCACGTGCGCACTGGGGCCAGCCACATGTGCATTGGGACCGGCACGGCTGGCTGCATGCAGAAGGCTCCTGCTGGATCCTGCTCAAAGTTTTAAATGTATCTCTTGCAAGGAGATTGGAAAACAGACTCATTGAAATGATAATCAACAATAGTCAGAGAAGAAGGGACAAAGGCTATAGGGTTACGTTTGTTACTGACATATAGCTTTGAGCTAGGGTGGATTACAAGTTCGGAAGCCAAAACACAAACCTATGACACAAGTTCTTGTCAGCATTGGTAAGCTACTGAAGAATTTTCCAAACTGTCGAACAGTTTTGGCAACCCAATGTTAAACACTCTCTGAAAACAAGCTTAACAAAACTGAGGTAACTGTTCAGGTAACATTACATGCAGCACAGAGCATAACCAAAGAGAAAGCAACACATCAAGACAAAAGCAGCACTCGCAAAAGTGATTATCCTGTATAATAAGTGAAAATTGAAAATATTATAGCAAAGTTTTAGATGTAGACTGGGGAAAGCTGCATCAAATACTCACCAGGAGAAACTGGAGTCATATTTCTGCTAGAGGTATTTTCTTCACTCATATGATTAAACTCTGTAGATAAGTCATCCTGAAATTATCAAACATTTTGCCATTTATAACAGTGTGTTCAATAAAATAGCTAGCAGTTCCGAGATTTACTTAGCAAACTCCTTCAGTATCTTTCAGTGAAGGAACTATGTCATAATACACTCTTACAAAACTATTAAAATATTCAAGAATACGAAACAGCTCTTATCAGGTATTGCCTATCAGGAAGATGCCATGAGTTCATATGCCAATTCCATCCTCCTGGTTTCCTTCAACTACAGCTTACCACAGCATTTAGCACTAACCTCCAAACTATAATTTGAACAACCATCTGAACTGAACAAATGTTTTTGCAGGTCACATTTTATTTGCTGACAGCTACTCTAAAAGGGAATATTCCCAAAGTAGTAACCACTAGTTATTTGCTATTTATCCCTCAATATTAATCAGAACCATACAATAGTAGGGTTGGAAGGAGCCTATGAGACCATTGAGTCCAACCCCATGCTCAGTGCAGGAATCCAAGTCAAAGCATCCCTGACAAATGGCTGTCCAACTTAATCTTGAGTGGCTCCAGTGGGGGAGAGCCCACAACCTCCCTAGGTAATCGGTTGCATTGTCGTATTGCTCTAATAGTCAGGGAGTTTTTCCTGATGATCAGCTGGAATCTGGCTTCCTGTAACTTGATCCCACTATTCCGTGTCCTGCACTCTGGGATGATCGAGAAGAGATCCTGGCCTTCCTCTCTGTGACAACTTCTCAAGTACTGGGAAAGCATCATATCTCCCCTCAGTCTTCTCTTCTGGGCATGTTTAGGTTTGAGTTCTTTCAGTCTCTCCTCACAGGGCTTTCAAATTCATGGGGCTTGACCCAGAGGTGCCCTTCCACTAGAGGAAAGCCTCTATGTGCAGAAAGGCTTTCTGTGACTTATTGCAAGACCCTTTCACGAAAAAAGATAACTCAAATCCAGAGGTGTCCTCCTGCTTATGCATGGCACTGCACTCTCTCTTGCACAGTGACACATACTGTCTCCCATTAGTGCCTGAACAATTCATGCAGCACCACAGCCAGAATTTCTCCTGCTAGCAATTATCTGGATCAAATGCATGGTTTAAAACAGGAATACAGAAGCTCTGCAGGTTCTGCATCCAGCTGGGGGCAAGGCTTGGCTTCCAAGTCCCACTCCCTGGAGGAATCCCTGCTGATCTCAGATCAGAGATAACAGCAGGGGCTTGGCTGGCACTGGGAAGATCAACCAGTCTTCCCCACACTGGCCAAGAGGCTTTGAACAGTGCACACCACCCCCACGGGGACAGCGCATGCTCCACAAACAGTCCACTGGCACTGAGAGAAGTGATACCCACTGTGTCCCTTTCTCTGTGCTGAGAGAGCCACAGAAATCCATTCCTCTCCCAACACGGAGAAAGGCAAAACGGGAGGGGGGGGATGAAATCATGAGGGCAATTCAGCTCCCCACCCATTTTTGGTTCTGTAGTTTGAAAGAATTTGTCAATAATCAGAAACTAATATGTCCTCATAACAATACATACATATTTCACCATTCAGGCAAATTACTGAAGATGCAGAAGGAAAAGTCAAAGAAGAAATAAAACAGAGCATTATTCTAATCAATCCTACATAGCGAACGCGGCAAGTACCAACATGAAAGAATATTCTCATTAAAATCTATTAGCAACAAGTGTACATACAATGGAAGTTATTGAAGACAAGAGTTATTTCTTATACTTTCCACAGGCTTGTCATAAGATTAACAATGATAAAGAAAGGTTCATGTTTTAGACGGAATTAAGTTTTGAAAAGACACCTCCATCATTTTTCATTAACAGCCATTATGATGCACGATGAGTATCATCATTTTGATCATTTTGCTCCATTTGGATATAAAGGTACTTATAAATCCTCATAAAATCATAAAGTAATATTGGAAGTTTTGACACTCCTATTGTTTACTGGATGTGAATGGTAAAACATTACCTTTTTGGATTGAAGTAACAGCTGTGTTTCAAGGAGCAAAACTCTGCTGAGCAGATTATTCCAGTCCTTCTCATCTATAATAACCTTCCCCTGCAGTTTCTCTTCTAAAGCTTGTAACCTCTCTTCCACCCAGTTCAGTTTCTTAAACTTCTCCTGCAGTTCAGCAAGTTGGCTCCTACAGTTCAGCAAGTTTAATTCTTCCATTTCATTACTGTCCTTTAAAACCTGCAAATAAAATTGCTTCATTCATCCAAGATATAACACATAGTTTTACATAACCTTCGCTCATTAATCCCCTTTGTGTGTTAAATTGTGGACTCCACACAATAGCAGAAAATAGGACCATGCTGCTCGCCCTGTCCTGACAAATCCCTTGCACTAGCACAGGCATCTGCACCATGGAAGCCTACATTCAGAGGGCTGGGCCAGCAGCGCATTCCCACTTCCTGCATGAAGGGACCAAAGACTAGGACAGACCCATCTCTGTCTGGGGTGTGGGGGAACTCGATGAGCTGCCCCCACGTTCGTGTGGCCCAGACCTGCTCAGCCGCATGAGCTGCCTCTCCTCTTTGTACCAAGGACTCCAGCAGCCAAGCCCTTGTGCTTTATGTGCACAAGGGCTTGACTGCCAGAGTCCTCGGCATGGTGCAACCCCTGGCACTCCCGCCCTGGCCTCCTCCTCCGCTGGGGTGCCACAGAGGCCCTTCCTCCCCAGCAGATGCAGGATGGCTCCTAGAGCGGCCAGCTCCTAGCACTCTCGCCCTGGCCTCCACCTGAGGAGGCCAGAGCAAGAGTGTTGGGGTGTCATTGCGCTCCCAGCCGCTTGCCAAGCTCCGGGGTGCTTGGCAGCTGGGTCCATCAGTGCCCCAGGGCTCAGCAAGCAGGGTCTGAGAGGGTGGATGGGGTCAGGGGAATCCATCGGACTCCACCCCCTCTTTGGACTCCCACACCATCCCCACCAATGACACCATTAATATATCAGCTATCTTCTTATGCTTTTCAATCATGCATTAAATTTATTAATCTTTTCTTTTCTAAAGATTATGGAAGGGGTTTGGATAACAACATTTAACTTTGTGGAATCCACTTTACTTCAATTGATAGAGCATTGGACTTGAACCTAGATTCAAATCCCAATTCAGCCATGGGATCAACTGAGATTATGGGAAGTTACTCCCTCTCACAACACAGTCCTACATGTCTGCTCTGAAATGAAGGACAGCAATGACACAAGGAGAAAGAAGAATTGGTGAAAATTGTCTCCCTGATAGTTGCTCCAGTGGAAATATCCTGTGACTGGAGTTCTACTCATGAGAACTCTGGATCCAACCCACTTTAGTAGCTATAGGATTGCTCCCTAGACACTTTCTAGAGGGCCATAGGATTATTCAGTTTCTGGTTCTTAGAAACGGTGCTCCCCGCCCCCTTGTAGCCGGTGTGGTTCTCTCCACGCAGGCTACATCTCCGCACCTGGAAACAAAGCATAGAGACAGGGAAAAGGGGTCGTCCTGGATATAGAGAGGAGACCGCAGAAGCTGCTTTACACAGCTTCCTATCGGGTCTCCAGGCACCCTCCCCCCCACTCCCCAAAGCCACACCTAGACAGGCAAAAATGCAGGGTGGCCAGAGTACGGAGGAGAGGATCCCTTCCATGCTCCAGCCACCCTGAAGCTAGGAACTATCTGGATAGGATTGCGGCCATACATTATTTACAGTACACATCTGTAGACTTTAACTGGTACAGTGTAATGGTCATGCACAGGCTATATTATCTAAATTGTTCTGCTCACCTGAAGTTAAAAGGGCAGCTAAAATGATCAAGGGGCTGGAGATACTCCGATGAGGGAAGATTACAACAGCTGGGATTGTTTAGCTTGAAAAAAAAGGCAAGTAAGGGGAGACATGATAGGGGTGCACAAAATTATGCATGGTGTGGAGAAAGTAGGTAAGGGGATATTTTTCTCCCTCTCTCAAAATACTAGACCTGGGGTCATCCCATGAAGCTGATTGGTGGGAGATTCAGGACAGATAAAGGGAAGGACTTCTTCACACAGCACATAATTAAACTATGGAATTCGCTACCACAAGATGTAGTGATGGCCACCAATTTGGATGGTTTTAAAAGGAACAGACATGTTCCTGGAGGAGAAGGCTATCAATGGCTACTAGTTCTGATGGCTATTTGCTAACTCCAGTATCAGAGGCAGTATGCCTATGTACACCAGTTGGTGGTTGGCCACTGTGTAAACAGAATGCTGGACTAGACAGACCCTTGGTCTGATCCAGTATGGCTCGTATGTTCATAAATGTCCATTTACTTCCTTGTGCCACAAAAAGACAATACTTTTCCATTTCATTTCAAAACTTAAAATAGCTTTACCTGTTCACGTACACTCTCCAAAATATCAGCACCGCTGTCCAAATCATCAGTAACACAGACAACTTTATCCTCCTCTTCATCTAATGCTTCACTGATTATATCCTGAGGGATCCGTGCGTTCAATACACTTTTCTGACGTTCTATTTGAGGTTTCTTTGCATGTAAAGACACAATTACAAAGTAAGAGCAAAGAGCATATCAACAAAATCACAGAAGTCAATACAAAACACCCTTTGATATAAACTGTCTGGGCAATACTTTTATTTGATGCACAGAAGGACTCACAGTTAGTTTGAAAAGGTATTAAAAACACACATTTGCCTTGACCACCTTTGAATGGACAGGGTATCTCAAGCCTAAATTATTATTATTATTATTATTAAATTTATTAATCGCCCATCTGGCTGGTCACCAAGCCACTCTGGGCGATGTACAACATACAATAAAACAGTTTAAAACAATAAAATTCTACAATAAAAACATTTTCTAAAATACCCTAACCCGCCCCAAATGCCTGCCTGAACAACTACGTTTTTAATGCACGGTGGAAGCTCATTAAAGAGGGGGCATGGCGGAGTTCCCTAGGGAGGAAGTTCCACAGAGTGGGGGCCACCACAGAAAAGGCCCTCTCCCTTGTCCCCACCAGTCTAGCTGTCCTGGCTGATGGGACAGAGAGAAGGCCATCTGAGGTTGATCTTGTTAAGCAGCCTGTCTGGTGCTGCTGGAGGAGCTCCTTGAGATAGGCTGGGCCGGAACCATATAGGGTTTTAAAGGTCAAAACCAACACCTTGAATTTGGCCCGGAAAACAACTGGTAACCAGTGCAACTCCTTCAGCACTGGAGTGATGTGATCTCGCCGGCGGCTGCCTTTAATCAGGCGAGCCGCCGTGTTCTGTACCAGCTGCAGTTTCCGAACCGTCTTCAAGGGTAACCCCACATAGAGCGCATTACAGTAGTCTAAACAAGAGGAGACCAGGGCATGTACTACCGATGGGAGCAGATGGTCGGGAAGGAAGGGGAGCAGCCGCCGTATCAGATGGAGTTGATACAGCGCTGTCCGGCTCACAGCTGACACCTGAGCCTCCATGGACAGCTGGGAGTCCAAAATGACCCCCAGGCTGCGGACCTGGTCCTTCAAGGGTAGCCGTACCCCATTCAACACCAGGTCAACATCCCCCAACCTCCTCTTGTCTCCCACCAAAAGTACCTCGGTCTTGTCAGGGTTCAGCTTCAGCTTATTCCTCCCCATCCAGCCACTCACCATCTCCAGACATTTGGACAGGGATTCTACAGCCAACCTTGGTGAAGATTTGAATGAGAGGTAGAGCTGCGTGTCATCCGCATATTGATGACACTGCACCCCAAACCTCCAGATGATAGCCCCCAGCGGCTTCACATAGATGTTAAATAGCATCGGGGAGAGGATGGAACCCTGTGGCACCCCACAAGTAAGTGGCCACGGGTCCGAAACCTCCTCTCCCAGTGCTACCCTCTGGTACCTGCCGGAGAGGAAGGACCGGAACCACCGCAATATGGTGTCTCCAATGCCCAACCCCTCCAGGCAGTCCAGGAGGATACCGTGGTCAACGGTATCAAAAGCCGCTGAGAGGTCGAGGAGAACAAGGAAGGAGCATTCAACCCTATCCAGAGCCCTCCTCATATCATCTACCAAGGCAACCAAGGCCGTTTCTGTCCCATGCCCAAGCCTGAAGCCCGACTGAAATGGGTCTAGATAATCAGTTTCTTCCAAGTGTGCCTTCAACTGCACCGCCACCACCCACTCAATCACCTTGCCCAAAAATGGCAGATTTGAGACTGGGCGAAAGTTGTTCAAAACTTGAGGATCCAAGGAGGGCTTCTTTAAAGAGTGGTCTTATCACTGCCTCCTTGAGGGCTGATGGCATCACTCCCTCCTCAAGGGAGGCATTCACCACCGCCCTGATCCCCTCACCCAGTCTCTCTCTGCAGCCCATAATGAGCCAAGATGGGCAAGGATCAAGTAAGCAGGTGGTCAGCCTTACAGATGAAAGCACCTTGTCCACTTCATCAGGAGGAAGAAGCTGGAACCGATCCCACAAAACCGGTTTACCACAGGCCGCCTCTTGCTCACTAACTGTATCCACAGCGTGCAGAGTAACACACCTAATCTGATCAATTTTATCTGCAAAGTGCCTTGCCAAGGCCTCACAGGAGGCCTTAGAATGCTCCAGTGGTTCCGGAGCAACTGGACCGACCAGGCTCCGGACCACTTGGAACAGCCTCCTGGGACAGCACTCTGCAGACGCGATGGAGGCAGCATAATATTCCTTTTTTGCTGCCTTCACCGCCACGTGATAGGCTGAAGATACAGCTCTAGCCCGTGTCTGATCGTCTTTGGAGCGAGACTTCCGCCACCGGCGCTCTAGCCGTCTCACCTCCTGTTTCAGAGCTCGTAACCACGGATTGAACCATGGTGCAGTCCGAGCCCTGTTCAGGGGGAGAGGGTGTTTCGGAGCCACCTGATCTAATGCCCCAGTGATTGCGGCATTCCAGCCACCCACCAGGGTCTCGACCGAGTGGCCGTTGGCGTGCCCCAGAGAATCCCCAAGCGCGTTCAGGAATCCATTTGGATCCATAAGATGCCTGGGGTGGACCATTTTAATGGGTCCTCCACCCCTGCGGAGGGGTTATGGAACCGAGAAGTCCAACGTCACCAGATAGTGATCTGACCATGACAAGGGGGTGGTGGATATACCCCCGACTTCCAGATCACTCCCCGCTTCTCTAGAAACAAACACAAGGTCTAGTGCATGACCGGCTACATGGGTGGGCCCAGTTAGAATATGGTGCAGCTCCCAGGAGGCCATGGTCTCCATGAAGTCCCGAGGTGCTCCTGTGAGGATGGCCTCCGAATGTACGTTGAAGTCCCCCAACACCAATAAGTTAGGGGACTGAACACACAGAGACCACCTCAAGCACCTCGGCCAGGAAGTCAGGCGTGCAGCGGGGTGGACGGTACACGAGCAGAATCCCCAGACTGCCCTTCGGGCCCAACCTCCAGTACATGCACTCAGCAACCTTGGTCTCCCAGAGAGAGGTCTGGTGAAGACCAAGGACTCTCGATAGATAACAGCCACTCCCCCTCCCCGATCCCCAGCCCTCGGCTGCTGTGCATACGAAAATCCAGAAATAAAGAACAAATCAGGCTCCACATTTCTTTTGATTCATCATCAATCCCATTTCTATAGGGTGTGGGAACAATGAAGTGATTTGTGAGAACCAGGAAGGGAGTTTAAGACGCATGGACTAGAAAACCGTTTGGGGGGGTGGAGCTCAGCGAGCTTTCACCGGCTCGACCCACCAGGCTCCGGTCTGACATCCACCAGGCGGCCCACCTCAGACCACACCAAATTGGGCCAGCTAGCAGATTATCTGCCTTTGCATGGTGGCATGGGGGCAGGAGGATGAAAAGGGAGTGCCATGATGCTCCATCCACCCTGTAATCATGTGAACCAGGTCAGTGTGTCAGTGCCATAGCGCCAAGACTGTGAAACCCAATCACCTGAAACTTGGAAGCATATCAACAGGACCCTAGGGGTGCACACCACAGGGTTATTTGGCTTTTAAAACACATTAATTATAATGAACCCATGTGTTTAAAGCCTGCACGACCATCTTCAGTCACAAGGTGCCAGACCTGCCTAATCTGCACATAACTATGCAGCACTGACACAGTTTGAAGCCAGGAGGGAGTAATCCGATGGACAATTATACAGATACCCTCCTCCCCGAAGCTGTGAATGGAATGGATAGACCCCTCCCTCAGGGGCTATAGGGATGCACCATGGCAGGGGTCATACCTAAGGATGCCAACGGGTGTTGGTTAACTCAGATGGGGCAGGCATAATCTGTCCAACTCTGACAGCTGCATATCTTTGCTTGAAGGTTTCATAGTATCAAACTAAGGACTATTCCAACCCGTACATAGCTGGATCTGTTCACTGGTCTAAAATAATGCTGAGTGTTCCTACCTGCTGAAAATCTGTAGTACAGGTAGTTGAAGAATCAAGTTGTTTAGAACAGTTTACTTGTGGTTGGGGTTTAACAGAATGGATTCTCTTCTGTGTTTGGAATTTCACCTGTAAAACATACAGAAGTCCCAGGCACATTGTTAGCGATGCCAACATGTTTACACAGCGTGGAATACATTTGAATAAAACATATTGTTGAAGTAAAGTATAGGACTCCCAAAATGAAAGATAAACACATCTGCCCATGGAACAGCATCTGTCAGCAGAATGGATTTACCCTCCAACCCCCTCCCCTTTAGCCCAAAAAGCATGGGGGGGGGGGCAGCACTCAGAGCAGGTTATTTGGGGTGCAAGAGAAAAAAAAGAAAATACTGTTGTGTAAGCAGAAGTCTGCTTGTGTGACACTGGAAATCACCAATATAGTACATCCTTTAAAGAGTGAATTTTATTAATTGCAGCACATTTACAACAACACAAAGTTCTAACTGAAATGAAGACAAAACATAGCACTACATAATTGTAACAGTAAATCTGTAAATTATGTCTGGGGGTTGGGGGAGGAGAAAAAAGTACTGAGAATAATCTGAATTGTAACCTTATATCTATTAACAAAAGAAGAGAAAGAAACCCAACCAAATCTCAAGCCGCTTGAATAAGCTGCCTTGAGAGCTTAGCTAACAGGGTGAGCACACATTTTCTTAATAAAATAGTAGATTATAAAAATAGTGCCAACACAAATAAGTAACTAATAATAAATAACTTTCAGTACCTTTTTCATGTTACTTAATTCTTTATGCCTTTTATAGACGGAACTAATAATGTCACAAGCAATCTGTATTTTTCTTTCTGCAAAGCCATATTGGAGGAACTGCTGTTTTGATAAGACTGGCTTATAATGAAATTGATCACGGAGAAGCTGCAAGTGACAGAGAAAAAGGAATTAGCTTTCAGTAACTGTAATTGTGTATTTTAGCCAGCATTCCAGCTATTAGGAATTGCGGGTTTTCCCTCCCATTCCTGTAACCCCTCATCCTGATCAGCAGTTGAGGCTTGGCGTAAAGCACCTTTCATTACAAAATATCTGGGAGAAGAAATCAAGGCACAGCATAATTGTTTTATTTAAGGTCCCAGTTGTTTAGATTCTTTATCTGAGGTGCCTAAGTGTTCATTGCTGTTTTTAAGAAGGCGATTTGGAAAAAAAATTAGGAGTTCATAGTTTATCCCAGTTCCCACAAGGAAAATTGGTTTGTATTATAGATGTTTGCTGATGGATTTTACTGCTGATATATCACTTATTTTCTGTATTATTGCTAAAAAAATCTAGTGCATTTATAACAGGCAGGAATGCTTTAAGTAATGAAGATATAGTAGATAATCCTCTACTATATGTCAACCCATGGAGCATTCTATTAGTTTGCTTACCATGATGAGTATGCTGCTGGCTTCTAGTGAACATAAGCTCCTGCCTTCCTCCCAGTCTCTCCACAGCTTCCCTTCCTCCCAATTCTGCCCTCTCCACAGCTCAGAGGTTTGGGGTTAACACTGAGAGCATTGTTTGGGTACTGCATTGCTGAGCCATTTGAAGTGCTGTAGCAGTGCAGGGCCAAACTGGCAAGCCCACACTAACGTCTCTATCTCTGACACCAAGAGGGGCTTCTCCCAGGGTCAAGCACCTCCCAGGGTCAAACAGGCTGAACTACTCTTTCCAGCTCCAAACCTGGGGAGGGGAGCAGGGGATTGTTCCTGACCTCACATGGAGATACAATGACCTGGTTTGCAGGATACAACAACCCACCGTTGGTTAATTTACCTGCAGGGGCTGTCACGTTGTGCTGGGCACCATTTTTGCATGGTACCTGCAGGTGCTTGGCTTGCCATTGCTTGTCATGTTGTGTGAACCCACACAGCAGGTGGTGTTTGAGCAAGCCATGAGTTATTTGATGGATGCCTAACCCTCAAACAAGCTGGGTGCCTGGCACAACATGACAACCCCTGTGGGTAAATTAACCCATGTCATATGAACCAGGCCAGTGTGAGATTAGGGGAAAAGGTAAAAGTGGGGTCCTGGAGACCGCACATTTTGGACTGGCTATCAAGGCCAGACCTGAACCCACGTGTGCATTGACATATATACTTCACCTTCTCTTTCCACTTAATATATCTGAGCAGCTAGGGTGTTGCCTATAAAAGCCATGACATAATAAATGCTGAGGTGGTACAGTTATGTGAGAGCACTGTACCATGAGTGAACTAGCAGTTTATATGTGTGTCTGGTATCCAAGATGCCACAGCACTTTTTAACCTTTACGTTACTATAAGGAAGTAGCAGTGTCACATTAGCATACTTGAATTATAGATACCTTATAAATGGCATCAATAAAACGCAAGTCACTTTTTGCCGTCAGTTCTACACCTGATTCTACCAGAAGTTCCGTAATATATGTTGAAAAAGATGTGAAACAATAGCTGATGATGGGCAAAAATACAGATGGATCACCCGTTGCTAGTCTGTAATGGAAGAAAAGACTAGATAGTAAATTATAGAAAATTCAAGAGCTTTGGATCCTGCCACACTAGTGGAAGTGCATAGTAATGATAGACTGTCAATAAATTCAGAGCACACACTATTTTATACTAACATTTAAGGGGTGTTTTAAGTTTTCGAGGCATAACACAGTCATTATCTTGTCAATTGCAACCATCTTTGTATGAGATAATTACTACCAGTAACCATTACTGTTTTCCATTAAAAAGACACAGGCAATAGAGGAAGAGTTGTGTTTGATCAGACCCTTCCCAAATGAAAACTTGGATTTGTTTTCCAACTTCAAGTAAAGCATTTAACATGCATGCAGAATATAAAGACCTAACAGCATAGTATAACCTTCTCCAACTATTACCTCCAAACAGGGGCACTGTCTAGGACTGCCATGTCTTTAAAAATTACTTTTGTTTTTCAATGGTTGTCATTTTAGTATATGTTTGTTTTAATTGCATGACTGTAGGCTATTACCTGGTGTTTCAGATTAAAGCCAAAGAGAGTAACTGTTCCCTAAATCATTGATTTATAGAAACCTTAACTACTGTTGTTAAAAGTTAAAATCCATTACAATTTTAAAGTTAATTTGTTTCATAATATTTTAATTTGGTTTAAGTCATTTGTTTTTCTAAGTATCAAATCTGTTGATGACTCAAATGTTATTGTTGTTCTAATAAGTTTCATGCTTTAAAATGCTTGCCTATTCTTTGATGAGTCAATTTACCATATCTGTTTTGATTGGTCTAAGGAACAAGCCTGGTATTGAGAACATATGAACAGCCTTGCTGGATCAGACTAAAAGCCTATATAGTGCAGCATTCTATTTCCACGGCGGCCAAACAGATTATGGGAAGCTCACAAGCAGGATATGAGTGCAACTGCACTGCCCCACTCATGTTCCCCAGCAGCTGGTACTGACTGAGAGGCATACGTCCTCTGATACAGGAGGTAATATATAACCATCATGTATCTACACTGATAGCCACTGATGGCCTTACCCTTCATGAATTTGTCTAACCACCTTTTAAAGCCATCCAAGTTGGTGGCCATCACTACATCTTGTGGTAAAGAATTCCATAGTTTGATTCTTAACAAGTTTTCATATTGTTCTGTTATGAGAACTACAAACACCTTTCCCATCAAATCATGAAAACAATGGTTTTTTAAAAAACAAATATACGCCACCACTTACCCAGTATAGTCCACATCTCTGGGATAATTTAAAAGCCGAAGTCCTTGCTCTATCTTACGCAAGTTTCCTTTTAAGTCTCCTGTAGCCATGTTATAACTCTTCTTTCAATAATACAGGCTAGGAACACAGAAGAGTTGCATTTAAAAAACAAAGAGATGTACATTTTAGATGCAGTCATGTTTATATTCACATTACATAACTAGTTTAAGCAAAAACTTGATTAGGGCAAAAACTTGCAATCCTGTACCTGCTTACCAAGGAGTATGCCCCAGTGAACTCAATGGGACTTACTTTGGAGTTACAGATTGTACTGTTAAGCTTCATTTTATCTATCTCCTTTCTACCTCACATTTAGGAGGGATGCATTTCTGATTAAGAAGTATTTTTAGGGTTATGTAAACCAATCCAAAAATAACACTGTCAAAAATGCCAAGCTTTGACTCTAGAAACAAAGGCTGCAATCCTGCACACATTAACCTGGGAGCAAGTCCCATTGAACGCAGTGTAACTTACTTCGAAGTAGACATGCACAAGATTGGGCTGCGATGGCTGCAATCCCATGCACACTTATTCCATTGATTTCAGTGGGTGTTACTTCAGAAGACACATAGGTAGTAAGAAGTATACATAGAAAAGGGTGTGTAAGATGACAGCCTGATAAGTTCCATTGAACTCAGCAGTTCTTATTTCTTGAGTAGCCATATATACTTTGGAGGGACGGGGGGTTGGGAGGGGTTACCATTCACTTACTTACTGAGGACTAGTTGCATATATACCCCCCCCCCCCCCAAGGCGCCTATCTTCTTTCTACCTCGCATTTAGGAGGGAGAGATTTCCCCCAACTAAATATCAGCGGCGCTGGAGCCTGGCTATCCAAACATCTGAGCAAGAAAGACAACTGCTAACCAACCTTGAGTCAAATCGTGGGTAAGCGAACGGCAACCCTCCCCCCCCCCCCCCCCGGTTTCAATGAAACAGAATTCGGCCTACCACCGGAGGCGCGGCTGCGGGGGAGTTGGGGCCAGACACGGGCCGATTGCCAGAAGAGAAGGGCGCCGGCGGAGGACTGAGTTGTCATTTATGGCCAGCTCTTAGCTTTCCACGCATGCTGTTCTGGGGGGGTGGGGGTGTCCCTTTCCCCGCAAATCAACCCCACCCCCCTCCTGGGCCAGCAACTAAGGGGCTTGGCCCTGAACGCTACGCCTACCGCTACCACCGCCTCTGCCCACCCCAGGGACGCCCCAGCCTGACACTTCAGGAAATTCGGCAGTGAAACTCGGAGGGGCTCACAGGTGGCTTCGCTTGAGGGCGCCTCGAGGAGCGGGGATCGGTGCTGCTGCTGGGCCTTCCTCTGTCAGGCAGACAGCCGAGCCCAACCGGCCCCTTTGGCCTCGAGGAGGCCGGAGCCCCCGCCCTTCCGCAGCACGCGCCCTCCGCTCCCGCGCCCGGCGGCGGTTCCCCCCCTTCTCTCTCGCTCTCTTCCATTTAGCGGGCGTTTGAGCTCTCCCGCGGGAGACCCCAGCCGCCTTTCGTTCCGCCCGAACAGATTCCACATCCGTCCGCGCCCCGCTGCAAACGCCGCCTCCTTTCGCCCGAAGGTCCTCGCAAACGCGACCCCTTCCTCTTCGGGAGGCTCCTTTCCATCACCCGCTTCCCCCCGCCAAAAAAATATATTCCTTCCGAGACCGTTAATCCGGTTGGGATCGCGAGCGAATCTGCCGATAGGAACCCATCGGTAAGTTCCACGCTCTGGAAGAAACGAAACGCCACTTCCGGGAACAACATATGCCGCGGCTGCTGCAGCTGCCCCGGTCCCAAACGTCAAGATTCAGGAGCGCGCGCGCGCGTGTATGTGTGTGTGTGTGTGTGTGTGTGGCAGAGGTGACGACTCATGTTTTTGCGCAGGGACCCGGAAGCCCATTGGCAAGCTAGTTTCCTCCACCGGCTGCGCGACGTTGCCTGACACGCTTCCCCCCAGCTTATAAGGCTCGCGCACCTGATTTGAACCCGACTCGTCGCGGCGGCGGTTGGGATTGGAGCTAACACAGGTAATGTGAATTTTAGATGCCCCCCTCCCCGCGAAAGGAGCGGCAGGGGCCTTGACCAATTGTTGGCCTCGGCTGGTGTGCAGGTCGTCTTTGAGGCCAATCGTAAAGCGAGGGTGGGACTTGTTGAGGCTTCTCTCCCCCGCCCGCCGGGAATTATAGTGCAGTTGGGAACATCTCCCGGTGGGCTGGTGGAGAAGTTTCCACCTGCTTATGCCCCTTCACATTTAAGTCCTCCCTACGCGTTTAATGTGGAAGCGTCTCTTCACTGCACAAGCTGGCTCTTCTCGTAAGCCTTAAAGGAGCCACATTCCTGAACTCGCCCTCGGAGTGGTTCAAATGTGGTAACAGCGTGGATTTTTTTTAATCACCTCTTCTAAAGCATATAGGAAATAAACCCACAAAACTGAATGGAGCTGGGGAAAGGGAACACATCTTGTAGTACCGTTAACTTAGGTATGTGTCCCTAGCCATAACAATATGCCTTCAAATCATTGATAAAAAAAAGTGGAGTATGAATGTTTTCAGTAAAAAGACTACCCTGGGCTTTACTGAAAGGAACTTTGCTATGTTAAGGGCTCCTTGCAACTGCCTCGTTTATTTGAAAAGGAAAAATGACCATCTCCAAGCATCTTTAAAGGTGCAGACAAAAGGCCACATCCTCTTACTCCATATCAGTCCCCTGGTTTATTCCAATTACAAAGTGCTGTTAGAGTCTTACTCTTCCATAACTTAGGCAGAGCTTCAGAAATTATCTCATTGGCAGGATGTTGCCTGTGGACCATCTATTTCTGCTTTGAGTGACTATTACAATCCATCTTCAACTCACCAGTGCATTCAATTGTAGTTTCCAGATGGCCTGACATATGACATGCTACCTTTCTTGTTCTCCATGTCTTTGGGTTCAGGCATGCCTGAACTCCTGTGGCCATGTTGCCTATTATGGCAAGTGTTTAGGGAGTGGTCTTGATAAAGCAGTAGAGCATATGCTTTGTATGAGCCTGGTGCAAAAGAAATACACTTAGAATTTAAAAAGATCTGGGCCCAGAAATTTGTTATGAGCACCAAAACTGAGCTCAGTCCTTCCACACAAAAATCCACTCCTTTTTTACCCCAAGTCTCCTTCATTTCAGCAGCATAATTTAGGGCAGCGAGGGAGTCATTTTGTTACTACTGTTAAACAATTGGGAGTTAAATATCCTTGCCAATCTACTGCAAATTACCCAGATATCTGCTAGAACCAGATCTATCTTCTGCCCATCCTTGGACTAGAGATACCAGTGCCTTAGGCAGCAGGTGGGCCGTATGTAGCCCTTGGACCTATTTAATGTGCCCCCATGTGGCTTCCCCCAGCATCTCCAGTACTTTCCCAAATCTTTCATTAGCTTTGTGTGACTTTCTTGTGCTGTGCTGCTAGGAGGGGAACACTTGGGCAGTTGCCTCTGCTACTAAACATAGAAATGCACCAGGCTGGTAGCTCTGCCTTTCCTCTGCCAGCTTACTTGTTTTCTGTCTGTGGAGGCTGCAGAGTGAGGAGCTCTTGTGCTGTGGGAGAGAAGCAGGAAGAAGTAGCAGCAGGAGGAGAGCAAGCAGGGCAGCAGCTCCTTCTCCTCTCAAAGCTGAGCATCTGGAGCTTTGCCTCCCTTCCCCCTAGTCAGCCTTTGGTGCATGAAATACCCCTTCTAGCCCTCCCCACCAGCTGCCCCTAATAATCAGCATTTCTAGTTTCTTCTGCTTGGTTGCCTGGCTCTCACTTCTTTTTCTCCCCATCTCCCACCCAATCTATGTTCCATTACTCTCTTGTCTTTTCTGTCTTGTTCTTTCTATGTGTATCTGACACAATTTTCTCGTCTTTTTCATTCCTGTTCCACATCTCTCCTGCTCTGTTCACACAGTCATTCTTTATTTTTTTAATGTGATTTGTTTGTTTTTCGCCTTTCTAATTTCTCATTCTGTTTCTCTCTAACCCCCTTTTTACTGGCAATCCTGTTTATACTCACCCCCTCACCTTTTCCCCGCTTGTGACACTAACAAAGAGCTTCACCATATTAAAACCTCAAGAAGAGAGAAATAATTTGGGGTGACCACTGGGTAAGATATTAAATTATAGTATAAATAAGGCTTAGGGCAAGGCTTTGTGTCTTTGCAAAAGTATACTCATGATTCTGTTGGCCAGTCTAGAACTGGTAGACGCAACCTCTATGTCCCTGCTTCTTAATCTTAAGTGTAGTTTGTTTTTCCTTCCCTTTCCATCTGAGAAGGGTAAGGGTGACATGGCTGCTGTTTGTCATTGAACTTCTTTGATTATCAGTGCTCCTGTATAAGGTGGGGTTCTAGTCCTGTTCCTTCAAAGATAGAAGGGTGACTAGCATTACCACTGTTTGATCACTTCTGTTGTACCCTTTCTCTTCCCACTTCTGAGACTTATTCAGTGAAATTTAATTATTCAAAGCATTTTTACCCCACTTTTCAGTTGAGAAGGCTCCTAGAGTGGTTTACAGAACAATAAAAACCAAAATAGCCCATGCCCTTAGGAAAACAAAAGGGAAAGGGGGGGGGGGGAGAGATCCAGACACTAATTCTTCAAGATACAGAGTTCTTATAATGACCAGCTGGGATGGGAGCAGTTCAAGGAGAGAAGAAGCCAAAGGCAGCTTGTCTCTGTAGAGCTGGTGGAATAGCCCAACTTCCCTTCTCTCCCTCTCTTAAGCCTGGTGGGATGGCTGCTGCTAGCTGAACTGATGTCCCGTCTATGTCTGTTGTGTCAGCGCAGTATCAGAGTTGTGTAGTTCTGTCAGTGCAAGGTGGTGATTGATGAGCAGTACTTTTACAAGGGCACTTAAACATAGTTCCTTTCCAGCTTATGCAGAGTTGGCCATGCCCAGCTCTGCATATGATTGGGGTGTTGATAAATAATGTTTTGTGGACTTCAGCTACTGTGGCAGATGTCCGTTTATTTATTTTATTAAATTGTATACCATCCAACTGGCAAATGCCCTTGGGTTCAAAATGTGGTGCTTTGGCAAGCTTTTGAATAGATTTGGGTGCGTATTTATGTTTGCACTTCATGAAATGTATTTTAGGATTTGGTCAAATGTTGTTCAGTTAGGCTGCAATCCTGTACACACTTACCTGGGACTAAGGCCCATTGAAAACAATGGAACTTACTTCTGAGTAGACTTGTGTAGAATTGTACTTTTAGGGAGCAATCCTATGGTCGCTAGTCAGCGGCTAGGCTGCCATAGCATATGTAGTTTTCTAGGAACTGATCTTCCCCTGCCCTCAGAAGAGGAGCGCGGAGTGGCCAAAACGAGGTGTTCCGGCGGGGAAGGCAGAAATGCCAGTATGACACATCCAATGTGTTGTCCGGCAGCCTCATCCCCCACTCCGCCTTCCCGCAGCTAGACAGCCGAAATCAGCTGTCTAGCCACAAATGCAGAGCAGGAGAAGCACGGAGAGAACGATCCCCTCCATGCTTCTCCTGCCCTGTATTGGATAGGCAGTCACCTCCGAGTTCGGAGGCAGCCGCCTATCCCCATAGGATTGCACCCTTAGTCACTTAATTTTAGCATTTACTTAGCTTCTCAAATTTGCCCAAGGTGATATATAGAAATTAAACATTAAAAATGGGCAACTAAGCTAAAATCAATAGAACCAAAATCGACTAAGCAATTAAGAAAGTAGAAATTGCTGCATATCTTTTTGTTAAAATATGACAGAATAGTGGCGCAAAAATTGCATGTTACAACTGAGTGTTATAATGTTCCTTGGTCAGGCCTCAATCCCTCCGTCATATAATGGGTGTGTCAGGATAGTGTGTCATTCCTTCAAATGACTTGAATTTACAATTTGGTATGTGTTTTCTCATTTCAGTAAAACAAATATTGAGTGCACTTGCACATGTGAGGTTTGGGGGCTCTCTTGGAGCATTCTTCTATGTCACCGGTAGGGTCTGGAATGTGAGTTTCTTCATACAAACTTTAGAATAATGCATAATGTTGCTGTCAGAGAAATTAAGAGGGAAAAGGTTATGACCTGGTTTGCACATAATGACAGCCTATCAGTTAAATAAGCCATGGGTTGTTGTGTATGAGCAGGAGAGAGCGGGTGTGTTGCCTGCAGTGCGCCTGCCACTTCCACTTTTACTCCACGTCCCATGATCAGCACTGCACCATTACATTTGTTTATATGTATGTTGGAGGGCATTGGGGAGGACAACTTTTTAAAGCCAAATTACATAAATTACATAAATTTATATATATATAAAAAGGTAAAGGTGTCCCCAACCAGTCGTGTCCGACTCTAGGGTGTGGTGCTCATCTCCATTTCTAAGCCGAAGAGCCAACGCTGTCCGAAGACGCTTCCGTGGTCATGTGGCCGGCATGACTGAACACCGAGGTGCACGGAACGCTGTTACCTTTCCTGCCGAGGCGGTACCTATTTATCTACTTGCAATTTCTTGCTTTTGAACTGCTAGGTTGGCAGGATCTGGGACTGAAGACGGGAGCTCACTCCGTCACGCAGCACTTGGGTCTCGAACTGCTGTCCTGCCAACCTTCCGGTCTGCAGTTCAGCGTCTTAACCACTAAGCCAACGCAGCATATATATATATATGTATGTATGTATGTATGTTTCTTCTGCTGTGTGGTGTTTGTAATAGGCAATGAAGTTTTACCCAATATATTCTAATTATGAGTTTCTTTTATTTTGATTTCAGGATTATTGCAAAGCTAAAAAATAATAACTTGGTAGGGGAAAATACAGAGATAAATCCTTGGACATGCTACAGATAGCTTTCAGCTTATAGTTTCATAGCAATCATTGGCTGGCTAGTGGCTATATATGTCCATCTGTTTTTATCCGTGCAGCCTGTTCAGTTTGTACTTAACATAAAGTAGAACAGAATCTGTTTTTAGTATCACTGTTAACATGTTTCAATACTTTAAAGAACTTTTTTATTAGAGCTTCTTTTCATAGTCAGTATGGGAGCATTTCAGAAGCTTTAATTTTTAATCTTCGTTACTCCTTTTACTGTCTGATCCTATGTATATTCAGTGAGGCTTTCTCTAAACTAGGTATGCATGAGATTATAGTTTATACTGTTAGTTTCCCTGGCAAAACATATATGATGATACTGACTGTCAGAAAAAGTGACCCTTTAGTTCTGGTAGCTGCTTCCAAGCTCTGCATTCCACTAAAATCTAACCCTAAACACTTCACAAAAGCAATGCATGAGCTTTTTTTTCAGGTCTGTAATAATTTGTGAGATACATGTGGCATTTATCTTGTGTATATTTTTGTTTGCATTTTAGTATGTTCTTGTCACCTAAATTTAGCCTGAGCACATTAATTTATAAATAAAAAATATTTTTTCCTGTGGTGTTTAAAGGTGAGAAGTACATTATAAAATTGTTCTGAACACTACTGATTGCTTGAGTGCACAAAAAAGTAGCGTAGTTATTTGTTCTGAAAAAGAGAAGCTTTTGTTCTATTGGTAGTTGTTACAAAAGCTTCTTTTGTTTCTAGACTACATATATGTGATCTGGTTCTGCAGAGAATCAGAAGTCTGTCACAAAAGTAAGTCAAAACACGTATTTGATTTATTACCAGTTTCTGTAAGTACCATGGATAATAAATAGTAAACAACTTCACCAACGGAGGGAGCAATCCTATGGCCACTAGTAGGCGGCTAGACAGCAATAGGATAGGTCTGTTCCCGGAGAACTGACCTCCCCACCACCACTGCCTCACGGGTAGCTTGGAACGGCCCTGTGTTCGGAAGAGGAGCATGGAGCGGTGGGGAAGGCAAAAATACCGGTACGATATATCCTATGTGTCGTCTGGCAGCCACTTCCCCTGCTCCACCATCCTGCAGCTAGACTGCCAAAATTAGATAGGTAGTCACCTCCTAGTTTGGAGGCGGCCACCTATCCCCATAGGATTGCTCCCTAAAGTATCCAAACTTAAACTAGCTTGGTTCTCCTATACCCAAAGCTTATGTGATGCCACTCATGTGCTGAGCACTATACAGAAGGGACAGGAAACTATTTTGGATGCGGTAATGATGCAAAGGAACAGGAAACACAAGTTTCTCATGTGGTCTATTAATTCACATCTCCATTGTCTGAAATAGACATTTTGCATCTCCTGTATTGGGTGGTGGGCAAATTGTCCCTGCGTTCAGTGTTGCTTCATATTTGATAATTTTATACTGAGATCTAAAGGATATAAACTGTGCTCTATATAGTAAGCAGTGGTTGCAATGAGTATTTAATCTATAAAGTCCAAGATGGTTCAGCACCTGTTTATCTTAAGGTGTGTCTGCCTCTGCTGGTGCTCATGAACATGCTTATGCAAATGTACTAGAGCAGTACTGTAATTAAGTTCTAAGGTTGAAATGCTGGTGGCAGTGTGAGCCCACTTCTTTAAACTGCTAGTATGGCTCAGCTCAGGAGATCTTTGATTTGTTGTTCTTCTAAAAATTGTGCAGGACCCTTTTCTTTTTTTAAATCTGGTTTTGCTGGTTTGATCTGGAATGGGCAATATAAGGCTTTCGGCCCCATTAAGCCCTCAGGGCTTTACTCTCTCCTGACTTATGCAGCCTGTATGACAACTGTGGCTTTATTTGCTGGTAGACTGGCAAATAAATTCAGGATTGCACTCCCTTGGGGTAGGGAGATAAGGCTTGTTGGCCATATAATATAGTTTGTGAACTTCTGATTAGTCCTGTGTTAGATTATTGGGCTTCTTACTTTTTCTGTGGTGTTTATCATTTTTATGTATCTAAATAAAGCTGATAGACTTGGTTTACAATACCTGATTTGACAAATGCTTCTTTGTCATCCTAACATACACACATTTTAAACAAGGTTTTTTTAATTGTCTAGGTGTGCGCATGTTGCAGGTTAGAATGAATCACTATGTTGGAGCTCTGGAATAGAATTTAGAAGACCTTTCTTGCCTGCACAAGCTTCACTAAAATGACTGGCTTTTATGATGAGGAACTCTGAGCTTACACAGCTTCCCTTCTCGTTTTTAGTAAATACAAGCTATTATTGAAATACTTACTGTAGGTGCCTAATTTACAAGGTGGCTGAACTAGACTTCAGGGAGGATGTTGTTTTTAATTGCAGTCCACAACAGAAGCCATAGGCAGGAATTAAAAAAATAAGCCATGCAGTTCTGCATCTGGACTCCTGTGTTTGGTTTTGTTTTTTAAAAAGTTTTTTTTTTTTAAACTAAGTTGGTGTTTGGGGGTCTTTACAAAACATTTGTGCTGCAGTTATGACTTGCATTTTCTGATTTCTCTTCAAACTCCTAAGCACCAGCAGGGAAAAAATGAAATGGCTGTTTATCCAAAATGCAAGAATAGATATTTAGGGTATGGTCCTTTGCAATGCTAGGCTAAGGCTACTTAAATTCAATTAAAATCAATGGGATTTAAGCAACCTAGTTGTGTACAGAATTGCAGCCCATTGTCTATTGCCATGATTCCATTCCCGCTGCAGTTTGTTTATATAGGCAATGTCGTTGCTCCCTTACTTATATCTAATGCCAGAGAGACGTAAAAGAAAATCAAAGTCCTGAACAGCACTTCAAAAGCTAGCCTCCAGAACTGACTCGTAAAATATTTTATATCTATTTTGGCAAAAAGTGTGTTTGGAAATAATTGCCAGGATTCATCCCTCCCTTCTGAGCAGAAAGTGATTCTGCTCTCACACACAGGGAAGAAGGATGCTATTTCCTAACAGCACTAACTAGCCCATTGTACCTTATCAGGTGCCACTGGCGTTGGTGGAGAGCTGCTGCGGGAAGGGGGAGCTGAAAAATCACCAAAACAAGCACATAACACCACTTGCAGCATTTTATTGTAGCCCATAGTAGAGGAAGAATGGGGATGGGAATATAATGTGGGCAGAGGGATTAAACAGATATTAATTTGGGGGTATGTACAGATATGCATCTGCATGAAGGTCAGCTTACTGTGACACAGGAGCAAGTAATGCACAGGATCTTTCACCAGGTCGTTTCAATAAAGATTTTCCAGTTTTCTCAAACACGTCTGGTATATTGGTTAAAAGTGTGTGCGTGCATGCTCTTTGTGTTAACACACACAATAACAAACGTCCAATACTTTTATTTATATACTAGGAACTCACAAATTTAAAATACCCTGTCTCGTAATAAACTTAGAAGAGAGAAACATATTTCATGCAAGGTCAGACAGAGGTGTTCTTGGTGTCTGCCCTCAGCCCGTTAAATTTTCTTCCCCTAGAGGCTCACCAAAATGCAAGCCTGAGTGCTTTCCAGAGGAGTTGTAAGACTTTAGTGTTGTTTGCTTGCATTGGCATTTTATGGCTTGCAGATGTGTCAAAGTTAAGGTACCAGAATTGATTTTAAACCATGATCCCAGTGCAGAGAGATGGGAAATTCTATTTCAGATTCCTTGGTACCAACATCTAATTTCCTGGTGCCTGGGATTTTTTTTCAGCTTTACTCTTCATCTTTAGCAATAGCAGTTTCCTCACAGAACAAACTGCTTAGGAAAATACTTCTCAGCTGCTGAACTAGTGATAGGACTAGGAAGATTCCACAGGGTTATTTAACAATTTCCAGTGGGGAAACCTTGTTATCTATTGCAGAAAAAAACAACCAAGCATCTTGTGGCACCTTAAAAGACTAACACATATTATGGCATAAGTGGCCCGTGAAAGCTTGTGCCGTAACTTACATTTATAACCATTCTTTAAGGTGCAACAATAATTTTTGTTATGGCTAATTAAGTATCTCTGGACCCTGCCAAAGTGACACCTGACCCTATCACATCTTCTGTAGGTCAGTTTGTAATCATATCAGGAGTGGTTTTTCAAAATAGGAAGCCTTTTTGGAAGCAGTCCTCTTTTGTTGATATTACTGAGATAAAATTTACTGATTTTTCTAGATTATCCACATCTGCCTTTGTGATTTAATTTTTATTAAGGCTGGTAGAAAGCTAGTAACCTCAAGAGTGGATTGCTGCAATGTGCTCTATGTGAGGCTACCGTTAAGGCTGCTCCAGAAGCTGGAGCTAGGGCAGAATGCCACAGCTTGGTTCTTGTCAGGAGCTGCCCCTTTTCAGCATGCAACTCCTTTGTTGAGGGAACTGCACTGGCTACACATTCGCTACTGGGCCAGGTTTAAGGTTTTGGTACTAGTGAACAAAGCCCTAAACAATTTGGGACCAGGATACCAGAGTGAGCACCTTCCCCCTTACTAACCTGCCCGGTCACTGAGGTCATTGGAGGGCATGCTCCTGGTGGTTCCACATGGACCTATGGCCCAATTGGAGTCCACCCAGAGAAGAGCCTTCAGTGTAATGAAGTGTAACTTTCTTTGGAACTCTCTGCCCGTGGAGGTCAGGCAGGCACGAGCACTGTGTTGCTTGCAGCGCCTCTTGAAAACAGTCCTGTTCCAGGAAGTATTCCTTAAATGATCAGCCACAGTTTTTATTGGCATTCTATTTTTTTAATAATTCTAATATGGTGGTGTAATTTTTCATCTTTTTTATGGAACCTGTTTTGGATGGGAAGCAGTATGCAAATATTGTAAATAAATATTTGTTTCTTTTTCATAACTGTTCACACTTTCACAACTGAGACCTGTCTTGGATAAAAGACACTTTACAAGACTAGCTCTGCAGTTGTGTGGATAGAGTGGTAGAAATTTGTAGCTAACAGTGGCTTGAGTGCACACAGAAAACAAAATAGTTAAGATATCCTGCCTTGCATTTTGGAACGATGACCCCTCCCCAGGAAGTTATGTGCTCCATCCCTGACTCTTGTGTTCTGTCATTATCTAGAGTTGTTTTATGCCATGAAGTTTTGTCTTTTGTGCTTCAAGGATTATATTCACAATTGTATCATAGTGTTAGATGAGGAATGAAAGGCATATCTCCTTCCCAGGGAATTTTGGGATTGATAGTCCTCATTGCTTTCTAATAGCTCTCCCTTTCCTCAAATTACTAGGTGAACCTTTCTAGAACACAGTGACTTCAGAGAAGTGGATAGCGCACTCTTACCAATATCTGTAAATATCACAGTTGTAACTTGAGTTGCCAGTGCCTCTTGGAGTGTGGAGTTTAGTTCAGGATGATTAGTATTGCTCTGAAAAGCTTAAGCTCTGTGTAAATTATGCAAACATTTTTTTTAAAAAAGTAGAAATAATTCTGAAGAGTTCTGATGAGATTTCCTCATAGACCTCAGTAAGGATATTCTCTGAAATAGGCAATGGCCTGGTTCACATGTAATGACAACCCAGAGTATTGGTTGAGTATAGGTTGCCGTTGAATTGTGAGTTATTATTGAGTTCACAGCCTAACAAGGTTTACATGTAACAATAGCCCATGATTCCACAACAATCCATACTCTGGGTTTCAGTATGTGCAAACCAGGCCATTGTATGTTTGCAACATCAACTTGGTAACTCTGTCCAAACTTATGACAGTATGCCCTGGTTCACACATAACGACAATCCAGAGTATGGGTTGAATCGTGGGTTATTGCTGAATCATGGGTTGTTGGTACATGCGAACTCTGCACTATGGTTTAATTATGGACCGTTAACCACGAACAACTCAGGAAGAGCATCTATGGTTTGTTGTTGGGTTGTGAACTCCGGGTTTTTCATGGCTAACCAGCCATAGTTAAATCATAGTGCAGGGTTTGCATGTAACAACAACCCACGATTCAACGGTAACCCACACTCAACCTGTACTCTGGGTTTTGGTTATGTGCAAACCAGGTCTATATAAGAAAGTTTCCTTACAGAGCCATGGTTCATGCTTCTCATCTTTAATTGTTTTTAAAAAATCACTTTAATCCTGTGCCTGTTCAATAGGATTTAAGTGTAATTGAGTATAGGACTTTTGTTTTGCTGCTCATACAAATATGGCTGTAAAATAGCATGTATTTAATGAACTAATCTGGTTTGTTTTTTCCAGGTTTACAACCTGCAGGCTTGCAGATGGGTCAAGGGCTATGGAGAGTGGCCAGGAACCAGCAACTGCAACACCAGGGATATGCAGGGCAAAGCTATCTTTCCAGAGAGCACAGCAGAAGGATAGCTGCTAATAATGTTTCAAACACAAATCATCGGAAACATGCCCAAGGAGGCATTGACATTTACCATCTGTTGAAAACTCGGAAATCAAAAGAACAAGAAGGGTTCATCAACCTGGAAATGTTGCCTCCTGAACTTAGCTTTACCATTTTGTCATACCTGAATGCAACAGACCTCTGCCTGGCTTCATGTGTCTGGCAGGATCTTGCTAATGATGAGCTTCTGTGGCAAGGGTAAGTTAATGAGAGGTCACGAGCACAGGGTACAACAGGCAATTAGATCCAGGATTTCTTGTCCACACCACTTGCTTCTTTAAACAAAACATCAGAAGTGAAAAATTACTCAGTAATTATAATTAGCACTAGTAAACTTTTTTTTGCTTTGAAAAGTTGAACTTAAACTTGATAATGAGAGCAGAGAATGATGGAAATTCAGAAGCAATTACCTTACATTTTAAAAGGTGATGCTGGGTCACAAAAGGAGTTTCTCCTCTAGTCATATTGAGGTATTTCCTGGATGGCTAGTGTTTCTGCAGGTGCTTTCCACTATTATGGAAGCTGTTAAAGCTCTGTTAAGAAGCTAGGTACATAATGGTTTAAAGGAGTGGCAGCTACAAGTTTGCTCAGGACACTCTGAACAGTGGCCCATTATGGCTACCTCCAGAGCTGTGATTCAGCATAGCAGTCATGAATATGATGCCTTTGCTCAATAAAACTTAGAGCTAGCCCTGGTCTACTTAAGGCTTGCAGAGTTCTGTTAGTGCAAATGTTTTGCATGTCAGCACTTGGGACTATAAAGTTATCATCCCAACTGTAAAAGGCCCATTTTTATAGAGAGCACAAACCAGTAATGTTTGGAAGCAGAAAACCAGTTGGTTTTCTCCTCATTATACTCACAAACAGCTGCCTGAATCACTGGAACTAGACTTGCTGTTCACAAAAGAAGGGGAGATGAAGGAAATGACATCTGCATGTACTGCTATCAAACACTATGTGTACATGTATTATCATATTTGCACAGAGCAAATAAAATAAAAAAGCATTTAGAGGACAAAAAGAAGGAGTTTAGCCATACAATTGGAATTGCTTCAGTTTTTCTCCATGAGATGTATTATATTTAACCTCATAGCATAAATGGGGCTTGACAGTAAGGTGAAAGTTTTATTTATAAAGTTTTTAACATGTTGATTGTTGGGCAAAATAAGCACTCATTGGAGATCAATCAATAGGAGATTACTTGGCTCAAATACAACAATTGTGCTGATGTTATTAAATTGTTGGATAGTGCACCTTCTGGGGGACATCCTCATATGCCATGATACAAAGGAGTTATTTTAGAAACTGTAACTTGCACCTTAATTATAATATAATTTAATAAAACTTAAAATTGTTTTACTATTTAGAATATTTTAATGATTTTTCCGCCCAGGTCAGTCAATTTTACTGCAAATAGAACATTTTACGGCACACAGAAAATTGGTACAGCAATTGTGGAGCACAATTTATTTGTAGAAGCTCCTCAGGTTTGAGTGGGAATATATACAGGCATCTTGCACAGCTCCTGTTTTCTTCAGCAGCGTTTGTGATGAGAGGTTCTCAGTGGGTGACACCACTGGACTAATAAAATTCTGTAACTAATAGTGCCACCGTATGCATATTTACATAGAAGTAAACCCAATTCAGTTCACTGAGACTTACTCCCAGGTAAGTTTGTATAGGATCACAGCCTAAAGTACAAATTATAGGTTTAGGTACTCCTACACTGAATAAATATTTAATTTGGTTGAAGGGTAGAAGGTGATAGGTTGTAATAATCTATGAAGCCCCCCATGTAACGTGCATAAAACCACACGCTGGATCACATTCCTTCTCTGTGGAATGATTGATTCTCTTGAATAAAAGCTGCTCTCTCCTAATGCTTGGTAGGTTTATTATTTTTAAAATTGCAGGTTAGGATCAGCTGACGTTTACATTTACTTACCCAGTAACTGAAATATTAATGGGACTCTTAGGATGAGAAGGCAAGTACTGGATAGCACCATTCATTAAGCCCCATACTCAACAGAGGCTTATATGTGCTTACCTTTATCAGTTAGACTTCTTCAGTATGCAAATTTAGGCATATGTATGTGTGGAAGTTTTTTGCCCTGATATCACTTCTGATGCTCTGTACTGATTGTAAATTTAAATGCTTCTGTATCATAACCAGAATGGCTTTGGTTGTATTTTAGTTTTATTATTGCATTTATACCCCACCTTTTTTCCTCTTGCAAGGAACCCAAGGCGGCTTACATTATCCTCCTTCTCTCTGTTGTATCCTCACAACAACAACCCTGTGAGGTAGGTTGGGCTGAGAGTCTGTGACTGGGCCAAAGTCACCCAGTGAGCTTCCGTGGCCAAGTGGGGACTAGAACCTGGATCTCCCGGCTCCCAGTCCGTCACTCTCACCACTACACTACACTAGTTGTAATCATAACTACTGTGATCATCCTAATGGATGACCTCTATCAGGAGAGAGACAGGGGGAGTGCAGTCCTGTTAATTCTCCTTGACCTCTCAGCAGCTTTTGATATCTTCCTGGACTGACTCTATGAGTTGTGGATGAGAGGCGTGGTAATATGGTTTTTCTAATCCTATCTGCAGAGTTGGTTCCAGATGTTTGTGTGCATGTGCGGGGAGGAGGGGTTGTTTGACCCTATGACATTTGTGCAGTGGGATTCTGCAGGACTCCATCTTATTCGCCTATGCTTTCTAACATGCATATGAAGCTGCTGGGAGAGACCATGGGGGATTTGGAGTGAAGTTTCATCAGTATGCTGATGATACCTAGCTCTAATTCTCTCTGACATCTGAGTCAGGTGAAGCTGTGAAGCTGTTGAACTGGTGCTTGGATGCGATGATGGCTAATAAACTGAAACTGAATCCTGACAAGACAAAGGCGCTGTGGTTCTTGGGTCCAAGAAATTGGTGTTTCGGCACTCCTAAAAAGTGTTTGCGGGTAATGCCCTAAATCCAGCTGTCGGCTGGCCTTTGTGGCACAGAGTGCCAGCTTTGGCTGATTTGCCAGCTGCAATTGTTTCTAGACAGGGATAGTCTTGTCATAGTGATCTATGCTCAGGTATCCTCCTGGTTGGGTTACTCCAATGTGTTATACATGGGGCTGCCCTTGAAGATAACTCAGAAACTTCAGTTGGTGCAATGTACAGTTGCCAAAATTTGGACTGGGAGGTCCAGATTCATACATATTATGCCAACTTTGAAAGAACTTCATTTGCTGCCTATTTGCTTTAGGGGTCAATTCAGTATGTTGGTACTAACCTTTAACTCCCTAAATGGCTTGAGACTCAAATACCTTCCCATATCCCATGTGCTTTAAGAACATATGTCTTTCTCCAGGTGTGTCCTTTATTGGAAGTATGTTATGTAACTATGAAGGGAAGCACTGGTACCCCAGCAATACCCTCCCTAAAGAGGCATCGCAATCCTTTTGGTACAAGGCAAAATGGTGTTATTCACCTGGGCATTTTAATTTGTTGTAAACTGTTTAATTGTTAAGGATTTTATCTGCTGTTTTATTGTAATGTGATATAACTGATTTGTATGCCACCCTGAAATCTTGATAGGATGAAGAGTGGAATATACATATTTTAAATAAATAAATATCCACAGTAGTCATTTTTTTCAGTTGTGTAAATCCTAGGCATTTAAAGTTACCTTATTCTGGGTGAAATCCAATATCACGTGAACATACTTCTGCAAAAGCACCTTCCCCATTTCTTCTCCCCACTGTAGATCTCCAGCCCATCGGGCTGCAGCTAGGGATGGACGAAAGTCCCTTACCTGGTCCCGCAGCTGTTTTCAGGGGGGGGAGGTGCTCCGTTTCTCCCCCTGAAATTCTTGGCGGGTGGGGAGGCGCCCCGTCCCTCCCCGCCAAAATTCTGGCCGGGGGGGGAGGCACCCCATCCCGCCCCACCGAAATTCTGGCCGAGGGGGAGTGTCCCGCCTCTCCAGCCGCGAAAGAAAAAAGTTATGTTAAAAAAAAAAAAAAACATGATAGGCTACGTAAAGATTTACATAGCCTATCACGGCTAGATTTTCAAAGTCAGCCGTGATAGGCTACGTAAATCTTTACGTAGCCCATCACGGCTGACTTGGGGGGGGGGGAACCGTGTATGTAAATGGCGGCGCCCATGGGCGCCGCCATTTGTGTTCCTTATTTGGGCACGGGTAGTCTACGTAAATCTTTACGTAGACTACCCGTGCCCAAATAAGGAACGCAAATGGCAGCGCCCATGGGCGCCGCCATTTGCGTACGCACTTTTTTTTTCCAAAGTCAGCCGTGATAGGCTACGTAAATCTTTATGTAGCCTATCACGTATTTGTTTTGTTTTTTTACTTTACTTGGAAATGGCGGCGGCAGCCGGTCGGAAGACCGGCCGCTGAACCACCACTGGGACCCGCCGCCGAGAGGGACATTCGCACGAGGTAAGTCCCATCCCGGGGGGGGGGGGAGCGGGGGGGTGTCGGAGAATTTCCCCACCAATTTCGGGGGGCCGAATGCGTTGGCATTCGGCCTCCCGGAGATTCGTGGAGAAATTCTCCGACATCCCTAGCTGCAGGGGAGAGGGGGAATCTCCCTGCCTCCATTCCACTGTCATTCTATTGGTGGGAGGGGTTAAGTGGACGCAACCCTCTTGTTCGTATGTCACCAACTACTTACTCTAGAGAAACCCAATTAAAGTATGTAGAGTAAGTTGTTCAGAGACTAAAGCATTAAGCAATACTTTCAAAATACTACTGTAATAATTCATAACAATATTTGGAGAGTTCTTGGAATCCTGAAATTTTGTAACTTTCCTACAGGTTTGAATATTAAATAGAATATGGCATATTTTTACATTGAATATGCTTCTTCTGCTTTTGTAGATTGTGCAAATCCACTTGGGGTCACTGTTCCATATACAATAAGAATCCGCGTCTTGGATTTTCTTTTAGAAAACTGTATATGCAGTTAGATGAAGGCAGCCTCACCTTTAATGCCAACCCTGAAGAGGTAAGTAGAATACTGATAACATTAGTAAGTGTTGGCAATAGTTCTGATGGTCTTGTTAATTTTTCAACTACTGTGCAGATCCCAAGTTATTGGAGCATAGAAGTGTCTATGTGTTGGGCAACTGAAGAAAATCCATCACCAGAAGAACAAAAGTGACAACCCTAAGCATACATTTTGGATGTACGTTCTGTTGCAATCCATTTGTTCTTGCTTCCAAGCAAATGTTTTAGAACTGGAATTTAAGAAAGAGAAACTCCACTATATTTACTTCTGTCTCTAACTGTAGGCTTAATGAATAAATGATTCAGTTTTGTAGCATAATAGACATGTACAATTGCTAACATGTATAAATGCTAACAAAGTCCATTGTTATAGAATCTTAGCTTTGATTCTTTGTTCCTTTTATGATTGTTTTACTTTAAGAAAGGGCAAAGTTGTCTTTGATAGCTTTTTAATATGGAAACATTTTAAAAAATTGTATTAGAGGCTTGATAGAATACTGTATGCATTATGTTTGTGTGCACTGGTTTCTCATGTCTGTTTAGATCTCTTAATTTTTTGGATCATGTGCATTTTCTAATTTCCTGTTTGCTTTTTTGTCTTGTAAAACTGTTTTGTTATAATAAAGGACACTTAAACCTAAAAGATACAATTTATATCAGCAAGGACCAATAGTAAGTTTGGCTCTCTCCATAGGGCCAGATTGGCCCCTATGTCTTTGTAGACATAACACATTTGAGTGGACTAATGCGAATATATTTTAATCTAAATGTGTGGTAAAAACAATACAGAGCAGCTAGCTTTAAAAGGTCTACGGTGCTTAAATCTCATCTTTGAAATTTGAGAAAGTGCAGACTGATTAGTTGTGGGCTATTGCAGTGACAGAAGGAAGAGAGGGTCAGCAAAAGGACTGGAAGCCAAAAGAAAGGGAAGGCAAACCTCAAAATGATCCTTGAATGATTTTATTTTATAGTGTAATACACACTGTCTGTTACTGCTACTGCACTGAGACATTTAGATATAAATCAAGTTGAAATTACAATAAAGTTGTAAGTCTTCATATTAGAGCTGTGTAGGAGAAAAAAGAGCCTAATCCCCCCCAGCACTGTCTATCTGATTCTTCAGCTGCAGCAGCACACACAGTGATGAGCTGTCACTTAAAGTGGAGTCCTACACTTTGCAAATGGAATAGAGCAACTGAGCTGTGATCCACTTGACATGTGAACCCTTTAGTCTAGGAAATAAACTGCACGGGCACTCCTGGGCTATTAAATGACTTGTTAGATGCCACTGTATGGAAGCATCAGCAAATCTGTTCTTGTCAGCACCACGCAAAGCACTTCCTGGCTCTTGTATGTTATGGCATGGACAAACGCTGCTGCTGCAGCACCAGCTACTGTTGAGAATGGGAACAGGTTCCAACATGAGGATACAAGCTGTACCCTTATGCTGGGGCTAGTCAATCCAGCAGCGAAACGCCAGATCACTACTGAGCCATAAAACATAACATTCAGAAGTTTCATCATCATTTTAGCTGGGAAAATGTTTTCTCCCATCCATTGAGAAGTGAAAGTTCACAGTGAGTTTCATAATAATTTAGGATGGTGACGGTTGTTGTTTACCCACATGATCTGGATTATTTTTAGTGGTTAGAGGGGAAAAAAGCTAGATCAATTTAGTCAATATTTCTTTAATTCAGAAATAGTAAAAACTAAATAAATAACATATTGCATGACATATGCTGGTCTGTGATTTTTCTGAAATATATTAACATTTGGAATGAGTTTTGTGGCTTCAAGACATGTATATTGTACTGTGCCTACATTTGAACATCCAATAAGTCATATTATATAAGACATGCATTTATTTGAATGTGATCTCGTACGCAACAGAACATGAAAGTGGCTATTTTAAAGTAAAATGAAAGGCTAAATAATTTTGGCTGATATTGTGCGAGAGGCCAAGCTAGGAAATTAGATATGGTTCCAGAGCAATCTTAAATTTTGAAACATTGTGTGATGGTAAAAAAAAAAATAGAGGATGTACTTGTTGAGGAAGCATGTTTCCTGCTGCTTTAGTACATATAAAATCTCAGCCATAACTACACTAACACATGTTTTATTTGCATATGAACTAGACTGAACATATTGAAATGTAGTTCAAGAGGTAGAATTTCTTCATAATTGTTAGAACTTGTTCCATACTAAATACTCTAGTTGAGCATAAAAAAGCTAATCTTACATATATAAAACATCTCTTTGTCCCAGGGAGTCAACTACTTCATGTCCAAGGGAATACTGGATGATTCACCAAAGGAAATAGCTAAGTTTATCTTCTGTACAAGAACACTAAATTGGAAGAAACTGAGAATCTATCTTGATGAAAGGTAATTTGATTATGAAACGGGGAACATTGTATTCCCTCTTATTTAATAGAGTTGTATTTCTTATTAGAATACTGTGGAATAATGAAGCATTATTAATAAAATAAATAGCAATTTAGTGAAGGCAAAACTGAGGGTATTTATTTCTATTCTGTTTTCAGCATTTTACCAATGAAATTCACTAAGTAGTGCAAATGTGTTAATAAGTATCTGTCAATAACAGAACTCTAGCATTAATTAGTCAAGATAATTCAGTTAACCTACTCATCTGTTCTGCATCAGATATTTCAAATTCTGCACAAGCAAGGAGACCTTCACTTATAATCTTCTAATTGCTTTCTTTAGCCATGTTAGGTTTGAGCTAATGACCATTACTTGATGATTCTTTGCTATAGTGCTTGGTCAAGTTTAAATACTTTTTTATTTGTGTGTATATATAAATATATACACACACACACTATCCTTATATGGCATGCAGGATTTCATAGGAATAATTATTTCTTTATATGCTTTATATCATATTGATTGTGTCCTCACCGCCCTCTCCACTCAGAAGCCCCCAAATATCCAAGGGTGGGAGGAATGGCGGAGGCATTCTTCACCTCCCTGTCCTCTCATCTCCTCTACTTTTGCTAGATGGGTTTTTCAGCCTGTGTAGTATGGGCACTTTGGAGGGGGAGGCTGGAGGAGGATCAGGGTAACTCATATCCTGGGCTCCCCAGTCCGCCTCCCCAACCACCAGAATGCCCCCTTTCCTGAGGCTCTTGAGGTTGCTTTTCTGACCTCAGAAAGGCAGCCAGTGCATGTCAGCTATGATGGGGAGGAGTCTGGGGTCGGATCTCTGACTCCCTCTTCTGGGGTCAGAGCATTGTCTCCGACCTCAGAGGGGTTTTATGAGCCATCCTATGGTCCCTGGGACTGGGATAGCTTTGTCCTGGGATAGCTTGACAAGGAATTCAATGGTATTACAGAGATGCTTGCTTGCCTAATATCTTTAGTCTTTAATAACTCACTGTGTATCTCCAGAATTCTGATCTCCGTTGGTAACAGTCAAAGTTAACAGTCCTGCTAATGTTTAAATTTGTCAAATATATTGGGACAAAAGAAAAGTTAAGAGTCCCTGATCTATGTAGTCCATGAAAATCCATATCTATTCCACACAAAGCTTATGCCATAATAAATCTATTAGTTTTTGAGGTGCCACAAGACTCAGATTCAAAGCGTCTTTATGTGCCCTTTGAATGCATAAACCAGAAAGATGTATCATTGCAGGAAAGGTGTGTTCTTGCAGGAAAATTGAACATGTAAACAAGCCCTTAAACTGCAAAACCATAATATACAATAGCAAACATAGAATCATTCCATGTTAGAAAACACCTAGACAAATGTAGTAGAAAAAGGACATCAAAATGACCTGAGGATTAAAAGAATGTGTAAGGAGTTAGATATTACTAACTTTGGGAGAGCTTAGAATCTTGGGCACTGTCACTTGTAGTGGTGGTTCTTGTTGTGACTTGCACCCTGTATACCATTATGTGATAACTTCCTTTATCCTGCTTCTTGTTTTATTCATTTGCAGCTACTGTGCCTTTATCTAATATGTTATATGAGAGTTGTTACTTTTTAAAAAACATTATCTGAAGTATGCTTTGTTTATTGGCCGACTCTCCTGCAAAATCAATTGGCAAATATTTGAGAGATTAAGATTTGAATTCTGTGCACGTTTAACTTAGAACTCGGTGGGACAGACTTGCGTAGGATTAGGATGTAAATTGTGTTGGTAATGTTTTGAAAGAAGTAATGTAATCATTTTTGGCCCTTTGAGACTTATTCTTGGGATCTGAAAAGTTTTGGGAAATATCCCAAATGTTTAAGAGTACACACGGTTCGAAGGTAACTCAAATTCTTAAGGCTGAAAGTGCTAACAGCTGCATACGTGTTATTCACTTTTACAGAACAATGTTTCCAGTGACACAGTGTGCAAAAGTTACTTCATGGTAGGAGAAAGCAATCAGGGGATCTGCCTTATATCCCCTTTTTGCACCAACTTGTGTTGCCAGCCTATGCCCAACCTAGCTTTTTATAGAGGCTGAAATTAGTTTGGGCCAGTTCTGATGTAATGTGGCTCGTGGAAAAGCCTGGAGTTACTCTTGGAAAAATCCCTTCCATGTGAAAGTGTGTAATTAAATGTATTATCCAGTAAAGGCATGCATTTGCCTCAGATGAATCCCGAAGTGAAGCAAGCCATTTCAGAGAGATGTGGGCCTTCTCTGAGGTAAATGGGTCAACCTTCAAAGCAAACTGGGATGATCCCAAAGCTTCAGAGCTGTTTCAGAGCACTCAAACACAGCTGAAAATGTATCTGTTTACTCTGAGCTTGTCATTAAAGGAAAGCCAGGGGGAAAGCAGAGGTTGGGGTATAATTTTGTGACTAACAGCCCCAGCTTCCAATCAGGAAATGACTTTACCAAGGCCCTGCAACCACAACCCTTTATGAAGGACACGGAACTAATGAGTAATGTATGAGAAGTTCTCAGTGTCTTTCACTGAGGGCCAATTAGGCAGGGAAGAAAAGCCTCAGACTGTTCTTTGTTCATAAGAACTTAACCCCTGCACCTATTCTGAAATGGTGCAAACTATTTTCCTACAGGCACCTATGATGTTCGCAAAGTTTATGCAAATTGCCCACAGAGCCACAAGGAGCAGGGGTAAATCCTTTTTAACCACGAACAAACTTTAAAGCACGGAAGGGGAACCTCGGGCCTGCAAGCTTAATGTGGCCCGTGGAGCTTCCCTGGGTCACCACATCCCCTTCCGACATCCCTGGGCCACCATGCCCACTTGCCTTAAATTGTGCTTTGATATTCTGTCCAGATCACCAACTAGCAATCGCTCCTTTCCCCCTTACATTCCTGTGACCCCATTTGAACTCAAGTCATTTGCTGTTAATCAGCGCACTGCTGCTGCTGCCATCCCATATAAATCTCCAAAGTCTTTCTTCAGCTCTGTAAGTTGATTTTTCCCCCCAAAGTGCAAAAGGGGTAGCAACTGATTATGGGGACTGAGGTGTATTATAGATTCTGCTTGGTTACAGCTAAATCACTGCATTTCTTTCTGTAAACTGCCTGTAACAGTGTGTGTGCACAGACCTTGCTGTGGCTTATTTCCAGATAAATGTGTATAAAACTGCACTGTGCTCTATGTTGCTCGCTGTATCTTACTTCTGAGCAAGCACATTGGAAGGGGTCTCCCTTATACAACTCCCTCTACTTATTTGTCTTAAATTTAGCAGGTAGAAGGGGATACTATGCCTGAAAATTTTATCCAGTTCTGTCAAAATGTTTTTAAAGCTATAGCCAGCCGTATGTTGATTTCCCCATTATAGTCAATGGGGACATCAGAAGCTTTATATTTTCCAAACTGAGGCTTGGCTTTGGATCCAAGGCAAAGCCAGTCAGAGGTGAACTAAAATCCAAAGTGGGTTCTGAATCTAATCTTCTATGCACACCCCTCTCAGGCTCAAAGACAGTCCTTTGAATTGGAGTTTTCAGGAATCCTACTTCACTTTCATGTATCCTCTTGGGCATATTGTGTACATCAGCTGTTCCAGAAAAAGTGTGTATAATAATGTATGATCATTCAAAGAGCTACCCTGTGATTCAAAACATTACATCTGAACAAGTGCTTATTTATTTATTTAGAAGATTTATAAGTTGCCTTTCAAAATACAAATTTCCCCAAGGTGTTATATACAAAACAATTTAAACCTATGGCAACATTAAAATAAGGCTTAGATGGCCCTTTTCCAGCTCTAGCGGCTGTCAATGAACTTACATCAGCCTTGAAGACTACTGCACTGCACTATATGCATATATAACTAGATACAAAAACCACTGTTGTACGTTACCTTTTTCAAATATTTCTTTGCATGTATCACGTTGCATTGCAGCTCTGTTTTGTGGCTTATTCAATACGTTATTCTTGTGGCCTTCAAATCTGTAACCTGCCATATACTAAGATGGCACTATGTAAATAGTAACTAATAATATTTTTGCCTAATGTAGAAAGGTTTTGTTTTGCATTATTTGTATATCTTGATTGATCACAAAATCTACATTTTATACAGTATACTACTAACAGATACAGACATACAGTGATATGGATCCAGACTTAGGCACATGCAATGGGGCTGGTGGAAGCAGACTCCTCTGTCCCCTCCAGCTGCCTGAAAATGCTGCCCAGAGGGTCAGGGACCCTGCTGAATAGGGTAGGCTTTGGTGCAGCGGGCTGAGTAGGAAGGGGGGATTTCCAGAGGGAGGAGGGGGCAAAGAAGTCTGCATCTGCCAGCCCTGTTGCATACACCTAAATCTGGATCCAGCCCAAATGCATTTTTGCCATTCTGTATACATAGGAAGAAAACCATTATGTGTATCAGAACACCTTTTAATGTCACCTTCTTTCAAATTGTTCTTTCTGAGATTAGAAGCCCAATGGACAGGGATCATAATACTTCAGCACAGTGCTCGTCAGACTTTAATGTACAGACCTTAAGTTGCATGTTGAACTGTGTACTATTTCTTCTGCCTGAATGTCATGCTCCTAGTGGTTCCGCATGGAGCTATGGCATGACTGGACTCCACAGGGAGAAGAGCCTTCAATGCGGTGGTCCCCTTTCTATGGAACTACCTGCCTCTGGAGGTCAGGCAGGCACCAACATTGTGTTGTTTCAAGTGACTCCTGAAAGCATCTTTATTTTAGGAAGCCTTCCTTGACTGACCAGTCACAGTTTCTGTTGGTATTCTGTTTTTTAAAAAACAATTTTTAATACAGTATTTTATTCTTTTATCTTTTTATCTTTTACCTGTTGTTGTTCACCGCTCCGGAATCTGTTTAGATGTGGAGTAGTATATAAATGTTGTAAAGTAATTAAATAAATAAATGTTCTTCCTTTATTACATAATGATGAAAGCAAACTTAAAAAAAATGTTCACCAAATGCTCTATGACTGCACACTTACCTATGAGTACATCCCATTGAACTGAATGGGCCTGTCTTCTGAGTAGACATGCATAGGGTTATGCTGATATGTGCTTTCCTAAATGTGTGTATTGTATATATGTTTTAAAATAAATTCCTTTCTCATAAGTCTTTTATTTTTCCTTTTTTTAAAATTAGGCGGGATGTTCTAGATGACCTTGTGACACTACACAACTTCAGAAATCAGTTCTTGCCAAATGCACTAAGGGAGTTTTTTAGACACATTCATGCCCCTGAGGAGCGTGGTGAATATCTTGAGACTCTTATTACAAAGTTCTCACACAGATTTTGTGCGTGCAACCCTGACTTGATGAGAGAGCTTGGCCTTAGCCCAGGTAAGAAGGGAGGGCATGTATCCATTTGATAAATGGCTTGGAATGTCCTGTTGTATTGTAAATTAAGACCTGACTCAATTTTTGCATATATGCAAGTTTATTTTTAGTTATGACACAGTTTTTCACTGAATCTACGTATCATGAATATATTCAGCTTAGTAATAAAGCTAATGGAGCTTACTTCCCAGTAAATCGATTTAGGATTGTTGTTTAAGGCTGCAGCCCAACATAGGCTTATTATGTATCCTTAAGGTCCCATTGATTTTAGTATGGCCTGAGCACAAGTAATAGTAGGCAGAACAAGATAGTATTTTCTAGAGATGGCGGAGAATTCCGCCATGGACTCCACTGAGGCCGGATTCTAAAGAATCTGCCCCCCTGGAGTCCGTGGCAGAACGGAACACTTACCTCCACCACGACCCTGCGGAATCCTCTTTGGCCGGATCCTCCGGCTCCGGATTTCCAGGGATACGTCCACCGTGCCGTATTGCTGACTGCAGGGGACTGACTGTGGACACAAATGGCGTAAAGGTCTTAGTTTAAGGTAAATGCAGCCGTAAATGGCCATTTGCGGCCCTGTTTTTTCACGTGATAGGCTACGCAAATATTGGCATAGCCTATCGCATGAATGAAAAGCACGGACGCAAATGGTGTCCAGGATGCCATTTGCAGCCCTGTTGTACGTGACAGGCTATGCAAATGAAAAGCACGGACGCAAATGGCTACATTTACCTTAAACTAAGGCCTTTACGGCCGCAAATGGTGTCCTGGACGCCATTTGTGTCCGCAGTCAATCCCCTGCAGTCAGTCCCCTTCAGCCAGCGATATGGCATGGCGACCGTATCGCTGGCGCTTTGGAGCTGGCCAGCGGCTCGGCAGAATCGCCGTGGAGCGGAGCCGGCCAAAGAGGATTCCGAGGGGAGGAACGGATCACCTCCCCCCTGTGGGCGGATTCCCCACGGACCAGAAGATTCCCCACGGACCAGAAATCCACTCATTCCTAGTTTTTTCTAGTAAATATTATTCATGTGTACAGGGTTTCTGGTATAGATTCGTTTACTTTATGCTCCATTTTTTGTCTACTATTGTTGTTTCTTGTTAAAGTCCAGAATGATGATCCAGATACACTATAACAGAGGTTAGGTTTGTTACAACAAGGGAGAAGGGATTTGGGGTAACAATGCCCCAGTTGGGGAAAGCTCTCCCCAGTGTGCTTTTTATTCACCCAGGCATTTTAAACCCTTTTTACTATCGTAAATATTTTATACTCTCTGACTTTTAATTGCACTTTAATCTGCTGGTTGTTTTCTATGTATTGTTGTTTTACTACTTGTTTTTGATTTTTGTAAGTTGCCTTGAAATCATTGATAAAAGGTGGATATAAATATTTTAAGTACTTAAGTATAAGCCTCAAGACCGATCAGTTCCTCTAAGCCAGGGTGGAAAATCTCAAGCCTGCACGCTAAATCTGTTCCATCTGGGGCCCCAGTCTCACAATAGGGTTCTCCAGATGGCGCCACTCCTTTTTGACAACTTTTTGGTTGTCCTCAGATTGTTCAGGGATTTCCTGGTTTTGCACAGGTATTTTCCAATGCTAGAAAGTTGAGATGCCTCTCCTAAGGCTTAGTTACTGTCCGTAAGAGCTTTAAGCTAAAATATGCTCGTATTTTTGTGGTTTTGGCCCCCACCTCCTTTTGATTTGCCCTCCACCAGTATTGGAATGTGGCCCCCGAGAGTGTCTCCAAAGTTTAATTTGGCCCTTGAGCTGAAAGAGGGTCCTCATCCCTACTCTAAGCACACTGAAACACTGTATAACTCCTTGGTATTGAATGGCCAGTGGTATTTTATGTTTGTTTGCATAAATAAATATCCTGCCTTTTCTCCAAGGAGCTTAAGGGAGCTATCCTATGGCAACTAGTCAGTGGCTAGATGGCCATAGGTCTTGTTTTCTGGGAAACGACCTTGGATCCCGTGCTCTGAGGTCGGTTCCCGGGGAACTGACCTTCCCTCCCTTCCACACTGCCTTGCAGGCAGTGCGGAAAAGCTCCACACTCACAAGAGGAGCGTGGAGCAGCCGAAATGGGGTGTTCCAGGGGGCATTCCAGGGCAGAGACGGTGGAAATGCCGGTACAACGTATCCAATGTGTCATCTGGTAGCCTCCTCCCCTGCTCTGCTGTCCTGTGGCTAGACAGCCGAAATTGGCTGTGTAGCTGAAAATGCAGGGCAGGAGAAGCACGGAGGGAATGATCCCCTCCGTGCTTCTCCTGCTCTGCATTGGATAGGCAGTTACCTCCGAGTTCAGAGGCAGCCGCCTATCTGCATAGGATTGCTCCCTAAGACAACACAGATGGTTCTCTCTCTCCCCCATGTTATCCTCACACCAATCCTGTGAGGTAGGTTAGGCTGAGAAATCATGACTGACCAAAGGTCACCCAGTGACCTTAATGCCTGAGTAGGGATTTGAACATGGGTTTCCCAAGTCCTAGTCTGACAGCACACTGTCACACTTCCCCACACTGACTATTTAAGGCTTGGAAGAAGGTACTGTCTTCTGACCTGTAATTCGAAGACAAATAAAAAATGCAGATTGACTAGTGTCTTTTCTAGTCATTTGCTTATTGCAAACAGGAGAGGATAGTTCTATCCATGTCCATTAGCTAAAAGCAGAATGTCAATGTACATAAATCGTATATCTTTGATACTCAGATACTGGGGATAAATGAGGGATGGCTGCTTATGAATTTCCCAAGAACATGTGACCAGTCACTATGCTCAGATGGATTTTCAGCCTGATCCAACAAAGCAGTTCTTAAGTTTTTTATATTTTCCAACTCTGTATAAGTAAAGAAAATTGATTACCAGAATCATATCCTGAAGAATCAAAACACTTTTAGTTTAAAAAGTTGCTTAAGTTTCTTAAATTGTAATCAGTTTTATTAAAGCCATGACTTCCCCCTCCCTTTTTTCTTTTTCTTAGATGCTGTCTATGTACTATGCTACTCTTTGATCCTGCTTTCCATTGATCTTACTAGCCCTCATGTGAAGAATAAAATGTCAAAGAGAGAATTTATCAGAAATACACGTCGTGCTGCACAGAACATTAGTGAAGATTTTGTTGGGCACCTTTATGACAATATCTACCTTATAGGCCATGTGGCTGCCTAAAAAGCACAATTTGTTACAACTTAGAATTTATTGTTTTAAAAAAAAATTAGTTACCCAAGGAGTTCTCTTATTTTGTAGATATGGGGGTTAAATTAGTGCTGGTCATTCTAACCTCTTTCTGCAATCAAATATACGCAAATGACTTTTTTTTAACAATTTACCATGGGAACTGAAAAAAAATTTGCAGATTTTTTTTAAATTTTGCTTACGGTTTACACAAAACATTGCCATTAGTCTGACACGTTATCATTTCTGAATGTTAAATTGACATTATGATTTTAAACTGACAAGATGGTGGACTTGTGCAGTAGATTTGCTTGAAAACTTTAACCAGTTCATTTTTTTAAAAAATGCCACGTAATGTGTACATATTTAACTAAAGAGATTTATAACCATAATTATTTTATTGTAAAATATTTTAACTAAAGTTTTTCCTGTTTCTCTCTACTAGGCAATATCTCTTGTATTTATTTCTTTACATTATGAGGCTGCACGTGTTCATTTTGTTGTATTTGATAAGAGAAGTTGGTGTGCACTTTCTATAAAAGTTTTATTTCAAGAGACAAACAATTCTAAGTTAACGTGTACAACCACCAGCTTGGAAGAACTGGGAGTCTGGCTGTCTTTATTTAGTGCCTAGAAAATATTTTTCTAACCAGGGCTCAACAGGGGTGGGTAACTTCATAATTGCTGGTGCTGAGTAGAAATAAAAGTGCTTCTTAATTGTAGAAAATAATATACATTATACAACAAGAGGGCTATGCACTTCAGAAATCTCATTAATTTCACTGGGGCTACAGCAGGAGACATTCTTGGTGAGTTGTATCTGAAGCTGGTGGCTGGGATCCAAAGGATTCCTTGTGTGAACAGAAGACATCTCTGTTTGCACAATTCCCTTCCAATTTCCACTAGTTCCTCCTGCTCCAGTCCTCCTGGCCCCATCCCGGTCATTTTGGAAGGGTTCCTGATCTTCAGCTGTGGGGAGGGAGAAGCAGGAAAGCCCCACTGCATGAGTGGAGTTTCAATCTTGCTTCTCTGGATTCAATTCAGTATCAGCAGTTAAAAGTCTCTCTCCTCTTTGGGATCTCCTAAGTGTGCATAGCAAAAGCAGATAATTTCTCCTCAGTATTACTTCCCTATGGAAATGCTGTCGTTTCTGTCAAATGGGCAGTGAGGGCTGCCTGAGCTATAGTTCAGCAGAAGCAGTGCAAGCAGTGATTTGAGGGGGCACAGCTGAACCACAATCCTTTTCCAATAGGAAAATGCCAATTGCTCTGATGCCAACTCGATCCCTCTTACAATCAGTTATAGCTGGTGTGTCCATTTGTCCACAGAATTCCACACACTAGGGAGGGTGAGGCTATATAAGTCTATGGAACTGCACAGTATGGAGGTTGAAAGTCTCAACTAGGATAATGAAATGCCAAGGAGGATGGAGTTCCTGTATCTTTAATGGTAAAGAAAGATGGAATTTCAGAAGGTGCAGGATCTTTCTTTCCTTCCTAAGAAGCTGTACCTGCTGGTATTTCCTCTTCTACATAAGTATGAAAGATAGATCTGTCCTTCTTTGTATTTGGTCAACCTGTGCTTGAATGCAGTGAGTGGGCTGAGACTATTTCCATTTTGGGAAAGAATATAGTTTCTCATACAGAGTTTGTAGGAATATGAAAGTATTTTGTGTACCAGAGTGTGCCCCTCCTGCCCTGCTTAATACTAACATAAGTAAAGGTAGCTATGAGTTTGAATATACCACATGCTATATTGTAGATGGACCTGAACTACAGGAGAAGTTGAGGCCCAGTCTAAAAACTTATCCAAGGCCTTAACATTCTATAGAAAATCCTGACAACCAGAAGCAAAGAAACATATTTGTATGAACTTTAATTCCATGTTCTATATATGTTAATCGTGTGTGTATGTGCGTGAGTGAGAGAGTATATGTGTGCACACGTGTGTGTGTATATAATCCAGTTGAGTGACTTTTCTTGATTCCAAGTCTGCTATGCTTCTTTCTCAAAACAGATTGAAGCAATCCTATGTTTTGGTAAAGTCAGACATTTTATTTATTTATTTATTTCATTTCTATACCGCCCAATAGCCGAAGCTCTCTGGGCGGTTCACAAAAATTAAAACCAAACAACACACAATAAAACAATTTAAAATAGACATGATTTGAAGTTGGCGAGCTAGGAAATTTCTTACAGCTTCAAATAAGAAATTTTAAGAAAAATCTACAGACTGAAAAGTCCTCAACTGAAAATTAGGAACTAGTGTTTTGAAAGATAAATTTAAAATCCCATTTGAAGTAGTGCAATGTTGACAGTGCTTGATAGTGCTTGATAATGCTATTTAATTTATCATTGATTTTCCCAGTTAGTATTTATGCTTTATAGTTCTCCTTTTGAAAGCTAATCATTTTTGTTTGTTGGCTTGGTAAATAAATCTGAAACTAGTATCACTTCTCAGCCAACATAACTGCATTGCTAAACCATATAGAAGAAGACTTTTCATTCTGTAGACTTTTCTTAAAATTTGTTATTTGAAGCTGTAAGAAATTCCTAGCCCGCCAATTTCAAAACTGCACTGCAGATTTTGGGCTGTTTTTAAAATAAAGACATGCTTCCTAGCAATTCCTTTGTGAATTGCAAATGAAGATTTAGAATGCAGATTGGTGAATTTGTGTATCTCCCCCATCCCCATCCCTTGCTTTTATGGTTATGGTTATTAAAAAAAAAAAAAACTCTCACCCAATAAGTTTTAGAGTTGATTGTCAGCTTTTTTAAAAAATTGCTTGTGGAAAATCATGCTCTCTGATCTCCAAAGCACTGTTAAAATGAAGAAAGGACAGACTTGAAGGATTTCCTGTTTGTCCTGCATGCATATTTTAGTTTCATTTTCATTTACAGTAATAAGATACAAACTTCAAATTCTATATGTAAATCTGTGCAATTATGCTTGGATATGGGCAAAACCCAGCATTACACAGACTTCCACTTATGCAATGGGACTTTTCCATCCTCTCCTCCCCGCTTCACCCCAAAAATCTGTTCCCTAGTCCTCTGGAAGAAATTTTGAGGGTGCATTATGGGCTGAGGGGGAAGGGAAATCACCTCCCTGTTCCCCTGCTGGAAGCTGTTCCAATGGCAGTAGAGATTAATTGGATGCACAATCCTATGGATGTTGACATGGAAGTATGCCTTATTCAGTTTAATGGGACTTGCTCCAGATAATTGTGTATAGGATTGTAGCCTTAACCAGGTTATTATGAAGATGATGAAAATAGGTTATGATTCCTCTTCAAGTAGCATGCATGAATCAGTAAAAATGTAGGGATGTACTTCAAGTACTTGAGGGATTTTGAATGCATCACTTGTCAAAAGTTAATCTGCAATGCAATCCTGGGATAAAGCAGTGACCCAACCACTTCACCATGTTGTACATTCTGTGGCTCTGTGAAAACCCCATTATCAACAAGTCTTTTCATTTGTGAAATTAGCCTTTATACTCTTTCTGTTTATGAAGAAACAAGTCACATGTGGACAGAAACAGACACTGTGGTGACTTCGTGTGGATCCATATTCACTTGTGCCCTCCCATACAGTCACTCAGAAGCTGAGTGTTTGCAAATTTCCAATTATCTTATGTAGAGTATAGGGACAGACTAGTGCGCTTAAGAGCTGCATCACCTATTCATACAACAGAGATGCACTGATGAGAAATGCTTCTCATTTCTGTTGATTTCTTCCTGTTGTGGAACTATTGGTTACAAGGAATCTCTGTTAAAAAATATAATAAAGGTAGTCATATTGACCATAAGAAAAATTCCAAAATCCATATTAGTACAATACCTTTTGGGGGTATTGCACTACTCCCTAACCAAAGGTATTGCACTACCTTTGGTTGTATTGTTAACCAAAAGATCACAAAAATTGTGCAAGTAAATCTGTTATGATAATGTATTAGGGTTTTCACTAGCTTTGCTTAATGGGCATGCTGGTTGGGGATAATAGGAATTGTAATCCAACATACCTGGAAGGCACCAGGGTGGGGAAGGCTGTACTGGGGCTCACACCTTCTAGGCAAACTGAGGTGCTGATTTTAAGCCTATAGAGCCTTTGTAAATAAGTCTACAAAAGTTTTAGCCAACAAAGAAAAAAGTGTTAGTATTCTGTCTGCTTATGCACATCTATGCTAGCAATTTGTGGCCTCAGAGAAAAAAACCCAGCTCTTTCCCAGTTTATTAAAGCTTCCATTTCTTACCAAAGGCAACCAGCCAAGAGGTTCTCTTCAAGTCTTCCCTAAAAAATTGGGTCCTTTATGATTTTTTCAAGATTTTCTCCACCCATATGCCCCATCACAGTCTTTAAAAGAAACCAGAGCTGCTTCTTGACCATATTATATTTGAAATGTGTATTGTGAAAGCACATAAAGCATATTCATACTAATGAATTTGAAATGTGTATTGTGAAAGCACATAAAGCATATTCTCATACTAACTGAGAAACCCCTTTCTACTGGAGGCGCAGCAAAGTCTGAATCTGGGGATTTTCTGAAAAACTAATCCTCTTCAATTGGCGTACAGCAGACTTCCCCAACCTGGTGGCCTCCAGGCATATTAGACTACTACTTCCATCTTCCCCAGCCAGCACCTGGAGGTGGCCAGGTTGGAAAAGTCTGGCTTACAGCTTGGATTTAGCAAGCATGGGTACCTTTTGGAAACAAAAGGGGTTCACACTACATAGTGTTTTCCTATTGTATATTGTTGGTTTTACCACACAGTTATGCCGACCCTGAGCTCTTGGGATGGAGTAGATTAAGGGTCTAACAGCGCAATCCTGCACATGTCTACTCAGAAGTAAGTCCCACTGAGTTCAGTTGGGCTAACTCTCAAGCAAGTGTGTATAGGATTGCAGACGAAATGAATTAAAATCTGTGCAGAGGTGGAGGAAAGTTCTTGCTGTGCTTGAAAATTGGGCCCATCATCAGGTAAGGTTAGAAATAACATTTATTTCCTCCTCATGTCCATCTCAAATCTGTTTGTTTGGAAAGCTACTACAGGGCTCGGTTATCAGAGCTTTCTTTTTTTCTTTTTTTCCAAAGGCATTTTCATTTGTAAAACTTAGCCTTCTCCTTGGCAGCATTGGAGAGGAATGTTGGATTTAATTTAAAATGATTAATGAGATTTTGTCAGACTCCTGCCCTCTACTGCCACTGCAGTATGTCAGCACAACAACCTGGGAAACCCGGACGCCACTCTGTCGCCCCAAACAGCTTTCCAGGAAAAAATAAAGCTGAATAGCCAGCACCAGGTACTTGTCAATGGTATTGTCTTTTGGCTGCTGACAGTTAAATGCTAAGTCCAGATATTTACATGTTCAGGACGCGGGGACCTATATTAGTTACTTAAGCAGTTCTTTATTTGATGCTGAATATTAATATTTGGTGTATATATATATATATATATATATTCCTTTACCAAAGGAAAGCACCACGTATATATATGGTGATAGAATTAAATTATATCTAATCCTCCCCACCCCCAAATAAGCAAACTTATGAAAGCTTATGTTGTATGTTTGGGGAAATAAGACTCTCTGCTTACAGATTTTGATAAAAGAGAGGAAAGAGGAAAACAACCTATCATTAAGGCAAGTTTCATACGGATTTTCTGCAACTGTAAACATGTGATCTGAAATGGGGATATAATATGAATCTGAGTATGAGACCTTGCAGATGGTCTCTTAAGCATCATCGTTCTGACTGTGATGCTCTGATCAAAGGGACTGTGGAAGCCATGGCAAGCAGTGCAGACTAAAGCCCTACATTGCAAACCTGTACTCCCTTCCCTGGGAGTAAGCCCCACTTGAACTCAGTTGGACTTACTTTTGAGTAGACACATATAGGATTGCACTGACAGGCTAGATATATCTACGAAAATACTATTTAACAAAGAGCTTAAATAGCTACAGGAAGGTATTTCAGACACCCCTCAGAATTTTCAGCTTTCAATTCAAAAAATGTTATGTCTCTAAGACCATTTATTTGCTGATAAATATGCAGCTACAAATAAATAAGATAAATAAATATGCAGCTTACCCATTTATTCAGTAAGAATTAAGCCTGCAACCATCTTATAGGGCTCTCCCACTGAGTATAAGAGCTTGGACTTTTTTTTTTTAAAGGGGTATTACCATTCAAATATATTTTAATTAAATTATATTTAAACATTAAATGTAAGCCCTATTTACCTACTTGTATTTATGATGCTACTACATTTTGCTGAGAATAGGTTTTAGCCACTCCATACACAGTCTACTGAGTCTATATGGTAGTATGGTATTGTCCTGTTATGTAGTTATCAACTTTAACATTTGACTGCAACTTGAATTTAAGCACAAAATCCATCCGTTTATTATGTTTTATTTTTATTCATTATGCTTAGCTTCAGTGATATCTTATCTATAGGAAATTCACTCCATCTGCATAATATAGCCTGGATATCATTTGCCCTTACCATGGTTCAATACCACCATAGTTAGATCAGGATGGTGATACTTACAAGCAATATTACAACTATAGTCTGATTTTAGGGTTTCCAGATCAAAATCCTGCCCCCAATGAAGAATATGTATTGAGGTTCTTCATTTTATTATTTCATCCTAACAATCAGCTATGCTGTAATTCCCAGAGAGAGAGAGAGAGAGAAAAAGGTGCCAGCTTCAAAGAGCTCCTGCCCTTTTGAAACTCTTTGGGGAATGATTTCAGGCAAGCTCTGAAGGAAATCTAGAAGCCAGGATAAAAGCTCAGGGAGAAATGAAATACACCTACAAAAGCTTGGTGTCTTGTCCAGCTATGGGCCTTCTAAGGTGATTTAAATCCCCTTCCCTCATTTAAAACAACCTTCCCTCATAATGATCACTAGAGCTGTGCAAACCCCACAAAAACAGAAATTAGCTTGTTTCCCTATTTTTCAGTGGCAATATTTAGAAATATATCTGCACATTGCTCTGAGCTGAAGACAGATGTAGCTATAGAAACAGTGGGATGAGGGTGTTTTTTTTTATTAAGACATTAAGTCCTAATCCATGTTCAAACACGAATGTAGTAATTGGCCTTAATTAAGTCTCTCTCTCTCTCTCTCTCTCTCTGGATGTATCAAAAGCAAGACTTTTGATGCATTTCATCTCAGCTTTGTGCTCCACTGATCTAGAACTAATCTTCATGTCTTTTTTGTTTGTTTGTAATGTACATACATATACATCTCGCTTCTTGAATTATGGGCCCAGTTCTTACTCCCAACACACACACACACACCTGATATAGCTTGAATTTGTGCTAAGGTGGCTATTTACATGGGACAGTCCTGTATCTGAAGGGCTGTTTGTCCAATTCCAGTTTAAAGATAATGAACCCTAAGAACTGTTGCCCATTGACAATTAGTACCTGGTCAACAAACTGAACAGGCAGGCAGGCACAGAGCTCACCTGGTCCAGTCTTCCGCACTATAATGAGATGCACTCTATTTCTATTTAAATTATAATAATTGTTTCTAAATTTGCATCTATACATATATATTAGCATATGCAAATTTTATCCAAACTGCCCCTTTTGTTGTGATGCATTTCCCTTTCTTGGTGATTCATCAGTGGCCAGACTAATTTGTGCAATCATGCCTTTATACAACGTACAATCATATTCTGATGCAATGAAATATGGGAAGAAAGGCCCAGGAAATAAAGGAGGTAAGGATGGGATTATGAAGTAGCCAGGTTGAGATCCTGCTAAATTCAGCCTGGTACAGTGGGCAGGGGCTTTAAGTCCTTTGCCTCCCACTGTGTTCACAATCTTGATCATCCTTCAAATTGCATTAGGGAAAAAAACCTCCCATCCAATCCAATGGGAGGTGAGTTTCTCCCCCTCCCCAATGCAACTTTCGGGTGCTGGAGGCCTGATCTGGCTTGGTACCACAATGAGGAGCATAGAGGGTCTGGATGGGTATCCTCTGAGGGCTACATCCAGCCTGCAAAGTGGAGGTTCCCCATCCCTGTGCTAAGATTCATCAATGGGTACACATGTGTGGCAATGGTGAATGGATGCCACAGCACGCATTCCCAGGAAAGAAAAAGTAATTTAAGCCAGGCAGATTTCAAGCTTGCCTGCCTATCATGATATTTTAAGCTTTGTTTCCTTCCTCCTTTCACTTCTTTCCTCTACCATGTTCACAAAAATAAACTCTACTTTCATGACTACCAAGTGGCCATGTTCCTTCCAAATCCCTCCCTAAAGTTGTACTAATCTCCAATTGGCTCTGCCTCATACTTCGAAGGCACCAGATCTCAAAAACAAATAGATACATTGTTAACACAAGCAAGAACTATATATTTGACTTTCCTTGTAAAACAATGCTTTCCCTAGAGCCCCATTAAATGACTATTTCTTATACTGTCTGTCAAGCTATCCTATAAGTGTGTGTGTATGTGATGCAGGGTGGGGAGAGATTGTCAATCCTTCCTCTCCTCTTGCTATATTAATCTCAGTGAGAACTTTGGTTTCAGAGCCCCAAATCCTAATAAAGGATGCCAAAGTCATGCCAAAGTCCCATTGAAATCAATAGGACAAACTAGTTGTGACTAATTTCTGCCCTACTAATTTTGATGCAACTTTAGCATGACCCACTTCCTTTGATTTGGGTCAAAATCAAATGCAGGCTTGATTCTGCTCTGGATTCTAGTACCCTGATCCTAAATACATTAAAGACATATTAAGACATTAAGGTGCAATCCTATGCATTTTTAGACAGCAAAAAAAGTCCTACAACTCCCAGCATTCCCCAGCCAGCCATGATGGCTGGGGAATGCTGGGAGTTGTAGGACTTTTTTTGCTGTCTAAAAATGCATAGGATTGCACCTTAAGTCTAGAGATCCTTGTCCATAGCGATGGGCTGCACACACAGTGCTTTGTGTAAAGATCTCCTTCACTGAACTAACAGTTGGAATTATCAGCTTGGGGAGTTAGGGGTCATTCCCCACTCCACATCAGAATCTCCCTGTCTGTAGAAAGCTATCAGGGGAAAGTTTTCATTTTTCTCATGTGGGAATTTGGAGATGGAGCTCCAAGAAAAATACAATATGCTTTGGCACCTGAGGCAAACAACTGAACCTCACTGTACTCCATAGGTAGGACTATTTCTATGCAGGGCATCTGCCAAGGGCCTACAGTCCACCAGCCGACCACTGGCGAGAGCCCCCTGGAGTTGCTTCTCTTCACCATGGCAACCAGCTTCCTGCCTGCCTCTCGCTCTGGCCCAGACAACAGTGCTGGTGCTAAGGAGGAGCAGCAGATGCCACTGCCTATGTGCTCGCTGGCTCTCTGCCTGTCAACCAAGCCAGTGGTAGCAAAGGTGAGAGGGAGGATGAGGAGCAATAGCAGCTGGTGGCAATGGCAGTGAGATGGTAGGCTCACTGAGGGAGGGGGCCCATTGAGAGTTTCTTGGTCAAGGGCCCTCAAAAACCTGAAGCCAGCACTCTTTCTACGGGTCACTTTTAAACATGATTCTGAGATGGTACCATTGCCCGGAGATCAGTACTCAAAGTGTAAGCTCGTGGTGGGTAGCCTGAGCAGTTTACTGATTTCCAGACTCTGTTCATCATCTGTAAAATGGGGATAATAACGGCCTATATAAACTTATAAACATGATGTGAGACTGAATAATGTAAGGATCATATAGCACTTTGTGTACTATGACCCCAGTCCTGTGTACTCCGACTAGGAAGTCAGTTCCATGGAAGAAAGTGGGGGTTACTTCTCACTAGATATGCAGTGCATTGGGCTGTCTAAATAGAATCATAGAATAGTAGGGTTGGAAGGGCCTACAAGGCCATCAAGTCCAACCCCCTGCTCAATGCAGGAATCCAAGTCAGAGCATCCCTGACAGATGGCTGTCCAGCCTCGTCTTGAACGCCTCCAGTGTGGGAGAGCCCACCCCCTCCCTAGGTAATTGGTTCCATTGTCATATTGCTCTAACAGTCAGGAAGGTTTTCCTGATCTTCAGCCGAAATCTGGCTTCCTGTAAGTTGAGCCTGTTATTCCATGTCCTGCACTCTGGGATGATCAAGAAGAGATCCTGGCCTTCCTCTCTGTGACAACCTTCAAGTACTTGAAGAGCGCTATCATCTCTCCCCTCAGTCTTCTCTTCTCAAGGCTAAACATGCCCAGTTCTTTCAGTCTCTCCTCATAGGGCTTTGTTTCCAGTCCCCTGATCATCTTTGTTGCCCTCCTCTGAACCCTCTCCAGTTTGTCTGCATCCTTCTTAAAATGTGGTGCCCAGAACTGGACACAGTACTCCAAATGAGGCCTGACCAGTGCTGAGTAGAGGAGACCTAGTACTTCCCAGGATTTGGAAGCTATGCTTCTATTAATGCAGCCCAAAAGAGCATTGGCCTTTTTTGCAGCCACATCACATTGTTGGCTCATATTCAGCTTGTAATCAACAACAGTTCCAAGATCCTTCTTGCTTGTCGTGTTGTTGAGCCACGTATCCCCCATCTTGTAACTGTGCATTTGGTTTCTTTTTCCTAGGTGCAGAACTTGGCATTTATCCCTATTAAATGTCATTCTGTTGTTTTCTGCCCAGCGCTCCAGTCTATCCAGATCACTTTGCATTTTGTTTCTGTCTTCCCAAGTATTAGCTATCCTGTCCAATTTTGTGTCATCTGCAAATCTGATCAGCATTCCCTGTACCACCTCCTCCAAGTCATTAAAAAAAAATGTTGAAGAGCACTAGGCCCAGGACTGAGCCCTGCGGTACCCCACTCGTTACCTCTCCCCAGTTTGAGAAGGTCCCATTGATAAGCACTCTTCGAGTCCAATTCTGTAGCCAACTGTGGATCCACCGGATCGTTGTTTCATCTAGCCCACTTTGAGCTAGTTTGCTCATCAGGATATCATGGGGCGCTTTGTCGAAAGCTTTGCTGAAGTTGAGGTATATGATGTCTACAGCATTCCCACTGTCCACAAGGGAGGTTACTTGATCAAAAAATGAGATCAGATTCGTCTGGCAGGACTTGTTTTTGGCAAATCCATGTTGGCTTTAAGTAATCACTGCATTGTTTTCAAGGTGCTTACAGATGGATTGCTTTATAATCTGCTCCAGAATTTTCCCAGGGATTGATGTCAGACTGACTGGTCTGTAGTTCCCAGGTTCCTCCTTTTTGCCCTTTTTGAAGATAGGGACAACATTAGCCCTCCTCCAGTCATCTGGCACTTCCCCCGTCCTCCATGATTTCTCAAAGAGAATAGACAGCGGTTCTGAGAGTTCTTCTGCCAGTTTCTTTATTACTCTAGGATGCAGTTCACCTGTCCCTGGAGATTTGAACTCATTCAAAGTAATTAGTAATTCAAATACTATCAAAACAATTAAGATGGGTGTTTTAGAGAAGGTCATTACACTTTTAAAAGGTTGAAGTTGTCATGTTGCACACTTAAGATCTCTCTCCTGCAGTCTATGCTAATTAATACAGAATAAGGACTCCTCAACAGTTCCATACTCACATGCAGATGCTGAAGTGTATTAGAATGTCCACTTCAGCCATGAGCATTCCCTGAAAGATGGGGTGTAAAATCCATCCAGGCAATTAAACCTTCCCCTTAATCACCCTGACTGTGAGGATAGGAGTCTGAAGAGTTAAGTAATCCTGTCCCACTGCTTGTGTTAACTAACATAGCAAATCTAGGATGACAGTGTGATTACCAATTACTATTCTTTGGAATATTCTTTTGCATACATTTTAATTGAACTGTCATAGACTGTAGTTTTTATATTTCATGATGAATTGATGCCCCCACCCCACCCCCGTGTGTATGTGTGTATGCACGTGCATATGTGTGTGTATACACACTGCCAACTGAGTTTATGCCACAATAAACATGTTAACCTTTATTAGGGTGCAATAACACTTTGTTCTTTTTAGTTCATGAAGGATCGCCACCTTTTTCTAGTGTCTTTTACAACTGAAATCCTACCAGTTCAGTGATTCCAGCATAGAGTTGTAATGGAAAATGCTTTACCTGTTGAATATCTGCATATTAGGCAGCTGTGAAAGACACAGGAGCCCTGCCAGGAAAACCCTAAATCCCTGGTGTTCAGTAGGGATCCATGCCATTTTTTAAAGCTTGCATGTCTGCCAAGGTTAGCTAGTAATGACTAAACTACCTGATCCAGTTCTTGCATGCCCGCCTCTTTCTTTCTCTTGTCATTTGAATTAATCTTGCAAGGTATTCGGTGATATTACAGCAAATCTTTTTCCACTGAAGTCCCCAATCACGGGGAGAGCTCTGTCTGCTTCACTTTCTCAGAGTGCCTGCCAGTTATCTAAGTAGCATCAAGGGTATGAGCGGCTGCCATAAAGCAGAGTTAAGCAAAGCAGCCTCCAGGGATTGTAACTCTGCCCCAGGAAAAATTAATCATCCTGTCCTTGCTCAGACTATGAGCCTGGGAAGGGCCTTTCCAGTTAAGAAGCTCACCAGTGAAGAAGGAAAGAGGACCATTTCACGTTTTTATCTGGAGGCCATTGGAAAGAAACAGAGCGCTTTTCAACTTTGATCAATAGAACCAGCAGATGAAGGCTCTGATCCCACAGTGTAATTGGGAATGATTCACACAACCATCACACATGTGGTGGCCACAGGAAATCTGATCCAAATGAACTGGGTACATTGGTACCTGCCTGTGGTATGTATGAACCACCCCATACATGGCTGGACTTCTTGCACACAGGCCCCACTAACATGTTGATCAGGAGTGGGACCTACAACAAAACATTGCATTGTGGAGTGTTCCTGTTCAGGGTTCCAGCCAGCCAGGCCCTTTTCCAGCATAGTCCATTCCATTCCTGCTTCTCCCTGTTTTTATTTTTTTTCTCCTCCCAACAGTCCTCCAGCATTCTGTGTCTACTGAGCATGCTCAGTCCTCATTGAGCTATTTTGGGTTATCCTCAAAGTTTTGGGGTACTTCTGCAAATCTTGGTGTCCTCTCAAGCCTGCTGATACCTTCCTCTTGTGCATGGATAGTGCCATTTTGGCTACCTAAGCTTCAACCCTTGGTGAAAGACTTTGCTATTACTATATGGTAGGGGTGGGCAACTTGTGGCCCTCCATATGTTTTGGCCTGCAACTCCCAGCAGCCCTTACCATTGGCTATGGTGGCTGGGGCTGATGGGAGTTGTAGGCCAACAATGTCTGGAGGGTCATGGGTCCCCTGCCCATGTCTGTGAGTGTTCTTGGCAGCTAAGGGATCCTTGTCCTTTAACAGCTACACAGAAAACAACATTTTATAAACTTCATTTTTTCATGTGGAATGGTGGTAGTGATAGGAAAAGCTGCACCCAGTGAAATTCTTGCTTCTGTTTATTACATTTATATCCCACCTTTCTTCCATGGTGGAACCCGGGTGGTTCCCAGGTGGTCTCCCTCCAAGCACTGACCAGACCCAGACCTGCTTAGCTTCAGCAAGGTGGCTTCCTCATGTGCCTCCAGACTATGCAGACTTCTACACAAAGATAAAGGAGACCTGTCCTTTTTTACCCTTGATCATGCCATTTCTAGGAATGGGGATCTGGTATTTCTGGTGGTGGTGAAATGCTTTGAAATTATTATCATTATCAGCACCACTATCACATATTTTGGCTCATTAAATTTCACAATTTTATGCAGATTGCTGCCTTTAACCTTCGATTACTAAGCCCTGTGTTGCTGATTTTATATGACTGTTATTCAATATTATGATGTTGCAAGAATAATCCGATTTACATTTCTTTAAAAAAAGCAAACGAAACAAAGCAAAACCCTCCTGTTACTAAAAAGCTATGATGCTTAACTTTAGGGCAACCTTAAAGCAACCCTCAGATTTCCGCTCGTTTGGCCAGTGTCACCAGCACATAAATCTTTGCCTCTCTGAGGTCCATGTTCAGTTGCATCAGGGAGAGCCCACCAAGCACAGCAGTTTGTTACTCAAGGGGTTTAACAATACATAATAATCCAAAAGGAAGGGCAGCATCTTGCACACGAAATAGATTTAAAATACCCAATTCAAATGAAATATAATGATAAATGATCACACTGCTTGTATTTCATGGCCCTGTGATTTAAGCTTTATGCTAGCACCTCCTCTGTCTTTCCTGCCTGTGTGCACGCTCACATGGACACATGTGGGGGACACGCATGTGTGGGGCACACTAGCCTGCGTGCCTATATTAACTCTCTGGAGATAAGATTGCATGCATCAGATGAAGGAGATTCTAGTTAATTCTGCAAAAGCTTAGGGCCACAGTAAATCCGTGAGCCTTTAAGGGAGCAATCCTATCCATGTTTAGACAGAAAAATGTCCTACAACTCCCAGCATCTGCCAGCCAGCCATGCTGGCTGGGGAGTGCTGGAAGTTGCAGGGCTTTCTTCTGTCTAAACACAGGTATAAGATCGTGTCCCAAGGTACCATCAAACTGCAATCCTACGCACATTTCCATGGATGTAAGCTCCACTGAAAACAAGGAGACTGAGTAATAGATTTGTGTAGGCTTCCCCTGGAAGACGCTTTGCCCTGGTTGTTCCGACAGACTAACAAGGCATTCCTTCTCGCATTCCATACGTTCTTTATGGGTGCCTTTTGCCTTTTCTGACCTGCTGCCAATCAGTTCCATCCAGCGATGTCCAGTTCTACCAGAGAGGGGGAGACCGTGCGTTTTCTTTCTATCCTCACAAGCCGTACATGTCTTTATAAATCGCTCTGGCGCGTCTTCGTTTTCTTTTTTTTTCCTATTTCGTTAGGATGACTTGCTTGTAGGACTCAAAAACATCTGTTGCATTCCCCTGCCTGACCCATTCCTATTTTTATAAACAACTGAATTCATGTATGCCGCATGCACACGATCTCATAAGCCTTATAGTGCTTATACCCTATGCGTGTTTACTTGGGAATATTTAATCTTCGGGAGTTTTGTTTTGAAATACTCGGCTCTCTCAGAGACAGGATCCTTTCCAAGAAGAGTTCAAAATCCTTAGTTCCTTTGAAGTCCAGTAAGGATTTGGATTTCAAAAATTATTTTGGATTCTACGTATATAAATATTTATACATCCAATGGAGCGGGAGAAGGGGTGTCTATTAATTTCCAGGTCTCCATCTTTCAGAAAGTCAAGAACTTTTTCACTCCGAATTGCGTCGGTATCTCTCTGTACAAAAATATGCGGAATAATAGTAACTTCTTTGTAGCCTTGGAGAAACGTGCCATGAGCAGTATATTGTAAGTTTTCTTGGGGAGCGCAGCGCAAGCCTCTGCATGTCACCTCAGAAGTAAGCCCTATTGAGTTAAACAAGTCTTACTCCCAAGCATAACTGCATAAGACTGGAGCCTCATATATGTGCACTTTCGCGGAAGCAAGACCCAATGATGATAGTGGGGCTTGTTTCCACGTAAACACGGATACGATTTCGCTGTAAATCGCTCTTCATCATTTCCGTTAAGACTCATTCCTTCCTTACATCCAGGCTGCTTAAATCCCATTGACTTCAATGACGCGTGAAACAGCCCAACTGTTTTAGGAAATTACAGGAATTGCAGGAATTCCTGTACAGCAAACTGCAGCCGGAATCGGTAAATGCAATGTGGGTATTCGGATAAAACAAAACAACAGCTCGATCCCCCAAACTGTTCAAACATATTACAGCTTACTAGGGAGAATAGTCAATGGGATTTACTTCCATGTTAACAGCCTATGGATTTAGGATGTGCAAGTTAACATGCGCAGGATTTAGGATCAGGTTGCGAATCCGTAGTTTACCGTGTAATCCCACAGGATCACAGCTTTATGGCGCTTATATCCTATGCCTGTTTGCTTGGGAAGTAAATCCCACTGAGTACAGTGGGGTTTACTCTCAGTTATAGATCGGAACAGTAAATGCATTTTTAAAAGCAACGGGGAAAAGAAATGGGAAAGAGCCCTAACAGGAAGATGAGGGAAGGAAGGATCGATCGCTTTTTTTGAACCTGAAAGTCGTGGTTGGTTCGCATTGGGGAGGAACGGAGGATTAAAAATAATAAACCGCAAGAATCCAACCTTTTCCCACCTTTGACTTTCTGTATTGTTCTCTGAGACATAACAAACAAACGATTACATGTTAAAACACACTCTTGAAAGCAGGAAGGTCACATTACGACAGTACTCTGGGTGGCATTTATGTGGTGTCTGGAAAACGATTGACAGTTTGTGTGTGTCCCTGTGTACGTACAGTTCGTGTGGACATGTCTAGCAGTCTTAAAAATAAACCGCTTTTTTTCCCTTTAAAAAAATCTACTAGTGTTTTCATAACTTTGTCTAGAAATAAGTCCCCTTTATATTAGAACTCGGTTGTTTTTTTAATTCCCCGTAGATGCCGAGGAAGAATGAAGAGGGATTCCGTGTGGTTGGTTATTGCTTTTCTGCTTTAGGGGTCTCATGTGGAAGGAACGACCCACCGGTTCCGGGTTAAAAGCCTGCAATGACTGGTTCAGGTTTGGAATATGCAAGTGGAAATGGACAAGAATGGAACACCACCTTGACCCCCGCAAGTCGGCTTGACAGAATCAATCCATTTATTTTCCAAGATTGATTATAAATGGGCTTGTGGACAGAGCTGACAAAGAAGCGGAATAATTTTGTCCTTTTAGCAGATAAGGTAACTGTGGCGGACAGTCGAAAATAATTAACCTCATAGGTTTAATTCCTTCTTCATCAGATCTCACTATTAATTGATTAGCTGATCAGAGGCGAGAGTTGGTCTGTTTCTGCTGTGGAAATTACGATTTGTAGAAAGGTTTTAAATTTAGGCTTATTTGGGAGTATTTTCTTTTTCTGAAAAACAACAACCTCCGAACAAAATTGAATTTATTCCGAGTAAATATTCATAGACTCTGACTGCGGACGAGTTCTCTCCCCCTCCCCCCCGCCCTTATGTACTTGAACAGAAGTTCTGCTCCTTAGAATCCTGGAGGGTCCCTCCTTTATTCATAAAGAGAATCCCTTTGGCGGGATTTTAAGCATGTTAAACATTAGAAAAGAAAAGAAAAAGTCCAATTTCTCGTTTGCGAAAGATCTTGCCTTTCAGATCTATCCCTCTTTTCCCAAAACCTGTATTCAACAAATCCCAGGGGGATAACCCTGCCAATTTTCTTGTGGAACCTTAGATTAAGGCTGCAGTCCTACGGATACTTATTTACCTGAGAATAATTCCCATTGCAGTCATTGAGATTTACTTCTTAAGTGCATCGGATCAAACTACAATTGCGGCATAAACTTTCGTATAGACCTGAGCCTGCATCAGACGCATAAGGGTACAATCCTATATACCCTTACCTGAGAGCTGATCCCACTAAACTCAAGGAGCTTACTTCTCAGTAAACGTGAGAGGGATCAAGCGGTAACTGTTGTTATTAGTTGCCTGATCAATGGGTTTAGAGAGGAGGCAAAACCGGTGGTATTCTCCCCCCCCCCCTTAATGCCTTAATGAATGCCTTAAGCGAAAGTTTATTGCAATCCATTTCAATAGAAATGACATTCATGGAACGTCTTTTGGATCGGGGTCTCAAAGTGTTTCTGTGGTTTTGTAGGGAAAATACGAAACGTTATTATATCCCGCCTTACTTCCAAAGAGTTCAAGCCGGTGTATACTGTCCCCCTCCGCCTTAAAACACTCCCCACCCTCCACCACCTAAGAGGTAGGCTAGGCTGAGTGAAAGTGACCACCAACCTAAGGTCATCCTTTCATTTTATTTTTTGTTGCCGAGTGAGGATTTGAACCTTCATCTCCTCTGGTTTAAAACCAATACTCTAACCACTAGGTTAAAACATAAGAGGGCCACATGTATGCTGCATTATTTTTCTAAGTCGCTTCGAGAACTTATTTAGTTGGGAAGCGATTCAGAGTCTTGTGGCGCTCCACCAAAGTTTATGCCATCAAAAATGTGTTGGTCTTTAATGTGCCACAAGACTCTTCGTTGTTTTTGCTGCAACACACTAACAGGATTACCTCTCTAAAACACACACACACATACACACGTGGAAAAATCATTTTGTGATTTTTAGAACCAATTTTTAGAACTTCCCTTTAGAACCAATAGACTGACCAGCCTGGAATTCTATCATGGACATGTATAGGACAACAGCATGCCTACTCGAAAGTTCCGTGGAAGTGAATGGGGCTTGCTCTCAGGAAAATGGATACAATCCTGCGGTTTCAGCCTGGAATGGCAAAGTGAGGCGAAAGTCAGCAGAGCAGAGCGACAATTTCTACCGTGGCCTGTACGGACCCGCAGGACGCAACACACAGCGCGGGTCTGGGGAGTCCACTCCAAACTAAGTTCTCTTCTGAGTGGCCGTTGCTTAAAGACCCAGCTGTCTTACTACAGGTCGCTGTTCGCTGTTATATGACGTGCGTTAACGAGGCTAGCAGAAAGTTTCGTCTTTTCAGCGCAGAAAAAAACAGCCCCGCTTGTAAATGTCAGGGCGGACGATTGAGATTCCTTTCCTCCTTGTCCAGTTGCCAAAACCCCCAAGATCAAACAAAGGGATGTTTGCAAAAGATCAGCTCCCATTCCTTGCCCCCCCCCCTCTCTCTACCACCCCTTCCAAATCCCCATCGGTTATAAAGGGAAATCGCAAAATGATTTTACCACACTGGGATTTTTGAGCGGGTATGGGGGCGGGAGATGGCGTTCCCTGATCCCGATGGTTTTATTTTTGGGCGAAGAGGTGGGGGTGGGTATGAAAGTGCAGCACACTGCACTAGCCAAGAACAACATGACAACGTAAGAAAGCCCAACGTCTGGCAATCATTTCTTCTTCTGAAGATCAAAACTTGATCTAGGCAACAAAACAGGAGGCAGAGCAAAAGGTTTGAATTTTACTGAGTAAGGGCGCAATCTTATGCATGTTTAGACAGAAAAAACGTCCTACCAGTTCCAGCGAGGTTTGCTACGGGAGTTGTAGGACTTTTTCTATCTAAACATGCATAGGACTGTGTCCTTAACGCAGAGTTTCTATCAGGGCTGCCGGTCCATTTGGGAAAGGGGACGTTCTGCCGGGCGCTGTTGCTTCGGATGCGGATTCAGCTTAGGCAAAGGATCAGCCCAAAATACAGAAAAAGACAAGGGGAACAAACCAGCCTCAGGCCAAAGCAGTGGGTAACGTACCCTAAACAAAGCATATATTTTGCTCCAAGCAAGCTATTTCATTGAGGCTGTCAAAGGATTCCGATTATAAATTACAGGAGGCAAACTGTACAATTGTAAGGTTATTATTATTTTTCTCGTAAAAGGAAAAAGCGAGAGGCCCCAATCCAGATAAAGTTAGTTGTAATACCGCAATCCTATGCGCCCACTTAGACGTACGTCCCTTTGAGTTCATTGGGACTTACTCCCAGGTAAGAGTGGATATGGGATTGCAGCCTATGGAGTTTAGTGGGGCTTACTTCCGGGTAAACACGCTTGGGATTGCCAGTAAACCAGGTTGAACACCGTGAAATTTTCTTCCAAATAAAGAGGTTATAGAACGGACTATTAGGCTGCAGTCCTATATATTCTCAGCTGAGAGTCAGACCAACTTCATTCAAAGAGACTTACTTCTGAGTAGACATGGCACAAGACTACACTTAGTTGGCCTCAACAGGATCTAGTCTCAACTCACTTGAACTGGGGTCTGCGTCCCTTTTTCTATGTTATAATTGACAAGCAAGTAAACAATGGCGTTTTAAAGAGTCTTCTTTGCCCAGAAAGGGAGGCTTTATACTTTGCATGTTAGACTAAAGTTACTAATCAGGCACATGGTTGCTGATTATTCACATATGCACCCGTTTTTACACTGGCAGGGTTTAATTTCTAAAAGGGAGAAGCAGTGTCCTAAGTATGCAGGTTAAAATCTGTTAGGACTCGAATGCTTTTGTAAGGCTGAATGCTTTGGTTGCTAATGGATTAATTAATTAATTAATTCACACACACACACACACACACACACACACCCCTTGCAGGCTTTTTAGTCCAAACTGGGCATTTGATAATGGAGAAGTTAGCCCAAGTGGTAGATTACAAACCTTCCTCTGGGCATTCCTTAAATCAGGCGAGGCTTTCAAAAATTGCTCTTTTGAAGGAAGAGTCAAAAGAATGGTCAGTCCCTGACTATTCCCTTTACTTAGCTGAGGTTGTAAGCATTTCTCCTCAGAGAAGGAGAGTATTTATAACTGAAATTAAGTATAATTGTTATGTAGATTTTTGTCTAATTTAATAGCATTTTATTTAGGGGCTGGGTTTATAGTGTAAAAATTATCTTCCCAATCTATATTTGTACTAAAATTCATACTAAATCACAAACTATAACAATGTTTATTATCACCATCTTGAGGATCATCTCAGTGTGGTGGATATGGTTTGCAAACTAAATCTATACTATGTAGGGGAAGCTTTATCCTCCCAACAACCCTGTGAGGTGGGTTAGGCTGAGATAGTGACTGGCCTAAGGTCACCCAGTGATTTTTATAATTATTTTAATAGTAATTCACTGTTAGTGTAGTGCCTTTGCAAATGTTGAAAGCATTCCACATACATTTCCTCATAAATGATTAGAACACTCTGTATGGTAAACCAGCACCATTGTTTTCATATTACAGATGGGTGGGAATGAGGATAATAGATAGCAGCTTGCTAAGGCTACTTAGCAAGTTTGTGACTGAGACAAAAATTGAACTAGCCATTTCGTGATCACATCTTCTGCATTTAATCACCATGCCACCCACAGATACTACAGATTATACCTATAAAATCTAACCACTGATGACTAACTGCTCAGTCTGATGTAGTCTTTAAAGAAAAATAAATAAATCAGGAGATTGTAAATTACAAACTAACCACTAAGCAATCTTCATATTCAAATCTACTGATTTGTCTTTCTTTAAGGACTATATCAGACGGGGCAGTTAGTCATCAGTGATCAGATCTTATTGTTATAATCTGTGGTCTCTGAGCATAGCATAGTGATCACAGAAATGTGCCATCCTAATCATCATCATGCTGGTGATGGGTAGGATTTCACTGCAAATTAGTAAATGCATGGTGATCATTAGGATGGCACTTTCCTGTAGAGCCATTTGGCATTTGCTTGGTTTGAAATGAAAGACTAGCCCATTGCAAAGGACCTTCCTAGTTTCCACATGTTCAGCCTGACACTCTTCTGGCTCTGTCTGGTTCAACGTTTGGGTGAGCAGCGTTGTCTATATGTTACACTCCATCCTGACACTGGCATTTGATTTAAAGCTTGCTTCATCAGAAATAAAAATAAATAACAAACATGACCGCAGACTGACATGAGCTGCAGCTTAAGATGCTATGCGTGGATGATAGAACTACAAAAGTAAATAAATCTTCGGTACCTAATTGAAAGGAAGAAGAAAGCTGTTTGTATAAATAGTACTTCAGACGGAGGAAAAACAGAACCCAGTGACACAAGACAACTGGCGGTCCGTAGGCCCATGTGTAGCTATGGGATGTCTGGGTGTACTATAAAGCTCCCTTGGCCAGCTGGGATGGGCCTGGCCTGTTCAAAGGGAATAAACCAGCGCTGGTTTTCCTCACATACTGAAGCACTGTCAGGAGAGAACCCGCAACGACGTTTCCATCAGTGGCTGAGGTAGCATGAATAATTAGCCCAATGCTTGCTTACACTTTTTTCAAAATTTGACGTCTGAGGTTGTGTTCAGATATTACTGTTATTCCCAGATTTGATTCCCCAAGGTTCAAGCAAGGTCTCTGTGGGGTGGGGCCTTTGTTTGAGAAAGACCCCCATGAGGTTACCTGTCAAGGATTGCTACTCCAGCTCTCACACATGTCCCTGTGCTGAAGTTTGGAGGCCCAGGGAAAGAAATGCGAGTATGCGCATGGTATCTAGAAGATATTTTTGTTTATTTATTTGATGTATTTTTATGTCGCTCCTCAGCCAAAAAGGCTCCCAGAGTGGCTTACATATAACCAATTAAACAAGACAGCCCCTGCCTGCAGGCTTACAATCTAAAAAGACATGCACACAAGGAAAAAGAAATGGGGAGGAAAGAGGGAAAAAATTAATTCTTTAGCAGTGCTGGTGGAATGGCCCTGCTCTCCCTCAGCTTAGCCTGCTGGAATGGCTGCTGGTGGTGGCAGCTGAGGGAGAAGGAGCCTTCATGAGGGAGGCTTTTCAGCAGAACTGGTGGAAGGGGCCTGGCTCTCCCTCTCATCTCCCTGGAAGATGAGAATGGCTGAAATGGCTGCTGGTGACAGATTAATTAATTAATTTATTACATTTATATCCCACCTTTTTTCATCTTTAAGGAACTCAAGGTGGTGTACATAATCCTCCTCCTCTCCATTTTAGCCTCACAACATCCCTGTGAGGTAGGTTGGGCTGAGAGAGTCTGTGACTGGCTCAAAGTCACCCAGTGAGCTTCCATGGCTGAGTGGGGACTAGAACCCAGATCTCGCAACTCCTAGTCCAACACTCTAGCCACTACACCACACTGGCTCTCACACTGGAAGGGATCCATTAGATATTGCTTAGCAAATCCCAAATAGTCCTTCCCTGCATTGTACATGGATCTGGTCCAGTGTAGAGACGTATGAGAAATTTGTTTCTGTTAGTTTTTCATCAGATTTCCTCCAATCTGCAGCTCTTGGATCGAAATATGGACTCCTGCAGTGTGATCTGCAGATAAAAAGAAAATATTTGATAACATGCATACATTTGAAAAATGCACATTCAAATGCATACTTTTAAAATATGCATACAAACATGCTTTAATCAATGGGAGAAGAATCAGCTTGAGTTTTGCCGATTCTGATGTCACTAGTTCATTGCTTAATTTTTGAAAGAGAAGTTGTAGGGTCCAAGTCCAGGAAGATATGCCTCTCTTCCCTGGAAGTTCCCACCTCTCATCCCAGTGGCACGGAAAGCAGCTGGGGCTGCTAAGGGCTGAGACACTCTGCAGAGACACTCTTGCCTATGTTATTATTTATTCTGTTCTGTTCCAGACTTGAGCCTAGTGTGTCCTAGGCTTTATGAAACTTGAGACAGAAGATCAGAATGCCAAAGAAGGGCATCTCTACACTGCACCAATAATTTTATTTTATTTTAACTGCCTATCCCAACTTTCTTCCATTATCCATCTCCAAGCAGTATACATGGGGCTTTTCTGAGGCAGTCACCCACCTAGGCATTGACCAGACTCAGACCTGCTTAGCTCAATCATGTGTTCTCAGACCATACTAGGCAAGTCAGGTTCAGCTACTGTGCAAATCATATCCTGAATCTATAAGGTGATAGTGCTTTCACCTTGCACGTCAATGATGTCACCAGAACTATCTAATGGTTGGCCAGGATGTAGATATATTGCTCAGGACATAGAGGTATTCATGTCATTGGCATTGGATTTACTTTGGAAAAGCAGGGTATACAGTTTGGTGGTAGTGGTTATTATTATTTAAAGCATTCCAAATTGTAATGACTCCGCTAGCCAGATAATTTCTCCAACAATTTTCCTAACAGCCTCCCCCAACTTGGTGCCCTCCAGATGTTTTGAACTACAGCTCCCACAATTCCTGACCATTATCCATGCAAGTCGGGGCTGATGGGAGATGAAGTCCAAAACATCTGATGGACACAACTGGTGATATCACAATACAATCAAACCCCCTTGATGTTATACTCCATGTATTTTTAATGCCTTGAAGGGAGTTTTTGATTATCCTGAGTGGTAAGTTTGTTGTGATGTGTGAACTGAAGTTTATGGATCTGGGTGGATTTCTGATGGCTGCCACCATCGCTGCCAGTCCCGTTGGGGCCCTAGTCAAATTCTGGAACAGGGAAAGGTCTTAGACTGTTGACACAATTGCTCTTGAGCACCCTCTTTCTAGTCACGGAGGGAAACTCCTTTCCTGGTTTTCTGGGGATCCGTTGAAAATGAAATGACTGGGAAGAGTGATGGAAGAGAAAACTGTTGGGGGGAACACATGATGGCAAGGCATTTTTGTAGTGGCACCAAGAATGTGGAACTCCCCACCCTCTGAAGTTTGGTTGTCTTCTACTTTGCCAGTGTTCCATTTCTTCTTGAAGACTTTTATTTTCCAGAAAGTTAAATTATCTGTCAAGCTATCCGCTGTAGAGAGTTGTTTAATTTAATTCTGGTTCCTTTGTGGGTATTTTAATTTTTTTACAGCTGCTTTTTATCTTCTTCCGGGGCGGGGGATTGTTTTATTTGATTTTGTTTATTGTTCCTCCTTCCTCTAAATAAAGGGTGGGCAGAAGGTAAATTTCTAGTTGTTTTGGACTTCATCTCCCAGAAGTCCCTGCCAGCATGGGCAATGTTCAGTAATGCTGGGAGCTGAAGTCCAAAACAACTGGGGATCAACTTTCTGCTCACCTCTGTTGAAATATTTTGCTTTGTTAACCACTTTGGGCATCTCCATTGGAGGCAAAAAAACAGGATAGAAATCCTTGTATAAATGAATGAATGAATGAATGAATGATAACTCCCTTGATTTATCCTTTCTGAAATCAAAATATGAACATTGAATAAAGTAGTTCCAATATTATTTCTTGCTGATAGTGGTCTTCAGTCATGTATTGTGTATGAGCTGCATCATTGTCAATGAGCAAACAATGCCTAAGTCAGAGATTTGAGAGAAGAAATACATAAATTTGGATACTGCAAGATTACAAGAGCAATATGACATATGCCCATCTGCCAGAATAATAGTTCATGGGGCCTCATAGAGTCCAAGAGATGGAAGGGATCCATTGCATCATTTAATCCAAGAGTGCTGAACCTCTTTCAGTCCAAGGGCTAAATTCAATTTCAAACACTTTGCATTTCAGTGGTGGGCAGGGCCAGAGTCAAAAGGAGTGGGGCCAACATACTAAAAATACCAGCATATTTTAGCTTAAAGCTCTTCCTGCCAGTAACTAAGGGCATAATCCTATCGCACTCAGAGGTGACTGCCTAGCCAAAGCAGGACAGGAGAAGCATGGAGGGGATTGTTCCCTCTGTGCTGCTCCTGCCCTGTAGTTTTGGCTAGACAGCCAATTGTGGCTGTCTAGCTGCAGGAGCATGGAGCTGGGAAGGAGGCTGCTGTACAACACATAGGATGTGTTGTACAGGCTGTTCCATCCTCCCCGCCCTGGCATGCCCCCAGTCACACCCCTTTTCAGCCGCTCAGCACTCCTTTTGTGAGCATGCAGGATGGGGCTGTTCCGCACTGCCTCCGAGGCAGCGTGGAAGTGGGGGGAGGTCAGTTCTCTTGGAACCGACCTCAGAGCACGGGCTCCAAAGTCAGTTCCCAGAAAACAACATATCCTATGGCCATCTAGCTGCTGTCTAGTGGTCATAGGATTGCTCCCTAAGCCTCAGAAGGGTTACTAAGTTACTAGTTACTAAGCCTCAGAAGAGGCATTTCAGTCTTTTAGAATGGGGGAAAAACTGCCCAGAAACCAAGAAACCACTAAATGATTGGTGGTTGTGGGATGGGAGTGGATTGGAGCACCCTGGGAAACCCCAGAGTGCCAGAAACCCCAGGCAGGATGGATTTAGCCTGTGGGCCTGAGGTTCAACACTCCTGATTTAGTCCAACCTGATTTATATCCTATCCCAAAATTCAGCCCTGGAACATACTTGTCCAATGGAGTCCAATCTTTCTTTGAAAATGTCTGCAGAAAGAGATCCCACAAGTTTTCCAAGTAGTGTGTTCCACAGCGCAAACATTTTCCTCATCAGAAAAGTTTGTCTGATGTTTAACTGCATCCCCTTCCTGTAATTTAAACCACTGCATTAGACTTCGTGGACAGTTTGAACAGCCATTCCTACTCTTTTCTGAGGATACATTCAAAATTTGAAAACTAACATCTTATTCTAGGGCTGCTTTGGGGATGCCACTCCCAGTTCAGCAAATGGGTTCAGTGCTAGTTTATAGGACACTTTTACAGAATGATATCATGGCACCCAATACAGTGCATACATTCACACATACAGGCAGTACACTTCTCTTCACTGTTAACTGGGATTTGAGCTTCTTCTCTCCTGCCAGGGAATCTAGGATCAATAGACAATATTAGGAGTGATGCTGAATTTTAAAGGAGCCTAAGGTGCTTTAACATAATTGCATCATAGCAGGTTAGTCTGGCCCTGGTAGAATCAAACTGGGCAAAGAGGGAGACACTGGTATATACTCCAAAGTATATTCACTGTGGTCAAAGTCCAGGGTCCTACGCCCCCCCCCAATGACCACCCAGAGAATGGTGTCATCAGCACCGGAACCAGGTCTGATGCTTGTCACCGCAGCATCAAATTTTTAAAAGGGGGTGGACAGACAGACATATGCATGGTTGCAGATGCTATCTTATTATTTTTACTTGTAAAACATATTATGTTTTTCTACAAAAAATTATGCCTATTCCCCAAATTCAGGGTAGCATCAGGGCATCAGAAGCAAACTCCATTGTTTAAAATGCAAAACCACATATGATCAGACTAAGTCTGTCTTTCTTTCTTTCAAAATTGGGTTGGCATATGGGGTGTTTTGTTGTTTGGCTTTTTGCTGCAATATATCAGGAATGTAGAAGCAGTTGTAAAGCATGGAATGGTGGTGTCATGTGCAGGGTGGGCGTGAGGGAGAATAGAGAATATAAATGTTAGTTGTGTGTTTCACCATGGAAATAATACACACGTTCATCTCTAAAGCATGGCAAAACTATGAAGTCCAGGACATAAAATGATCTAGCTGCACCACTGCTGGTGTTGTAACTCAGCCCCTCAGACAACGAGAAGCAGAATTTCGGCAGTCATCAAGCCTGCTGCAGTATTTACTCTTAGCCAAACCCTTCTCCTGCCTCCTGTTGAACCAGGAACCTGTTTTGCATGATTGCAGGGTGGTTAATAAGCAACCATGGCTTGTTAACCACCCTGCACGTGCTGGGTGGATTAGCATAATGAGCCTCCGCAGCGTGGCTTCCCATGTGGTGTGAATGCCATGGTTAACAAGCCACCAAGAACTCATGGGCTGTTCTAGGGCTCTGGGGTGGCTTGTTAACCATGGCAACAAGCCACCCTGCCCAAGTTCGCAAGACAAAGGAAACCACATTCCCAAGGGTAATTATGCTAATCCTCCTGGCACATGACTGGAACATGCAGCAGTGGAAATAAACCATGATAATGTGAACAGTGCCACCGTCTATTTCATTCATTCATTCATTCATTCATTCATTCAATACCGCCCAATAGCTGAAGCTCTCTAACTTCCCAAGGAGCTCTCCTAGGTCCTGTACACCCTGCTCCCTGCATCATAGTTCTTGTGGCTCCCAGGCCATTACTTGGGTTCATCTGGCATTTCGGCAAAATCTTAGCCACTTTGGTAAACAAAAGCTAATCTTTCATTGCTATTTTATTGTTTCATCCCCCCCCCCCACACACAGGTTTTTATTGACATTTAACAATGTCTAACACTATTGTGAAGGATTGTGTGATAAATCCTGCCATTTCACCTCTAACAAGGCAAAGAAGCAGGATATAGATTTAGTAGTACAAATACATACATACATACATAAATGTGCTTCTTGAACTGCAATACTTGGGCTAAATAAAAATCTCCCAAGTGAATTAAGTTTGCCCAGTTCTTAGATTTTCTTAGGATTTTCTTTTACAACTTATCCCCCACCCCCACCTGTACAGGTATATTTAATTGAATGAATATGTGTGCATTAGCCTTGTGGCATGGGCACAAATTGCCCATGTGTATGTAATGAGGTGTGCATATTTCACTAGCAATTTGTGTTTCAGACACATTGGTGCACATAACTCATTGACCTTCTGCACGTTTGATCTATGAAAGGAGCCCTGAAGATGGTTGTTATGAACTGCCCCCCAAAACTAGCCTGTACTATCCCATGTTTCAGTGGGCTAGCTGTATTTTGTGATCAAATCAAATTCCATCATAAGGCTACAGGTCTGCAGAGTGCTGCAAAGCACTGACAACAGCTGTAGAAACAATTGGAGTCCATATGCCTGAAATGAAAGGCAGAATGCCAGATGGCAACCAACCAGGCGAGGATCAAATAAATACTGCAAAGGAACAAGGGACAATCCTTCAGGGAGATCCATATTTCATTTTATTGTATCCCAAATCCACTCTTGTGCTCTCAGACTTTCATACGCATAATATAGCAGGATGGCTCTTGGCTATTTCTGAACAAGGAAACTGATCCACTGAGCATAGCCATGTTCATAGCACAGGTTGATGGGCTGTTTAGCCTCTTCTGTCATTTTTCTTGTCTCTCTTCATAATCTCTAAGTAATCCAGAAACAGCCAGTAGAAAGAGAGCATTTCTGTTTGTTTAATTGCTTCCTGATAATTTGACAGTTACTGCTTCAGTTTCATTGGTTAATCTACATTTAAGTAACCTTACTTGTCAAAGACTGCATAATTGTTTGACTCGACTTACTTCCCAAGGTATATATCATCCCTATCGTAATTAAATGCTTCCAACAGACTTGTGTAGGAGGCAATTTACTTTCATTTAGTCCAGTAAACCAGTTTGCCAGCAATGCTACTGAGGTTAATGGAACAATTCCAGGATGAACAAATGAGTTCCATACAGTTGCTTTATCAATTCACAACTCCAGCATTAAACAGTAAAAAAAGAAAGAGAAAAGAAATCCTGTATTGGTTTGTCAAATCCCCCCCATCCCCATTGATAAAGGGCAGACTTCTTTCTTTAGGTTTTGAAAAGAGAAGAGGCATTTTACCATCATTTTCAGAATGGGCAATGTAAAGTTTTTATGTATTCCAAAACTCTGTATGCAATTTGGCATACCTATGTGATAGCTGATTAGAGGGATTGCCCTCTTTTTATGGCAGGGGTGGAGAACCTGTGGTTTTTTGGATGGTGTTTGACTACATCTCCCATCATCCCTGGCCATTGGCCATGCTGGCTGGTGCTGATGGGAGTTGGAGTCCAGACAACATGTAGAGGGCCATGAGTTCCCCAGCCCTGTTTTATGGAGAGAAGTCCTGCACCTTTAAAACAGTGGCACTTGGAGAGAATGTTCATGGATGCAAACACATCTGGGAAGGAACCACACTCAGCTGTGGATCTGAATAGAAAAATGGCCAGAAAGGGAAAGACTAAGTCAGCCTTCCCAAATCTGGTGCCCTCCAGGTGTTTTAGACTCCAAATCCCATCAGCTCCAGCTAGCATGGCCAATGGCCAGGGATGATGGGAGTATTTGTCCAAAACATCTGGAGGGCACCAGGCTGGGGAAGGCTGGTAAACAGTCCTCCCTATACCAAGTCTCCACTCAATATCACAGCTTCCTGAGCTGCTTCTATTTGTTGTTAAAAACACTGTGACTTTGTTACACTTATTTAGGTATAATAGGTTGGATCCAGACTTAATCATACTTGGAGCAGACCCACTGCAATCAATGGGACTTCAGTTAAACATGCTGAATCCAACACAATGTGTAGTTTGCTCCTGGATGGAGAAAAGGTTAGTTCATGGAATGAACTCCATTTTTTTCTGCCCCACATTTTAAATAGCTATAGATATAACTGAAAATGAGATGTCAGAATAATAATAATAATAATAATAATAATAATAATAATACAATATATCTATATCTGCAGCAGTCATTAGGACTTTCCTCTTAAGCACAGCAGTTTAGCACAATTCAGCAGATTCCCCTGGTGCCATCTGACACCCATCTGGAAAAAGAATAAACACAAAGTTTAACCAGGCCTTGAAATGCGAAAATGTCTGTCTAGACCAGCAACAGTCAAGGCCAGTCAAGGCCAGAGCCCCTATCCAGGGAATTTTGCACACAAGAAAAAGTTTCAGGGAAATAATTCTTGAGGTCAACAAAGAGTCATGGGCCAGTCAATGAAAGAGAATAAGAACATCAGCTGCTCCACTACCTCAAGCTAGTAAAGAATTAACCCCTTTTCAGTTGAAAGGAGACCATGACCATTCATCCCCTGGCACATTTATTGGCTGGGCACTAGAAGGGTGGCACCGGGTTGGGCCAGGGCTCTCTCAGAGGAGAATCATGCAGCTGGCTTGACCCTTTAGAACAGGGGTGCTGAGCCTTAGGCCTGGGGGCCAATTTTGGCCATCCTGGGGTCCCACTCCAGCTCCTTGGGGTTCCCCAGATGGCCAAAGGTCCTTCCTGTCACCAGTTGGTTCCCCCTCCCCAATCATTTGGTGTTTTCCTTTGTGCAGTTTTTCCCCATTCTGAAAGGTCAAAATTCCCCTCCTAAGGCTTAGCTACTGGCAGTAAGAACTTTAAGTGAAAATACGCTGGTATCATTGGTTTTTGTCCCTGTCCTCTTTGCCTTTGGCTGTGACCACCACTGGACCCCCAAGAGCTTCTCTGAAATTGAATTTGGCCCTCAGGCTGAAAGAGGTTCATCACCTCTGCATTAGAAACACTTGCTCTCTTTCATAAAATACCCTGAAATCCACATAGGATGAAAGGCAGCATATACATTTTTTTTATACAATAACCATCAAATAATCTGTTGCTTCTAAAGGGGAAGTTATCCTTTTGAAGCTGCAGATGGGGCTTTGTGAAGACTCTGAGCAAATTCTTGGCAGGTATTTTTATTTAAGACAAATTTACACCACAATCCTTGTAAACTGCCTTGGGTTAGTAGTTTGTTTTGAAAGGGCATTTAAAAATCCATTAAATAATAATAATAAGTCTAGGCATGTCAACTCTGGAGTAAGTTGCATTGAGTTAAATGTGGCTTGCTCCCAGGTAAGTGCGCATATGATTGCAGCCTTAGTCTAACTGGTATCACCAATTGCATTTAAGGTAGCTTGCAGGAAACAATTTAAGCTGAAATTATTTGATTTAACTACGCTTAGGCTGCAATCTTAAATAAGCTAAGCCCCGCTGGACTTATTTCTGAGTAAACATGTATAGGATTGTGCTGTTAATTTCTTTTGGTTCCAGGAGGCTAGACTGGTTTAAATCTAAGTACCATATCTTAAACTGGGGCTCAGTCAGGCTATTGGTCTCACTAACATTACTGGTGTGGACAGCCTTGTCTACCTCACAAGACTGCACTGGTTTGAATCCAAGGGCCTTGGCCAGAGCTATAACAAAGAGCGTCTGGCTTGACCTACCTTGCAGGATTGTTCTGAGTATAATAAAATGGGGGTGAACCATGTGTGTCTCCTGGAGTTGTGGTATTCAATACATACCTTAAAATCAAATCAAATCAAACAGTTTGTGTAAATTCTGAAAGTGCCGGCACACTGGAAAGCATTTACAAACAGAGGATGCAACTCAACATAATACATATTCAGGAATACACTCTCTTAAGATTACTTAGAATCATAGAACAGTAGGGCTGGAGAGGGCCTACAAGGCCATCGAGTCCAACCCCTGCTCAATGCAGGAATCCAAGTCAGAGCATCCCTGTCAGATGGTTGCCTAGCCTTGTCTTGAACACCTCCAGTGTGGGAGAGCCCACTACCTCCCTAGGGAATTGGTTCCATTGTTGTGTTGCTCTAACAGTCAGGAAGGTTTTCCTGATGTTCAGCTGGAATCTGGCTTCCTGTAACTTGAGCCCATTATTCTGTGTCCTGCACTCTGGGATGACCGAGAAGAGTTCCTGGCCTTCCTCTCTGTGACAGCCTTTCAAGTACTTGAAGAGCACTATCATTTCTCCCCTCAGTCTTCTCTTCTCAAGGCTAAACATGCCCAGTTCTTTCAGTCTCTCTTCATAGGCCTTTGTTTCCAGTCCCCTGATCATCTTTGTTGCCCTCCCCTGAACCCTCTCCAGTTTGTCTGCATCCTTCTTAAAGTGTGGTGCCCAGAACTGGACACAGTACTCCAGATGAGGCCTAACCAGAGCTGAGTAGAGGGGAACTAGTACTTCTTGGGATTTGGAAGCTAATGGAGACTTCTTTTTCCATCTCCAGACTGTCCAATGCTCAGTTATTAATTTTCCCCTTCTCATGATTACATTTAACAATCAGATTTCTTTTATCTCCTGTTTTATAGACCTACCTGATTTTCTTTTCTCCTTTTTTCTTTACAACTTTCATTCTTTTTATGAGGGGCAAACAAGTTATAGCTTTAGAGGTAGAGCATCTCTACACCAGCCTAAAATCCCACATTTAAAATGGGGCTTTCTGCTTCCATTTTAAATGCAGGATCACAGTGGACTCCCTTTACACATGCGTCCTTTCCCCCCTCCCCATCCCCCGTGCTTCTCCCCCTTCTCTGAGTCTTCCATATGTTTCATTGATCCAGGTCCTCTTCTTGCAGCTTTTCCTTTTTCAAGGAGGGAACTCATGCAGAACACAAGTGGGGTAATTTGATACCTCATTATCTCTGATCTATTTTAAAATGGAATGAAGGTCATTTAGTGCAGGAGATGTTAAATTACACAAGAAATAAAGACATAATATCATCTAAAGGGCCCGCAAACTTCCATGAGTGAGCCACCTCACTGGCAGGATAAAAGCTCCGTGTGAAGAAGCCCACAGACTGGAAGAAATATCTGAAGGAAGAGCCATCTAAAAAGACTTGGGGCAGGGCGAGAGAGAGAGAGAGAGAGAGAATTGGTAAGATCTGGGAAGAGACAGGAGATATATCTTGAGAGGGGAATGGAAGAATGATCAACTAAGGAAAGGAGTTTAGCAAGTCACTTTGGTGGGCAATAGCCATAGCTAAAATAAAGCTTTCATCTGAGACACTGAGAAGTTGTATCATGATCAGTGTGTTTAAGGGTGCATGTTCTGTACATTGCCTTGCAGTTGCTATGGCACTAACAGGGGGCTCACAGCCTATACTGCTTAGGTTGCAGTCCTACACACTTACCTGGGAATAAGTCCTACTGAACTCAGTGAAATGTTCTTCTGAGTAGACATGTATAGCATTGCACTATGAGTGCTATTGCACTCATGTCCTACTTTTGGGTTCCCCACAAGCAGCTGGTTGGCCACTAGGGATGGGCGGATTCCCCACCTGCAAGTCTGTGAGGAATCCGCCTGCGGGGGGAGGTGATCCGTTCCTCCCCCTGAAATCCTCTTTGGATGGTTCTGCTCCACGGCAATCCTGCAGAGCCACCGGCTGGCTCCGAAGAGCCAGCAATACAGCCGCCATGCCGTATCGCTGGCTGAGAGGTATTGACTGCAGACACAAATGGCATCCAGGACACCATTTGCAGCCGTAAAGGTCTTAGTTTAAGGTAAATGCAGCCATATAAATGCAGCCATATAAAATATTTGCGTAGCTTATCACATGAAAAAAAAAAAAAAAAGCAGGGATGCAAATGGCATCCAGGATGCCATTTGTGGCCGTAAAGGTCTTAGAGGCGGAGGTAAGTTTCCATTCAGCCACGGACTCTGGGGGTCTGGATTCTTTAGAATCCGGCCTCATTGGGGTCCGTGGCGGAATTCTCCACCATCCCTATTGGCCACTGTGTGAACAGAATGCTGGACTAGATGCAACCCTTGGTCTGATCCAGCAAGGCTCTTATGTTATGCTAACCTAGGATAATGAACACCCAATGTTTCTGTCCTTATAATAAACACTGATTTGGATCATATTCCATACATAAAACACATTGATTAGGGTTTTTTGTTTTGTTTTTTAAAACCCAATCAATTCTTCCTTCTCTACTGTGTATGTAAAACGATGATTAGTGGACATGGAAATATTCTGAAAACAAGGCTACAATTCTGTATCCAATTACATATAAATATGCCCCCTGAAATCAAGCATACAGTCCTCTGTCTACTTACTTTAGAGTAGCTCTGTTGATTTCAGTAGAACTCTGCAAAATGAGAATTTGCAGATTGTGGCTAAGTGTTTTATTACCCCCTCCCCCCCGCTGCCCCAGCATGATTTTACAGGATTAGAGAACAGCTATGTTAGCAATGGACAGATCTTATGCTTCCTGGAGTGAGCAAAACTCCTGCAATGATTTATAAGCTAAGTTTTAAGAGTTCATAGCATAAAAATTCATTTGCTCAGTTCAAAGAAATTCCAGTGAAATTCCACCTGATTTCCTGCTACAGTGTAAGGAGCAAAGTCAGTCCTTCAGTAACTCATGCTTATATATCAATTACGGTCAACATACCTTGATTTAATCATGCAGAAGATGTCTCATCGTAGATACAGGGCAGGCCTTGAGAATTTCCTGCATTCTGAAACACTTCATGAGAAGTCAGTAAGGACATCAATAAAGACTACTATCCCTGCTCCTCTTCTACATGAGACCAGGGCCCTCTCTAACATTACTCTACTCAAGGCAGCTGTCTTGAACAGAGAAGAACAGAAGGGGACATCTTTTGCAAAAGTCGTAGGCTGCCCTTATGCCCACCTCCTAGGTTGGCCACTTGTGAATCAACGAGGACATTTATAACCAAAAAAGAAGGCAAAGGACAACACCAATTTGCATAAAATGCATAAAATTAATGCTAATTTAAATGTATAAATGCACATTTATAAATAATTATTATACTTTAAATAGAAATACAGGACATCTCACCATGGTGTAGAAGACTGTGACCAGGTGACCTGCGTGCTTTGCTCATTCTGCTGTCCGGATGATGTTGATGTGTGACTTCAAGGAACAGTCTTCCTCCTGAAAGTTCGTTACCTTTGCGCTAGGCTTGGACTGGACAGCCCTCTAGACGGAGGACACCTTCAAAATAGAAAGGCAGTCCTCTGGCAGTTCCTCAAACTGAGGACTGTCCTTTGTAAAAGAGGACACATGGCTGCCCTGCATCCCCACTGCTTTCTTGAATTCTGACACAATCCTTCCGTTTCCAGATGTATGTGTCTGGTCCCAAAACCTATGTGAAGGGCCGGCATCAAAAGCAGACATGGTCCGGCACTTGCTAAGGTCCCGTACCCAGAAAGGGCCCCTGACGGGCCCCCTGCCACCGCTGCCCTGGAGTGGCTGCTCTGCGGCACCAGTGCAGACAGCTTGTTCACCTACATCTCGCTCTGCCCCAGGCAATGGTGGTGGTGATGTGAAGGAGGAGCGGTCAATGCCATTCCCTCCTGCCCACTAGCTCTCTGCCTGTCAGGCAAGCAAGGGCAGCAAAGAGGAGCAGCCACAGCAGCAAGAGCAGCCGGTGGCAATGGTGGTTAGAAGGAGCCTCTTGAGGGTGCCTTGCCAAGAGCCCTGCAAAGCCTGGAGCCGACACTGCCTGTGTGTACCTTGTTTCAAGAACACAGTTTCCCAGCAGTTTGGCAGCAGGTGTTGTGGTGACTTGGCATAGCTGGAAGGCATGTCACCAGAATGGCAACCTTTCTTGGCACATCTGGTGGATAAAAGAGATGGCAGGTATAAGCCTCCTGGAAAATGAGAATGTGTGGGGCGTCTGGATCCACGTAAACATGGTTACTGTGATGACAGTGACAGCGTCGACGTTGTAGGTAGACACATGTAGACATGTGTTCTCAATGGCTGTCCTACAGTGGCTGTCCTTGTGCCTAGAGGCCTATCAAAGTCTAAGTCTGAATACATTCCAGAAGCACTTTTAGACCCCATTATTATCTTGCTATCTGGCTGTAACTGAAAGAAAAGAAAACCTGTATGTGCATGGTTAGGGCTTCACATTAGGCAGGCAGGGTGGCCAGATGCAAATGAAGACAGGCCTTCTTTCATAGTTGTGTAGAACAGGGTATATCAGCAAGGATACCTTGTCATGCAAGCTACACCTCTGGAAACTCCCTTTGCTACACAGCTATTAAAGGTGCAGGAGTCCTGTCCTCTTTTGCATTGAGCCACCGTATATGCAAGCAACGACCAGATGTGACACTTGGTTATGTTGTTAGTTCTCCTGCCAGGGAGCCTGTGTGGCTCCACTTACTTATGTTACAGCTGTGATGTGGGGGGAAGGAGGCTTTCAGCAGTGAACACATCCCCATGGTAATGAATGAATTTGGCCTTCAGACTTCCCAGTTTGGGCTAATGGCCAAAGTTAAGCTGGCTTGTGTCATTTAATTTCTGTAAAATCTTGTAGTTTTAACTGAGTATTTTGTATTATCCTTTCCTAAGCTGTTATACCCCAAGCTTTTGGGAAGTGTGGGATAAAATTTGTGATGGATAAGTATTAAACATATAGAAGTAACAGCACCGTATTTACAAAATGTATTACCTATTAATTGGCTAACAGGCACAAAATGTCACTGTACAGAGACTGGCTCGTCTATTGCATACTTTGCTGGCTTAATATACTTGGACATGACAGATTAATTATTTGCCCATCTCTAACAGGAAGCCACAATAGACATCTTGGTGGTTTGGTTCAACTTCAAAAAGAGGATTATTTCCTTAAATGATAAATATGGAATAAGATTAACACCCTCTATTCTATGGATATTCTCTGCAGGAAGTAAAAGAACGCCCCTATACCTTTTAATTAAATCTTTCAATCAGATAACCTAAACCTCAAAAGCCATATATTGCATTTTAATTTTTCTAAAAATGCTGGTTGGGATCATTGTTCTGAATTAAAATCCCAAATAAAATATGGGGAGGAGGGAGGTAAAGGGAGGTTATATAGTGTTACCTGATAAAAGAAGACAGTAATATTTAAAATGAGGTAAGTGTTGCATCGATTTATGATGTATTTTATCTTCTGGAGGAGCCCTAGTTTATCGTGGTGTCATTCAGCTTGAAGCATCAGCTGTATATCTTTCTACCTCTCACTGTAGCTCTGGGTTGAAAGGAAAATCTTTGCAAAGATGAGATGTATCGGTAAGATCAAACGTTTGATGTAATTTTGCCTTGGTAGTCCCCATATATTTCCTCTCTAACACCTCCTGTTGGCGCACATCAATATTGGTTTATTACAATTATGCTAATCAGGCATCTTCTTTAATTGGTAGTTAAATTTGGAAATTATAAACATGGTATGTAAAGAAATACTAAGAATCACAGATTAAAAAAATCCTGGCATGAACTTTACAGAGGCTGGATCACATCCCCTGATTCCACCCATTCCTTTTCTTCCTAACTTTCTATGTTTCGTATTCACGCAAAGGATTAAACAACAACGGAAAAAGTAAAACTCCAGGTAAGAATGACTTGGATATTCATTCTGAAATCTATTAAAAGGTTTTAAGAATCTATTCCACCACCTCTCAATATTATTACTTACTGGTAGTATTTTATTATTTTTATTATTTTATTCTATTTATGAGTTGCCATGAGCTCTCAGGGCGACATACTTAATAAAAACAAATACAATAAAACCAATGACAAAACACATTTGAGATAAAATCTAAAAAATGGACAACCTCAGTCCCAAACAATGGCCTCTTTTACAGACATCTATACTGCTATTATTTTACTTTGTTTTTGCGCACCTCGGGTATTAGTGTCATTTCCCAAGAGTTACAACTAGGTCTACTAATTGGTTTCATATGTATTGGAGTGGCTCATTAGATTGCCAGTAATGGGTGCTGGGCACAATTCAAGAAGTTAACATGGTTCAACTTCTTGAATGGAGTCTGGAAACCCATGGGTAGATCTTGAAAAGATAATCACTCTGTCCTGCTAACTTGAATGGTCATTACACTGTAGAACACTTAGCTAGCCATCAGTCCAGAACAAAAAGGGAAAATGGGAATATATTATGCTCAGCTGGTAGAATAGCCACTAGGACATCTGCAATGGCAATAGCGGCAGCATCCAGATAAAGAGAGCAAGAGTGGAAAAGTGAAAAGTGAGCCAGAGGTTGTGGTACTAGGTACATACCTGGCCAGTGGCTGCCTAGAATGCTGGAAAACATGTGCCCATCCCTGGTAAGTCCACCTCATAATAAGTATGTTGGAATTGTTATATTAGAGGATTAATAAACTATGTTAGTAGATTGATCATGGATTTGTCTTTGTTCCCTTGTAGTAATTCCCTGATGCTGGGAAAGACTGAAGGCAAAAGGAGAAGGGGACGGCAGAGGATGAGATGGCTAGATAGCATCACCGATGCAATGAATATGAACTTGAGCACGCTCCGGGAGAGAGCGCAGGACAGGAAGGCCTGGCGTGCTATGGTCCATGGGGTCACGAAGAGTCGGACACGACTGAACGACTGAACAACAACAAGTAATTCCATGGCAAATTATAGCAGTGTAAAATGGAAGATGGTGAAGAACCATTTTTGCCACTCTACCGTCCACCATGGAAAAGCCTAAAGGGAAGGGAGAGGTTGCTGCAGGGAGGGGAAAGAGATACCAGTCTCCAGCCCTTGCCATAGGCTGATCATGCTGAGGTCTTATAAGGCTCAAGGTTTACCTTTCAAGTCTTCTGAGACCTAAGAGGCAGGAAATGAGCCTTTGCTGTGCTGTCCATCAGGACAGACAAGCAGCATAAGAGGAGTTAGGCTGCAGGTGGTGAGGATAATGGGATCAGGGTATGTCTCTGGCTGAGTTAAACCTGGGTAGGGATGTTGGAGGAATCTGCAACAGAAGGAAATCAGTTCAGATTTCCATGAATCTGACCCATGGATTCTGCAGCGCACTGGCTTTCCCCCTGTTGGGCGGATTCTGCCGACTTGTGGACTCTTCTTCTAACTTTCCCAAATTCTGCACAAATTTCATTGCAGAAAAATACATGAAGTAAAAAAAAAAAAACTGGTCCCAAATGCTCATTTCCCCCCATAGGCTAAAGCATGAAAATACACATTTTGGGGAAATTTGTGGATTTTCGCGCGTGTGCATTTGCACAACTGCACATTTGTGCAAATTCAAAACAAAGAAATCAAATTCCATCGAAGGGTGGACGACAGAATGAAAGGCACTGACAATACACAAAACACAGATGGAATGGATTTTACACAATCCGTACATTCCTAGACCTGGGTGATACTCTTTTCCCCTGAGTGTAGCATTTGCGAGTGGAGATGGGTTAAAGAAGACGCAGACAACAAGCTTGGGTTGAAAATTGGGCCATATTTATTGAAATACCTGCAAAGGGGTAACTAGGACGGGCATCTAACTGTGTCAGTGGCTAGCTGGTACTTCTTGGGTGAAAACACACCCAGCCTGAGGAATGGCGGTGATCTCGCCATCGCTCCGGACTGCCCCTTCTGGGGGAGGTAGACCTTCCGGTGTCACCCCCAACCTGGTGCCGCACAACACCTGGGTGAGTGAGGAGGGTTGGTCTCTCAGGCAATCCTTATCCCCCCACCGAGCCGCACAACCCGTTCGGGGGGACTCAGGCGTCACCTGTCACCACAAAGTGCCTCTGCATGCACACCATCCCTAATCTCTTCCAGGTTCTGCCCATCCTAGCCGCCAACTGGAATGTGACCGATGATAAAGACCGTATTCCCTTACAGGACACACTCAACCCGAATAACAGTGTGATGTAGGCAAAAAGACTCACAGTAATAGGCCAATCAAACTGTGAGCCAAAAATTCCTACATGGCAACCGGCAAGAAATCCACACTGCTTAGGGGAGAGTGGGAGGGAGCTGCATTGAGCCAGAGAGCTGAGATTCAGAGGGGGGTTGAGTTTAAGGCGACTCAGCCTGCCCCTCCTAGCATGGTGGTGCCACCAGGGTGCACCAATGAGAGGCCCCTACGTCATCTCACCCCACCCGCCCGCAATGCCCCCCCTTTTCAGCCAGACAAGCTGGCACCGGGGTTAGGGCATTTCCCTTGCAGCTTGAGTGGCTGGAACTCCAATGTCTACTGCTTAGTTGGAGATGCGATGCAGGTTGGTGAGGCTGAGGGGCATCCCAATGGGTCCCATCTCTACTATGACACTTCACCATACCAGTTTGTCCATTCTCCCGTTCTACCAGACCCAGACAAACCCATTTTTTCCTTATTTTGCTGTGTTAAGTTCTTGAGCGACAAAAGGAACTTTCAGACCAGGGAGAGGTAATTTCTGCTAGTCACTAGTTAGCAGGGTTGGATTCCTGGATTATTAGTTTCTGAGGCGACAAATATTTAAGGAACCCTGCTGGCCATTGGGGTACATTTATATGGCACATGTGGCCACACAATTTTGTTGTTGTTCAGTCGTTCAGTCGTGTCCGACTCTTCGTGACCCCATGGACCATAGCACGCCAGGCCTTCCTGTCCTGCGCTCTCTCCCGGAGCGTGCTCAAGTTCATATTCATTGCATCCGTGATGCTATCTAGCCATCTCATCCTCTGCCGTCCCCTTCTCCTTTTGCCTTCAGTCTTTCCCAGCATCAGGGTCTTTTCCAGGGAGTTTTCTCTTCGCATTAGGTGGCCAAAATATTGGAGCTTCAGCTTCAGTATCTGTCCTTCCAATGAGCACTCAGGGTTGATTTCCTTTAGGATGGACTGATTTGACCTCCTTGCAGTCCAGGGGACTCGTAAGAGTCTTCTCCAGCACCACAGTTCGAAAGCATCAATTCTTCGGCGCTCAGCCTTCCTTATAGTCCAGCTCTCACAGCCATACATTACTACTGGGAAAACCATAGCTTTGATTAGACGGACCTTTGTCGGCAAGGTGATGTCTCTGCTTCTGACTATGCTGTCTAGGTTGGCCATAGCTTTCCTCCCCAGGAGCAAGCGTCTTTTAATTTCATGGCTACAGTCACCGTCTGCGGTGATCTTGGAGCCCAAGAAAGTAAAATCTGTCACTGCTTCCATTTCTTCCCCTTCTATATGCCAGGAAGTGATAGGGCCAGATGACATGATCTTCGTTTTTTTAATGTTGAGTTTCAAACCAGCTTTTGCACTCTCCTCTTTCACCCTCAACAAGAGGCTCTTGAGATCCTCTTCGCTTTCTGCCATTAGGGTGGTATCGTCTGCATATCGGAGGTTGTTGATAATTCTCCCGGCAATCTTAATTCCGACCTGTGATTCATCCAACCCGGCATTTCTCATGATGTACTCTGCATATAAGTTAAATAAGCAGGGTGACAATATGCAGCCTTGTCGTACTCCTTTCCCAATTTTGAACCAATCGGTTGTTCCATGTCTGGTTCTTACTGTTGCTTCTTGACCCTCGTACAGGTTTCTCAGGAGACGGGTAAGGTGGTCTGGTACTCCCATCACTTTCAGAATTTGCCACAGTTTGTTGTGATCCACACAATCAAAGGCTTTAGCGTAGTCAATGAAGCAGAAATAATTATTGGAATCTTTGGTGCTTTCTGTTTACTACTTCATTGAACGTACACATCAAACAAGGCTGGGAAACTTAACAGTAGGTTGTTTTCAGTGTCAATTCATAAAATATCTCACATGATGAACTTTTTAAAAATGGGAGCAAATAAAGCTTTAATATCTTTTTTGCTTACTCTGTCAGAAGTGCACTTCTGGAAACTGCTGCCAAGGAGTCATTCAGTGAGCCATCTCTAAAGCAGCACTGGTTAGCCAGTGCTTTGAAAAGGATGCCGTTCCTTTAGCCTCATGACTGAACTAATACCCAGTGGCTCCAGTCCGAAGCCTGGTTAATACATCTGTCCAGAACACATAATTACCCGGTCATAACATTTCCCCGGCCACCAGCCAACAAACCAATCAGCATTTTTCTCAAACTCATGAGAATTTTTGCTGTGTCAAGCTGTTTGATCTTTAGGTAGTAAAAAAAAAAAAAAGATATTGAGGGATGCCACACTGGAAGATTTTAATTTAACATATTTTCTCAAGAAAAAGTAAAAAAAAAAAACCCTCTTGAAATGAAACAGTTTTTGGGGTGAGGCCGGTGAAGCTGAAATTTTCATTCTGTTTTGGGTAATTGACTTATATCGCAGCTTCTTTGATATAATTTTGTGTACTGTTGTCTAGAAATTTACAATGGGTTCTACCGAGCTGTTTGAGTCATAGCACAATCCTATGCAAGTTAATGTGGAAATAAATCCAGCTGATTTCCATGGGTCTTACTGACATGTAAGTCTTCACAGGATTAGATCCTTAAGGTGACACAATGATATTTACTGAAACATCATGGTTACGATGTTCTAAGCTCATGCCTTTCGTTGTGGAAATTTTCAGGCATTTCCACAATGGAGGATTAATCTCGGATTTAAACCCATGGTGAGCAAAAGTGTCAGGATTTCAGATTTAGTGGGGCTGGAGATATCAACGGGTGTGGTGAGGACAGCTATGACAGCTGAGAAGCAGGTTGTATGATGAGAGAGTTGCTCAGGGGAGAGGGCTTCTTGCAACCTTCCCCAACTTGGTCCCCTCCAGATGAGTTGGACTGCAACTCATCACTCCCAGTCAGCATGACCATTGCCAGTCCAATACATCTGGAGGGGGCCAGGTTAGGGAAGACTGCCCGTTACAATTCGTGAAACCCCTTTGAATCCCTGCTTTTCATGATATTATTGTTTCAAAAACCTGAACCATTGTCATTTCCAAGGAAGGTACTTTGCCTGCTTAAGTGACTGGAGTAGGCCATGAATTACAAAAAATATGCTCTTTGGCCTGCCGTTAGTAAAGATCTGACTGATGGGCATTAAGGACAGGGACCTTTCAGTGGTGACTGTGCCGTTTCAGAATCCTGCCTTCAGGGAGGTTTGGCAAGCTCCCTGTCTTATGATTAGTTTCTACTGTTTCTATGCTGTGTCCTTTGGTTTTAATGCTGCTGTCTCTCTGGATTTGGTTTATTTGATATATTATTCACCTGTGTTTTATTGTTATTATATGTGATTTTTTTTTCTTGTAAACTGCTTTGGGATATACATATGTTTTTAAAAAATAGCAGGTAAAAATAATGTGCAAAATCCAACATTGCACAAGTGGAAGACAAGCTTGCACATCAGTTCTTCTGTCCCCCTGAAACTCCCTGTGCCCCCTTAAAATCCTCTCTAGAGGTCGAGGGGGATGGGGGGAGAAGACCTGCCAAACATTGTGGGCTGTGTCGTATGGGGAATTGCTGAAACTGGGGACCTTGTGTGAGTAGTGCAAGATTCCTCCACCCAGTTTGGGACGATTCATCCCTCCCACAGCAGCCCCATAAGACATAGCTCATAATGACCTGGTTTGCATGATCGTGGCGTGGTTAGCAAGCCATGGTGACTTGTTAACCCCACCTCATGTGCCTGTTGCAACCCGGTTGGATTTTCCTCACTGGCGCGGCTTGCCATGCCGTCCATCCTGGGCAGCATGGCTTGTTTGAGGGGGCAGCAACTCTCAACCCATGGGCTGTTATTGGGTTATATGAGAGTTGTTTCCCCCTCAAACAAGCCATGCCACCAGGGTTCAGATGACACGACAAGCTTCACCTGGCCACTGAATTAGGGAACTGGCACCAGGCACCCTCTGAGGATTAAAACAAGCCACTATGATTTATTTAAGCCATGGTGTCTTCTTTGATCATGTGAACTGGGCCATTGCATGAGCTATCTTCCCGTTGCACAACATTTGATTTCACTCAATAAAAATATATAAATGTAATACCTCCCAAGGCATCTACAAATGCACTCTCACACATGTGTGAATCAACAGCTGATTTAATAATTCCCATATATAAGTACAACATTATTTTAAAGTATCAGTTAATGTTTTTACATATTTAGGGGGCATCAGTGATGAAAAAGGAGCCACATTGTAGTTTGTAAATAAACTGTTATGGAACTGATAAAATTTGGATTGTAAATATATGCTTTTCAGGAATGTTTTTCCTCCTTTTGGTTTTAATGAAACTTTGACAATGGCATTTATTACATGTTAAAAATTGTATATGGCTCCAACTGATGAACTAATTGTTCTGAAGCAGTCTTAATGAAATCAATGGGGTTACTTTGGCATGCCTTTTGGAAACCTACCCTATGAAACAGTTCCTTGAAATATTTATATTTGCATTTTTAAAAGATGAAAATTAAATTAAATGCATAATATACCAAGCAGATGTGGCTGAGTGCATGAAATTTACATTCTTTAATGCTGTAGCAGAACAATTAATGAAGAACAAGCCAAGAAATGATATCATTCATAGACAATGACTAATCTGAAACACTGAAAGAGGGAAGCTAATATGACTAGTGTTACGTGATCTTAAATGAAAGGTCCAAGAAGAGGACAAAATTTCATGGGGAAACTCCATGCTTTGTACTTAAAAAAAAAAAAAAAGACTCGAAATTACTGTGTGTAGAATAAATTTCCATTGTCTGTTAAGTGAATAATTTATGTATGAATTAGTTTACATCTTGCCTTTCCACCAAAGAATGATGCTAAGGTGCCTAGCAATAAAATCTGAATTAAAACAAATTCTTCATTAAAATACAGCATGAAAACAAATACATTAAAACACAACAATAAAATAAATAAGCAGCACAAGCCAGTTAAGCAGCAGTAGACCAGTTTATATGCCAAAGGCCTGCCTGAATAAAAACCTCTTTGCCTGCTGGCGGAAGGACAACAGAGAGGGAGCCAACCGAGCCTTCCTCAGCAGGGAGTTCCAGAGCCTGAGAGGAGCCATGGAGAAAATTCTCTAAAATGGCTTGATCTGTTCGTATTTATTTACCCAGATGAACCATTTGATTGATTGATTTTATATTTATACCCCAAAAGTTCAGGGTGATGTATACGGCATTTAAATATTTTAGATGGGTTGTTTGTTTGTTTTTTTACATTTTAGGAGGTAGGATTCGGGTATAATACTATATTTAGTTCACACACAATGAGCAAACTAGGGGGGATTTTGTGTGAATCAGCCCTAAAGTGATTATTACACAGATTTGTAAATTACTACACACTTGTCTACCACTGTAGCTACAGTACAGAAAGCACACACAATCCATATCTTCATCTTTCTGGATTGTGTTGTGTGTGTGTGCGTGTGTGTGAGAGAGAGAGAGAGAGAGAGAGAGAGAGAGAGATGAAACAGTAAATTTATGCTGTCAGAAATCTACACATCCATAGATATCTGAGGATGTTTGTTATCGCTCACAATATGGGAGAAAACCCATATCTTAAATCTGTGTTGAAATGCACGTTTGGCCACATGTGGGCCACAAGCTTATGAGTGAGCTATGCATTTTGGATGAACTTTGAACACTGTTTTTGATACTCCATATATTTATTCTTTCATGTGGGAAATCCACTGAACCACAGGGAATATCCATTACATTCTTTACAATCTAGGCATCTGGCTGTTCTACATATTATTGCTTCCTTAGTATAACAAGGAAAGTAATGAAAAATGATATAAGGAATATGGATGAAACAGAACCTCTGGAGCTAGGAAATTAAGCATAAATTGAGGAGAGGTAAAATGTTCACTACTCATTTAGGGACGGATCCAACTCCCATTAATATCACTGGGGAAAATCCTCAGTAGACTTTGTGGAAGTAGCATTGTGACAGTACAGGAACATATGCAGGGAAATTACACATCATGAACCACTGCACGAGATAGGAAGCTTTCGTTTTCCCAGGCAGAGGAAGCTGTGCACTTCTGCACTTGCTAGGAAAAATAACTAGCTAAACATAATCCCTCATCAGACCATGATCAGGAGCAATGGTGAATGCGGAAGCAAAGCAAGTAACATCATTTTCCTAGCAGTACCCAAACAATTGACTTCAGTGGCACCCTGACTTGGGATGCCTGGTGGAGGAGGCCTGTAGGGGTTTACATGTACATTGTTCCAAGAGGTTCAACATCAGGGGTGCAGAATCTCAGGCCCAGGGGCCAAATCTGGCCCTCCGGGGTTCACCAGATGGCCACGCCCCCTCCCCAGGCCATGCCCACTTTCATCTGACCACCAATCGTTTGGCAGTTTCCCAGCTTTTGTGCATTTTCCCAGCATTTTCAAAGGCTGAAATGCTTCTCCTAGGGACAAGTTACGGGCAGCAAGAGCTTTAAGCTAAAATCTGGCAGTATATTTGGTATTTTGCCTTCAGCCTCACTCAGCACTGGAATGTGGACCCTGAAAGCTTCTCTGAAATGGCATTTGGCCCTCAGGCTGGAAGAGGCTCAACACTCCAGTTCTACATCCATGTTTGGTCTGATTTGCCTTCTGTGTCAATGAGAAGACAACATGATCTTGGTGCTCCAGTGTAAGTCATTTCACAGCCATTTCCACAGCTATAGCATTCTACTTGTATTTTGGAAAGGGCTGTAGTAAAAATAGCTGTAGATATACATCTTTATAATATGCAAATAGTCAGAAAGAGATCTGAGAAATCTTGGAAGCTTGGCATTCATATCACATGTGTATCACAGGCCTGGTCTACACATGTACACACACACACACACACCAAAAAAAGAGGTGGCAGAATGGACTATATCACTCCACACAGTAGATGGAAAAGCACATTAAAAACACACCAATGTTCTCCTATACTAAAAACTCTCTCTGCAAATAGAAAGAAGCACAAAGGACTAGACTAGAATAATTCCTTCTGATATGCTAGTTTTCTAACTGCTGGGTGTTTTTGTTTTACATGAGGGATCAACTGCAAGTGTTTTCCCTTACTGTTAAGGGATGGTGTAGTCCATGCTGCCACCTCATTCTGTTCCATGTGTAGATCCAGATGCAAGAGTCATGTCCAGTCATTGCTGAAGGTTTGTTTTTGTTTTTTTGCCATATGTATTTTCAGAACACAAGTAGAAAAGCAATAACTTGGGAAGTAACTGTCACCATGTTCAGTTGTAGCCTGACTCAGGCTGTATCCATCTTCTCTCTCTCGGCATCTGAAAGAGAACCGTAGCTCAACAACCTGGTCGGCTGCCACCTTTAACTTGTAGACCAGGCAACCTCTACTTCCATACTTCTGTTGCTGAGATTGCTGCAATGTGTCTCATAGAAATGCATGGTTTAAAAACCCTGATGCACCTTTAACTTCTGTGTTCCTTTCACCCAGCAGATAGAGAAAGCCCTTTGAAAACCGGGGTTGAGAGGAACACATGAACAGCGGACACCGAGAGCAGTGCACTCGATCGTTTTTATATAACCTTCTGGTAGACCATTAAATTAATGTGTTGTTTCCGGGCACAATAAATGCCAGCCAGTTGTTCACATGGGGCTTCACGCCAATGTGTTAGTAATTTTAAACCAAGGAGCAGTTTTGAGGTACTGCTCAAGCATGTTAGGGAAAGAACAACAGAGGACAAAAGTCCAGTGTGGATTTACTCTGCTCTTCCCTTGATGTACGTCAACAATGGATCAAAAGTTCGGCTTGAATTAAATTGCTCACAAAAGTGGGGAGCATTGAGGGAGCATGTAAAAACTATCCTAAACAATAAGAAGTGAGTCAATGTGTTGCAGTTAAGGCATGAATGAGTTTAAGGGATGGCACTGGGTGGCAACAAATGTAGCAGCGCTCGAAGGGAAATTCCATGTAATTGTGTTTTGTACAATGAATGCACATTGTTAGATGAAGTAGACCCAGCTTACATGTCTTCTGTCAGGAGCACCCTTTTCTCTTGTAGAGCTGTGACATTTTCTGGGCACAAAACACAGCAGGTTGGATCCAGACTTGGGCAACCAGCATTTTCCAAGAAAGCATCCAATGCTACACCCTCTCAGGTCCAACAGAATCTAAAAACCTCTTTTAATGTCCCTGTTCCTGAGAGAAAGAACTAGCAAAGTGCACTTAATGTTAGATCAGTCTTGTGATATATTACTTCAACATCCTTCCCCCAAAGTACTGGGACTGGAGAGCCCTGGTGAAAACAAAACAAAACCATTCACTATGATTAGAAGCTAGAGCTGCCAGTCACTAAACTGCAGCCCCTCCTCTCCCTACCCCCTCTCCCCACCCTGGTGTTTTCCTTATATGGACAGGGAGAAATAATGTATCCATTTTTGGGGACACGCTTTCTGTGTCTCTGTGTTCCTCCAAATTCTGAATCTTCAGCAGCGTTCCACTTCAGATTTGGTCTGCTTCGGAGGAGCCTTGCTTTGATTTGGACATCTCCCGGATCTGTCCAAATGGATCCAATTCAGTTTGGGAGTTGGCCAAATCTGAAGCACATCCCTAATTCTTTGCATTTAGCTAGCGTGTCTGTGCAGGTGGAGGGGGAGCTGACAATTATTGGGATTGTTCTAGACTCGGAGGGGAAATTTAATCCCTTTCTCTCCTAGGGCTTTTCTACATGAGGCTTTTAACCTGCCACTTTACTGAGGCTTCTGCATCTGTATTCTTTGTGGGATTATAGTCTGCTCCTTAACATGTTTTTTGGGGGGTGGGGGGGTGTCTTGCTCTGCCTTTCTATATGTTCCATTACACAACCACTAGGTGGTGCTGTGGTATAGCAGAATTGCCCAATTGCACCAGGGTCTCATGTTGCCATTCCCAAAAATACCAGGCTTTCCTCATTAGAAAAAACAAAACAAAACCCTATTGTAATGGTTGCAAAGAATGGGAGAGGCCCTGGAGGATAATGATGCACCTGCAAACTACCATGAGTGAGGAATCACATGCACACAATAAATGCCTAGTGTAGAAAGGCTCCTACTGAGGTCTTGAGGAAAATCCCTCCTCTTAAGGTGCTATTTGCACTGGCACAAATGAGGTATTCCACCACTCTCCAGCAAATATCATGCCTACTCAGACGTGAAGTCTTATTGCATTCAATCTTTAAATAAGTTCTTTAGTGCCATTGCAAAGGAGGAGAACGGGGACAAACCTAGAATTAGTTTGCTCTGCCTTCTGTTGGCCGCCCTTCGCATCCACTCTAACATGTGCTATCTGCCGCCGCTCTCAAAGCCAGAATTGAAAACTGGATAAACAGACAAATATTTTAAAAATTAAATACCTCTGTGTTTATGTGTATATATGGTCACCTTACTATTTTTTTTATTTTTGAGAAACTGTTCTTGGGATTGGAGTTCTTTGGCCACAGTGATGTCCCAAATGCTGGCCAATAATCACAGCTCTTGAATCAGCATTCATCTCTCTACTCAAAAAGAGAATCAGCCTGAAATGTGTCACAAACCGGTGGGACCAGTTTATTCAGAGCCAAACAGAGGCAAAGTGAGGACGCTTTCAGATTGCATACGTGTGCCTTCAGCCATATAGGCAGCACGAGAATGAGCACCTTCCTCTGTTCAGCGGGGAGATCCTTGTGCACGTATAGGCTGCTGTTGCACATGAGCATCTCTGGAATGATCTCTGTCATTGTACACAGTTAGCTGATCAGTTAAAAAAGAACATTTTCTTTTCTACTCCTGCTTTATACTCGTCATGGAGGACTTAGAGGACACCCCAGTCAAGATACTGGGCAAGAAACTTGTCTTTCCTGAAAAGAAGAACAGAGCAGCAACAGGAAGCACCTGACTTCACTCCATGCCACCTAGTGACTAAGCTATATAATTACACCATCAGCACAGTCTTGTAATGGTGTTGTTAGAGAGGTGAATTAGTCTCACATTTCTCCTCCCAAGGGCTGCTTTGGTGCACAATAACAAACCACTTCACAGTCCCAGTTTACCATTCTAATAGCTCCCAGGAGGCTCTCATAGCTCTCCAGGGTTTCCACAGGCAGAACTCTTTCACATCATCTGCCACCTGAGGCCTTTACATGGAGATGCCAGAGCCCTTCTGCATGCAAAACATGTGCTTGACCACTGTTATGTGGTATGGCCCTTAAAGGCACAGCCCTCTTCTCCCTGCCCACGTGGGCTTCTCTGGGAGTAACGTTACCAAAGTGTTATAAGCACATGAGTTGGTATGAATGCTCAGGAAGCTCAACTTACCAAATTCTCTATATGTTCCACATGTTTTTGACAATTTCCCAGGCTTCTGGTGTGTCACATGACATTATTGACCCCTTAGGCTGCTGTCCTATGCACACGAATCTGGGAGTAAGTTCCATTGTATTTGATATGCTTTGCTTCTGAGTAGGGATGTACGGATTGTGTAAAATCCATTCCATCTCTGTTCTGTGGATTGTCAGGCACCTTTCGTTCTGTCATCTGCCTATGAATGGAGTTGGATTTTTTGTTTCTGAATTTGCACAAATTTGCATTGTGCAAATCTGCATGTGTGAAAATGTGTAAATTCTCCTCAAATGCACATTTTCATGCTTTAGCCTATGGGGAAATGCACATTTTTGGCTGTGTTTTTAATTTTTTACATATTTTTACCATAAAATTTGCACAAAAATTTGGGAAAGTTAGAAAAACTGTCTGCAAGTCTGCGGAATCTGCCCAACAGGGGAACAGCTGGTCTGCTGTGGAATCTGCAGGTTGGATTTCTCCACCATCCCTATTGTTGAGTAGACATGCATAGGTTTTCACTGTCAATATTCTAGAGATGCATCTATATGCATTAGAAGCCTAGAATACTGGAAGCCTATTACAGTCTCCATTGGAAGCCTAGAGTAGATTGCAGAATCCATTCCAGCTTCTGCAATCCATTCCAGGGGCTTGGTAGATGGATAGATAATTCCAAGGTCCTCAATAGGTGTTTTTGGAATAGAACCCCACTTTTCTGTCCATGCCTCCTTGTGGATCTGGCACAGGGGTTCCATAGTGCTATTGAAATTATTGTGAAAACATGTGCTTTTTGAGAGGAATCAAGGATGACTGAACTCCTGAATTAAGCCCTGGATTTATGTTTTAGCACTTGGTCATGTTTAGTTTGTGGTGGAGGTCAGCTGGTGTTCATCCTCCAACTTTCTGGATGTTTTCTCTTCTAGTCAACAGAAGTCTGTTCTCAGTCAGATTTGTGTTTTTTAAAAAATCTTATTTGGATTTAGATTTACTTTGTTATGAAGCTGTGAGAATACTCATGCATGACTTATGTTTGTATACAGCCAGGGAAAACAGATTTTTCAGTTGAACCCTTTCATCCTGGCCCTTAGAAATGTCTTAAGAGTAACCTTTGAATGAGGCAGCTTGTCATGCCATACATGCAAAAACCACTTTCTGATGGGATCTAACCTTGTGCCGTGTGGATTTCTCTCTCCAAACAGATATATTCCAGTAAGTGGCCCATTAGCACTACACAGAGGAAGTATCTAGTTTTCTTTTCTTTTCTTTTTGGTCTTTTTTAAAGCTCTTCAGCATTTGCTAGATAACACTGGTGTTTTTGTATTGATATTACAAGCACTTCACTAAATTGAAGCTCTTCAGCCAATCTGTGCTCCACATCAGCACCAGCTCTGAGGCAAATGCTCCACACTGTTTACACAACAGTAATCAACAAGGCCAATTTAGAATGCACTAGAATAAATTGTGATAGATTTCCTGCCTGGGGGTAAAGATAAACCACTGGCTGATGCAGTGGTTATCTCTTGAAGAACAGGAAATTGATGAACAGACATTTTCCCCTTCCAAGCTATCACTTAAAAAAAAAGAAGGAAAAGAATATCTGGCATTTGCAGGAAAATGATGAGCTGTGAGGCTCCCATGAACTTAAATGGTAAAAATAGATGCTCTTAAAAAGATGCTTATCTCCATGTTTCATGAAGAACATCATTTCATTTACAACATCATTTCTTAAAACGGAGGATATTTAAAAATGTACTTATATTATCAGATTTCTTTCTAGCCAGCCTCATCCCAGTAGTTTGGCACACTCAAATGTATTGTAATTAAATTTGTTTAAAATTAACCCTTCCCTGGTCATAAAAAACAGCTGAAATAATGGTTTTGAAATGGTTTTGAAGATATCCTGACCCTTCCCTTGCCTGCTATAGATTTCATATTCCAAATTCTGCATCATTTGAGGACAACAAAGCACAAGGAAAGGAACTCCAAAGCAATGTCTATAGGCATCTTTGACTTGAGATGATGTGCTTTGGAATGCACTAGTAAATAGTTTCTTTTTTAAAAATTATAGTAGCAGCTACAAATCATTCTCTCTCTCTCTCTCTCTCTCTCTGCAGACCTAGATGATAATGTGTGACCCACGCTCCTGCGACATTCAAAGCAGGAGGTGTCTTCTCGAAGTTTTGAAATGGGCTGGGAATTGATGAAGAACTACCAGTCCTTTATCCAGTTTGGCTGCTGATTTATATTATTATTATTATTATTATTATTATTATTACATTTATAGCCTGCCTTTTTTGCTCTTGCAAGGAACCCAAGGTGCCTTACATAGTCCTCCTGTCCTCTTAACCCTCACAACAACCCTGTGAGGTAGGTGAGGCTGAGAGTCAGTGACTGCCCAAAGCCATCCAATGTAAGTCACAATTACGTTGCTCCTATGTGATTTTGACTATGTCAGTGCTACTATGTCAGTGCCAGGGGAAAATATCACCATAGGCAGTATTCAGTGGTTCCATCCCACAAACTCAAATAGTGCTAGTGGAGCACCAAAAGAATCTTTCTTTTGGCAAGCACTTGCACATTGTGCTTGTGCAATTAGTTGTGCAACCACTTGCATAGCTGGGAGCATAGCCTGTTGCACAACCACTTGCATAACCATTTATACAATGGCTTGCACAATCACTTGCATAACTGGTTGCACAACCGTTTGCACAATTGCACTTATGCAGCCATAACTTCAGTTGGATTTTCCTCTTGCACATAGTTCAGAACCTACATTCCGTTAGCACAATGTAATTTGCACTAGCAGAATTACACAGCTGGATACAGCTCCATGTGTACATCTCACATATGACAAATGGAACACGTGCCTATTTCTCCGTTCATGACTTATGTGTACACAGAGCAAACAAATAAATTCCATATGTGTTGAGCACAAATGATAGTTTATCCATGGTGTATACTCTGGTTTTCCTATATGGAAATGATATATCATTCTGCATGAAGCAGCCCTGAATGACTTCCACCTGCCAGAGCCAGAACGAAAACAAATTTTGCCTGGTCAGACAAAAAGCTTTGGATATATGATGACATTGCAGGAGGTGGTGTGGTGCAGAGAGGGTGGCAGAAGTATGAATATCAAGCCTGGGTCTTCCTTTTATCAATATATGTCCAAAATAGATCCATTATTATCTTCCCAGAAATTAAGCCCCAAAGTGGTGGTGTGAATTAGCCCTGATAGAAGATGCTTGTCAAAATCCATTCCATCTGAGATGATCTAAATCAGAAGCCATCATCAGAATCCACACAAGAATATTATTGTAGCTGCCTCTGGAATAAAAGTCTACAGAGGGCTATATAGAAAAGCAATTGAATGGCACCCATTATGTGTGCATGTTTGGTATTTTCTGTTTCCACAGATAGCATTCATTTCTCTTAAGTTAAAGGTGGTTAATATTACTGATGTAATACCTGTGAAATTAAGCCTCAGCCCTCTCGCAAATACATAAAAGGGCTTTCCTTCTTCTTCTTTGGGATATGAGATAAGAAAGACCAACGACATTCTCTGTAGACCACACTTGCTACATACTGTACATTTATGTAGGAAGCACTGAAGTGTTGAAGTTAGTTACATCTAAAATATTGAAGGCTGAAAACCAAAGTCAAATGGCCCAGCTGACCCCCCTGCCCCCACTGTGTCAGAGTCTAAATGTGAATAAAAATGGAGGAGAATGTTCATCTTGGTTCTAACATCCTACCTTTGATTGGTGTATTCTTGCTATGGATTTTCTCAATATTAGCCATATTTTCCACATCAAAATATAAGGTTGGATTCAGTCTTGGTCATGCTTAGACTATACCCATTGAAATCAGTGGGATTAGTTAGTCATGACTGACTTGACTTCCACTGATTTCAGTGGGTTTCCTTTAAGAATACCAAAGTCTGGATCCAACTCATAGTCCTTCATCTCCTCTAAGAGACTTGATCATTTTTCTTATAGGTCCAAGGGCAAGATGGCAAATCTTACTTTTTAAAAATCTTGGAAGAAAAAAAAATTTGGTCAAGAATTCCAAGTGTTAATTGAGACATCCAACTCTTGAAAGAAAAGTAGAAACATGAAGAGATTTACAATATGATCAGATTGAATAGCTGTCTCTTGCACATGCTGTTTTCATCTTTGTCCTATTTATGTGTGATTGGATTAGAGTACAAAGACATTCTGTAGATGGAGAATCAAGATGAGGGGCAAGATTGCGTAGGAATTAATTTATGTTCACACAACACAAAGTCACTTCTCACTAGGGCTGTGCACTGCTTCAGCCCGAGGCCTGAACCCCAAGTCGAGCGGGCTGCTTCGGGTCACTTTGTGCCCCTTCTGAAGGGAAGCAGAAGGGGCGCGAAGTGACCTGGAGTGGGCCAGGGGCTCTCCGAAGAGCTTGGCGCGCTTGGGAACATCAGCCCCCCTGGCCCAGCCCCCCCAGCACCTCCAGGTCCTTACCTGAGCCACCTTCTCTGCCGCCGTCACTGCTGCCTTCTCCATCACCACTGCTGCCAGCTCCTGTGACTCTTCTTGCAGGGAGTCGCCATTTTTAAAATGGCAACTTCCTGAAACTTCCAGGAGGTTGCCATTTTAAAAATGGCGACTCCTTGAAAGAAAACGAGTCGCCGCATGTCCAGACCTCAGGAGCTGGCGGCGGCGGAGAAGGCAGCAGCAGCAGCGGTGACGGAGAAGGCAGCAGCAGCAGCGAAGACAGCAGGTGGCAACGGAGAAGGTGGTGGCAGCAGTGAGGAGAATGCAGTGGCAAGGAAAAGGCAGAGAAGATGGCAGTAGCATGGCGATGGAGACGGCGACGGCTGTGGCGGAGGAGGAGGAGGAGAAGGAGGCCCAGGTAAGGAGCTGGGGATTGTGCAGGGGCATCGGGGGGGGGGGGACCTGAAGCGGGGTTCGACATCTGAATCGCACTTTGGGTTTGGGGCTGAGTTGGGTCGGGGGGGCCTCGAATCTGCCCGAGCCGCATTGGGCCTGCCTTGGATCAAGGGGTCCCTGCACAGCCCTACTTCTCACCACTATCCAGCAGCTGCATGGTTTATCAGGAAGTGCCAGCAACTGAAGTTCCACCCCAGTGCATGCATCCCAGTTCTTTTTCTGCTGCTTCTCATTTCTGACTTTCCATACTGCCCTCACCTCTGCTTATTTACTCCCCCTGCCCCACGCAACCTGGTCTTCCTTAGGAAGTAAATAGGTGTTCTTTCTGATGCCCATTCAATGTTGATGCTATATCAATCAGGATTTTGGAATTACTATAGCTCCATGCTGCATTGCTACCCCTCCCCCAAGCCTCCTCTGGTTCCCACCACAAATGGGAAGTTGTACCATGGGCAGGGCATTGCGTGCAGTTAGTATTGTCAACACAGTTATACAAAGTCTACTGGCTTTTTCTTGGGTCTCTGTGAATGTAATCAATCTCTTATTATTTGTTTTCAGTTTGAAGCAGCCTGGGATAGGCTCACCCCAAACCCACATGACTGGTGCCATGACATGAGTAGCCAATGGGCTTGTGATAGTTCTTTCACCAACCATGTATTTGGTTGTACTAAAAGATGGAGCTTGCTAGGATCCCATTTGGTTCCTGCGATAACGGAGGCAATCGCTCTTCTTTGGCAAGTAGGCTGGCAACAAATATGATTTGCTGGACTTCCACTCTTTGGGAAGATGAATATTGCTCCAGTGACTGCTTGGATTGCTTTGGCTAGTCCTGCAAAAGCAAGCAGCTAAAATGGGTCTCTATGGTTGGTTCCACTTATGGGGAGAGGCAGGCACAAGGAGCGGTTGCTGTTACTACATACATGAGAGCTATGGGTTTTCCAAATGCTGACTGAGTATTACATTCTCTTGTACCAGCAAAGGCAGATGGGGAGACTAAGGAGACTTACTTGGAGGCCTGATTCCTAATTCCTATGTTATTGGATTGGGATTATAGCTGGCAAAAAACCCAACTTCCCATGGTTGACACCCATATTGCCATTGTAATAGCAATGGATGGGAACTCCTGCATAAGGAACTCCTTAGATTCCTGCACTGAGCAGGGGGTTGGACTCGATGGTCTTATAGGCCCCTTCCAACCCTACTATTCTATGATTCTATGATGCCAATCACATGGAGTCTCCTTCTCACATTGTCCTTCTCATAGACAGATCATAGGACAGATTTGGGGCACTGCTGTAAGAATGAGCAACATAACTATAGTAACTCTGTGAGATTGGAGACTGGAGATTTCAGTGTAGGAGCCAAACATGAAGAAGCAGTTTTGGAGTAACTAGCTATCAGAATACCTTGGCAACACATAAATCCTCAGCTTTTCCTCGTATAGTCAAACTTTCTAGCTACATTCACACTACATGTCAGCTATCCTATAGGCAGCATCCAGGGGCCATAGGATTGTTCCAGAAAACCCCTCGGCGGTCTATCTATCTATCTATCTATCTATCTATCTATCTATCTATCTAATTTCTGTACTGCCTAATAGCTGGGCAGTTCACAGCAGATAAAACCATAAAATACAACATGGTAAAATATAATACAGAAGTTTAAAAGTTTAAAACTACAGTATAAAATCAAAACCAAAATAAAACCTAGCAACAATGTGAAGATTTAAAATACAGTAACAGACTTAAAACAACAAAAACTGAACAACTAAAATGCCTGGGAAAATAAGGAGGTCTTCACTTGGTGCCCAAAACACCACAACGAAAGCACCAGGTGAGCCTCTCTGAAGAGCTCATTCCACAGCTAGGGTGCCATAACAAAAAGGGCTCTTATGAGTAGCCACCCACCTCATTCCATTTGGCAGGGGATCCTGGAGAAGGATGGCTGAGAGTCAGAGCTCAAACTTCAGTGGGTTTTTTTCTGGTGTTGCCATCCCCCTCCTGGTTCTTCCCAGTCACCATAGAGGTTTCCATGGTGGCTCCATCTATGACAGGGGTGGACAACACAGCACTCAGGCCACATGCAGTCCCTGTCACCCTGCTGGCATTTGGGGCAGTGGGAAAAAGTTGGCATTTTGCCACTGAATTTCAGCAGCAGACTATTACAGAAGGGTAAAAAGGGCAAATTTAGCTTGTGAATGTGCGCAAATGTGAATTTGTGCAAATGTGGGAAATGGGGAAAAAAACAATTCCACCAATGAATGGATGATGGAACAAAAGGCACCTGATAATCCACAAAATGCAGACAGAATGGATTTTGCAAAATCTGTACGTCCCTAGCCATACTGAAACTTCCAAAAAACCCTGCAGCAGTAAATTACCATCGCAAAGCCTTGTTGTTTATGCAGAATTGTGCATTAACATGTTCATCATCATCTGTGTGTGTATGTATGTTGCTATAAAGGTAAGAGCAGGAATGCCAGTAATGCAAGGTAGAAACAGAGAGATATGAGAAACAACACCATTACTAGCCACAGCACTATCCCTGCAACAGAACACTTGAGTGTCAGGTTTGGATAGAAAAATGGCCGGTGAAAATAATATAAATAAATAAATAAATAAAACGCTCCTCTGCAGAAAACCTTACAATAATGCCACAACAGTCTATGCATGCAAGGAAGGACTGCAGTGTATTCCTGTTGGACGTAAACAACAATACAAAACATGCCTGAGCGTTTGAGAAAAATGGGAAGAATGCAATGGATTGGAATGACATATGAATTCTCTGGAATAATAACTGAGTGAGTGAATGGTGTCTATTCTACCTAGTGTGAAGCACCCATAGTCAGGAAAACGGATTGTTTTCACTGGGTCAACTTCTGGTAGAGTTAAGAACTTGCACTCTTTTGAGTTGCATTTCATAGAAGAGGACAGCCACTAGGTGGCAGTAGAAACCTCTCAAATAGGATTGTAATTGAATTCTAACCTATAGCAATACAGCCACAGTAAATGAAGCAGTTGGGACAGTATTTAGCGAATGAAAGTCTTAAATAAAGCCAAAGTTACAGTCTGATCCTAGGAATGTTTACTTAGAAGTATGCTCCACTGTGCTAAATGGGGCTGACTCCCAGGCAAGTGTGCATAGGAGAGAAGCCTTAGGCTGCAATCTGGGAGTGTGTCCCATTGAACTCAATGGTTTTTACTTCAGAGTAGACATGTAACGGCACTTTTAAGCCCCAATCATCTAAACAGGAGATAAACACATGGTTAACTACAACCAGCTCTATAATCAATTGTCCAAACTCTCTAAAATACAAGGTGGAGGAGTCAATACATCTAAATTTGAATTTTATTTGTTTTGGTAGGAGTGGGGGGTGGTGGTGGTAGGGTAGTTAACATAACTGTATTATTTTTGCCCCTATTTTTTCTAATGTATCCAGAGATAGCCTTAGAATGTGTGCAATTAGTCATAGAATTAGCAGTAGAATTAGTAGTTCTGTTGTGATAATACATATTTGCTATAGGTCTAAAACAGAAGTTCAGGAGCATTTGATATTTCCTATTACACTGCATGCATGCCTACCATCTGTGAGATGGATAGGGTTCAGCTTTCACCTCAATGCTTTACAGCAGCCTTCTCCAAGGTGTTGCCCTCCAACCCTGTTGGACTACAATCCCCATTATGCCCAGCTAGAATGCCCAGTGGATAGTGTTGTCAAGCCAGAGTATCTGAAGTTAGGGATTTGGGCGGTGCATTAATATTGGCTACTCCCACGTGTAACAAGCCAGATGGTGACTAGAACTGCAGCACCCTGAATGCCCTCAGATGGTTGCTCAGAGCTAAAGTTCTGCATATTTCACAGCTTGTTATACATGCAAGCTAACATTGATTCATTTCAATGAGGCTTATGAAGAGCTAGTTTTAGGCTTGGTATATCTACTTTCCAGTTAGATGAAATGTATCAGCTTTTACTTTCCAGCACCATTGGTGCAAACTAAGCCAGACTGGATAAATATGTAGTTACATCTGTTGTAGGAAAATGATTAGTCGAAGGCTCAGAGCAGTTGGTAGAGAAGAAAAGAAAGGCGACACTAATTTGTTTTTTAAGTCTTATGTTAACTACAGATATTTCAGCAATTCTGTCACCAATGAAAAATTATTTCTCAAGAGACAATGTTGGAGAAGCCTTCAGCACTTCTTCTCTGCCTGCCTAGCAAGGTGGAAATTGAATACATCCTGTTGTTTGTACAAAACATTTCAGTAGATATAAACAAAATTCTATAGGATAACAGTGGAGTGACCCAAACTGCCTTTTTCAGAAACTTTCAGGCAAAGAAACCCAAAATTATGTTTCTTGATTACTCTAGCTAAGAGATTACTTTGATGGGCAACAACATGATTCTAGGAGGAGATCTACACTAGAGCCCCTTCCATGTATGAATTAATGCTGTGTCAGTATTTCTTTTTTATTATTTTTTGATTCAGCTGACAAAATAAGCACCTTCAATGGTACTCAGCAATGGAGGTTTAAAAATAACGATTCAGAGCTCTGCTTCACCATACAGGCATAATCAAAAGTAGCCACAACAACAACAACAACGATGATGTGGGGGGGGGACTGCCTTCGAGCTATTTCCTCCACGTCCTCGTCCTCCTCCACTCATGCCTTCAACATGTCTACCAGCAAGAGACCCCCACTCACCCCAGTGCCCTCTAATTCACTCTTGCATGGTGCTGCCCAGCAAAATGGCCCCTTGACGCCCCCACGATGTGTCTCTCCCCCGCTTTTAATTCCCTGCTCTTCCCTCAGTGATGGTAGCAGTGAGGGGCTGATTTTCTGGGGAGCCAGGTGAGAACAAGTGAGAAAGGAAGAGATCTTTGGGTTTGGAGAGAGGTTCCTGCTCACAAATCCCATTAAAATTGTGCAAGGAAAGAGCAGGGAACAAAAAGACAAGAATGACTGGGGTGTGGTGGGGAAAGCTTTAAAGCCACTCCTAACAGTATGAGTTATAATACTCCTGGAACACAGATGTCTTTGTAGCCCGTAGAAGTTGCAAGTGCCAGAAAAACCATTGTAAAGGTAGTTTGGAAAACAATGGAATATTGAGGGAGAAATACTGTGAGGGGGACAGTTTGGGATGTCTGTCATGTGATGCACCTGTGAGCCAGTCATCTTGGTGCTAGTAAAAACCCTTTGTGTAGATCCACGCTAGGTGAGAGGGAGACATAGAAGGAGTTGCTCACAGGCCACACCAGCTAGTTGCAAAAAGCAAGCAAGCAAACAAACAAAAACCCTGGATATTTATAGTCAGTTCTGTGATCCTGGAGCAGCATAAGGAAAGGATCTTCTTCTATAAACAACACATTTTCCAAGTAGATAAGTGGACAAGAATGAAGGATAGATGCCATTTCTTGAACGTGGAATCAAGATAGTTGTAGGCACCACCAGCATTATAACTCCCCCCCCCCATAAAGATGTACTGTCACCACCCATCCATCATTATATGTGTCATCAGTGTGTACAAAACTATTCTCTCAATGAAAACTATGCTATAAGAAAATTATGAACATGCTTGTTACCTTCACAGTGTGGACAACTCATGCCGTAGGTGAATGTGCAGAACATAATCTGAAATATGACTCCCATCTCTCCTAATAAAATTTGTTTCCTTCTGCTTGGCTGACATTTTGGGGAACAGCTATTGGTCTATTATTGGTCCTTCCTCCCTTTGGGAAACCCCAAATTTCCTTTCCCACTCTTCTTTTTCTTCCAGGTCCAAAAACTTTGATAAGAACAAGATATATTTCAGATCATTTCCACTTTTCATTTGGAAAGGCCAGTTATTATTAGTAGGTTTCATCATCTAAGGAAAGGGCTGATGCCTTTTTGCCTGGTTTCTCTGGACACCCGCCCATCCCTTTTTCCCTCTGTCCATTTCCTGGCTTTGTAACCAGTGACTCATACAAAGAACACTGATGAAACCTTGTCCCAGTGAAGTCAATGGAAATGTTGCCATTGATGTCAAAAGAGTTTGTTCACGAACTCATAGTTTCTATGACTGTATACTGACACCTTTTAAAAAATAGCATGTCAGTGCCATGTTATCCTAAACATAACAGGGACTAATCAATCAATACCGATGAACTCACGGTCCAAGTAGAGGCATTGCTTAATCTTTCAAATTCCTCTCTAAAATGGGATCAAGAAGAACTGATTTTGGAACAGCTGGTTTGTGGAACTGGCTGAGGAACTGCCAATGTTTTACACTCAGCTCTGATTTTTGGCTTTCTGTATTTGTGTAAAAAATGTTGTTGGAAGGATTTCTACTACAGCTTTTCTATAAAAGCAGAAATGATGACTCCCAATTACAAGATAAATTGGGGTAATGCCACAACCTGAAACAGAAAAAGGATCCATGAAGAATCAATTGGAGGTAATATATTGTTTAAAATCTCTTGCTAATATAAAAATAAGAATGTGTTTTGAAAGGTAATACCCAATGCCAGTAACAACAGTAACAGTAAGAGGCCAGCTCTAGGTGAAGTCTTAATGCTATTCTTTTTATATTAAGTTTACTGTCGGCAGCTGCCAGTTGCTACAAAGAAGCTATGACCTTAGTTGTTCATGGTTAGACCTGTCAGCTTATATATTAGATAGGGGGATTCAAAAGGTCAAGTTTTGGTAGGTGATTTATGAACATTATATTGGCTCTGATTGGCCCATAGTTATAGGCCAATGAGCTGGTAGATATTGAGGTAATTGTAGGTGATTCTTCAGAGGGTCCTGACTGAAACTGTATAAAAGGGCCATCACAGCACATTGAAGGAGAGAGTGGTCTGGTGGTCAGTGGAAAGAGCAGCTGAAGATGATGAGCCTAGGAAAAGGCAGAAGACAAGCTGAGATCACGGAAGGCAGAAGCTGTGAGAGCTAGCCAGAAGAGGAAGACACTAAAGGTGGTTGTCCAGGATAGATTTTGTCCCAAGCAGCAGTTGGACTCAAGCAGCAGGAAGACTTCAGAGGAGGCAATTGTGACCTTTTCTTACCTGTGTCCTGGTTCCCAACTCCCAGACCAGAAAGAAGACTTTAGGGCAGGGTGCAGAACCTCTTTCAACCTGATGGACAAATTCCATTTTGGGGAAGTTCTTGAGGGGTTACATTCCAGTGGTGGGTGGGGCTGGAGGCAAAAGGGGAGGGGCCAAATGCAACCATAGTTTAGTTTAAAGCCCTTACTGCCAGTAACTAAGCCTTATGAGGGGCATTTCTGTGAAATCACCAAACAATCAGTGGTCGGGGGAAGGAGGTGGGGCCGGAGGAAGGGGTGTGGCCTTCTGGAGAACCCCAGAGGTCAGATTGGAATGTTCAGAGCCCCCTCATAAGAGATTTGCCCCCTAGGGCCAGAAGTTCTGTACCCCTGCTTTACACTCCATACCCCTTACCTGGTCCAGGGAGCCTGTATGGATCCCACCAGGGAGGGGTGCTTGGCCTCTATGCCTTGTCCCCTGGAAGAATTCCCTGCCATGCAATGCCCTTCCACCTGCGTCTTCATTGAATACATGTAGACACTGGATTAAGACCTTGCTCTTTATATTAAGCAAGCGTTTACTCTTTAATCTGTTCCTGGATTATTAATTTACTGCTGGCTCCTCAAAGTTTTCAAAGTTTTCAATATTTTAAAATATTTAATATTGTATTATTTAAATACCTACATTTTTTCTCACTTTGTTGTTTGGCTTTATGGTTGTAAACCACCCCAGGGCATTGGCCAGTTGGGCGGTGTACACATCTAATAAATAAATATATATCGCTGATCTGTGATTGGAGAAATGGGTGGGGGGGAATGTGGGCAGGAGTCTCAGCCAGTCAGAGAGGAGTTGCTCCTCCTGTTGCTGGCTGCCTCTGCTCATGTGCCACATGCCACACTAGGGACTCGCTGGCATGGCACCTTCCCTGTTGCGGAAGGCGTCATAGGGGTGAAGCACCCCCGGTGCATCAAGCAGGTACGAAGTGATGTCATGGGGCATGGCTCCATGCCCTGCCATCATTTGGCCTGCAGAGGGCTGGGTGGGGGTCACCCAGCCAACCACTCCAATTTACTTGCCCACCCCTACTTTAGGGGAAGCTGAAGTAAGCCTGCCAGAGAAAGAGCATCTGTCTCAAGAAGCTAGAGTTTCAAGTCTTGTCATCTGTGTCATCTAGGAGAACTACTAGGGTGGAGTTAAGGACAAGGTAATTGGCATATGAGTTTTGGTTTGGGAAGTGAACTTAATTAAGCGGCCCCAAGGGTATAACACCTCTCTTAAAGAGACAGCACACATTTAATGTAAAGTAACCGCTAAAACAGGCTGGTAGTATCTAATGTTCTATAATAGTAGTGCACTGCATACAGTATAAGGAAATATAGTTTAAATTCTGTAAAGAGGAAGATTTTATTAGGGTTTTGTTGTGGCAGAGGAATTTAAGGGATAAGGCATTACAGTGAATTTATAATATAGGCTGACAAAGGATTGGTAGGCAGATCCTCCACAACTGGGATGGTTTAGTGGGATGCAAACCCACTGGTAAGTGGCACTTTTGCCATGTTTGGTGTCCAGGGGTGGAATTCAAGAGTTCCCATCACCAAATATTTCTGACTTTTCACAGGATTCAAAAAGTTTACATTAAAAAGAGATAATTAAGACTTTAGCCATTTCATGACTGAAGAACAAAATGAACTCAAAAGCAAGGACATCTTGACATCCCATTAAGTAGCCCAATTGAAATCAGCAGGACTATACAAGAATATGTGGCTTAAAGTTTCTTGTCTTTGTGCTGTTTCGTTTTCAACTTGACCAATTTTTGTATCAGTTTACTTCACACACACACACACACACACACACACACACAGAGTATTTTGGTATTATATTCTCTGCCTGTCCCAAGGAAAGACATTTGCCACAGTGGAACTAGGGATTGGGAGAAATTCATTTGGTTTGTATTTCAGTGCAAACTTACCTAATTTCATGCTTTCAAACCTTACCTTTCAGAATTCACACTTTTCTGAATTTTGCAATAGAGTTCTGCAATGAAAAAATGCATGCAAAAATGGATATATTAGAGAAAATGCACATAAAGACTTATATTAGTGAAAATAACATTAACGTGCATTATATGAGAATTTCCTTCAAAAACATGTGCATAAGACAAAATCGCATATAAAGGTGCATGTATTAGGAGAAATGTACACAAAAATGCTTATGCATTTTCATACGAACTTTTAAAAAATCCTCAACATTCAGCATGAACCAAACTTAAGATTGTCAAAATCCTCAAAGTTCAGGACAAACTGAACTTAAGACTGGAAAAAGGAGAAACGGAGGGAAACTGAAGATGACAGATTTGTCCATCCCTAAGTGAAACAAACGATAGCTAAACTGGAACTCTGTGCTTGGCAAACAGCCCAGGTACATCTGACTCAGCCTTACTTACCAGAAGTAAGCTATCCTTTATGGTTCCAATAGGTCTTAGATGATGGCCAAGGGAGGATCAGCCCATCCTGGTACCCATTTTCCCTATGCTAACACCCTCTCAGGGCCAAGCAGGTACTCATGTATAGTACCTGTGTGCTGTAGCAGGGGTAGACGGCATAACCCTCAAGGTTGCCACTGCAACAGTGCTTGGATTGAAGCTATGTCTAGCACAAAGGCACCACAGACAATGCATTTATAGTGCAATTCTATACATGTCTACTCAGAAGTAAGCCCCACTGAGTTCAATGGGAGTTACTCCCAGATAATTGCAGCCTTAAGCTCCTATCCTCTCCAGCTAGCAGTAGATGTGGTGTCACATATAACCCCCCCACAAATCCTAGGTCATCTCAATATTAGCAGGGAGCAAAAGATCCAGAAACAGGAGTCCGCATTATGGGTGATGACTGACTGGACAGCATACTTTTAGCTTCTTCCACCTGGTGAAGGCAACCTTGTTAAGTGGCCTTTTTATTAGCCTTATAAGGGTAGGGATGTACGAAGGTTCCGCCACGGATCTCGGGGAGGCCGAATGCCAGCGCATTTACGTAGCCTATCATGGCTAGATTTTAAAAAAACACCGTGATAGGCTACGTAAATGTTTACGTAGCTTATCACGGCTGATTTAAAAAAAAAACCCCAAAAAACACGTGTACGCAAATGGCGGCGCCCATGGGCGCCACCATTTGCGTTCCTTATTTTGGCACGTCTTAGTCTACTTAAACATTTACGTAGACTAAGACGTGCCAAAATAAGGGGAACGCAAATGGCGGCACCCATGGGTGCCGCCATTTGTGTACGCGCATTTTTTTTTTTTTAAATCAGCCATGATAGGCTATGTAAACATTTATGTAGCCTATCACGGCTGACTGCAAGGACGCAAACGGCGGCGGCTATGGCCGCTGCCATTTGCGTCCCTGCTAGCCAGCGGCCGGATGTCCGGCTGCTGGTGGAGCCGGCTGGCAGCTACGCAGAATCCCTGAGGAGTGGAGCTGGCCAGCCAGGATTCCGGGGGGGAGGAACGGAGTGCCTCCCCACTGGCCAGGATTCCAGGGGGAGGGACGGAACGCCTCCCCCCCAGCATCAGCATAATCCGCGGAAAGGCAAGTACCTTTCGTACATCCCTATATAAGGGTGCAATTCTACGGCCACTAGACATCAAGTAAATTTTTCCTTGTCTGGGAAACGAGCTTGGAGCCCGTGCTCCAAGGCTGGTGCCCAGAAACACGCCTCCCCATCCCCTCCCTTGCCGCCTCATGGGTGATGCAGTTTGTCCCTGGCTCTGTGCTTGCAAGAGCAGCATGGAGCGGGGGGAAAGGGGGCGTTCCTGGAGTTGGGGCAGGGCAGGGCGGGGAGAAGCACCGGTACGATGCTTCCTATCTGCCGTCCACCCTCCCACCCTCGAAATCGGCTGCCTAGCTGCAAATGCAGGGCGACCGGAGCACAGAGAAGAAGATCCCCTTCATGGTCTGCCCACCTTGCATTGGATAGTCGGTTGCCTCCGACTTTGGAAGTGGCTGACTATCCCCATGGGAGTGTGTCCTCCGTATTTTTAATGCTGACACCGATGTTCTAATCATCCGCCATGCTATCTCTAATCATTTTAATTGGTTATGATTCTTTTACTGTATTTTCTTTGGATGCCTTGAGTGCCATTTTATAATGGAAAGGCAGAATATAAGTCCTTGTAATAAATAAATACTTTTGGGAGATTTCACCATGATTCCCCTACTTCGTTGGAGGTCAACATGGCTCAGCGGCAGTAACTCCACGATGGAAAGCCTCGAAGGAGTTACTTAGAGATAGGGAATTGTTCTCCTGCTTGTCCTGAAAGTGCTCAGGACTTTTTGAGTATTTTGTTGGAACACTCAACAGAGCCTGGAGGAGTGCCTCATGCCATCGCTACCTCCTGCACCCCCTTTCCCTACAGATCCCCCCCTCCCCAGCACTGTGTTAGGGGAAGGAGAAGCAGACATACCTATCAGTATATGGAGTGCGTAGCACTACAGCTGCCACGATCCCTGGTAGAAAGCGATGCTCTGTGCATCATTTGCTGCTGAGGAGGAAACCCTACAGGTTTTCCGCCTCATCAGGAGGTGATGCAAGGAGCAGGATCAGAAGGATTTGGACCAAGTCCTTTTGTAGTCAAGTCCCAGGTTCCTGGGATGGTGCTTTGTGTGTCAATGGGAGTGCCTGCCTTCTCCTCCTATCACCTCTCCATTCCCCAAGGTAAGGGGATGGTGTTTGTTTGTTTGTTTGTTTATTATTGTGTTTATGTCCCGCCATTTTTCCTCTTGCAAGGAACCCGAGGCGGCTTACATTCTACTCCTCCTCCTCCTCCTCTCCATTTTATCCTCACAATGACAACCCTGTGAGGTAGGTTGGTCTGAGAGTCTGTGAAAGTCACCCAGTAAGCTTCCATGGCTGAGTGGGGACTAGAACCCGGATCTCCCGGCTCCCAGTCCAGCACTCTAGCCACTACACCACACTGGGTTGCCTTTGGAACAGTGATGCAGTGGCACATTTGAAGTGCAGGCACTTGTCATGACAGTCCCCCTAGCTGTGCCCCAAAGGAGAGTCCAAAAATTTAGGCAGCTAGGCTGATCCATTTCGAAAGATAGTTCTAGCAGTTTTCATTATTGTGCTGCCAAATTTAATAATTAGTTGACTCACTGGACAAACTTTGCCCGTTTGTAATGCTCACCTTGTCAGTGAGCCTGGACCAGTGTTGGACATATTCACTATTAAGTTCAGAATGGATTATGAGCTTCTGCGCATGCACAGGCTGTATCTGAACAACACATATGCTGAGTGGGTTGGACTGCCCCTCTTCTTGCTTACAGCAAACTGTGATGATGTCACTTCTCTCTCTTACTGTTGTCGGGTCAGATTTAGGGGGTCCATATAGTACTTTCTTTTATTTTGTTCAGTAAGTCAATGCGTACTTTATTTCCTGCTGCTGGTGGGCGTATTGTTTCTGTGAGAGGCCATGTCAGAATAGGAAGGGGGTACATAATGTGATGCATGACATCATGACACACTGTGTGTTTCCAAACTACAGCTTCCAATATGCACTTTGATACTGTGCACGTGCAAAAGCTCATTTCCAGAGAATGAGAGTTTCTTTTAAGGTAGAACTCTCATTTATTTATTGTATTTTTTTCCTGCTCCTCAGCCAAAAAAGGCTCCCGGAGTGGCTTACAGTCAATGAACAAAGAAGACAGTCCCTGCCTGCAGGCTTACAATCTAAAAAAGACCCGACACACAAGGAAAAGGCAATGGGAAGGGAAGAGGGAGAAAAAATAATTAGGTAGACTGTCAGCAGGGCTGGTGGGATGGCTCCCTCTCATCTCTCAAAAGAGGGGCAGTCCATTTGGAGCAGGCCCTGATGTTCCCTTTGCCTGCTCCCTCCTCCTTCTTCTTCCCCACAGGGCCATGGATCTTGGTTAGCCCAGGGGGGGGGGAGTCCATCTGAGCTTACATCGGTGAATTCATTATTACAACAAATACATCTGGGGTAAGTTCGCCCATCACTAGTTTTCATCTCCACCAGGAGCAGGACTCTTGTAGAGCTAATGGGTCTTAACTGCCCCTTCAAGACCAAGCCACTACAAAATACTTTGCATAACGAGAACAATACATTGTTGCTGGGAAAATTTCTGCGAGGATTGCAGCTAAGCAAAGAGCGAACAAAGGATTCTGAGGTGAAGGGGGTGGTGCATGATGTCAGCATCCTTTTAAATCAAAAAGTGCCAGTGCTGTGTCTTTGTGAGTCCTGGCTCCACTATTCCACTGCCTGGGGAAAGGGAAGAAGGAAGCAGAATCAGTAATGGGTGCTTCAGGGATGTGAGCAGAATCAAAGAGGATTTCTACACAGGGCTTTTATTGTGTGCTCATGATTCCTCACTCATGGTAGTTTGCATGTCCTTAGCATGATGTTGTCATCCTCCAGAGCCTCTTCCCTGCTTTTGCAACCATTATTGGGTTGTTTTTTTTCCTAATGGGGAAAGTCTAGTATTTTTTCTCAATGGTGTTATAGAACCCTTGTGTAATTATGCAATTTCACTAAACCACAGCACCACCTAGTGGTTATGTAATGGAACATATAGAAAGGCAGAGAAAGCCCCCCCCACACACACACACACCCCAGAAAAAAAGAACACATGTAAAGGAGACAATTTTAATCGACAAAGAATCTGGAAGCAGAAGCCTCGATAAAGGTGTGGGTTAAAAGCCTCATGTAGAAAAGCCCAAAGTGTGTGGGGCTTTCACAGGAGGCTGTCTCAATTCTGCTCGCAAGAGTTCACGCAGAGGGGCACTTGCATAATCAAGAAACCCAGCTTCAGTTTTTCATCCCACTCCCTATATATCTGTTCCAGGCAGACTATTTACATGGTGAACATAAGTCAGCTGATCAGACACATGCTTTTTAAACTCCTTTCATTTTCACTGAGTCACTGAAGTGCATTTCTGTTCTTTGGTTTACTGCTCACACCTTACAGAACATTAAACCTTATGCAAGCCCCAGAATGTATTAGATTGCACCATCTTTCAGCCCCAGGCCTTCTGACTCTGAGTGTACTGAACTAGCCAATGATATTCAGGCCCAAACAATAATACCCTGCGTGTCACTAACAGCGCTATTCAGGCTACAACTGGCAACTCTGGACCCTGATGTCTTGATGAGATACGTTCCTCTCCATGTATGTCTAATATAGGAAAATAGGAAACACTTGTACTTCTGAAAGTTACAAGATGTTAATACTGGAAGAGAAATTGTTTAAAATGCTAGTTCTCAAAATAGTCTCCAAACCAGAGTGTGAGCTGATGTTTTAGAGATGAGTGAGAATTATATTTGGCAAGGATCTCATACACTGGTTATATTACGCTTTGGCATTTTCCTGACAAATGGTTAGTATCGCACCTTATGTCTGCAGAGGAAAGGCATCACCGAGTAGTGACGTATTTCTCTACAAGCATGCTCAGACTAAGGTCATCAACTCATCTCCCTAAACCCCCAGCAACATAAGTCAACAATTTATATTACAGTGAGAATCTGTAATGAATGTGGCTTGAGCAAATCTTTTTTGATGAGCTGCCTTTGAACAACAGAAACAGATGGAGTGGTTCAAATTGTATGAGCTTTTCTCTTTTATTTTTGTACATGTGTGTGTGTTTCATTCTTATATAAAATATTCATTCTGGCTCACACTGAAACTTTTTCATTCTCTGATGAGGTATGAAAAAAAATGAAGATGTCTCCCTTGATCTATTATGCGGTTTGGCAACATATCTCAAAATTGTACACATCCTTGCCCATAGATCCACTTCACAAATTCCACACAAATAAAACTAATAAGTTCAGTATTTTTGGTAAGGTCTAAAATACCATCTCATTTTCTTTTTTAAAATATAGGTTTATTAACAGAAGTGTAAAAAAATCAAAAATAATAAACAAAAGGATTGTTTTTGTGGTTTGGGGAGACCACACTTGGAATATTGTATACAGTTCTGGTTGCTGCACCTTGAAAAGAATATTGTGGAGTTGGAAAAGTGCAGAAAAACTAAAATGATCCAGGGGCTGGAACAACTCCCCTATGTGGAAAGGTTACAATGTCTGGAATTATTTAGCTTCGAAAAAAGGCAAGTAAAGGGAGACTTGATAGAGATGAACAAAATTATGCATTTTGTAGAGAAAGTGAATAAGGAGATGGTTTTCTCCCTCTCTCATAGGCCAGGTTCACATGGAGCAACAACCCATCCAAACAGGAGTGGCTAAACAACACAGCTACACTCTGTCACTGGGTTGTTTAGTGTGATGTATGAACCAGGAACTCTGGCTTATCAGGGGAGAGACAAGCCAGAGGTGGAATCCGGAGTTAAAACCTGGGTTCCAACTATGTCTTGTCTCTCCCCTAACAAACTAGAGTTCTTGGTTTGTACATCATATTAAACAACCCTGAGTTATTTAGCTGCTCCCACTGAGAGTGATCATGTAGCATGCAGTAGCACATTTGCTCATTTGCAACAACCCAGAGTTTAAAAACAAAACAAAACCTGGGTTGTGACATGTGAACTGGGCCATTATATTGTATAATAATAGAACCATGAGTCATCCAAGAAAGCTGATTGGTGGGAGATTCAGGACAGATAAAAGGAAGTACTTCTTTACATAGCATATAGTTAAACTCTGGAATTCAGTACCACAAGATGTAGTGACAGTCACCAACTTGGATGACTTTAAAATGGGATTAGACAAATTCATGGATGATAAGGCTACCAATGGTTACTGGTGATGATGGTTATATACTACCTCCAGAATCAGAGGCAGTATACCTATGTACACCAGTTGCTGGGGAACACAACTGAGAGGGTGCTATTGTGCTCATGTCCTACTTGTGGGCTTCCCACAGGCATCTGGTTGGCCACTGTGTGAACAAAATGCTGTACTAGATAGGCCTCTGGTCTGATCCACCATGGCTCTTCTTATGTTCTCATGAGAGATTACTGAGTGCAAATGGCTAGATGCTTGTTTGACAATGAAAAGCAGTCATTGATCTAGTTCACACATAACAACTACCCATGGATTGTTTAAAGCATGAGTAAAGACCACATGACAGTGACAGTGTCTCCCAACTGTTTGCTCACTTCCACTTTATTTCTACTTTGGTAAATAATGCAGGAATGTCCCGTTCCTGGGTTGGGCTTTATGATGTCAGAGCCCCGTACTCTGGGTTGTTGAGGGACAAACAACGCAGAGTTTAAGTCCATGGTTTGTTGTTGGTTTAAAATTCTGGGTTGTTTCTCCCTCAACAACCCAGAGTGCTGGGTTTGGACATCACAGAGCACAACCCAAAGGTTGTTTACCAAAAAAGAAACGAAGCAGAAGCAGGTGAGCATTTGGGAGGCAGCATGCTTGTCCGCTCTGATGTAGTCCTGACTACCCGTGGTTTAAACAACTCATGGGTAGTTTTTATGTGTGAACCAGTTACAGTCTTCTTAGTACTTACCCTCGTTTTGTGGATATTATTTATTATTTTCCAACAATATTTCTTGGTGATAAATATGAAACGCCCATATGTTCAATGCTAAAAACAGTTATGAAATGTTAATTTATAAAAAGAGTGGCATTGCACATTTTACTCTTTGTGAAGGAGTGAATTTAACTTACTAGTTAAACTGTGAGATTTTAGAGCTGGTACACACAACATTCACTATGTGAAGGATGCATTAAATTGCATTATGTGGTAGCTCCCTCTGGATAACAAGCTGATCATCTGCAACAGCTCACAGATTGGGTGATCTGACTTGCTGTGGAGAAAGTTGTCCAATCCATGCACACTAATACATTGCATCAATGAGAGCTGCCTCTACATGGCAATGTAAAGTGGTCTCCATCACACATAGAAGACTAGCATGTCAGGTTAAAATAATTTGGCCTGGCTTCTTTCTTCTTCTTCTTCCCACATTTATCCTACATTTCTGATTCAAAATCCATTCAAGATGGTTAACAACATTAGTTTAAGAAATCCATATCATAAAACACATTAATAACCAAGAGACAGAGCATCAGATACAAGTTACAGAACAGAAACAACAGTAGCATGAGCTTCATGACATCCAAACCCGGCACTCTGGGTTGAGGGAGAAATAGCAGTCCTCCTTTGGTTTTCCTCACGTGCTCCACAGAGATGCAAATTTTGAGAGCCCACATATAAACGGGCTCCTACTGGCCTCCACCACTTGGTGGAATGACACCTTACCCTGTGGGAGCGAGAGGACTTTTGCTGGTATTACCAGCCTGCTGTCACCACTTGAGGAATTTCCTTCTGTTACACTGTACCCTCAAGTATACGAAAGTAACTCTGGTTGCTTCTGTGAAAGGTGTCAGCTCTGATCATGTGGGAATTGTCTTTATCTAAACCACATTGGATATGTAACTATGTCTTCAATTTTTCTTTTAAAAAACAGTAACACTTTATCATTCTCACAAAACCAATAAGCAACCCAGGATAGACAAGGACTTCTTTCTTTTCCTTCAAGGCCCAGCTCTCAACTGCCCTAACTGCTCACTCCTTTCAACTGTCAACTACCTAGAGAAACCCACTGGCCAGTCCCATCTTGGGAAAGAAGCCCAATCAGAGTGAAGTTCTATCATCACCACAGCCAATCAAAGCAGTATATTTGCTTCCCTTCCTCTTTCATAATAACCAGTGTACTTTAACACTAGATATTTCTCCTAAATCCTAAACAAAACCCAACAATCTTCCATTCCCTGCACCCAAAGCTTTATATTTCTGAATAGTGTGGAATATGGGGGGGGGAGGCCCTCAGGATGGAGCGGGTTGTTGGGAAAAATGGCCTCCCTTTAAGTGAACACAGGAGAAACTATGGATCCGGGGCTATGAGATGATGGAATACTGACAGGGAGAACGTTAAATAGATCTCCCAGGTCAAGGAGTTCCAAATCCTGGGTGCTGCAATTGATAAAATCCTGTCCCATATTCTTTCCAACTGAACCTCAGGAGAGGGTAGTGGGCCATATAAGCTGGATCATAGGAGCAGACAGTCCTTTAAGGTATCCTGATTCCAAGCCCCTTTAGGGCTTTCAGAGTGATAGCCAGCACTTTGAACTGCATCCAGAGATGGACTGGCAGCCAGTGCAATTAATATACAACAGGAGTTGCATACTCTAAAAAAAACGAGCAGTCAAAATCATGTTGTCTGTCTGTCTGTCTGTCTGTCTATCAGCACAATCCTATGCATATTTAGACAGAAAAATGCAGCGGAGGCTGATTGCTCCTATGTCAGCAGCATGGTGACTCCACTCTGGATTTCAGTCAGAACCAGTCAGAACTCTAAAAGAGCTAACCAAGGTGCTGAACCCATTTTGAAGCTAGGTTCAGCACTTTGGACAGCTCCCTCCCATTTCTGACTGGTCTGACTGAAACCCAGAGCAAATTCATGGACATAGGACCTACCAGCCTCAACTGGAAAAAGTCTTACTGCCCCCAGTATTTCCTGGCAAGCCATGCTGGCTGAGGACTGCTGGAAGTTGTAGGATTTTTTTCTGTCTATGCATGTACAGGATTACACCCTAATTGAATTTACTTATGAGACACCCTATAGCCTTGATTCTCAGAGTGACATACAAAATAAAAACAAAACAATAAGATCAATAACTCTAGAGGTACTATCATAAGAATATACAGCAGCAAAAGCACAATTAATTTATTGCAAAAGATTAAAACAATAGCAAGGCAGCAAATACACACACACACAATCTAAAATATGGAGGAAAACAGCTCAACACACAACTTCAGAGTGTAAGAACTAAAACAAAATAAATACTGGATATCAAATAAAATAACAAAGCAATAAAAACATATAACAAGTTAAAATGCCTGAAAGAATAAAAAGAATAAAAAGGGCTTTGCCTGGCACCAAATCACCTACAAAGAAGGCCTGGGGTGTGTGTGTCAGGAGGGGCACTACAAAGGCTCACTCACAAGAAGGCTCCTGCTGAATTTCAGTGTGCAGGGGCACTCAAAGCTTCATACGGTACCAGCCAAGGTTTTCAGATGGTTTTCAAATGTGGTTCCACGCAGAGCACTTTTAAGTACTCCAGTCATGATGTAACAATAAGACATGTACAACTATGACCATTTTGTATATGTATGGTAGGATTTTTATTTCATGTAATGGTAGAATCCAGGAATAGATCTACCATTTGATCCGCTGGCATTATGTGAGTGGCTGCAGAGGACTGTGGTATATGGATCAGAATGTTGGGCAGCCCTAGGAATGGATCACTGACTGTAGGATCACAATGCCCATTTTCCCATTAAACAAAGTTTTGCAATATGTTGTTGGGCTATATCTTGGGAATGGCAACCTGCCTGAATATTAAGGGGCCTTACGCTCATTCATTAACAGTTATCTTTTCTGTTTACTTTTTCTTTAAATGGGAAATAACATGTCTTCTGGTTAAACTAAGATTAGTGGACCCTCCCATGGGTCAATCAGGATAAGTCTCTAACAGCATAACCCTAGATACTTCTGTATTTTCGTAAGTAAGCCTCCCTTGAGTTCAATGGGGCTTGCTCTCAGGTAAATGAGTATATCCTAAAGCCAGTGCTGATATTTCGGAGGGGAACAAACTGCAATATCACATCCCTGCAAATGTTCAAGGTGGAGGCTAGCATTTTCAAAAATGCCCACTTTGATGAGAACCACATTTTATAATTCAAGATGGAGTTCCTGGGCTCAGATTCACGATGTGCTCCAGTTTGATGATCCATCTTCATTGCAACTTCACGCTGGTGAGAATGCTTTGAAGATCACGCCCACCACTCTGATCCCAAGAAAATAAATAATGGTTGGATCCTAGAAAGGTAGTGAGAATGTGCAGTGGGATGGGCAGGGGGGCTTTTACTAGCTAAACTAGTTAACTGTCTTTAAAAATAAAACAAATGCAGCATATATTCTAGCAGGGAAACTAGCCATAATCTGTTTTGAAACAAATAGATTGTGTACAGCTGTCCCCATATGTGAGGGAAAATGATGATTTAATGTTGATTAAGAGAGAAGGCCTTTGAAGTGAGCAGAGCAGGAGTCCACAGAATGTCTTTCGTGATCATTATCAGTCTTTCACCGAAGGCAGACTTGGTGCCAAAAGCTCTTTCCCTAAACTGGTTAAGGTGGATTCGGGAGCGAAGGCTTTGTGTGTTTTAAAAGAGCTTCTCGTTCACGGGCCTCTGATGTCTTATTCTTTTAGGAGCGCTAATGCCTGAGAATAAACAGATGCAGCTTTTTCACTGGTTAACTACAAAAAGGGGCAAGGTCCCAGCTACGCCTGCATCTTGGCGTTAGTCAGGCTAGCAACTGAGCATGCATCCTGCAATAAAATAAAATCAAAGATGATTTTTTTTCTCCCTATGAGCAGATGTTTTAGTAACAGGAAAAACACAGAGTTAGCTTTCTTTCCTTCCTTCCTTCCTTCTCTCTCTTTCTCTCTCTTTCTCTCTCTGTCTCTCTCAAAAGCCCTTATGTGAATCATTAAATTGAATGATGAAGATGGAATGATGATGATATGTTTGCAACAGCATTGGTATACAAGCCCTTGAATGCACAGATATAAGGAACCCTCTTATATTTGTAGATAAGCACAGGCTACAGAGACAATAGTAGACTACAGACAGGCCTTTTGTGTAATAGATAAAAGAAGCAATAGAAAGAGCCTGTGATAATATGGCTCAATAATAATATGGATATCATCAATAGTTATTGAAAATTGTCATCTGTCAGTAGTTTGGTCAAAAACTCACAAATGCCAGTGAGTAGAGAAATTGCAAACCTGTGTTCTTTCATGTTAACCCTGTTTGGCTTTAGTCCTTCAGACAGTTTTTCCCCCAGTCCTCGAAGTCAGTTATTCCATGGTTAATATCTGTTGGTGGAAAAGGAAGGGTTGTGAGAACAAGGTATTGGGTAAATAGAATTACTGATAACCAACAGTGTTAGGTGATTTAAAAACAAACTTTGTTTAAGAAAATATAATTTAATGTGAAGCCATTTAGTTAGCTTGTAGTTGAGGTTTGATTTGAACTAGGATTTGAACCAGGAGCTTCCTTGCTCTTAGCTCACATTTTTAGTCACCATACTACATAACTACTCAAAACCTAAAATGTCTTTTTTGTGTCAATTATGTACGTTGTGCGAATCATGTAATTTCTGGCTATGCACCTAAGACCACTTATTAGGAAATAAGGTTCCAAAGAAATCAATGGCACATCTTCACAAGCAAATATATGAGGACAGGTCTGACCAAGTGAGATTCACTGTCACTGATGTAGTGACACTGAAGCATGTCTGAAAGAAGGCCTTTGTAAGATAGGTGAAAAGTGGTCCCTGTGTTCTTGTTAACTGCCACAATAAATAACTTTCTCATAAAAATATTAATTTAGATCATTTTATTTGCTAGTCAAAGATATATGCACATACAGACCACATCTATGGTGTGCATGAAGGGAAATGTCCACTCCTTCCACATGTAGAAGAGCATATCTAATTTCCCTCATAGAAGAGCAAATCTGATTATGGCTTAATTCTCAGAAACAGCAGATGAGGACATCTGAATCTTGAATGTACCAGTTCAGACAGCAAGTGCAGGCATGAATGACTGAATGTACCTCCATACTCCATACAAAACATTGCTGGAATTTAGGCAACCAGAAATTAAGGAGAACAATTGTATCCTAGTCTTTTTTCTAACATGCTAGTTTTCCATATAGAGGGTTTTGGGGTTTTGGTATGAAGATGCACTTCATCATGTAATCCCTCTGTCCCACACCCTGGAGGCTTAAAATGGTAAAGTCCAGAAATATTTTCACCACCTCATCTGCTATTTGTGAAAATTAGGATTATTGTGATACGCCTGAAGTCTTTTGGAATGTCCTTATCCATTTCTTTTGTAGGCCAAAACAGGATGAGAAAATGAGTTACATCAGAGCAGCCTTCCCTAACCTAGTGCCCTTCAGATGTTTTAGACCACAACTCCCATCATCCCCAGCCACCATGGCTAATGGAAAGGGATGATTGGGATTGTACTTCAAAACATCCTGGAGGGCTGGATCAGAGGGTTAAGCAAACAGGTGATAGTGGAGCTACCTTGGCAACCCGGGGCATCACTAGATAAACTGGATTAGATGGGTGTCTAGCTGCTCAAAGACACAAAGAACCACTTACTGGATCAACAGCACAACCTTATACATTTCTACTCAAACCTTAAGTCACACTGAGTTTAATGGGGCTTACTCCCAGGTAAGTGTGTATAGCATTGCAGCCTAAAGAGCACAGGGACACTTAACCCAGTGAGTAGGTAAGATTTTGCTGTTATGCTTTAAGGGAAATATATCTACTAGGATACCAAGTGCAACTACCCAGCTAGCTCTAAAAGGTTAGTGTGAATTTTTGCAGTAATTGAGGCTAGTTCCAGACAAGGCTTTTATTGTGCAATCACCCTGCTCCATTCACTGACTTTTACAATCCCCTGCCCCCAGATGACATTGTATTCTATTTATAACCCACATTTTCCCAGAGCATATTCTTCTCCCTTTTCTTACTAGAGAAAATCCATTAAGGAGGAGAAAATGAAATAGCTGCACAATATGTTTTGACTAGTAGCATGAGGAGCCTTCCTTCTGGAAGCACCTAGGACAGAGACATTTGAGTGAGGTGAGATAAAGATTAGTTAGAATCCTCCCAGATTAGAACCCACACGTTTACTTTACCAAGAAATTAGACTGATTGATTTGACTGATAGATTGATTATAGTACCTTTTGGACTTAAAAAGGGCCCATAAGGCTGTTTACAACAATTAAAATCTCATTACAACTAAAAATGGGAGAGCATTAAAAGAAGCCAAGGTAAGACAAATAAAACAATCCACAAAGCTAACCTCAACAAATTAAAAAAATATGGAATTGCAATCAAGGAGATAAAGGACTAAAATTATTCTAGCTCACCCCATCTGAAAGTATATCACATTTGCGTCAGGAGCGCAAAGGTCTACCAGTAACCACACAGAGGCAGTGTTGGGTTATAAATTGGCCACAACTTTACTGGTTACAGTGTAGAGTTTGTCATGGTATGGGGCTGGATCCGATCATCGGCCAACCCACCTGCTAACAGATTCACATTCCAGCCCAAGTGCTGGGTGGCCCTAAAGGGGAGGTTTTGGCCAGAGCATGGGGTTAACCGTGCCATGGAGTGGGCCATTCACATGTTCCCCCCCTGCTCCCCTGGGAGTGGAGTGGGATGCCAGCCTCTGAGCTGGGCTGGAGCCCTGTGGCCCACACCAGGGACCCCCCTTCCACTGGGGAGTGGGGGGCATACCCCCTTTCCTCTTGACCTGGATCCAGACTGATGCCATCTGCACAAAAGTTGTGACCATGATGCTTAATAATTAACCTTTCAACCAATTTACATTGCTATGAGGAAGGCAAAAACCCTGTGAAAGGAACCAATTGGTCCCTAGGTAAAATTCCTTCCCAACCCGGTCAACCAGCAACAAACAACCCATAAAAACTTCAAGGCCCAGCTCTTCCTTCTGATGGTTCTTTATCTTTCTACTGGACTTGGATTGGACAGTCCTTGAAGTAGTGGAAGCCTTCAAAACAGAGGATTGAAAGAGGACACATAGTCACCTTACACATCCCCTGAGGGGGGCTGCTGGCTCTACTAATTACCAGTCCATCTTATTCCTTCTATTCTTCCCTTTCCACATACATTTTCTAAAAGTAGACAATGAAGAACAAAAGATGTATGTTTTATGTTGATGGTAGTGATGTATTGCATGGGGAAGGGGGACGTAAGTGTAGGATGACTAGCCAATTTTGGAAAGGGGAGGGGGAGGAGGAGTTGGCCTCAGTCTTTCAGCCCTTCTTCAAATTGTCTAGAAAATGTTATTTATTTGGCCATTTATACCTCTCTGTGGTAAAATCATAGGTGGAGGTGGATAAAATATAAAATCAAAACAAAAATTAAAAACAAACCTAACAATGAAACAAATAGCATCACAAAATATCATCATAGAAGTTGCATCACCAACAGCAGACTAAAAACAATGTGCCAAATAATCACCTAAAAATGCCCACCAGAATAAATAGCCTTCCAACACGAGCCCATATGAAAGCAGGCAGAGTTGACAACCATGGAACTAGTTGCAATCATAAACACACTTACCTGAGAGAAAGTCTAATTTAACTCAGTTGAACATGCTTCTGAGTAGACTAGAGGACACCAAGAACTCTGGCAATGTACTTTGGGGTCTTTTGCTATTAAAATAAGGTGCATTCATTTCTCCTGATATAAATCCCACCAGCGTTAACAGTTTACTCTTAGATCTATTTTGAAGTCTTAATTCTGACATGTTTGTAGCCTTGTTAAATCTATGTATGTATACCCAAGTGTATATGCTTGTACCCCAAACAAAAATAAAATAAAATAAAAAATAGACAAAACATGTAAAACCAAAATGTAACCTCATTCTCTCTCTCTCTCTCTCTCTCTCTCTCTCTCTCTCATATGGCTACCTGCAGCTCAGGATGTTGAAATGTCTTCAAACTTTAATATATACGAAGTAGTGCATATAAAAATTATTTTAATCATCCAGTGATAAAGCTGTCCAGCAACAGAAAACCCTACAGCTGCTTCAACACCAGACATATAAAAATTGTGTGACAAGAAAGCATCATTAACCAATCTGATTTTCTTGCTGGGAGGGTTTAGTACTGTTGGGTCTAGTATTAAATGTAGAATTTGATAGCAAGTCTGAACATTTTAATGATGTGTCCATGAATATAAAGCATACATCCACTGGTGACTTTATGACTTCTCCTCTGTATAATTAGTAGTATCTTGTTTATGAGCTTACTTCTGTTGCCTCAATTGCATGAAAATGTGAAACCACTGTAATAATTTACACCCATTTCATGACATTCAAGATCTAACTTTTCTTTTTCTTCAGCATAGAAATAGTAGCTATAATGGCCTCTGTGTGTAGCGGAACACCTCTCCCCCAACAACAACAAAACTCCAAGGCCAATATTTTATCTTTTATATTTCATAGCACAGAATTTCTGATTAAACGACCACACATTAGATCTGTCTTGCCAGCATCTGCTCCAAGTTCCTATAAAACTCTCCCACCCCAGAGTTAACAAGGATAGGTAAGCACACTTAACAAGCTCATTAAAAAAATGTTTGGCTGTGCAGTCTGGGGCAAGATTAATTATTGTCATTGGAGAAAAAATGGCTCGGGGGTGGTGATTCTAGGAGCTCAAAAATATGTGCCATCTGATAAATATTTAATTTTGCTTTGTTTCTTTTATATTCCAGACATTTGCCCAATATGTGCTACTCAGAAGTAAATTCCATTTAATTCAATGGGACTAACTCCCAAGGAAGTTTGGATAGGATTGCAGCCTAACTCTTCTATTGAAATGAATGAGCTATAGAAGCACTTTGCTTTTACTAGAATTGATCATGATATGCAGACAAACTTCCTCCCTAGGCCCTCTCGGAATACTTGCAAAACTTGTGCTCATTAACGCTAATGGAAAGTGTATGGATCCACCCACAGGATAACATATCCCTCTAATACTACAGCTTTGTCCTCGTTTCTTTGAGTTGACCTTAAGTGCTGTGTTTGCCAGTTGACTAATTAGCCGCTGGCTGTAACAAACTGTACCGTATGTGCTGCATCATAAAGACAGAAATAGAGACCTAAAGATCAGGGTCAGAATTCTTTTTGCCTGTTGAAATTTCCTTCAGGAATTTAGATAACAAGACGCTGGGTATAAAAAAAGCTGAAAAATCTTTTCATTCAAGTACATTTTGCCAGATCAATTTGCCATTGCTACGGGAAGGTTTTTGATAAATTGCATATCCTGCATGATGCTGTCCTGTGTAATATACTGATATTTACATATAATGCTATACCAGCAGAAACCCATATGCCCATATAGCATGTCATATGGTGCTCAGAAATCTGTAGCATGTTCTATAACACTGATCTTCAACTGGGTCCCGTATCTGGGCTTCTGCCTGTCTGAAGGTGGGTTGCATGGCCAGCGCTGGCACTGTGCACTTATCTAGTTAAAATAAAAATGGAGAAGTGAATACCATAATTCAAGTCTGGGCTAAAGGTGAGTGTCAGGTCTGAAAAGTCTGAAGCTTCTTGTCGTTGAATAAAGGTGTGGATCGTCATTAGTCTATCCTATCAAAATCCTATTGGGGATGCATGTAAACACGAGAGAGCAATCATGCAAAAAATAATGATGATGGCACTCAGGAATCTCTGTCCAGATTCTTGCATGTATTTTCCATGTGCCCTTTTTTAAAAAGTGAAGGTTGTAAATGGCTTTTTCCTATTTCTCTGGCACTTACGAGAGCGAGAGAGGTATCCAAAGTCATGTACTATCCCTCAAACAGAACCCACCTTAGACCTAAGCTGATATTACTGCATGCTTGGCTCACCCAATAGATATCTCCTGAATTCCCAGGAACTACAGCTCAGTGGTAGAGCAAAAGGTCCCCAATTCAATCCCTGGTATCTCCAGATAGGACTCTCCACTGTCTGAAACCCTGGAGAGCTGCTACCAATCAGTGTAGTCCAGGGCTGGGGAACTTTTGGCCCTTCAGCTGTTGCTGGAATCCAATTCCCAACATCCCCCATCAGGCTGGCCAATGGCGAGGGACAATGAGACCTTGTATGAGGCACCTTCTGATCTTTGCAAGGGTGCAGATTGGCTGGAATGAAGGTATATCTTTTGGAGGCGAGGGTTCTGAATATGTTGAAGTAGACATGCACATGAAGATTGCATAGCACAAGGAGCAGCAGCTTCAAGATATCTTTACAGTTATTATACATGGGCCTAAAAAAAGATAGGTATATATCTTCTGGCATGAATCGCAGAAGGCCCACATCTCTACATTTGCACTTCCTCTGTGATGCAGCATCATGTGCAAACTACAGGCTTTGTGTCTTCCTTGCCTAGATGGTTATGTATCAGCTCACCAATGCAGATGCTGCTTGTGCATCTCCCAGGTGGAAGTAGGGTGGCCACCTATGCATCACCAAAAAAGAGGAGGAAAGAGGACACTGATTTGCATAAAATATGCATACGCTATTTTACACATATAATGTGAATTTAGAGATAGTTAACATAATTTAAATAGAACTACAATTTCGTAGTGGAGAAGACTGTGACCAGGTGACCCACGTGCCTGCCTGTTCAGTCTACTCTCCAGTGCTAACTGTTCATGAGCAATTTCAGGACCCCTGTTTTTTCTTCTTATAGCTCTTCATCTTTATATGGGACTCGGACAGAACAGTCCCTCGGATAAAGGATGCCTTCAAATAGAGGACGGTTCTCCGGCAACCCTTCAAATTAGGGTGGCCACTTGTGAATTGCCAAAAAAAGAGGACACACATCACCAAAAAAGAGGACACCTATCCGCATAAAATGTGCATATGCTGAATTTATACATATAGATGCAAATTTAGAAATAATTATTATAATTCAAATAGAAGTACAGTACATTTCACCATAGTGTGGAAGCCTGTGACCAGGTGACCTGTGAGCTTTGCTCATTTTGCTGTTGATGGGCAACTTCAAGGTCCAGCTCTTCCTTTTAATAGTTATTTATGTTTATAAGTCACTTAACTTCAAACTGAGGACTGTCCTCTGTAAAAGAGGACACGTGCCCATCCCAGGTGGGAGAAAGGTGAAGGCTGAATTTCCTATGTGATAGTGTTAGAGGAATAGTAGGCGACAGCTTAATGGTAGAGCACATGCTTTGCATGCATATGATCCCCAAGCTGGGGAAGATCTGTAGCTCAGTGCTAGCAATTGTTCAGTAGCAGGACAAATGCCCTGTATGCAGAAGATTCCAAGTTCAACCTCTGGCATCTCCAGGTTAAAAGAATCTCAGAATTCTACCAGTGGACCTACAACAAAATGGGTAAGAATAGAGTAGTCCTATTCAGTGCCCCCTCCCACCTAGTCTTCTGTCGTCCTCCCCAAATGTCAGTCAGCATTCTGTATCCGCTGAGCATTCTCATTGGGCTGTTTTGGGGGTCCCCACTTAAGGTTAAAAATATATATATTTAAATTTCTTTGGGCACTTTGAAAAGATTACTTCTTGTACATCTGGGCCTGGGTGGTGCCATTACAACTACACAAGGATCTACACATGCCTCTGACATTGAGAAATAGAGGGATTGATACAACAGTGGAACATCTTTAGCAACTCTAAGAGGCGGTCCTTCTTGATTTACACCATGTCACATCTTCTTAGAACTGAAATGGTTTTTGAGCTAACTGTATATTGTAAATGGGTTATTCTAGATAATTTGCCTGAAGGCATAATTTCCCAGCAGTACTACAATCTAGGCCAAAAGAAGAAAGAAAGAAAGAAAGAAAGAAAGAAAGAAAGAAAGGAAGGAAGGAAGGAAGGTGGGGAAATGAAATTTAAAAATCAGTTTTGGAATGAGTTAGTAATAATGTCATGTATTTATTCAATACAAAATCAGGAATCAAAGTTCATTTGCACACTCATTATTTCAAGGCATGCATTTTACAAACCAAACATGAAGGAAATGGAGAGTGTATTCTGTGAAGTGGAGTAAGAAAACAGATTGAATATTTATGCAGGAAAAGGAAGAGAGGCTGACTGAACAAATATAATCCATAATTCTTTTTAAAGGCTTAAAATAAAAATGGCCTATTCTTATGCAGACATTCTCCTCTGCTCTCCTGTTGTGTTTAAGGAAAAGTCACCTCTTTAAATAGCACCCATTTTCTTGGATACTCTGCCATAAAATACCTTAGATTTCATTGCAGCAGAACTGTTTTCAATTTTGGCTTGTACTGTATTAAAAGACCTGCACATGCAATATCTCCCAGTTGTGCTAAATAAGACTAATGTGGGACAGCACTTTCTGTTTCATATGCGAACAAAATCAATAAAAAAGAGAGCTGAAGGAAAATCTATAATGAGCCCAGTTTTCACTAATTCTCGACAGCATAGCCCAAATTTTCACTTACTCACAGCTCCTACCAACATGTGAGGGAAGCAATTGGTCCTGCTGTGAGCGGCAGATTAAAAAGGGCTTTTTCTACAGATTACTTTGTCTAAAATCACCCCATTTGTTTAAAGTTCTGTGCCAGTTCCTCGACAGTGCTTAGTGTAAGAACTTACAGCCAATCTAGCCAGTCTCTTTCCTTTCTCTAGAAATGGCCAGATCTGGATGCTTAAAGAGGTTAGATTTACCTCACAACCTCTAAACAAAAAAGTGAACGTCAGAAGCCCTCATATTATTACCTGTCATGATAAATACCTACCACATTTTGGATTTTCTGGTATGAAAGTTGGTACTTTATAAAATGTGTTGCCTTTATGACAAAGAACTATAGATCTGGAATCAGGAATATGCAGTGAAGTGGACAAATTTGCAAAAGACACCAAATTAGGGTGCTTAAAACAAAAAGGGATTGTGAAGAGCTCCAAAAAGGATCTCCACAAACTGGGAGAATGGGCATTAAAATGGCAAATGTATTTCAATGTAAGCAATGTAAAGTGATGCACATTGGGGCAAAAAATCCCAACGTCACATATACACTGATGGGATCTAAGCTAGAGGTGAATGATCAAGAAAGAGATCTTGGGGTTGTGGTGAACAGCTCGATGAAAAAGTCAACCTACTGTGTGGCTGCTGTGAAAAAGGCAAATTCCATGTTGGGCATAATTAGGAAAGGAATCTACAATAAAACTGCTGAGATCATACTCCCCTTATACAATATTTAGGTATAAGGCCACACCTAAAAAGGATATTGTGGAATTGGAAAAAAGTACAGAAAAATGCAACTAAAGTGATCAAAGTGGAGCAACTCCCCTATGAGGAAAAGTTACAACATCTGGGACTGTCTAGCTTAGCAAATAGGTGAGTAAGGGGAGTCATGATAGAGCCATACAAAATTATGCATGGTGTGGAGAAAGTGGATGGGAATTTTTCTCCCTCTCTCATAAAACTGGAACCAAGAGTCAACCTAGGAAGCTGATTGGTGGGAGATTCAAGACAGATAAAAGGTACTTATTCACACAGAATAGAATTAAACTATGGAATTCACTTCCACAAGATGTAGTGATGGCCACAAATTTGGATGGCTTTAAAAGGAGATTCCACAAATTCCTGGAGGAGAAGGCTATCAATAGCTACTAGTACCGATGGCTATGTGCTACCTACAGTATCAGAGGTGGTATGCTTCTCTACACCAGTTGCTAGGGAACATGGGTGGGAGGGTGCTGTGTCACTCATGTCCAGTTTGTGGGTTTCCCACGGGCAGCTGGTTGGCCACTGTGTGAACAGAATACTGCACTAGATGGACCTTGGTCTGATCCAGCACAGCTTTTCTTAGGTTCTTATCTCTTCCAAATTATCACTGATCCAGAGCAGTAGCCAGCCATCATTGGGAGATGGGACTGCCTTATTTGTGGGTGAGACTTCAAAGAAATTACTGGAAAATAAGCAATTTCCTTACCCTTGACAGAAACATCTATAATCCTATCACCAAGTCCATGTCTACAGTACCATGCAAAAGTCTTAGGCCACCATTAGATTTGTTGTTTTAGCAATGGTATAATGACCATATATAATTATTTCTCAGTGTCTTCATTAGAATACAACCAGAAGATACAGGAAATTTGTATGCAGTATTCAACAATAGAAAAAAAATCAGAAAAAAACAGCTTCCATAGGCTAAAGTGGCAAGTATTTAGTGTGATCTCCCCTTACACTAAAGTAACAGCAGGCGCCTGGCCAGGAATGGTCTTCATGGAAGGGTAGCAGCCAAGAAACCACTTTTGCGGAAGGGGAACAGGGTGAAAAGGCTAAGATATGCTAAAGCTCACAAAGATTGGAATGAGGATAAGTAGAAAAGTGTATTATGGAGTGATGAATCCAACTTTGAAATTTTGGGGTCCAATTGTCGACAATATGTGAGAAGAAGAGTTGGAGAGAGATGGACGAATGAGTGTTTGCGGCCTTCAGTGAAACATGGTAGAGGGTCTGTCCTGGTTTGGGGCTGCATTTCTGCCAGTGGTGTTGGCGATTGTCCGTATTGATGGGATCATGAATGCTGAAAAGTACAGACAGGTTTTAATTCATCATGCCATTCCTTCTGCAAAGCACCTGATTGGGAATGGTTTCGTTTTTCAGCATGATAACGATCCCAAGCACACTGCTAATGCAGTGAAATCCTATTTAGCCAGGAAAACAGCTGATAAAACACTGACAGTCATGGACAGGCCTCCACAGGGTCCAGACCTGAATATTATAGAGGCAGTATGGGATTACCTGGACAGAGAAATAAATAAAAGACAACCTACATCTAAAGAAGAACTCTGGGAAGTGCTGAAAGAAGCCTGGTATAATATACCAGAAGAATACTTCAGAAAACTTCAGGACAGTCTCCCCAAAAGAGTTCAAGATGTGCTTAGAGCCAAGAGAGCTACTAAGTACTGACTTTTGCCTGTACATATTTCCTGTATTTTCTGTTTGTATCTTAATACAGAGACCGAAAAATAATTATGGATGGTCATTAAAACTTTGCTAAAACAACAAAGCTGGTGGTAGCCTAAGACTTTTGCACAGTACTGTATGTGTATAAATTTTCATGCCTATGAATTGTTGGAAAATTCACCCTCAGCCAGAGGAAATCTTGAATGGGCAGAACTGTCAGGTGGGTAGAATGTGATGTACTGCCATTAGCCTTCCTGTTGACTGTGGCCTGGTACTAAAGGGAGCTGTGGATGATGAAACTCTAGAGACCAGGCCCAAGCATTGGGGAGGAGGGAAGAATACACTTTATTACTCTTGGTATGGAGATCCAGAGGGGCCTGGCCCATGCTGCAACCCATGGAGGAAACAAATGAGATTAAATTGTAGATCATGCTTGAGGATAGTTATAGAAACGTATTTCCTTGTATCTAGGTCCCTATGGTCCACAACTTATGAGATTTGCTGGAGCCAATCATAAACAGTGTTGGAGAAGAACAAGCAACATTCTGAACAATGAATTGCTGGCCTAGATCCTTCTCTTAGAACAAAACAGAAAGAGTGTATTTCTGCGGTTAAACTAGGACTTGCAGTTTGAGAGATGGAGAGATACTTTCCCCATGCTCTCTCAAGAACTACTAGTCCCAAAGTTCCTTGTTCATAGACAGGAGGAAGTGACAGCTGGTAGGAGGGACAAAACACCATAATAATCAGGGACATTGATTCTAGGGACATTGGAAGCCAGTGCTGCTGAACTGGTATGAACTACCTTCACTTACCTTATTAAATGACATTTCCAAAAAACAACTGCAGTTAATTTTCACTGGTGTGCATAGTTCTATGGATTTTTATTGCGCACTGCCCGTTATTATGGCAAAAGCTGAAAGACATTTCAGCAACCTATCACTCATAAAACAAACAAACAAACAAAAACTGTGGGCATTCTACCATAGGGCAAGAATGGTTAAGCCATCCCAACTACTGAGAAATTGACGCTGGGGGATAATTCATGATTTTGCTATGAAAAAGGCCAGAAAGATAAAACTTTTGAAGTGAGGCAGTCTATTTAAAAAATGCCTACAGCCGCACTGGTCCATTAGAATTTTTTTAAAAAAAACATTGACAGGATAATACCTTTATTAGGATCAACCAAAAAGTTACAAAACATTCAGCAAGTGTTGTAGAAGTCTTCTTCAGGCAGGATGTTAAACAAAAATAACCAAAAAGAAGAGGGGGTGGGTGTTTGGGTACATAGTAGAAAAACCCAGTGTGGGCCATGGCATAATTTCAGAAACACAGAAAACGTAATTTCAGAATTAAATTAGTAACTTTTCTTTCATGACTCATGAAGTTGTATGTATGGATGGGATTGTGGTATTTGTGTGTGTATGTGGGGGGGGGCATTTTACAAGTTTTTACTGGTTCCCCCCAAAGTGATGCTTGTGCCCTAACCAGAGATGATAAGTAGAATGGAGGTGAAAAAATACTCCACCTGCATGGGAAAAGGTTACTGTGAAGTGGGTGAACACTGTGCTCTGGGAAGCATATGGCATTTTGAGGTAATTGACAAATATACAGTTTGATCATAGGTGGAGATTAACACTCCCAACAGCAAATTCCACTGCCCCACATTAGATTTCCACAGAGGCGGCCAGCACAGTATCCTCTTTCAGTGTGTGTATATGTGGTGTATAATAAGGGACACTTCCTGTGACTTGAGCCCATTATTCTATGTCTTGCACTCTGGGATGATTGAGAAGAGATCCTGGCCCTCCTCTCTGTACAACCTTTCAAGTACTTGAAGAGTGCTATCATATCTCCCCTCGGTCTTCTCTTCTCAAGGCTAAACATGCCCAGTTCTTTCAGTCTCTCCTCACAGGGCTTTGTTTCCAGTCCCCTGATCATCTTTGTTGCCCTCCTCTGAACCCTCTCCAGCTTGTCTGCATCCTTCTTAAAGTGCAGCACCCAGAACTGGACACAGTACTCCATCCCTTGATCTCAAGCTGCAATCCTGCCCCTTCAGCCTGTACTTCGCCTTTGCCAGGGGGGGTCATAGACCCTCTTTTGGGAGAAGACTGAGCCAAAGTAGGAATTGACCACCTCTGCCTTTTCTTTGTCATCTGATATCATTTTGCCATCCTTATTTAATAGCTGAACCACCATTTCTTTCCTCTGTCTTTTACTATGCACGTAACTGAAGAAAGCCTTTTTGTTGCTTTTAGCATCCCTCACTAACCTCAGCTCGTTCTCAGCTTTAGCCTTCCTGACGCCATCCCTGCAATTCTGTGCTACCTGCCTGTACTCTTCCTTTGTTGCTTGGCCTTCTTTCCACTTCCTATATGTGTCCTTTTTTGTTTTCAGGTAATCTCTTAGCTTTTTGTGAAGCCACATTGGCTTCTTCTGCTGTCTTCCACCTTTTCTTCTTGTTGGAATGGTTTGTAATTGTGCCTTGAGAATTTCCTGTTTTAAAAACTCCCACCCATCTTGGACTCCTTTTCTCATTAGAGTCGCTTGCCATGGGACCTTACTGATCATTGTTCTGAGTTTATTAAAATCAGCTTTCCTAAAATCCAGGGTATGGGTTTGGCTGCACTTGGCTTTTGCTTCCTTTAGAACCATGAACTCAAGTACAACATGGTCACTTTCCCCCAGAGTTCCTGTAACTGTTACTTTACCCACTAAGTCATCTCTGTTGGTTAGGATCAAGTCAAGGATAGCCTCTAGTTTCTTCCTCTACTTTCTATAGAAGGAAGTTATCCGCCACACAAGTCAGGAATTTCCTGGAGGGGCCATGTTTTGCAGAATTTGTCTTCCAACAAATATCGGGGAAATTGAAGTCCCTCATTACTACTACATCATGCTTCCTTGAAACACTGGCTATTTGCTTTTCAAAAGTTTCATCCTTGTCTTCTCCTTGATTGGGTGGCCGGTAGTAGACTCCGACCACCAGGTTCCTTTTATTCTTTGCTCCATTTATTTTAAGCCAGATGCTCTCGATGGGGCTACAATGCTCCTCCTCCTGTATTTCTGTGCAGAGATATGTATTTTTCACATACAGTGCAACCCCACCTCCCTTTCTGTTCCTCCTATTCTTTTTGCACAAGCAATATCCTTCAGTTGCTGTATTCTAGTCATGAGAGTCATCCCACCAAGTCTCAGTTATACCTATCAAGTCATAATTTCCCTCCTGTATTAAGAGTTCAAGGTCGTTCTGTTTGTTTCCCATACTCTGGGCATTAGTATATAGACATCGAAGACCATGTGCTTCATAGTCTGGCTTTCTTTCTACATGTTTCTGAAGACTATTATTGGGCGTTATTAGAGCTGTTCTCTCCACTGCGGTGCATGAGCCTTCATCCATTGTTACCCCCAACTTTACATGTCCCTTCCTCGTAGGATTCAGTTTAAAGCCCTCCTGATAAAGTTCTTCATGCTGTGGCCAAATACATTCTTCCCAGCCTTTGTGAGGTGTAACCTGTTCCTTGCCAACAGTCCATCTTCCAGGAAGTATAGCCCGTGGTCCCAGAATCCAAATCTCTCTCATTGGCACCACCTTCATAACCAGTCATTCACCCAGAGTATTTTTCTTTCCCTTTCTATCCCTCTTCTAACTACTGGAAGGATGGATGAGAAAACTATCTGGGCCCCAAAGTTCTTGAGTTTCCTTCCCAAAGCTTCAAAGTCTGATGTGATTTCTTCATAGCTCTGCTTGGTGGTATCATTTGTTCCCACATGGATGAGAAGAAAGGGATACCTGTCAGTGGGCTTTATGAGTGCAGGCAACCCTTCAGTCATGTCTCTAATCCATCCTCCCGGGTGACAGCATACCTGGAGAGTCCATGGGTCTTTGCAACATACTTGGGTTTCGATCCCATGCAGCAAGCAGTCTCCCACTACCACTACTCTTCTCTTCTTGTAGCTGTAGGCCTTGGTTTCATCGCCTCTGCTTGGCTGACATTCAGCCTCTTGCTCGCTCTCATACAGGTTCCCCCATAATTCTTCCTCTACAGGCTGTCCTCCAGTCTCATCCTCAAGTAACTGGAAATGGTTCCCTATTCCACTGCCTCCACTGGTGCCAAGTGTCCTCTAGTTCTTCTGGTCCTAACTGTCACCCTTTCCCAAGGAGTATCCTCTACTTCATTTTTCCTCACCTCAGCAGTTTCCTCTTCTGCCTCAGCTTGCTGTTGCTCTTCTAGCTCCTGTTCTTCGCTTTGCTGCTGTAGTTCCACCGTTCTGTCCAAGGACTCTTCATGTTCTCTTATTCCCTGGAGGGTCGCCACTCGCTACTCCAGTCCTCTTACTTTTTCTTCCAGCAGTGTGATCAACTTGCACTTGTTGCATGTCTAGGCCATGTTGTTCTCAGGCAAGAAAACAAACATGGCACACACCTTGCAGGTCACCACCACTGGAGAGTCTTGTCCTTCCATAGTCTCTTTTCCCTTTTTGTGTCTAGCTTCCTGGTTGTTCTAGAGGAGCCTGTGCCAGGTCCTCTACTCACTGCAGGTTAAAAACAGAGTCCCACTGGTATGGAAGTGTGTGTAACAAGACAAATAATTTTTTTTTTTAATGTTGGAGCAAAAAACAAACAAAAGACAGTTTTGCCAACCCCGATAAAATAAAAGATACCCTGAGCATGTACAGTTTCACATGTTAAACACACTTAAATCATACCACCATCATGATGACAGGAATAAAATGAAGTTTGCTTCTGATGTCCTGAAGTTGGACATATTTATTTGTAATAAGAGCCATTTTGTTGCAGAAAGGGCTAATATATTTTAAAGTAAAAATAATAAAATGAGCATGCCCTTTCTGCTGCCCCACCTATAAGTTGGATGCTGTGGTGACCAGCTTCAGCCCCAGCAAGCTCCAGCATGCCTGTGCTGGCCCTATCGCTGATGCCAGGCCTGCTTGCAGGGCCGGCCCTACCACTAAGCAGATTGAGGCAGTTGCCTCAGGCAGCAGATGCTAAGAGGCAGGAGCAAGGTGTTGGGGGAGATTGCTGTGTGCCACACAGCCTGCCCTGCACCCCTAAGCTGGTCTGCTGCCTTCAGGTGCGACAGAGGATGCTGTCCCATCACCAGTGTTGAAGAAAGCCTTAATTGTCAGTATAGTCAACTTTTGTCCATGAAATGGGAGGCAGCGCCATCTTGTTCTTCACCCCAGGCAGCAAAATATCTTGGGCTGGCCTTGTCTGCTTGCCAGTGCCCTCATTGTCTACCACTCTCTGGACAGCCATTTGGGGGGTTCCCTGGACTGCAGAGCCCTGGACTTCAGGCCTAAGGTCCAACCCTGGCTGCACCACTGCTCTCTCGCTCTGTCTCTCTCTCTCTCTCTCTCCATATGTCTTGCTCTCTAAATCAACATTTCTTCTTTTTAATAGACTTAGATGACATAGGGGGTAGTGGGAAGATATGCCCAGGTATGTCTTAGTCATTTAGAAAGCAACCACTGCAATCTCTATAGCAAAAGGAAGGTATAGGCAGACATGGCAGGCAGGCAACTTTAGTCTATTGGCTCCATTATCCCTCTCCTGTCCAATATCTGTGGTGGCCACTTGTGAATTTCAAAGAAGAAGAAGACATGCATCACAATGCAAGAGGACCAAAGAGGATAGCATATGTTGATATGAATAGATGCAACTTTAGAAATAATTATTATAATTCAAACAGGAATAGAGTACACCTCACCATAGTGTGGAAGACTGTGACCAGGTGACCTGTGTGTTTTACTCAGTCTGCTGTTGATGGTCATCTTCAAGGCTCAGCTTTTCCTTTTGATAGTTCTCTATACTGGACTTGGGTTGGACAGCCCTTCAAATACAGGACACCTTCAAAACAGGGGGACAGTCCTCTGGCAGTCTTTCAAATAGAAGACTGTCCTCTGTAAAAGAGGCCACACGTCCACCCTGTAAGTCCCTCCACTCCTCTCATCTCACACCAATAAAATGCTGCCTCATACAGAGCTGGATCACTGCAGTCTACTGTGATTGGCAGTGGGTGTCCTGGATCTTGGCCTGGCTGCCTGGAGTCTTTGCCAGCCCTGATACCAGGGGCCATTTTAACTAAAGATGCTAGGAATTTAACCTCAGACCTTCTGCATACAAAGCTTATGCTCTACCAATGAGCTATGGCCCTCCCCTTTTAAATTGGTAATTGCACACACACAAAACTGAAGCATGCCCAGCCTCTCATTACAAGGGGGATTAAGGAATGTTTGGGATATTATAATAGCAAAGCCTTTTGGTGGTAGGCTGGCCCTCATTCATATAGTTTTGAAATAAGAGTTTATTCAATCCCACCCACCCACCCACCCCCTACAGGAAATATCTTGGTTTTATCTTTATGGGTTGTTTTTCTCAGCCCATTATTGCATAATTTATCAAAATAGATGAAGTGGAGCCAAATAAAGGTGAGTTTTACTTTTATTATTTGATGTATTACTTTAGTGTGTGTGTATCTGTGTGTATAATATTTAAAGGTGTACAGGAAGCAAACACACATAAGCCACCAAGTGGTGGAGACAGTATGGACAATTATTGTAAGAAAATCCACAAGTTTCATCACCATGAAGGACTGGGAGGTCTCAAACTTTGCATCTTCATGGAGTGATCTCTACCCACTGACTGCATCCTTGAAGGAACTGTGAGTAAGGCCAAAGGATGTACACTTTCACTGATACATCTAGCCTTTGGAGGAGGTGGGAAGCTCTGGACTGAGAGGTAGCTTTATGGTTTTGTCTGTGTTGCTATCTCTTGTTGATACATTGCCATTTGTTGATTTGAATATACTTTTGCCCATATTGTGTGTGTGGGCAGTGTGTGGGGTGGGGTGGAGGCTGCCATCCTGGTTCTCCTGGATGGGGGGTTTGAGCCACTTCATATAAAAGAATAACCCCTAGACAATGAACCCAGCTGTGGGTCCTGACCCAAGTGTGTGTGTGTATATATATAAAGCCTTGGTCTTGCAGGACTACTGTGAGTTTGAGAAACATCTGACATAAATGTGTTGCTATACCATTATAACTGTATAAGCCAAAACATTCAGGGATCCTTCCATCTCCTCTAAGTAGGACCCAATAACTTTTAATGAATTCTTACATCCCAGGCATTCTTTTGTTCTTACAATATTCCCAGGAAATCAAAAGCTAACTGGAATGTATAAAAATTTTAATCTTTTTTTTTAAAAAAGCTTTTGCTCTGAAAGCACCTTATAAGATTTGAAAGCTAACAATAAATGTAAACATCTAGTCCTTCCAATACAGGGTATAATTCCATCTCTTCAGTCTCACTGACGGGAAGTGGACACAATCCTCAAAGCACTAGTTTTGGAGATGTACAACCGTGAAACCAGGGACTTGAGAATTCCAGCACCCACCTTTGATTCTAAACACATTTGTGAACATGTTCTGTTTATGTTAATAGGACTTACATGTAGAGACATAGAGTTGGAAAGGAGTAAAAAAACCTGGCAAGTCCAATATTCAAGCCTTTGCTATCCAGATCAAAGCATATAACCCATACCATGTAAAGATGTTTGGGATGCAGCCGCAGCCTTGGAAATCTGCTTTCTCCCCCCACCCCCACCCCCCGGTGCATTATTAAAGTTAATGTACATTCTATGGCAGGGATCCAAAGAGTTACTATAGGTTCATCCAAGGGGTTGGGCATCCCCAGTGGAATTTTTTCACTTCTTTCCATTGAATAGCAGACCCATATACAATCTGTTCTTGAACCTCCTCTTCCCCCATTTTCTAAAGAGAGTTGCCATGTGGCATATGGAGCTGCTGTTTACGTAAATGAAGCCCAAAGCTCCCTTGCACATTTGCGGATCTAGTCCAGGTTCTCCACATCCAGGTCAAATTTCTTTGCTAGGTTGTAAGTAAAAAATAGACAAACATAACTAAGTTGGTTTTTTTAGAAACAAACAAACCAGCAATTCGAGAGAAAGCCATTACCATCAGCCAACCACAACTCAAGGCTTCACAACAGACAATCTGGGCTTCATCACATGGAGCTTTTATCCTGCAATTGAGATTGCTCCTTCGCAGAGGTTTGCAGGCTCTTTACATGATGCCGTGACCCTGCCGTGACCCTCCTGCACTAAATGCCCTTTGTTCAGTTTTTAAACAGATCGCAGATAATGAGCTATCAAATTTCCTCTGTTGTGTTCTGCTTCAGTTTCCTCCCTGAAAAGACTTAGAGGAGCCAGATCAATGAAAGATAATAGAAGACTCAGATATGGGGAGAAGGAGGGGGAAGGGAAGGGGAAAAAGGAAGCACATGAAAAGGGAGTGGTGATCCTGCATTTAAAACAGAAGCAGAAAGGTCCGTTTCAAATGCAGGATTTTAGGCTGGTGTAGAAATGCCCTCTGTTTAACACATGCATTTGCAAACACTTGTTTGTCCCATTCAACACTACATTGTTATTTGTTGTTGTTCAGTCGTGTCCGACTCTTTGTGACCCCATGGACCATAGCATGCCAGGCCTTCCTGTCCTGCGCTCTCTCCCGGAGCGTGCTCAAGTTCTACATTGTTATGCATGCATCTAAAACATGTATACACCTTGAAAACATAAATGTGTGAAGTGGTCACATTTGCCATCTGTGTACCCTGGTTAAATCAGTTCGGACAATATGAAACTGGCTACTGGCTACGTGACTCAGAAAGTGGCTACTTTCCCCAGACCTTGAAGTAGGGCCAACCTGTGGTCAAGTTACACAGCCTCATCCTCCCCTTATTGGCACAGAAGTAAGACATAGAAGTAAGAAGTGAGCAAAGCTGGCCCAAGACATTATGCTGCTTTAGGCAGATGATGAGCCCCGCCCGCATCTTCCACTTATAGAAGCTGACCAGATTGGCAGTTTAATCTTAGTTCAATGCTGGCAACAGGACAGGATCCTCCACTGTACCTGGGAGCAGCATGTCAGGAGGTGCAGGCCAGGCTCGCACAGCTCTGTCTTCCACCGCCTTGCCCCACTCCCAGCATCTTCTGCCTGAGGCAGCTGCCTCACTCTGCCTAATGGTAGGGCCAGCCATGTAAATAAGCATGCTTAGTTTTGCAGTCCTGATGTCATGGAGGGGGTGAGTTTTTGTACACTTGTAGGGTATTTCTACACCAGCCTAAAATCCTGCATTTAAAACAGGGCTTTCTGCTTCTGTTTTAAATGCAGGATCACCACTGACCCCCTTTACATGTGCTTCCACCCCCTTCTCCCGGTATCTGAGTCTTCCACTATCTGTCATTGATCTCGCTCCTCTTTTTGTTTCTTTAAGTCCTTTCATGGAGGAAATTGAAGCAGAACATGACAGGGTAATTTGATAGCTCATTATCTGCGATCTATTTAAAAATGGAACAAAGGGCATTTAGTGCAGGCAGGTCACAGTGTCATGTAAAGAGCCCGCAAACTGCCGTGAAGGAGCAATCTCAATCGCAGGATAGAAGCTCCATGTGATGAAGCCCTTAGTCTTCATCTCCAGGGCTTGATCTGAAGGTAGAGGATGCAGGAAACATGTTGAAGCTCAGCTCATCTTGATCAGGTCAGTGTCTGGACTGGATGGCAGACCACATGGGAACCCTATGTACATTTCTTTGAGTTCTAGCATAGGAGAAAGGCAGGAAATCAATGTAATATGTATATCTTTGAAGGCTTGAAGATATTTAGATAAGGGCCAAATCAAAGATGCTGATGGGAGGAACTGCTTATTTCCTTATGAGTAGGGACAGATTACATGCTTCATTGGAGTTTCCACAGTATCCTACTAGAAGTAAGCTCAGCTTTGAAAGTAAAAGTTGTAATATTCTGCAAGTACCTAGATGTTTCTTTCTGCTTTCACTACTGCCAGTGTAAGTTGTCAGTTCACAAGAGAAATGGAATGTGCAGCTGGAAGCAAAAAGATTTTAGCCGAGACAACTTCTGTGAACTTGAAAATGCATTGTAGAGCTTCAGGGATCGTGGAATTTGTGGCATCTGCGGCCCGTGAGCACCTGGACTACAAGATATGTCACTCAGGTGAACAGACCACTCATGTGAGCTGAGCAAAATGAAAGGCCCAGAGTCATACCTGAAATACCTTTTTGTTTGCATCTGTTGGAATGGGTGGCAGACATATTAGTTCACATGGCAAGTAACAGTCACACACAGTAGAGTGAAGCTAATGAAGGATCTGCTCCAGTCCTCTTTAGAGTTGCTGTTAATGCACTTCCAAATGTAAAGGTAAACATTGTTTTGTCAACTTGTTAGTTAGCAATTAGCAGGAAAATCCCTGAACAGGGAAAGGAAATGCATGCAAATGCCATAGAAGAAAATGTACTCCAATGACCTGGCAAGCTTACAACACAATTTAGCAAGTATGTTAGAACAAATTGCTCCTTTTAACTGTAAGCCATTCCATTTCACACTTTTTAATGAAGGCCTGTGCCACACACCAGAATACTTCTCACCTCATTGCTACTCATAAAAATCAATGACCCATACAAAGGCTCCTCATATCTCCCGTATGAGATTGAAAGGGGACTAGGCTCTCCTGGTTTGGCACAGAAGAGGGACCTTTGAAGTTGATAATTAGGATGTTTACAAGATAAAAGAACTCAAAAATTTATCTGTGCAATTTCAGTGCTGTCATGCTTTAACATTCTCCCCTCCTCTTTTCTCTTCCTCCCCAACATCCTTTTCTACAAATTTTATCTATGTTGCTGTTTAGAGTTTTTCTGAGGCATAATGATTATTTTCATTTGTCAGACTGTAGAAACACAGTCTCTCTCTCTCTCTCTCTCTGTGTGTGTGTAGGTGGAAGAATAAACACAGAAGCAAGAAAAATACAATGAGTTACTGTAAGGATTTAAGAAACATCTAGTCAGGCAAACAGATCCAAGTCAACATGAAAATAAAGATGCATTTTTTAAAATTTAGATTATTTTGTCATCACTGTAACTATCCTTGTGAATAGCAGTCTTGCTACAATAGCAGCAAACCAGTATTCTTGTGATTTTGGCCACACTTAGCCATTAAGGTCTACTGAGTTCAATAGGTTTAAGTGCACCTCACTTAATTGGATTGTGCCTTTGTTTTGCTTTTGCTTGTAATAATATGTTTTTGTTTTTCCTCTAATAGCTAATTAAGCAGTTCTAAGCCCTACTGATTTTGCTATAATGTACTGAATATAATGTACTTTGCTCCAGCAAAGGAGATCGTTACCTTGTCGTGGTGCTGGAGCTTGAGCACCTCAATGACATCATGAGCTAAACCGTGAAGGGACACCCAGACAGGAAGGTCATGGCAGAGAGGTCAGACTAAATATGATCCCTGGGGAAGGAAATGGCAACCCACCCCAGTATTCTTGCCATGAAAACTAAATGGATCGGTACAACCAGAGATATGTCAGTATACCATCGGAAGATGGGACGCTCAGGTTGGAAGATGGTCAAAATGCTACTGGGGAGGAACAGAGGATAAGTTCAACTAGCCCCAGATGTGATGACGCAGCTAGCTCAAAGCCGAAAGGACAGCTAGCAGCCAAAGGTGCTGGTGGTGAACGACGAATCCGATGTTCTAAAGATCAACACACCATAGGAACCTGGAATGTAAGATCTATGAGCCAGGGCAAATGGGATGTGGTTATTGGGGAGATGTCAAGATTAAATATAGACATTTTGGGTGTCAGTGAACTGAAATGGATTGGAATTGGCCACTTCACATCAAATTACCACCAGATCTACTACTGTGGACAAGAGGACCACAGAAGAAATGGAGTAGCCTTCATAATTAATAATAAAGTGGCTAAAGCAGTGCTTGGATACAATCCAAAAAATGACAGAATGATCTCAATTCGAATTCAAGGTAAGCCATTTAACATCACAGTGATCCAAATATACGCCCCAACCACAGATGCTGAAGAAGCAGAAGTAGATCAGTTCTATGAGGATCTGCAGCACCTACTGGATAGTACGCCAAAAAAAGATGTTATTTTCATTACAGGAGACTGGAATGCTAAGGTGGGTAGTCAAACGACACCTGGAATTACAGGCAAGCATGGTCTGGGAGAACAAAATGAAGCAGGGCATAGGCTGATAGAATTTTGCCAAGACAACTCAATGTGCATAACAAACACTCTTTTCCAACAACCTAAGAGACGACTTTATACATGGGCTTCACCAGACGGTCGATACCGAAATCAGACTGACTACATCCTTTGTAGCCAAAAGTGGCGGACATCTATGCAGTTGGTAAAAACAAGACCTGGAGCTGATTGTAGTTCAGATCACGAACTTCTTATTGCACAATTTAGAATCAGATTAAAGAGAATAGGGAAGACCCACAGATCAGTTAGATATGAGCTCACTAATATTCCTCATGAATATGCAGTGGAGGTGAAGAATAGATTTAAGGGACTAGTTTTAGTAGATAGGGTCCCAGAAGAACTATGGACAGAAGTTTGCAACATTGTTCAGGAGGCGGCAACAAAAAACGTCCCAAAGAAAAAGAAAACCAAGAAGGCAAGATGGCTGTCTGCTGAGACACTGGAAGCAGCCCAAGAAAGAAGGAAAGCAAAAGGCAACAGTGATAGGGGGAGATATGCCCAATTAAATGCAAAATTCCAGAGGTTAGCCAGAAGAGATAAGGAATTATTTCTAAACAAGCAATGCACGGAAGCGGAAGAAGATAATAGAATAGGAAGGACAAGAGACCTCTTCCAGAAAATTAGAAACATCGGAGGTAAATTCCAGGCAAAAATGGGTATGATCAAAAACAAAGACAGCAAGGACTTAACAGAAGCAGAAGAGATCAAGAAAAGGTGGCAAGAATATACGGAAGATCTGTATAGGAAGGATAATAATATCGGGGATAGATTTGATGGTGTGGTCAGTGATCTAGAGCCAGACTTCCTGAAGAGTGACGTTGAACGGGCCTAAAGAAGCAATGCTAATAACAAGGCAGCAGGAGATGACGGTATCCCAGCTGAACTGTTTAAAATCTTGCAAGATGATGCTGTCAAGGTGATGCATGCCATATGCCAGCAAATTTGGAAAACACAAGAATGGCCAACTGATTGGAAAAAATCAACCTATATCCCCACACCAAAAAAGGGGAGCACCAAAGAATGTTCAAACTATAGAACAGTGGCACTTATTTCACATGCCAGTAAGGTAATGCTCAAGATCTTGCAAGGTAGACTCCAGAAATTCATGGAACGAGAATTGCCAGATGTACAAGCTGGGTTTAGAAAAGGCAGAGGAACTAGAGACCAAATTGCCAATATCCGCTGGATAATGGAGAAAGCCAGGGAGTTTCAGAAAAACATCTATTTCTGTTTTATTGACTATTCTAAAGCCTTTGACTGTGTGGATCATAACAAACTGTGGCAAGTTCTTGGTGGTATGGGGATACCAAATCATCTTGTCTACATCCTGAGGAATCTGTATAAAGACTATGTAGCAACGGTAAGAACAGACCACGGTACAACGGACTGGTTTAAGATTGGGAAAGGAGTACAGCAGGGTTGTATACTCTCACCCTACCTATTCAACCTGTACGCAGAACACATCATGCGACGTGCTGGGCTTGATGAAGCCAAGGCTGGAGTTAAAATCGCTGGCAGAAACATTAGCAATCTCAGATATGCAGATGATACCACTTTGATGGCTGAAAGCGAGGAGGAGCTGAGGAACCTTATGATGAAGGTGAAAGAAGAAAGTGCAAAAGCTGGGTTGCAGTTAAACCTCAAAAAAACCAAGATTATGGCAACCAGCTTGATTGATAACTGGCAAATAGAGGGAGAAAATGTGGAGGCAGTGACAGACTTTGTCTTTCTAGGCGCAAAGATTACTGCAGACGCTGGCTGCAGCCAGGAAATCAGAAGACGTTTACTTCTTGGGAGGACAGCAATGACAAATCTTGATAAAATAGTGAAGAGTAGAGACATCACACTGACAACAAAGGTCCGCTTAGTTAAAGCAATGGTATTCCCCGTAGTAACCTATGGCTGCGAGAGCTGGACCATAAGGAAGGCTGAGCGAAGGAAGATAGATGCTTTTGAACTGTGGTTCAAAAATCAGAGGAAAATTCTGAGAGTGCCTTGGACTGCAAGAAGATCAAACCAATCCATACTCCAGGAAATAAAGCCAGACTGCTCACTAGAGGGAATGATATTAAAGGCAAAGCTGAAGTACTTTGGCCACATCATGAGAAGACAGGATACCCTGGAGAAGATGCTGATGCTAGGGAAAGTGGAAGGCAAAAGGAAGAGGGGCTGACCAAGGGCAAGATGGATAAATGATATTCTGGAGGTGACGGACTCAACCTTGGGGGAGCTGGGGGGAGCGACGGCCGACAAGAAGCTCTGGCGTGGGCTGGTCCATGAAGTCACGAAGAGTCGGAAGCGACTGACCAAATAAACAACAAACTGAATATAGCTGTACCTATCTTTGGCTGGATCAAGCTTTGTTGCAGTTTCTTTATGGAAGAGACACTTTGATTGCCATCAGTACCAAGACAGGGCAGGAGGCAACCCTGGTGATTGTAGGTCTACCATGAATGGAATTGCTGCTAAGCCTTTTGTAAAGTTGAAGCACAGCCCAATAAGTGGATGATACTGATTGCAGAGAAATGCAGTGCTCAAATTACATAGCTACTGTTTTTAGAAAGCTATAGAGGGGCATGATTTAGCTAAAACTGAGGGAATCAGGTGGTGGGGCTTGTGGATTTCATTACGCCCACACCTTCTCATAATTCAAGCACTGGTGGAGTTTCTAACTGGAGAGAAGGGGTGGTGATTTAAGGCAATAAGAAGAGAATCAATTCAGATTGTCATGATTACTCTTAGAGGAAAATAACAGTAAACTTACCAGAAAAATATGGTTAGAATGTATTGCATAACCTTGGAAAATTAAGGTGCAATCCTATGCATATTTAGACAGGAAAAAGTCCCACAACTCCTAGCTGGGAATTGTAGGACTATTTTCTTTCTAAACATGCGTAAGGTTGCACTCTAACTCTCTCCAAATGGTCAATTTCCTTTCACTCAGTGTGTGTGGGGGGGGAGGTGTCCCCAAAGGAAGCAGCTGCAGCAAATACATAAATATGCTCTTGTGGGGTGAATAAAGGTGATGAGTTGGTGGTGCCCTTCCAGCTGGGGCACATAGTTTGTGCTAGAAGGTGCCTTTGCTGGGAACAACACAAGACTTGTAAACTATTCCTGACATTGCTGGAGCACATTGAATTGTGTCACCTCTGAAGGCTTCCTGGTCTTCCTAGATCTTACAAGCAGGCAAATGTATGAGGAATTGGAAGTTAGGAAAAACAACTTTCCATTAACTAGATGTCAGATCCACAATCCAGTGACTTTGTCCAACATCTTCACTTGTGTCTGGGATTCGATAGCTCAGCGCAGAACACATACTGGCATGTGGAATGCCCCAGGTTCAGTTCCTGCTATCTCCAGTTAAAATGATTTCAGGTACCTTGGCTAGAAAAGACAGAGACCTTCCAAAGCCGCTGCCAGTTGAAACAGAGAATGCTAGGCTAGATGGGCTAACAGTCTGTTTGGATTAAGGCAGCTGCATCTGTTCATGTTTCAGTGTCTTCCCTCTAGATGTGCTCAACTGCAACTCCCAACATTCCCAGCCAGGATGGCTATTGACCATGCCAACTGGGAATGATGGGAATAATCCAACAGTTATGCACAACACTATTGATGTTGTGCTAGTGGAAATCAATGCTTGCACAGCATCAATAGTGCTTACTTGCACAAAAGTTTTCCCAGGAAACTCATTGTACCAGCAAGCACTATTGATCTTGCACAAACATTGATATCTGCCAGTACAACGTCTGCTACTCCAATGGGAGTAGTAGCCCAACACATCTGGAAGGCACCAGGTTGGGAAAGGTGGATGTTTCAGATGGCCAAGTGATACTCTACTAGCATGATGATAATCTCAACACTTGAGCATATTTTTTTCCATAGCTGGCTGCTGCCAGCTCTTGATGAAACAGTGGAGAGAGAAAGAGAATGCATGATGAACAGTTCAAATTCTGCATTCTGGTTTGTGCTATAAGAAATAGCGATTTAATTGAAATGTTGACCTAATAATGGCCCCTTCAACTCCTCATTCTCTTGTCTGATTCCAGTGCCTTTCCCCATGTAACCACTTGAAGCAGCATCATAGGTGATGATGTCAAATACCAAGAAACACTTGAGCCGTGCTGTTTCTTCATTAAATTGGTCTTTTGGTTTTACACAGCAAAGACAAATCCAACCTGAAGTAATAACCCAGCTGAGCTGGATTAAAGATGTGGACTGAGGTATGTTAGGAGAGCTTTTAACCACACAGCTTTGTTTCATTTGGAAGCATAAATCCATGCACACATACTTGGCAGACATACATCTATCTAGAGAAAAGGCACAATAAAAGGAAGGAAGAGAAATCCACTGGCACGTCACATGTTGACAGCATTTTGCAAACATTTCAATAATCTCTTGTATGCATAAGGGTTTTAAGGGGGGTTGTTTATGAGGGTCATCTAACTATGATGTGCAACTTCGGCTAGCTTGCAAAATCTGATTGTAAAATCTCTTGAACGACAACAGCGAGGGATAACCTGATCTGTCACAACTCTGTCTTAGTACCAAATGTAAGCATGATGTTTCTGTCCACTCTGGAAATATCTATGTTTACAATTGTGTCTGATGTTATGAATGACAAAGATACAAACAAAAAAGCCTTGAACTGTTGCCAATCATAACTGGAGTTCTCATCCAAGATGAATACATTCTGGCTTTCTTCCCCAAGGGCTGCTTTCCAAGTTTATTTTAGAAGACACACACTCCTACATCTACTGTGTGTGAAAATGTAACATGACAACTGCAACATGCATGGAAACCTCCATAAACAGTTCAAGCTTCATGCCATGTATTGGTTTTTGTATGAGCTGCCCTTCTTGCTTCACACTTCTCTTAGGGAAAAAATTCATTTTAATCATTGATAAGGGTAAGGCCAACATAAGAGGGCACCAAAATGATAGAACTCCTTCCCTGCGGAAACCAATCAAGTCTCTCTCCTTTTGCTTTCACATATGACTTGAAACTTTAAAAAAAAAAATCTGGAAGGTTTTTTTTTTAATTATTCATTTCCATATATGCTGATTTGCTTATTTCATTTTTAGGCTGTGCTGTTCTTTACTGTTCTGCTTTGAATGGTTTATTTTTTTGGTAATATCTGTAAGGATTTTTTTTTTTTTTAAAGAGGAGGGGGTTACAAATGTGTCAGTAAGTAACCCATCTCCTGTGTGTTGGAACTTTATTTTGAATGCACCATTCTGTGGCAAAATCAGGAATATACATATTAGGAAAACCCAATGGGGAAAAAAGCCATACTTCTAGAAGTGGTATATATGAGATCTCACCACAAGAGGACATGTGCAAATAGATGGCCTACCATATGAAAGTGGAGGCAGCCACTTCATAGTTCATTTTCCACATCTGAAAATTAATCCATGGTTTGGGCCTTACCAGACACAAATGGGTTGTGACAGGGCAACTGCAAGCATTCTTGGATGAAATCAATTATCTAGACCTATTCCAGACTGGGTTCAGGCCTGGTTTGGGGATGGAATCAGCCATGGTTGCCCTGTTGGATGACCTTTATCAAGAGAAGACAGAAGAGTGCAACCTTGCTCCTGTTAGTCTATCTCTCTGTGGTTTTTGATACCATCAACCATGGTATCCTCCTAAACCAGCTCCACGGGATGAGTATCAAGGGCACTGTCTTTCAGTGGCTCTGCTCTACCTATGGAATCAGTCTCAGGCAGTGGTGTTGAGGGATTTCACTGTGGTCCCCTGCCACTTGTCCCCAACGCTATTTAACTTCTATATGAAGTCACTGGGAGCAATCATCCAAGGATTTGATGCAAGGTGCTATCAGTATGCAGATGAGACCCAACTTTATTTTTCCACAACATCTGAATCAGGTGTGGTGTGCAGGCTTTGGACCAGTGCTTGAATACAGTCGTGGGCTGGTTGATGGGCAATAAACTGAACTTGAATCCTACCAAGATGGAAGCACTGTGAGTAGGTGGGTCACAGGTCCAGAAAATAGGTCAGTTGCCTGTCCTGGATGAGGTTGCACTCCCCCTGAAGGTACAGCTATCTACCTTGGGAGTACTCCTAGATCCATCTTCATCACCAGGTAGCCTCAGTGACAAGGAGTGCCTTTGGCTGATTTGCCAGGTATGACCATGCCTGGACTATGATAGCTTGAGGTCTAGGCACTGGTAACCTCAAGACTGGATTATTATAATGTGCTTTATGTGGAGCTATCCATAGGCCTGGTTCAGAAGCTTCAGCTGTTGCAGAATGCAGCTGTGAGGCTGCTAACAGGGGCCTCTTTTTTGGCAACATGTTATACCAGAACTGCACTAGCTTCCAGTAAGCTACCAGGCCAAGTTTATGGCTCTGTTGTTAATAATCAAAGTCCTAAACAACACCAGAACAGGCCATGTGGCATATGCAGTTCTGCCCTCCAACAGATGGGAATGACTGGGTGGGGGGGCTCAGAAGGAACAGTGAGGGACTGCTGCTGTTGTCCCCCCCCCAACATCTGCTGCCTGAGGGAGTTGCCTCAGTCTGCCTAATGTTAAGGTTGGCCCTGTGTAATTATGTGTTGTGTGAAGAAATACTTCTCTTTGCCCTGAATCTTCCACCATTCAGTTTAATTGGATGATCCCACTTTCTAGTATTAGGAGAGAGAGGGAGGGACAAAGTGAAACTTCTTCCTATCCATTGGAGACTTCCAGATGAGCACAATAAGCACCCTCCCAGTCACGTTCCCAGTAACTGGCATACAGAGGCATAGTGCCTCTGATCCTGGAATACATAGCCATTACAACTAATAGCCATTGATAGCCTTATCTTCTATGCATTTCCCCCTTTAGAGCGATCCAAGTTGTTGGCCAACACCACATCTTGTGGTAGTGAATATCATAGTTTGACTATGTGCTTCTTTTTGCCTGTTCTGAATCTCCCACCATTCAGCTTTATTGGATGACCCCACTTTCTAATATTATGAGAGAAGGAGGGGGGACTTCTCCCTATCCACCTTTTCGAGGTGGACCGTCTTGATAGATCAGACACAAATGTCCCGGATTTATTTAACCCAATTGTTATTTTATTGGCCGAGCAGCTTGGGAACTGTTGTGAAGATGAATTCCTGTTCGGGAAACTTGCAGTCCAAAATTTTGTAATGAGCACAACTTCAAAGTTGCTTTTCAGTCACCCTCGGCTTAACTTGAACCATTAATTAATTATACCATTACCTTATACATTTACACAGCAGCCTAATCGACACATTGAGCCCTTGTCTTGATCACTGGGACTCGCACAGAATACAGGCTGTCTTTCTCCTCCAAACCTCACATGCCCTCTTCCTCTGAGAATAGCAGCTGAAAAGGAGACAGAAACAAGGCTGTGCCTCTTTCTAAAGGTAGCACATCCTGATAGAAGAGCCTGCCTTTGATTGCTGATGTGGGTCGGCCAATGCCTGGGTGTATTATTCAATAAACTGTTTACATTAACAGCCCTTTGTTACAGGTTTTAAATCTTCAAGGCTGCCAGTTTTCTGAGGCCGGGCCTGCCAGCTGGCAGACAGAGAGGTGCTTGTGCTCCAGTTGACTGAGGTAATTAACAGCATAAACTGTCAGAAGGTGACAGCAGGCAGAAAGTTCCTGCCCTGGGGTCACAGCTGGACTCTGCCAACTTGCTCCCTGACTTACCAGTAAAACTAATAATGGAAGGAATATTACTATTAAATGATTAAACCGGAGAGCCCCCCCCCCCCATGCCTCATTTCCATGCAAAGGAAATTTGGAAGACAAATGAGGTAACGTTTTGTAATGAGGGGAGCACATTTAAGCCACCTCCGAGAGGTGTGGATTGAGTCTTTCTGGGCATAGATGATAATGCTTACTTCTAATTAACTTTAGATATACCAGAATAGGGGCAATGAGCACTCATCAAATTGGCTCATCTATATAATCTTGAGTGGCTTTAATATAGAGCAGGGGTGGGCAACAGGCAGCCCGAGGGCAGCACCAGCCATTTTTGTGGCCGCCGCTGCTCCTAGATCACAGCAGCAGCATATTTGCTGCCGACCTTCAGTTGTGCGGTGGCAAAAAGTAAACGCTGGTTTTCTTTTAACACAAGGCATGTGGTGACTGACAACAGCCCCCTAGACTTGCTCCTCCTCTTCACCATTGCAACCTACTTATTCACCTGCCTCTCGCTCTAGCCCAGGCAGTGGTGGTGGTGGTGAGGAGGAGCAGTAGACCCCACCGCTGACTTGCTCACTGGCTCTCTGCTGTCAAGCAAGCAAGAAGTAGCATTAATGATTTTTTTGCTGTCACACCGCCAAATTTTGGCAGCAAATTTGGTGGGTGGAGGCAGGGGTATGGCTCCAGTAGGTGCCAGGGGTGGGGGGGAATGCTTGACTCCCAGATGTTGCTCACCCCTGAAGTCTCTCTCTCTCTCTCTCTCTCTGTGTTTGTGTGTGTGTGTGTGTGTGTGTGTATATATATACACACACACACACACACACACACAGGGATTTATCCAGAGTTGCCCTTCTGTAAGTGGAAGGGCTTCTTCCATTTTCAGCATGGACTGAAATCCAAAGGAGGCTAAGGAAGTGAGGGCGGGGAGAGATTTTGCTGATTTCCCCTTCCCCTTCAGCCCCCTGTATCTCCTCCCACATTGTTCCAGAGGATTCCCAAACCCCTCAGAGCAGATAACCATACCCTGACACTACGATCAACATCTGAGGCGTTCCTCTGAGGTCCTTCTCTGTTGTGGTCCCCAGATTATGGAATGTTCTCCACACTGGGGTCCACCCTGCACCAACATTGTCATCTTTCTGGCACCAGGTTAAGACTGTCCTCTTCTCCCAGGCATTTGATGGCATATGATAGGGCATTTATGTCCGTTGTTTTTGTCAGGACCAGTATTTTACTGTAACTGTTTTAGCTGTTTAAATTGTTTTTAATTTTTTTATGTTAAAGATTTTATATTATGTTTTTATTTCCTTGTATTGTAGCTTTGGTTATTGGGCAGTATAGATACGAAATTAAATTAAATTAAACTAAATTAATAAATAAATATTTTCTGGGGCCGGAGGAATTAGTGAACGTCACTTCCTCTGGAGCTTTCTGTGAGTAGAGTTCTGCTCATGGGAAATCTGGATCCAAGCCATAACATTTTCTACGAAGTATCAGATTGCATTTGTGTTTGCTTCCAAGCTGGACTTATGATTTGTACAATGCTTCATTATACGTATTTTTCTGCTTCTCAGAGAACAAAAGTCAAACTGCAGTCTCCTTGAGCCACAGAGTTCTTGTGCACATAGCTTGCCAAATAATTAATATATTACTGCACCAAAAATGTGCTTGGGAACCTGCTGCTTCAATCGAAACTGAAATAAATGCTGAAAAGTCATTGTAACATTTGGGAAATAAGCTGAAGGGCAAACTGTGCAAGGAAGTAAATTCCACTGAAATCAGTGAGACTTGCTTCTAGGTAGGCATGCTTAGGGACAGTTGGCTTGGAAACTAAAAGTTGAAAATAAGCTCCATTGAGATGTGGTGTAAACTGCAGCCCAATCCACAAAATGAGCAGTAGAGGACTGCTTCGTTTTAAGGCTGTTTATTAAGTCAATAAAACTAAACTCTTTTAAATTAACAGAACTGAATTGGTGTTAACTGAATTGTGGTTTGGACTTTTGATCTTTACCCATGCTATGTTCTAAACCAGGGGAGGACAACCAAAATTGGGTGGGATGGCCAGATGATTGCCCCTGCCCGCCCTCTGTGCACTGAATAATGTCAATGGGGTGTAGTCATGCCCCCTGATGTCAAAGGGATGTGGCCAGACCCCTTCACATCATTTGGTCCCAGTGGACTCATCAGAGGATGATTCTCCTGGCATGTCTCCTTGGAAATGGCTTTGCTGCACACAGGTCTTCTCCCATCAGAGGAGACCCGAGCACAGTGACAACCCTTTGCCTGTCCTGTGCCTACTCCTATTGGAGAGAGGCCACAAGGCAGGCAACACTTTAGGAGATGCTCCTTCTGGCACGTCTGCTGAGAACTGGCTTTGCTGCATGTGGACAGTCTCCCACTGGAGAAGGCCCACGCACAGCAAAGATGCTCTGCCTGCCCTTCTCCCATTGGAGACAGGATGGGAGGTAGGTGAAACGGCTGTGGCTGAGCTGGCAACTGGAGGAGCGTTTCTCTAGCCACTGACTCAGTCCTAGACATTTCACCCAAGTGGCGACTTGGGGAGGTACATGGAACTGAGCTGGCAGCTGGTGGGGTGCTCTTCCAGCTATTGGCTCAGTCGCAGTGGCTTTGCCTGTATGGCACCATACCCAATGGGGAAGGTGCCATATGGGTGACTCCCCCATCTGCTATCTCCAATCTGTGATCAGAGGGAATTCCCCTGCACAGTGCTTGCATGTAGGGGAATCCCTGCTGTTATCTCTGATCACAGATTGGAAATAACAGTGGGAATTCCTTGGAGGCCAGGCCCTTCCTCACTGAGGAATCCAGGAAGACTTGGTGGGCTGGATGGGCAACCTGTGCAGGCCGGATTATGCCCACAGGCTGGAGGTTACCATCCTCTGTTCTAAGCAGAAGGTAGGAGAAGATGGAGAGGATCCCCAGACCACAGCCTGGAGAATGACGGTATAAATTTAGAAACATTGTGGAGCAGATGGCATCATCTTTATGAAGTAATTTGCATCCTTTTGTAGAACTATTCTAATAGCGATGTCAGTTCTCTGGGTGCTGGTCTTTATGTAGTGAAAACAGCTCTGTCCATGCACAAGATGGGGGTAATGAGCCTTTCTACATGAGGCATTTTATAGGGATGGCGTAGAATTTCTCCCCGAATCTTCGGGAGGCCGAGCGCCGATGCATTCAGCCCCCCAAAGTTGGTTGGGAAATTCTCCGCCAGCCCCCGCCCCCCCCGGGACGGGACTTACCTTCGGCGAATGTCCCTCTGGGTGGCGGGTCCCGGCGGCGGTTCGGCGGTGGTTCGTCACGGGTGGGGGCGGCGGCTGGTCTCCCGACCGGCTGCCACCGCCGCCATTGCAAAAAAATAAATAAATAAAGTAAAAAAACAACAACACCCGTGATAGGCTACGTAACGATTTACGTAGCCTATCACAGCTAGATTTCCAAAGTCAGCCATGATAGGCTACGTAATCGTCACGTAGCCTATCACGGGTGACTTTGGAAAAAAAACACAAAAGCGCGTACGCAAATGGCGGCAGCCCATGGGCACCGCCATTTGCGTTCCTTATTTTGGCACGTCTAGTCTACGTAAAGATTTACGTAGACTACAGCGAAAATAAGGGCACGCTATTTGCCTAAGTGTTGTCAGACCTTAGGGAAGGAGGGAGACTTGTAAATACGCTATTTCGAGAGAAGGACTCTCCTTCGACCCCTCCCTCCCTGCAATAATAGAGTGATATTTCATTATTGCACATTTTTGCTATCCTGCTCCATCGTTTATGACGCAATTGAGCTTTTAGGAGCTATTAGGGTTGTGCAGGAGTCTCCTTGGACCCCTCCTGCCCACTATAGAGAAAATTTGCTGTAGAGCATTTTTGCTATCCCATACCCTCATATTATGGACAAAGTGAGCTTTTCAGAAGGGGGACTACAGGTTTTCTGCTTGCTAGTACAGAAGACGCCTCCCTCCCCACCCTCTGTCCACCAGGCAACATTTCGCTAGTGCACATTTTTGCACACCAACCACCCCTCTTGCATTTTATCCTTCCATTATGGTTGCTCCCCCACCCATATGGTTGCTCCTCAGAAATGAGGGGAGGGTTTATGCACAGTCGTGACTTCATGTTTTAACACCATAGTGCTTTTACTCAAAATAAATATTTTTCCCAAGTGACATCTGCAAATGATGGAGGTTAGATGAAGAGAGATATCAACTATCAGACTGACAAAGTGAATCAGTCTGAACTCTGAATTCCAGTGTGCCTGGCTGAGAAATGGTGGGAACAATGGGGGGAAATGGCAAAAACAATGGGGGGAAATTGGCAGGGACACACACCCCTTGATCAGGATCAGTGAGTTCATGGGCATGTGAAAAACACACCCCCTGGGCAGAGCTGTCATACTAGGGGTGTACGAAACACTTACCTGGTTCCGCTGGGGCCATCCATGGTGGAGGGGGGAGGCGCTCTGTCATGGTGGAGGGGGGAGGCGTCATAGAATCCTCCCCGTCTGGCTCCGCTCTGCGGCAACTCTGCAGAGCCGCCAGCCAGGGCCGGCCACAGCCGGAATTCCGGCTGCTGCTGGGCTGCTGCGGCCACAAATGGCGGCCGCTACGCCGGCTGCCATTTGCATGGCTGCCAGCCATGATAGGCTACGTAAGTAATTACATAGCCTATCATGAAAAAAAAGGCAGCCGTGCAAATGGTGGCCACTACGCCATTTGCGTGGCTGCCTTTTTCATGATAGGGTACGTAAATACTTACGTAGCCTATCACGGCAAACAGCAGGGGCGCAAATGGCATAGCGGCCACCATTTGCGCCCCTGCTCTTTGCTGTGATAGGCTATGTAAGTATTTACATAGCCTATCACGCTAAAGAAGCCATGCGTGGGAGACGCAGCCAAAGCTGCATCCGCTGCCAGGTAAGTTCCGTCCTGGGGGGATTCCGCAGGGTGGCGGGGGGGGGGGAGGCCATTCCACCACGGATTCCAGGGAGGTGGATTCTAAAGAATCCAGCCTCACTGGAGTCCATGGCGGAATTCTCTGACATCCCTATTTCATACTGAAGTGCGAGAGATGAGGCACACAGCACCAGAAGTGCGGAGAAGCTGATTTAAAGGAATAACATGGAATGAAAGTAGTCTCAGAAACTCTGGGTTTTCATCAAAAAACTCCAAGATAGTTTTTTCTGTGGAATGGCCATGATATCATGTGCCCTGAATGACCTCAAAACATTCCCAGTTCACAGCAAATGCCCTATGGGAACACGCCCAGGGCCTCTCCCATGCTTTACAACTAGTATTGCAGGGGGGTTTCTGATGAGGAAAATATGGTATATTCTGAATGGTGGCATGAAACCCTCATATATTTCCACATTTCTGCTATACCACAGTGCCCCCTAGTGGTTGTGTAATGGAACATATAGAAAGGCAGAGAAAGAAACACCCCAGAAAAAAATGTGTAAAAGATCCCATCTCAATCCCACAAAGAATCCAGGAGCAGAAGCCTCCATAAAGTGGCGGGTTAAAAGCTCCATGTAGAAAAACCCATAATCAGGTTCAGGGGCGCCCCAAGGTTTGCAGAATATTTAGGAAATAAAACCCTAAAAGGCGGCAGGGGGGGTAGTCCTTAAAACAGCTGAACGGACACTGAGCCTGGGAGAAAAAACCCTGGAAAACTGGATGGGAGCAGAATGAAATGGAGTATCGTGAACAGAAACACTCCACACTACAGCCGTTTGTTGTAGAACCTGCTCATCTTAGTCATTTTTGTCTAGCAAGGGAGCACTGGAGAAACACATAATATGCCAAGTAATTACCAAGTATAACAAAATTTTCTATATGTTCTACATTTTCCCTAACAGCCAGCATTGCCTTTCTCAAGCATATAATCCCAATTAAATTAATATTCATGGGCAGTTTCCTTTTCAAACCTTTAATGGTTGCAGTGCTATAAAACTGTCATCCTAAAAAGAACAGTTATTTGCATTACAACTGGATTTGTAATGATTATATAATAATACTTTATGAATGGCTCTGGATTACCACAAATGAGACTGTTGTCCAAAAACCTCAAACTATGTATAATGCAAATGTGGCAGCCAGAACAGAGTTATAGAGCCAGATACTAATCCTATTGAAATCAGTGGCAAACTCTTGATAATCTCAGTAGGATCAAGATTTGGCACACAACTGAAAACGTTTCTCAGTGTTAATGCATAAGGACTCCATGTGCCCATTGTTTTTTAAGCAGATGTTTGGGAAAGCCCTTCTTTTATTTTATTGTGTTCAAATTACCATACTGAATGTACTTTGCTCAGATACAAAGATGGGCAATCTGGTAACGTCCAAAATGCAGCTCTTGTTTTGATGGAAACATCAGAAATTTGATTTCCCTCCCTCCCTTCCCTTGTTGGATCGAGGGCTTTTGTCCTTTATAAAAATTGCATAAATGAGGAAATAGTGCCAACAAGCTATTAGCAATAGCAATTTCCTAACTGGAGTGGGAAGCATCCTGCATGCTTAAATAAATATTGTTAGCGGTGACCTCTTGATTTTACTGGGACTGATAAGGCAATTGTTTGACCTATATGAGGGACATACAGTATGCATGGGTTGAGTCCAGCAGGAAAACAGGAAACAATAAATCAGAAATTAGAGCACTGATTGTTGTAGCTAATTACATCAGACTTCTGCTTAATTTCTCGCTCTGTCATTCTAACCTGATTTTCTTGCCAACAGGCTTTGCAAATTGCTGGTGTCACGTACATACAGCAAATAATAATCTTTAGTTCCTATGATTGACAAATGAATGAGGGGGAAAACATAATTTATTATGGAAGCATGAACTGAGACATACACCAGATACCTGCTCAGATGCTCTTTTAATTGACTTACCCTAATGGGCTGCATGGTGTGGTGGTTTTTTCGGTGTGTTTTTTTTTTTTTTTCTGCCAGGAGCACAGAATTTGGGCATCATGACTCATTCATCAGATCTGGGCTTGGTTTGACAAGACTGAATCAAAGGGGAGTGGGCCACCAATGTTTATAAAGGGAAAAACATAGCAGAGGTTGATCTGTATGTGGAAAGAGTCAGAGGATTTGGTTGAGCAGTAATTGGGGGGGGGTATCTGGGCAGAATATTAATTTGGGGGGATTATTGAAGTCACTGGATCTAGCTGCGTAATGCTTTGGGGGAAGGGAAAGTTAAATTTGGGGGGATTTCTGGGTAGATATTAATCTTGGGGGGAATAAATACATTGATTGACAAGGATCTGGGTGACAGAGAGAGAAAATAAGGGTGGCAGAATGAAGGAGGGGGTGAGAAATTAGGGGTGGCCTCACCCACCACGGCAATCCAGTTCTCAAAAAATTACCTTCAAGGGAATAAGGCCCTTGACAGGAGGAAAAAAAAGGTTTTCTACCACTGCTCTGTGTACTGCAGTTAATGCATTGTTCAGCTACCTGCCTGTTCTGCATGTCTACTCCAAAGTAAGCCCAATAAGATGGCAGCCCCAAACAGACTTTTCTTATGGGTGACACTATAGCTCAGTGTTTTGGCCTTGGTTTACATCAACTTTCCCCAACTTGGTGCCCTGCAGGTGTGTTGGACTACAACTTCCATTATCCCCAGCCAGCATGACTGTTGGTCATGCAAGCTGGGCATGATGGAAATTGTAGTCCAATGTATCTCCAGGGTACTAAGTTGGGCAAGGCTGGTTTACATATAGAAGGGTTCAGCGAGGGATCCAAGATCACCCTAGCAGAAAAAAAAATCTCTGCCTACAAGCAACTGCCAGATACAGTAAACAGTACTGGGCTAAATGGGTCAATTGCCTGCCTCACTCAGTATAGGGCAGGTTCATGTGTTCCTTGTGGTGCTGAAGATTATAATTGATACTACAATTTCAGGAGAATTAATCCTGCTGTGGATGAAAAATACAAGACGTTTGGAATAAGATCTAATGGCTAGAAGTGCTCCATTAATATATCACTGGCTAGTGATCAGAGGAAAAGTTAATAGGAGTAAAATCCTGGAATAGTCTCCCACTATCGTGGGAGCAAAAAAATAAAAAATAAAAAAAATAAAAATCATGGTTCCAGAGGAGAGCTAGATACATTTTGGAAGGGAAATGAATTGTCAAAGGGCCATAGCTCAGTGAAAGAGTGCATGTTTTGCATGCAGAAAGTCCCAGGTTCAAACCCTGGAATCTCTAGGATAGCTCTGGAATCTTGGTGCCAATCAGTGTAGACTATGAGCGAAGAAACTTTGGCCCTTCAGATGGTGTTGGAGTCCAGCTCCCATCAGCCACAGCCAGCACAGGAGGGAGGGCCACAGTTTCCCCACCCCTGGTGTAGACAATACTGAGCTAGATGGACCAATTATCTGACCAAGGTATGGTGAGTTCTAACCCAGGCAATGTATTCTCAGGGCTGGGAAGAATCAATATCCTGCAACAAGAACATTTGTTTTCTGAGACTTTCTATGTATGAAATGTGCATATTGCTTATTTTACATATGTTTCTGCTTTCCTTTGTGACAGAAAGGATAAAGGGCCATTGAAGCTGGACTCAACTCTCAACACTCCATCCCCAAGATTTCACCAAGTACTGTCTACTCAGGACCGGCTGAAGACCTTTTGCTGCCTGAGGTGGAGCAGCACAGAGGGACACCCCCACCCCTACCCTCAAGTCAAGGTACATAGCACCCAAAGTCTGACAAGTTATTTTGGCACCTGAGGCAGAAAATCCCAGAAGCATGCCCCCACCTTCCCATGGCAGTAAAAATGCAATCACAGTAAATTCAATAACAATTTGCAACCTCATCTTGACACCCCAGATTAGCTGCCGAAGGTGGCCTCCTCACTCTGCCTAAGTTACCTTTGTGGGCACAATGGTAGAAGGACTGACTTCTACTGGGTAAACTGGCCCATTCATTAAGGGCCAAAACGGGCTTTACTTTAAATGTGTCTAAGTGTCTACATCTTTCTTTCTTTCTTTCTTTCTTTCTTTCTTTCTTTCTTTCTTTCTTTCTTTTCTTTCTTCCTTCCTTCCTTCCTTTCTTTCATTTTTACCTGAAAGTAGGCTCAGGGGCCCCAATTTAGATTGGCACCCTAGCATGGGGGGTAGGAGGGCTTTTAAGATCCAAATCAGGGCCTTTGCATCTACTTTAGAGTAAAAATGAACAAAATGTCAGCTAGACATAGATTTAAAGTAATGTCTTGGCTGTAAAATTGATAATCTGAGAGCCAAACTGCACATTCCGCTAAACACATAGCATCTAACTGAAGGTTAGCTTTTTCTTCACTCTAGCGTAGGTGCGTGCAACCCTGATTTGGATTGGGAGCACCGTGCACCAGGAGGGGAGGATTAAACCTACACACACACACACACACACACCATTTGTTTCCCCAAATTGCCTGCCCCCCATGTCAACAGAGGCCTTTTTTCTTTTGTTAACCCTGTTATGGGAGAATTTGGAGAAGCAAAGGGTGGAAGGAAGGTTTAATCTTCCCCTTCTGGTGTATGGTGGTGCCAATCTGAATCAGGACCATATGTGCTTTGTTATGGCCAACTGTAATAGACCAGACATACTGGGGCCAAACGAACGTTTGGCCCTGAGTGTCTTCACTGTGGAATTTTTGAACGTGTACATGACCACTCCACCCTCTCTCTCTGAAAAATGCAAGATCTACACAGTTCTGAAAAAGCAGTTTGCCAACCAGCAAAAGTTTCTATATGTGAGCAAGCCAGATAGAGAACTGCCCGTATGTCATCATTCTCCAGACAGACCAGCGAACAGTCTAAAAACTTGTGGTCAAGCTAGACTTCCTTTTCAGTCAGCAAGTATTCTGCGCATGATTGAGTGGCTGCGTAACCAATTCCCTAATAAAAAGCTAGCTGTGTCTAGCATGCAGGGAGGGGTTTATTTCGCTTCGCAGAGAGTGGACTCCTTCTGCTGTTTTCTTTTTCTCAAGAAAGGTGTGTTGTACCTGAAAGTATCTTCGATTGCTGGGCCAGCACAGCTTACATCAGAGTAAAGAAAAAGATAAGCCTCAACTACGCGCTATGGCAGGGCAGGGGTACAGAAGCTCTTTCCGCCTGAGGGCCAAATTCCATTTTGGAGGGGTAGGGCCAAAGTGGTGGGTGGGGCCAAAGTGGTGGGTGGGGCCAAAGGCAAAAGGGGCAGAGCCAAAATAACGGACAAAGTGGTGGGTGGGACAAAGTGGTGGGTGGGGCCAAAGTGGTGGGTGGGGCCAAAGGCAAAAGGGGCAGAGCCAAAATAACGGACAAATTAGCTTAAAGCTCTTGCTGCCAGTAAGTGATCCTTAGAGAGGCATTTCACCCATTTCCAATGTAGGGAAAACTGCACAAAAGCCAGGAAACCACCAAACAATCAGTGGTCAGGGGCCAGGGGGTGGGCCAGGAGTAGGGTGTGTGGCCTTTTAGGGACCCCCAGTGGGCCAGATTTGGTTCTGTACCCCTGCGGCATGCAATTAGCATGACATCTGTTTTGCTCTGCTCCTCATTAAGGTGGCCACCAGGAATTGAGCCTTCTTTGCAGTGAAGGCCTGGCCCTGGAATTGTGTCCCCTTTGAACCAAGTACACCTGTTCTCTCTGTCTCTCTGCCAGTGATCAATATAATCTCTGCTACTATAGTTACGTTACTGATAATTCAGTTTCTTATACTGTGTTTTTTAAAGTGTGTATTTTACATTTATACGGATTTTTGACTGGTGAGGCCGCAATCCATCTTCTACCCACTTATCTGGGAGTAAGCGCCATTGAAACCAATGGGACTTACTTCTGAGTAGGCACAGGTAGGAATAAAATGCTTTATTTTGGATTGCAAGGGCACAATCCTATGGGGATAGTCAGCCACCTTCAAACTTGGAGGCGACTGACTATCCAATGCAGGGCGGGCAGAGCGCGGATTGCTCCCAAACCACGTGTCTGCCATGTAAATGCTTGAGCACATTTCTCAATTGGAGGGAGAAGAGGGTAAAATGCCTCCCTGCAATGAAGGGAGACAGATCTGATCTGATCCCACCAAGCTCAGAAGCAACGTCTTCTGTTGATTCAGAGCACCCCATTAAGTTCAGTGGGGCTTACTCCCAAGTAAGTGTGCTGATGGTTGCAGACTTATAGCATGTCAGTCCCCATCCACCAGTAATGTGCAAGCAGAGGGAAAGGGGCAGGAACCAGGGAGGAATTATTGCGACATCCCGAGCAGCATCACCACCCCCGCAAGAAGGAAACGAAAAATAACGCGATGGGGGACAGCCATCTAAAGAGAACGACCCAGTCCTGCAATGATACCAGATGGGGAAAGAACCGTCATTGATGTGCAATTCTCTGCTCATGTGATGGAGCCCTAAAAGTGGCTGATATATTATTGGTTGAGAGGAATATTCTACTGCCAATTCACATTTGAGGGAAAGTTCTCAAGCACATTTTAATTTCTTTGACTTATATGTGCTTCTATTGTGAATTATAATTTATATTTTTCTTTATTTTTTGTATTTTTAGTGGTTTGAGATTTCTGGGAAAGCAGTCTAAAACATAATACTGCTCTTACACTGTTGTTTTGCATTTTTACGAAAAACACTTAATAAAAAAGCAAAGAAATAAGCAAAAATAATTTGTCTGCAAAGTATATATTCCTGATTGTATTTTTAGTATTCCAATATGACTATTATTGGAATTATGGGTTTTAAAAAGCAAGGGCTAATTAGAAAGCCTTGAATTTGGCAAGCTGATTTATTACCCTATAATGCTTCAAAAAAGTATTAAAGTTATAGAAATGAAGCGTAAATATTACTAACAGGACTCAAAAACCTTATCAATTCAGATACAGATAATTCAATTCAAAAATACCAGTGTGTAATTCAGCTACTATATAATGTATAATTGAACTCTAAACATCCCTTCATGTGGTATTGTAATATATTTAATAAACTGTAAGCCTAGCCCAGAACCTGATCAGCCATTCACTGTTTTACTTGGCTCAGGAATAACTTTCCCATATTTAACAAAAGTTAGTCTTGCAGTCATCATGTTGTAAAGAGATGTAACAGAACACTCCTATAATATCTGGCAGAGCATCCCAGAGACCATCGGATATACAGGATTTCCCCTCCCAAGGCTGTAGGGTTTCCCCCTCCCAGCTGCCGTAGAAACTACAGTGGCGGCTTCTTTTCCGAGGATGCAACAGAAGGTGTGCCAGAGGGTGAGGTGGGGAGGGAACTGAGAGGAGGGGGAAATGCCACATCTACAGTCTCCCCACCCCCCATGACTGAGTGAGTGGGCTGGATGGACTCAGAGGCCCATAGAGCTCTAAAAACAACATGGAGGAACGGGAGGCTATAAAAGCCTCTGCTGCTCCTCCTGCTCTGCCTGGCTCTGGCCAGCAGAGCATAGGGCGGGATCCAAGTTTGGAGCCCTCTTTCTAGACAGCATCAATCCTAAAGTGGCCATGTGTCCTCTTTTACAGAGGACAGTCCACTCTTTGAAGGGATGCCAGAGGACTCACCTCTATTTTGAAGGCATCCTCTATTTGAAGGGCTGTCCAGTCCACTGTAAAGATAAAGAGACATCCGAAGGAAGAAGTGGGTGGGGGCAGGGGGAAGAGGGGTTTTCAATCCAGTGGATCCAAGGCCTCCTCCAACCTGTCCCTGGAATCCTCGAACACCCTACCACCTACTGTGCCTTTTATGTGTTGTAAGGGTAATGTCTGTAGGAGAGCCTGTGGTAAGCATGTAGGCTCTGAAAGAGAGTAATTTTACATTGTTTCGCTTTCCCCAAAATAATTCCTCCAGATCAACGGATCTTCTATGTTCTTTAATAATGGAAAATAATAGTTATATCTAAACAGACTCTTGTGGTGTGTGTGTGTGTATATAGATATATTTCTAGAAATCTAATAGGCTGAGAGGTCCAATACAGGTGATTTTGAGGGGAGATTATTATTTCTTTAAATGTATTTCCCTCACTCCTGTTTTATCTGCGTTCCCTTTGTGACCTGCAGTGTCACTCTATAGTGACATCGCAGGTCATAAATAAAGGTGTGAAAGGGAGTTCTAGTCGCCTTTGCTTGAACAAGAGTAGAACTCTCCACACGATCAGGAACCCTGATAAGGCAGGGTCTGCAATCGTGTGGAGAGTCCTACTCACCTTCAAGTACATGCGAGAAGGACTTTCTTTCAGAGCTTGCTGATTCAACACAGCAAGGTCTGAACTGAAGGGGGCAGGGCCAGTACACCTGGAGATGAGGGGGGGCAGCATGCAGGGCTCTAACCCTCTACCCACTTTAAGCCCTCATGCATTCAGGCAAAGGCTTGGACAGGGGTCATGAGTTATTTCAAGCCATGTCTACCGTTTGTCAGTTTGTCCCAAGGATATTGCCTCCACATAAATTTAGGATGATATATTCTGGCTCCTGGATGGCCACTCCTTTTTTACCACTCTGCTGTAAGTGTATCAAATGGTTCCATACAAACTACAAAAAGCAGCAGATGTAATAGATGTCCATGTCTTGTTTTATGGTTAAATATATCCAGCAATAATACCACTGCTCAAAACTGTACTCTCGAGTTTTGAGAGTATATAGGCCTAATCCATCTCAGAAACAATAAAAGTATCTTAGGGCGCACTCCTATGGGGATAGTCATCCACCTCGGAACTTGGAGGTGACTGACTATCCAATGCAGGGCAGGAGCAGTGCAGAGGGGATCTTCCCCTCCATGCTCTGGCCACCTTGCATTTGCGGCTAGACAGCTGATTTTGCTGTTGAGCTGGAGCGGCTCGGAGCTGGAGCGGGGGAGGGCTGGACAGTGCATAGGAAGCATCGTACTGGCGCTTCTGCTGTCCTCTCCACTCTCCCAGGAATGCCCCCTTTTCCCTCGCTCCATGCTGCTCTTCCAAGCATGGAGCTGGGGATGAACTGCACCTCCTATGAGGCAGCAGGGGAGGTGGCGGAGAGGTAGTTGTCTGGGAACTTCACTGGCTCCAATGTCGGTTCCTGAAAACTGAAATATACTATGGCTATCTAGCAGCCACAGGATTGTGCCCTTAAATAGGAATTCTATGGGCCCTGGGAGGGCATCCGAGAAGCCTGAGGCTATGTTGGAATCCCCCCCACCCTGAGGCCATAGGTAGAGCTATGACCTCAGGGGGTGAGGTGGGAAACTCCAAGTGGGGATTCTCCAGCCCCCCAGCCACTGCAGAAAGCCCTATGGCAGCTCCTCTTCTGAGGTCACTGTTGTGATGACCTCAGAATGAATGGTCATCACAACAGTGGATGAATACAGGGAGGATGGAAAGAATATATGTCTGGGGCAGAGAAGGGAGGGGAAAGGAGAGGCCATGGCTCCACTGGCTCTATAAGCTTCTCTGTTCCCATCCCTGCCCACTGCCAGGTAAGCAAGCTAGATGGGCTCTAGATGCTTTTTAAGGAGCCATGGAAAACAAAAATGCCTCTATTGTTCCTCTCGCCCTGCCTTGTTATTGCAAGGTGTTGGATACTTGACATCAGGGCACTCCGTCCTATGGACTAGACACCCATAGGACTGCTCTGTTCAACAACTTGTTAGAAATCTCCATTCAAGCCTAGCAAAAGTTTTTTCCTCACATTTCCAAAAAAGAATGCTTAAAAAAATGGCATTCAACCATACGGTTTTATGAATATTATACACCATGTTAGATTTAAGAATCAGTAATGTATGGTTAAAGGTTGATGTCTTTCTCTATGATTTTATTTTATTTCAAGGCCAAAACAGCTGCAAGAGTTTTGGAATCCTAGTTTAATAAGAAAATTAATCTAGGGAGATGCTAAATTTGTTTTATCTTTCCCAAGATTTAGGATTACTACTAATCTCCACTCAGTCATGGAAGGAATGTCTTCTGGTGGATTTCATTAATTGCTTTTATCAAACACTTTGCTAAAATATTCCAAAATCATTTCTAAAAGATAAAGTCTTTCGGCTCATGTACTTTATTGCATTTTCGGTTTTTAATTGCTTGGCTACTTCCTCCACTGAGAATTTGAGAATCCATACTTCGTTTATCATTACCACTTAGCCTGTTCTTAGATCAGAAAAAATTTAGGTGATGATCTTATGGAGTATATAATTTTATAATATGTTATTTACTGTCCAGCGATTACATAATTGGACAAAGCTAAACATATTGATATGATTTCTCATTGGTGGGTAGAATTGCTGTCTTTATTTTCTTCTTCTTCCTAGTCTGTAAGGTAATATTTTTCTGTTTTGTCTCATAGTTCAAATAATCTCTGCCTAGTATGTAGCATGTTAAACAAATCTACCTTCCTTGTGCAACAATTTTACTAGTATTGCTAGGGATTTGCTTTTCTTATGAACTTCCTCTGAATTCTCAGTCTTCATTTCATATTATTTTTTGTTGATTTTCTATGCTTAAATAATGCTTATGAAGAAACATATGGAGAAATATTTACTGATAAACATTACACACACACACACACACACTTTGCTGGATTCCTAAATAAAAACATTATATATGGGTTGGATCCAGATTTAGTCATACTTTATGACATTTAGTCATACTTTGATTTAGTCATACCCATTGAAATAATGACTTTAATAGACTTATCATCCATGAAAGCTTGGTAAGGGGAGATATGGTGTTGAGGGTCTTACAAGCTAGATAAAGGAAAGAGCAATTAGACATATTGCACCTATTCTTTCTTCCAGTTTCTTCCTCAGCAAGAAGGTCCCTAGTTGCCTTATCATGGTCAGATCACTTCTAGTGGAGATTCAGGCTTATGGTGGCTTTGCCCCTTTTTAGTGGTGGAAGAACTATTAGAATAGTTTGTCCTTGGATGTTAATGGAATCTGAGGGATTTCTGAGGTTTGGGGAGCTTGTATGGCTGACTGTCCTGTAGAAGCTCTGGTTGCTCTATGATCTACAGAAAGACTCAGGAGGCTGATACAATCTCACCTCTCCCAGTGACTTTGTCCAGTGAGCAGAGCCTGTTCATGCCCTTGGTATATACCTGAGCTGCAGTCAGTGAAGCAGGTTGGGAGAGGTAGAATCTGAGAGGAGAAAGATTACAGATGAGTCCAATTGAACAGAAGTAAAACCTTAGTATAGAGCCTACTCCGTGTTGGTGATGGTGGCAAGAAGCCAGCCCCCCTATTGCTTCTTCACTGTGTAATACAGCTTTTCCAGGCCTGCTGCAATCTGGCCTAGAAGGAGATATGAAGGAACTCTTGGTAGCACACTGTGACATGTTTGCAGACACTTTGGGGAGAAAATTGCTCACATCCACCACTATCTGTACAACCATGGATAGTGCAGATCTGCCAAAGGCACCTTCTGGTCCAATTCTGTTGGGTGACTTATAGTTATTAAGGCCTGAGGATGTGAACAAGATTCATTCATTCATTCATTCATTTATGATATTTATATACTGCTCCACATCAAAAGAATTCAGAGCAGTGAACAGCAGAGATAAAAGAAAAAAACACCATGTTAAAACAATTAAAACATTTTAAAAGAAACTAATTTTGAATTTAATAAACTGAGGCTGATTACTCAAGGAAGGCCTCCCGAAATACCAATGTCTTCAGGAGGCTCTGGAAGCAACACAAAGTTGGCGCCTGCCTGACCTCCGAAGGCTGGGAGTTCCACAGGACGGGGACCACCACACTGAGGGCTGTTTTCCTGGTGGACCCCAGCTAGGCCATGGAACCATCAGGGACATGCCCTCTGATGACCTCAGTGACTGGACAGGTTGGTAACAAAGAAGGCACTCTCTCAGGTATCCTGGTCCCTAGTTATTTAGGGCTTTCTACACTGGTACCACTACCTTAAACCTGTCCCGGTAGTGAATAGGCAGCCAGTGATGCTTGGCCAGAGCCAGTCAACTACCTATATGCTCGATCTTTGATCTTCTTGGCTTAATACATCTGACAGGGAGGTAGTAGTTGGCTGGTTCCAGGAACTAGTAAATGCCTCTTTGAGAGAAGGGGGCATCCCAGCTACCTTAAATGAGGCTATGGTTCTAGAAGCACCTGTCTTAGAACCAGAAGATATGAACAACTATCTGCTGTTTCACCTGGCTAACATTCACGTCTTGGAATGCTTGAGCTACAAGGAAAGGATACTGCCTATTGGGAGCTAATACTAAATATTTAGTATTAATATTGGGAGCTAATACTAAATTATTACTAATAATAAATATATTTGTACTTCCTAATTTAATATTTATCCTTTGTCTATATGGACTATATTGTTCCATAAGAATATCTCCAAGTGTTGGAACATTTATTCCATATTTATAGACCTTTCCTTCTTTCCTTTTCTGCTATTCATTCTACAACTTTAGTTCCTAGTGATTATGAAATTGTACTGAACACACACATACATAGCCCAGTAATTGTATATTCCACATACATTCCTGCATAAATGGTACTGCCTGATAAATTTGTGCAGCCTTAGCTTTGAACTACACCACTTATATTGCATAGGTTGCTAAATAGTATAGCTTGCTAAAAGTAAACTACTATATTGCACTGTGCTCTAAATCACAGACTTTGTTGAGCTGCTACTCAATAAACTATAGTTAGTGATCAAATGCTTCCTAATTCCCTCTGAATTCTGTCTTCATGACACTTAGAGATCTTATGATATCAAGCCATATATAAGTACTTTAAATAAATAAAAATAAATATTTGCTTCATTCAAACATCTTCCATAATGTGGATCACTTCTACCCAGCATGTCTCTTACATTGTTAAACATTTTACTGAGACTTGGAAACGTACCATGCAATGAAACCTGTATCACTGTTATGTTTTTGTGTAGCAGCCACATAACGAGACCACCCCTTCACAGGTAAGAAAGCTATTAAACCCTGTGAATTTTCACAGAGGATAAGGGTAGATTAATTTGCCACAGATGTTTCTGTAACACCCTGCATGGGAACATTCACAGTGTCCCCTAGCTTTTCTCCTGTGGTGGTCCAATCTTGGTAAACTCTAGACTTTAATCTAAAACATGTAAGAAATAGCAGCAGCTGGCCATGACTTTCTAGGGAGGTTTAGTTAGTCTGTTTGTACTACTTCAAAGCCTTCCTGTGCCCTGCATATGTATTCTACATGTAACAAACATATAAAATGTAAGGGAGAATGATAAAAGCCCAGCTTTGGAACAGACGCATCATATGCTTTATCAGCATAGGATATGTTTCTACCTTATATCCAAATGAAAACATTTTTATTGTGATGGATGCCATGACAGTTTACAGCAAAATCTGAACTCATCTACACCCAGGCAAGCCCCTCAGAAATCTGTGGGGTTCCACAGCTGAAACCTAGCTCAGAATTTGTCTTGTAATGTCTTTATTTGTACATCTGTTCTTCATCTTGGTTAGCTCTATGTGTATTTTTGCAGACATGCAAGAGGATGAGTATCAACACCTCAATAATTAGATGTGGTGGTGGTGGCGGTTAAGGCAGAGCTCTTGTCACACTGGTGTGCTTTCAGTTTTTCCAAAATCATTTGAGATAAAATTGGCAAAATTTGGAAAGATAGTGTATTTGAAAATCCAAAAATTAGGAGGTGAGGCTGGGTTTGAAATCCATTCATCTATCAATTTTCTGAGTTCAAAACATGTTATTATTTGCTGGAACAGAGTCCACTAATGAAAAGACTGACAGTATTAATCAGTCAACCAACAGTGTGCTCCATGGATTAAGCCATCACCACATTAAAATGTATACATTGGGGTGGCTACCATCCCAAGCATACTTACTATCCTTGTAGCATAAATCTGTCTACACATTCAAGTTCTTTAGCAAATTTAAGACGATTTTTGCAAACAAAACGATTTATCGATTAGCTGAAAGAAATCTTTGCTTCAATTAATTATTTTTAAAATATTATCTGTATTTAGAATTATCTGTATTTATATGGAAACTGGTGGTAGTAGAGAATCATTTAATTAACTGACTACTTAACAGCATTTAACTTACTGTTAACCCAGTGGGATCTGCTGTGCCCAGACCATATGTGTTTTGGATGAAATGTGTCAACAGTTGTTATTGTCTGTACAGTTTTAAATTATATTCCGGTGATGTGGGGATGGACAGCAAAAGTGGACTCTGAGAACCCTTACAGTTGCAAAGACACTCATACTTCAAGATTGATAAGATAAAAACCCACCACCTATCATTCAATAGTCTGAGGATCTTACCGCTCTTGCTGCGTTTGGACATATATCCTGTAGTCGTCAATTTCATCTGGATGCTTATTTAGATATATGGATTGCTTATATTAATGTATATGTTTGAAATAGAAACATTGTATCTTTTTTCCCCTTCCCCTTTTCTTTTTATTAATGGCATTGTAAATGGTTATTGTGAGTGGATACGTTCTCTCTTTTTTTCCTGTTGCTGTTTCCCTCCCTCCTTTCTCCTTTTTATGTTATACTTGTAAATATATTACAGTTGTTATCATTTTGATTGCCATGTCCTCTTTTATGCCCAGAAACTTTGGTTATTGGGCGGTTTATGAATGTAATAAACAAACAAACTAACAAAATAGTTTGTTGATATACTACACTTAGTGGATACTGTGGCTAAAATGTTTTGGATGGGGTGCGTGTGTACAACTTTAGCTGACAAGCTAAAAACCCTGACAAAAAGAATTCCCATGGATTTATCCTGTGTACATTAGACAAGAATATGCAAAAGTATTCAGCTATTTGCACCCTTAGAATGCACATGAGTCAGACTGGAGCTACACATGAATTCTTACCATGGGGCTGCCACTGAATACAGAAACCCCATGCTGACTTCTTTCTCACTCTGCCAGTAACATTTAATCAGACTTACCAATGTCATTTCTTGGCAGAGGGAAGGAAATGATATGAGTAAGTTCAACTAAAAGGAGGAAGGATGAAAACTGAACAAGAGGCTGCTGTTGTTCACAGCAGACCTGTGTATCAATTTACATGTGTAGTTTTACCTTCGAGAACTTAGTTGAAGCCTTTGATAATGGAGATAGACCCTAAAATTGGAGCTAGGGCAAACAACTCCCATCAAATTAAAAGATATGTCCCCACCCCACTTCCAGACTAACAGACAAGAGCTGTCACTTTGGTTTCATTGTAATGTTTGATACATTTGTGCATTTAGTAAGGTTGTGTGTTTAGTAAAGTTGTAACGTTTAATCAAATAATTGATTAATTAGATTTTTTAAAAAAATTATTAGCTAAAAAGATGCCCCAGCATATTGGAAAGCGGAATATATATATATATATATATATATATATATATATACAAATGACAAACACCATCTTCAAATAAGCTTCATTTCTTTTCTCATGTAGGAGGGAATGCCTCTTCCAATGGGGTAACCATCTGTTTCCCCCAGCAACACATCTGGGAACAATGGGTATGTTATGACTTATGTTGCCTCTACATTAAAGAAAAAACCCACAGTCCTACCATTGTGGAGCCTTTCCACATTTACCACAGGCTCCCAGACAGTGACCACATGATTGCTGAGAGGGGAAGCTTTTAGTTTTCAATGTTCCATAGATCTCAATGAAACAGAGCCATCTAGTGGCCATTTAATAGTGCAACAACAAATGTACACAGTGGGGAAAATCCAAGATGTATTTGAATACCTCATTATCTCCGGATCTTTTTACCATGGAATAAGTGGGAAATACTGTTGGATGTGCCTCGTGTGATGGTGCCCGTAGTGTGGTTCCCAATGGGCATTCTGTTACAAATTTGAAAGAAAGGCTGCTTGTCTGCTGATGGCAACTCTGCTAAAATGGCAGCAAAGTGTTTTGTGTGTGTGGAAAGAAGTAGAAACCCTTGTCTGTAATGGTAAGCCACCGGGAAAGTTATTAAAAGTTGCCCAACCCAACCCAACCCAACTCCTCCACCACCACCCCACCCTGCAAATCAACAAAAAGGTTTAATGAGGTTTTGTTGATATATCCAACTGAATGCCGAGTTTCAGAAAATAGCAAGGAGAGACAAGAAGGCCTTCTTAAATGAACAATGCAAAGAAATTGAGGAAAACAATAGAATGGGAAAGACTAGAGATCTTTTCAAGAAAACCGGAGGTATCAAGGGAACGTTTTGTGCAAAGACAGCCATGATAAAGGACGAAGAAGGCGGGGACCTGACAGAAGCAGATGAGATTAAGAAGAGGTGGAAAGAATACACAGAAGAACTATACAGGAAAGATCTGAATGTCCCTGATAGCCATGATAGTGCGGTCACTGAACTTGAGCCAGACATCCTAGAGAGTGAAGTCAAGTGGGCCTTAGGAAGCATTACTAACAACAAAGCTAGCAAAGATGACAGTATTCCAGCTGAGCTATTTAAAATCCTAAAAGATGATGCTGTTAAAGTGCTGCACTCAATATGTCAACAAATTTGGAACACTCAACAGTGGCCACGAGACTGGAAAAGGTCAGTTTACATTCCAGTTCCAAAGAAGGGCAATGCCAAAGAGTGTTCGAACTACAGTACAATTGTGCTCATTTCACATGCCAGCAAGGTTATGCTCAAAATCCTACAAGCTAGGCTTAAGCAGTATGTGAACCAAGAACTACCAGAAGTACAAGCTGGGTTTCGAAGAGGCAGAGGAACTACAGATCAAATCCCAACATTCGCTGCATCATGGAGAAAGCAAGAGAATTCCAGAAAAACGTCAATTTCTGCTTCATTGACTACGCTAAAGCCTTTGATTGTGTGGATCACAACAAACTCTGGCAAATTCTTAAAGTGATGGTAGTACCAGACCACCTTACTTACCTGTCTCCTGAGAAACCTGTACGAGGGTCAAGAAGCAACAGTAAGAACCAGACATGGAACAACCGATTGGTTCAAAATTGGGAAAGGAGTACGACAAGGCTGCATATTGTCACCCTGCTTATTTAACTTATATGCAGAGTACATCATGAGAAATGCTGGGTTGGATGAATCACAGGTTGGAATTAAGATTGCCAGGAGAATTATCAACAACCTCAGATACGCAGATGATATCACCCTAATGGCAGAAAGTGAAGAGGATCTAAAGAGCCTCTTGTTGAGGGTGAAAGTGGAGAGTGCAAAAGCTGGTTTGAAACTCAACATTAAAAAAACTAAGATTATGGCATCTGGCCCCATCACTTCCTGGTATATAGAAGGGGAACAAATGGAAGCAGTGACAGATTTTATTTTCTTGGGCTCCAAGATCACCGCAGACGGTGGCTGTAGCCATGAAATTAAAAGACGCTTGGTCCTTGAAAGGAATGCTATGGCAAACCTAGACAGCATAGTAAGAAGCAGATACATCACCTTGCCGACAAAGGCCTGTATAATCAAAGCTATGGTTTTCCCAGTAGTAATGTATGGCTGTGAGAGTGTAGTGTAGTGTAGTGGTGAGAGTGACGGACTGGGAGCCGGGAGATCCGGGTGCTAGTCCCTACTTGGCCATGGAAGCTCACTGGGTGACTTTGGGCCAGTCACAGACTCTCAGCCCAACCTACCTCACAGGGTTGTTGTTGTGAGGATACAACGGTGAGGAGGATAATGTAAGCCGCCTTGAGTTCCTTGCGAGAGGGAGAAAGGCGGGGTATAAATGCAATAAATAAATAAATAAATAATAAATGAGAGCTGAACTATAAGAAAGGCTGAGTGCTGAAGAATTGATGCTTTCAAACTGTGGTGCTGGAGAAGACTCTTACGAGTCCCCTGGACTGCAAGGAGGTCAAATCAGTCCATCCTAAATGAAATCAACCCTGAGTGCTCATTGAAAGGACAGATACTGAAGCTGAAGCTCAAATATTTTGGCCACCTAATGCGAAGAGAAAACTCTCTGGAAAAGACCCTGATGCTGGGAAAGATTGAAGGCAAAAGGAGAAGGGGACAGCAGAGGATGAGATGGCTAGATAGCATCACTGATGCAATGAATATGGACTTGAGCACGCTCCGGGAGAGAGCGCAGGACAGGAAGGCCTGGCGTGCTATGGTCCATGGGGTCACGAAGAGTCGGACACGACTGAACGACTGAACAACAACAAAAACAACCACATGCTGTATTGCCAGCAACTCATTTAGATCCTAAAACAACTGTCTGTATCCCACTAAAGCTCTCTGAGGGGTCCAGGCAACTACAGCCGAAAGAAAACAAGCAATGCACACATACTTCTACTCAGCTGATTTGTAGTTCTTTGATCCCAGGAATGTTCAGGAAATTTCCTTTGAACCACCAAGGGAGCTCAACAGTGCTCTGGAGCAGGGAAGAAGAAATCGCTTAGGGAGGTGATAGATCTGGATGTTCAGAGATTGAGGTCCAAATTAGGTGTGACATTAAATGCATCTCTGTATGTACAATTGCACAACTTTAAAAAATGCAAACAGCATCTGGGTATCCATGTGATCATTATCAGGTTCACAGCAGCAATGAGGAAGAGTTAATCCTTTCCTCCCCTGCTGCAGTCCTGATGAAAACTGATCCTCTGAAGCTGCTATTTCCATTGGAAGGAAATCTTTCATTGGTGCCTTCCTTGTGCACCCACAGCCTTCATTTGCTTTGGTCCGCAGAGAATCAGAAAAATGTAATCCAGAAAAATCTATGATCTTATGTTCTCCTCTCATCAATGAAAGTAAGAAACAGCTCTAGAAATCAGTGCAATCAAGTCTGGTTTAAATTGTTGTGAATGAAGAAAAGAAATCTATGTAAAATATTTCTCAACAGCAGATACATCAAAGTGAACCTATTCTAAATATTTCAAGGAGCAACCCTATGCATGTAGACAGAAAAAGGTCCTACAACGCTCAGCATTCCCCATCTAGCATTGCTGGCTGGGGAATGCTGGGAGTTGTAGGGCTTTTTTCTGCATAGGATTTATTCCACATTTCATTGCTACAAGCTATACTAGAGCATGACTCATATTTTACATTCCTCTCTTTCTCTTTCTGTCTCGCACACAGACAGGCATGTGCGCGTGTGCGCACACACAAGCAGTGCCACAGAAATACAGGAGTCTAAAGGCCTGTTCCATCATTTATTCTGTGTGAAATGAATCAGTGTATTGGTGGCAGCTGGCAGTGCCTCCAAGTGACCTATGTGCTTTCATTAGCCCCTCAGTGCACATCTGTATACCACCCCCTAATCTCTGTTTTATTCCCTGCCATCATTATTTCCCCACAATCACCACCAACAGCAGCGTGTTTTCATGATTCAGTATGGAACAAATGAGTAGTAAACATGGCTTAAGATGTAACCTTACAACTTTGACATAGCTAGCTAGCTCCTTGCTCTTACAGGTGATTCTAGCCACCAACATACAATCATCCTTGTTGTAATTTTTACAGTTGAAAATAGGACCGGCGTCAAGGGTAGGCATGGTTGGGCACCTGCCAAGAGCCCACACCCTGGCAGGGGCCCACAAACAAGAGCCCCCTGGAGTTGTTCCTCTTCTTCACCATTGCAACCTACTTGTTTACCTGCCTCTTGCTCTGGCTCAGACAACACTGGTGGTGAGAAGGAGGAGGAGTAGATGCCACTGCCTATTTGCTCACTGGCTGTCTGCCTGGCAACCAAGCAGGCATTGGCAATGATGAGGAAGAAGAGGAGTAGCAGCAGCTGGCAATAATGCTGGTAAGAAGGAAGACTCATCGTGGGAGAGGGGCCCATTGATAGTGTCTTGCCAAAGGGCCACCCGGCACTGGAAACTGGGATCTGGCACTGTTTGAAAAGCAAGTAGAAGAAGACAAATGACATTTGATGCTATCTCAGCCAGAACATGTAATTATTGCAAATGCCATTTATTTATTCCATATAGAAGAACCTTGTATTTTCTTTTTCTTTTCAAAAGTAGTACAACTAATCATGACAACACTAGTCTACCCAGAAAAGACAGGAAGTCCTAAGGTACTCTTTGGTACCAGCCACTGGCATCTTAGGTTATTCATCATCCAGTGCTCATACATATTGCATTGCTAATCTGATAACCACTTGTTTGTCATTTCATACATCCCTCTTAACTAAAACTCTACTGGAAAAAAAAACCCACACCCAGCATAGCAATACATACATATATATTAGAAATACAACCAAGTTTACCTAGTCTAAATGCTGATTCTGGAAAGAGTTTACTCAGGGTGTTTGAAACTGCAGCAATGTTAGTTTGCGCCCATCCTGGCTTTCAGATAAGATTCTAAGCATTGCTCATGGGGTCAGGAATCATTTATTATTGTTGTTGTTCAGTCGTTAAGTCATGTCCGACTCTTCGTGACCCCATGGACCATAGCACGCCAGGCCTTCCTGTCCTCTGCTCTCTCCCGGAGTGTGCTCAAGTTCATATCATTTATTACAGCCAGGCAAAAAAGAGATCTAAATTCTTTTGGACTGCAGGCTCACAATGCTGTCCTTCAGAGTTCACAGGGGTAAATCACCTTGTGTGACTTAGTTATCTCTGTTGGGATCATCTGTAATGCTTTGCATATTTAGAGAGCTACTAATATCATGGACTAGGAAATGCTCAGATCCAAATTACTGAATAGGTACTACATATATTTGGGCTGTAACAATCACTAGGGTAACAGCAAAACACATCCAATGAATTATTTCCTGTCACTAAAGGCAATGGTTGGTTGGGGGAAGGGGGAATCTTGTTTCCTGATGACTACAAACTTCGCTTGACAAAACCTTCAGTGCCAAATGTGGTTTCCATTTGCTGTTTTGGAATTTATTTGTCTATGCCAAAGTTCAGGTGTGCCAGCTCTTTATAATAAGCCATTTGGATGAAAGCTTGGCTGGCTCAAAGGATTTTGATGTATTTTATTGCTGCCTTTTAAGATTATTGTTCAGAAATACCAAGTCTAATTTTGAAATCAATTAGCCATGCAGTCTGATGAGGTGTTGGCCCAGCTCAGGTTCACACCCGCTGTCTGCAGATTATTGTTAAGTTGACTCAGGTCCCTAGTGTAGCTCTGTTTGCAGGCATCTGGTGGACACATGTCTGATGTCCTCCCAGAATGCTGCTGATGGTTTAAATAGCTAACCTTAATGAAGAAAGCCTAGCAAGCTTGCTGCTGTTTGCCAGCAAAATATGCCTTTTACCATTATTCCCTTTAACTTTTCCATGGCTAGGGAATACCTCAGGAGTTAGCAGCTGAAACAGATGTGAGGAGATTGGAATCTAATTGCCCACTATCAGCAGATCAAAAGAAATGGTCTTTGATTCCTGTGTCTTCCTGATGGTCATGAAGTTAGTATGATATCATTCCCAGAAGGGCTGCCTCCTGAAGGGAATGACATTTCTTGACATCAGCCGCTCTCATTGCATAAGGTGAAAATTCCACTTTCCTGAAGCAATATTTCTGGGATTCTTGCCAAAACCATAGAGGATCCCATGCCGTTCAAAGGGGGTGGCAAGTTGTAAAACCATCCACACTGCTGACCAGACTCCATCCACACTGCAGATATGCAAAGCTTTCCTCTCTTCCATCAGTACTACAGAATTTAGCATCATTTCAAAATGTTTCACGTTATCCCAAACAATAAATGAATTAATACAAAGGGTATTTCTACAGGCAAGATGACAAGATGTACAAGATGACATTCCTTGCCCCACTCCCAATCCCCAAACACTATACACAAGGGGCATGCCTATGCTCTTGTGCAATTCCTATTTGTTTCAATAGGATATATACAAGAGAAATTCCCATAGGAATATTTTCAGAAGGAGCTGAACACCTGAGACTGTTACATCACATGCCATACAAAAGAAATAATGGGCTACATCCACTTATGTCCTTCCATTGCAGAAGGGCTTTTGATCCAGTGGAGGCCTCTGCTAACGGAAAGGGTGGAGGCAATTTTCACCAATTCCCGCTCCTGCCCTGCACCCCCTGAACATTTTATTCCAGAGAATTTGAAGGGAAGGGGGAATTGGGAAGGGGGAATTGGCAAAAATAATTTCCCCCCTTCTCTTTGTGAAGGCTTCCACTGGATCAAACAACCTTTAGATTGGTACAAGCCAGTGTAAAGGACATCTTTATTTTGTCTCTTTCTATGAATCTTAGGGAAGTGAGAACTCAACGACTAGCATGATAAACTCAATTTAAAACAAAATGGCATCTGGAAATTCCTGATAGCAGGTGGCACTAAGTAACTATACTGCAGTTCTGAATAAAGTTGGCAACATAGACCTTCAATCTAAATACTTAATTGTTAGAACATATGTAGATAAACATATAAAAATATAGAACATACAAAGATAAAGCATACATAATCTGCTGGATCAGATTATAGGTTCATCAAGATCACCTTCTATCACATTTACTATCACTGATAGTAGAACCCCTGCTCATTTAGAAGAAAAGCCCACTGAAATAAGTGGTTCACATACAGCCACTGCATGTAGGTTTTATATATGGTTGGGTGCAAGAAAAAGCCTTGGGTTCTTACACCATCCCCATTGTGCATGAAGCTGGACCTATGTAATAAATGACTTACATGAGTAGGCTACTTCATGTACTCATTTCACTAAAAAGGAAAAAGGGGGGTGGAGGGCAGGATGGCTAAGTACAAAATGTATTTAGCAAGTAACTGTGTGGGCATACTAGTCACACCAAGTCACTATTCTTTTGTAAAAATACAAATATATGATGCTTCATTACCAGTGAAGTATATTAGGGGGGAAAAGGTTACTGGAGCGAATCCACAAGGGTTGGGTTTTAACCATTATGGTTTTAATATGAACATTGACAGGTCTGATACAACACACACAATAACTTTTAATTTCATTTCTGATTTGGGGCTGAAATCAAGTTGTGTTGCAAAGTAGAGCAGTAGTTTTGCTGCAGCACTAAACGAGCCTGGCTCATTTCCCTTGTTTCTGTTAGGTCTATTAGCCATCACTATGGTTTTTATGAGCTTTATTAAGCTGTTTTAAAAAATATTTTACTAGGATAATTTTCATTTTACAGGGGGGTTTTTTTGGTTAGCTTAGTTTCACTTAGGTCTAGTTTTCTTATTAAGCAGTATAATGGTTATTTTAGGTATGTGTCATTAAAATTCATCATCCAGACTCACCAATTGTCCTATGAGGGTCAAAGCACTAGCACAAATCTGTTCTTACTGGCAGTACCAATGTATCATACTTAACCACCTTGAGATGTATTGGCAACATGGAAATCAAAATAAATACTTCGTTGTTTATAAGAACATAAGAGCCATAATGGATCAGATTATAGGGACACCAAGTCCAACATTACATTGTTCACCTTCTTGAGCTCCAAAGAGTACAATGATCTTATTATTATTTATTGTGGTTATTATTATTATTTCACCTTTTTTCAGAAAAGAAAATGCTTTATGGTTCTTTTGTTAGATATTAGTGGTATCAATGTGGTTAACTGCTTAATGTTATATAGCACTGGCAATTTCAGGTTCTATCCAGTGAGCTTATTTCTTGCACAATTCCATTGAAATAAACATTTTCTGCAACTGACTGGTGATGAAGAAGGAAGCGCCACTCTTAATGGACAATACATTTGTCACAATGCAGCACCAGAGTTAGGCATGCTTAAATTCTACTGATTTCAGTGAGTTCCAAATGTACGTAATTATGGGCTAGATTTTAGCCAATAACTTCTGATGCTTTACTACTTCAGTGCTATGTGACTTAAATGTGGATTTATTGTCTTCAGTAATAATAAAGACATTTTTAAATATTGGAAGCTAAGTCACGTAAATGAAAACATATATTATGTCAGTAATCTATAATTCACACAACTGATTTGATGGGATGTGAAAATTCATGCCTTATGGTTCAGAAAGCAGTAATTGCATTGTTAACTCCCATTTATCAGTATAAAACTGGCTAATTTACTTGACTGACTGATTTATAAATTGATAATTTACATTGGGTTCAGCATCCTAATTTAATAATGGAATCACATATGGATGGTTTAAAAATGTTACATTCTAGATGGTTAAGACTATAAGTATGCCCTTATTAAGATAGATTATCTCCTTCTATTTGCTCTAAAGACAAAACAAATTATATCTCTCATTCATTCTATCTGACAGAAAGGCCATGTTTGCATATAACCCCCTTTTCCATTAATATTGAGAACATAGCTAGCCACATCATTCGTTCTCTTTCTAACCTCCATGATGTCATAATCTTTTGCAGCAGTAAGCACTTGTTAGGGTCTGCAGACATTGGGGAATCACCATAGGGAGTCAGACTACTGGAGTGAAATCAACTAATAAATCTACCAGGTAGGTTTGGAACAGAAGTTGAGAAGGAAAACAAACGGGGGTTTTACTGGATATTTCACACTGAGTGAGCCCCTCAGTACAGGAGATTCTGCAGTCCACTGACATTTCTAATGACTGAACATGAAAATTACTAATCGTGTAAGTACTTCAGTTACTTTCACACATGAATCCTAAACACCTCAGCAAATAAGTGCTTGGGATTGGCCATCAATAAGTATAGAGCTAAAGCATAATGACCTCCATGTCAACTTGTTAACAAGGTAGCCCTGTGACACAGTGGTGGTTTTGCACCAATGGAAAGGACTTTTCTTTGCACAAAGCTGGGTATCTGATTTTTGCCAACCCCCCGCCCCCCCCCCACACACACACTGCAGCCCCATGTCCCCCCAAAAGCTGTTCCTGACCATTGGGGGCCCCTCTGAAACAGTATGGAATATGATGTAGAGGGCTACAGTTGGTATGGGGGGCTTGTTCAAGCAGAAGCACTCTCTACTAGTTTAAAGCTGCCATTTGATACAACTCTTTGCCTCCTGATATGACTCGAGCTTCTGTGTTCCTGCCTCCCATCTCACACATGTATCTTGCCTATGTCTGTCTCTAGTTCTCTCTTTCCTTGCATTCCATGAGTTCTGTCTTTTTGGATGTAATCCTGACAAATGTCCTTTCCCGTATAGCCTGTCTTAAAATCAGCTTGGCCAGTTCTCACAAGCACCCCCAGCACTGACTTATTTTGTCTTCATTTTTGAACTAAGTAGCCAGGGCACCAGTAGGTCCACCTGGCAACAAGCCTGGAGCCCCAAATGTACTGTAATTCAGAAAGACAACAGGGTCCTCGTCATCTGTTTTTTCCTGTTGGGTGTTGATCTTCCCCATAGCTGCTGGAAGCCCAGAAATTTGGTATAACCTCAGGACACATGGAAGAGAGGGTAAAAGTACTATTACTGCTCTTCATGACCTAACACATCGGCTGAACACCTTGCCCACTTAAAAGAAGTATGTGCTAGCCTAACTCAGGCAGTAATTACTACAAATCCCAAGAAATGCCATCTTGGCATCTATATAATTTCGAATTTAGGGCATCAGGCCGAATCTACATGGAAACGGTTTTTGAGGTGATTCCATTTAAATACGGATTTTCATGTAATCTGGTTAGCTCCTCTTGGGGCAAACGGTATCCAGTAATGCGGTGTATTCATTAAAAAAAAAAAAACTTGCATGGGACAAACAGCACCCGGAACTGCATTACTTCGGGTTTGAGTGGGCAAGTGGAACTGAACATCATTGCCTGTGTAGATGCAGAGCAGCGAATGAGTGGAGGCTTGCTTCCCGCACCTCTCCCCACCGTGCTCTGTGAGGTTCAATGGAGGATGAGTTACTTCCAAGTAAGCATGTGCAGCAGACAGCTCTCCTCCATGTCTAGCCCTTCTCAGTGGGATTACGGGTCATTTGGGGGCCATCAGCTTTCAAAATCAATAAAGATCTTCCTACCTGCGCATCACCATAAGGGCAGACCTTCGCACTTCCAGCATAGTTTTAAAATGACAGTAATGAGGCTTGCTCTCCACCACTCCCCCACCCCTGCCGTTAGTGCAGTAGCATCAGAGAGAGTTACTTCCGAACAAGCATGTTTCTCCAGCGTACATTTGCAACAGTGCAGTTTCAAAAGCACAGGGCTGGCTGCCCGCCCTCTCCCCACTCCCACAGTCATTCATGTGCAATTGGAGAGTGCTACTCCTGAGTAAGCATGTTTCTCGAGCACACATTCACAACAGCACAGTTTCAAAAGAACAGGTCTGGCTGCCTGCCCCCTCTCCACTCCCGAGATCAATGAATACTCTGAGCTTGGAGGCGACCACAGAATCCAATGCAGGGCAGAAGAAGCACGGAGGGGATCATCCCCTCTGCACTTCAGCTGCCCTGCATTTGCGGCTAGACAGCCGCTGATTCTGGCAATGATGGAATAAAAGGCACCCAACCATCCATGAAACCCAGAACTGATTTTACACAGTCAGCACATCCCTAGTGTAAAGCATATCCCTTTGCAGGATTCACAAGGATAGACTGAAACGCATTTTGTGATATTCTTCTGAAAGAGAGTTTGCACAATTATTAATTATTGGAATATATTATGAAATGCACTCTCTTGCATATGAATGTTGGGTAATGATAAGTCAGTGTCAATGGCCTCAAGCATAACTTGCAAAAATGTGATGGTCCAATAGGAATTCAGTAGTCATCAGGGCTGTGTGTGTGTTTTATGAAATTCAGAGAATTCTAGAAAACTGTCTTTTGTTTTGCATTCATAGGCAGGAGTACTGGAAAGCCCCAAGGGAGGAAGTTATCAGAAAGCACAAGCAGCTGGGGAGGCTACAAAGCACAGGAGATTGGGGCTGAATCTACACATAACAGTTATACCGTTATCATACTGTTATCATAACTATTGGTACACATGACATTAGTGGGCACCAATAGTTATGATAACAGTATAATAATGGTATAACTGCTATGTGTAGATTCAGCCTGGGTCTTAAGTTGAAAAAAAAGAGCACACACATACACACCTTGGCCACCTCGTTACAGTAAGGTAAGCACACTAAGAAATTTCTCCGAAATTCCCACTATCTCTGTGAAGGAAGCAGAAAAACAACTGCATGTTTCTCAGGCACAGGAAGAGGTTGTGAAAGTTCAGGAGGGGATTCGACACAGCACTAATTCAAACATATTGCTGAACTAAGACAACAGAGAAGCCATCTTTCCTTTAGACCAGGGGTGTCAAACCTCTTTCAGCCCAAGGGTTGAATTCAATTTCAGAGAAGCAGTGTGGGGCCACAATCCTGTGGTGGCAGGGGCCAAAGCAGAATGGATGGAGACGAATCCACTAAAAATATAAGCATATCTTATTCCCAGTAACCATACCATGGGACAGGTGTTTGAATCTTTGAATAAACCCCCCCCCCCAAACAGTGCAAAAGCCCAGAAACTACCAAATGGCTGGGGAATGGGGTGGGGCCAGGAAATGGGGGCATGGCAAGTTGGAGAACTCTGGATGATCAGTTTTGGACCCTAGGTTGGTTAGCTTTGGCCTATGGGCCTAAGGGTCAACGCTCCTGCTTTGGATGGTAGTGTTGATTTATGGACAGATGCACAAGTTTCTTCAGCTGACATAACAGTATCTTGTATATGTAGCTCAGTTTATTCTTTTATGTGTACATAACCTTGCAGCATCAGCCTGTTTATGATGAACATAAGCAGAACAGCAGTTGACAATTGTTACACATGAATATCTAACTTAACTGTGTAGCAATATGACTATGTACTGCACAGTTAATGGCCCCAGCCTTCACAAATACAGTTCCAGTTACTCTAAATTCTTGTACCTGCTAGAACTATAAAATCCTCATGAGCCATACTTCATACTAATATAAGTGCAATAGTTATAAACATTTCCCAGAAAACAATGACTCATGCTCCAAAAGAATGAGCCTATGAAATACAGAATGCCCTTACCATAAGTTGCAGATTCACAGTTGAACGATTATGTTCTATGGAATGTTGAAATATTTACATTGTGCAAATCAAAGATTTTCCTGGATGTTTATAAAGAGAAAAAAGGAACTAGTATCATTCATTACTACAATATAAGTAACTTTCAAGTTAAATTTCTTGCCACTGTTGTACCAAGTGGTCTTGTAAGAAACTATGATTCTCAGCAGATAGGAACGTTAATTCAGGGAGATATCTCAAAGAAGATTCTTCATTACAAAATTGTGTTGCTACGACATTGCAAAACTATCTCTTCCTCCCTCCCTCCCTCTCTCTCCTTCTCCCTTCCCCCCTCTCTCTCCCACATCTGCATGCATGCATACACACACATGAAGCCTGGCCATCCATCTACTACCAATATCAGGGCTATGTAGGCTCTCTGAACTCCGTTTTCTGGGTTCCTTGATGTATATTCCCCAATACAGTAGTTGTTGGCCAGAATGCATACAGAGTGAATTTTCTACAGATTTGAAAACCACGTGGTCAAGCAGCTGTATTTTTGACATTATATATATACTATTTTAATTTACACTATTGTGTAGAAATCACAAAATGGCAGTGGTGTCATGATTTGACATTCAGAAGATTGCTGCCTATTTAGACAAATCTTTGTGTAGATAAGAGAACCATTTATCACACATATTATCATCCCTTTGCACCAAAAGTGTGGTAAAGATTTGCCTGCCATTTAATTCTTAAAATCCTCTGCAGGAGGATGCTTACTCTGGTACTTGTATTCTCTCTTGGAAATTCTTTGCAATCATGTTCTTCAGGTACCAATTAGCATATATTTGGCTCTGACATGGTAAGCTGCAGTGACTATATCATCTCAGTTTTTCAAAGGCAACCATTTGTGTGAAATATCACCCAGGAGAAAATGCCCCAGAGTTACTCCATTGGATAAAAGTCTTAACTCAAAAATAAATTTTCTGACATGGTAATTTTCCCAATATTCGTATCTTTTTACACAAAGAGGGTGCACACAAATAGCAGGTAATGTGATAAAATTGTTCAAGGGCTATGTCAGAGTGCTGTTGAATGGGGGAAAATTACCTATTTGAATGTTCTTTCACTAAAAGAAAATCTCTGCACATAAAAAACAATGTATAGAGCCCGTCTCCCTAAGATCATTATCTGTGAGCAGAGAAATTTTATATGGGGACGTATTCAGGCATATGATTCCCCCACCCATAGTCTGAAATGCTACCATTCAGAAAGAGGTGATAGGAAATGAAATTCTAAAACTAACTGACAAATTAAAATGTAGCATGTCACCAAGTCTGGATGGCACACACTCAAGGGGTATTATCCAATATTAGTCCTAGAAAGAGTAGACCCACTGAAATGAATGGGGCTTAAGTTGTTGTTCAGTCGTTCAGTCGTGTCCGACTTTTCGTGACCCCATGGACCATAGCACGCCAGGCCTTCCTGTCCTGCACTCTCTCCCGCAGTGTGCTCAAGTCCATATTCATTGCATCCGTGATGCTATCTAGCCATCTCATCCCCTGCCGCCCCTTCTCCTTTTGCCTTCAGTCTTTCCCAGCATCAGGGTCTTTTCCAAAGAGTTTTCTCTCCGCATTAGGTGGCCAAAATATTGGAGCTTCAGCTTCATTATCTGTCCTTCCAATGAGCACTCAGGGTTGATTTCCTTTAGGATGGACTGATTTGACCTCCTTGCAGTCCAGGGGACTCGTAAGAGTCTTCTCCAGCACCACAGTTCGAAAGCATCAATTCTTCGGCGCTCAGCCTTCCTTATAGTCCAGCTTTCACAGCCGTACGTTACTACTGGGAAAACCATAGCTTTGATTAGACGGACCTTTGTCGGCAAGGTGATGTCTTTGCTTCTTACTATGCTGTCTACGTTTGCCATAGCTTTCCTCCCAAGGAGCAAGCGTCTTTGAATTTCATGGCTACAGCCACCGTCTGCGGTGATCTTGGAGCCCAAGAAAATAAAATCTGTCACTGCTTCCATTTCTACCCCTTCCATATGCCAGGAAGTGATGGGGCCAGATGCCATGATCTTAGTTTTTTTTAATGTTGAGTTTCAAATCAGCTTTTGCACTCTCCTCGTTCACCCTCAACAAGAGGCTCTTTAGATCCTCTTCACTTTCTGCCATTAAGGTGGCATCATCTGCGTATCTGAGGTTGTTGATAATTCTCCTGGCAATCTTAATTCTGACCTGTGATTCATCCAACCTGGCGTTTCTCATGATGTACTCTGCATATAAGTTAAATAAGCAGGCGACAATATGCAGCCTTGTCGTACTCCTTTCCCAATTTTGAACCAAACGGTTGTTCCGTGTCTGGTTCTTACTGTTGCTTCTTGACCCTCATACAGGTTTCTCAGGAGACAGGTAAGGTGGTCTGGTACCCCCATCTCTTTAAGAATTTGCCAGAGTTTGTTGTGATCCACACAATCAAAGGCTTTAGCGTAGTCAATGAAGCAGAAATTGACGTTTTTCTGGAATTCTCTTGCTTTCTCCATGATGCAGCGAATGTTGGGATTTGATCTCTAGTTCCTCTGCCTCTTCGAAACCCAGCTTGTAGTTCTCGGTTTGCATACTGCTGAAGCCTAGCTTGTAGGATTTTGAGCATCACCTTGCTGGCTTGTGAAATGAGTGCAATTGTATGGTAGTTTGAACACTCTTTGGCATTGCCCTTCTTTGGAATTGGAATGTAAACTGACCTTTTCCAGTCTTGTGGCCACGGCTGAGTGTTCCAAAATTTGTTGACATATTGAGTGCAGCACTTTAACAGCATCATCTTTTAGGATTTTAAATAGCTCGGCTGGAATACTGTCATCTCCGCTAGCTTTGTTGTTACTAATGCTTCCTAAGGCCCACTTGACTTCACTCTCTAGGATGTCCGGCTCAAGTTCAGTGACCGCACTATCATGGCTATCAGGGACATTCAGATCTTTCCTGTATAGTTCTTCTGTGTATTCTTTCCACCTCTTCTTCATTTCATCTGCTTCTGTGAGGTCCCTGCCTTCTTTGTCCTTTATCATGCCCGTCTTTGCACAAAATGTTCCCTTGAGATCTCTGATTTTCTTGAAGAGATCTCTAGTCTTTCCCATTCTGTTGTTTTCCTCGATTTCTTTGCATTGTTCATTTAAGAAGGCCTTCTTGTCTCTCCTTGCTATTCTCTGGAACTCTGTCTATCAGGTCTAATCCCTGAAATCTATTCCTCACCTCCACTGTATATTCATCAGGGATATGATTTAGGTCATACTTGAATGGTTTAGTGGTTTTCCCTACGTTCTTCAATTTAAGCCAAAATTTTGCAACAAGAACCTCATGATCTGAGCCACAGTCAGCTCCAGGTCTTGTTTTTGCTGGCTGTATAGAGCTATTCCATCTTTGGCTGCAAAGGACATAATCAAACTGATTTTGATATTGACCATCTGGTGATGTCTATGTGTAGAGTGGCTTCTTGTGCTGTTGTAAAAGAGTGTTTGCTATGATCAGCGTGTTCTCTTGGCAAAACTCTATTAGACTTTGTCCTGCTTCATTTTGTGCACCAAGGCCATGCTTGCCTGTTATCCCAGTGATTTCTTGACTTCCTACTTTAGCATTCCAATCCCCTATGATGAAGACGACATCTTTTTTTGGTGTTAGTTCTAGAAGGTGTTGTAGGTCTTAATAGAACTGATCAACCTCAGCTTCTTCGGCCTCAGTGGTTGGGGCATAGACTTGAATTACTGTGATGTTGAATGGTTTGCCTTAGATTCGTACTGAGATTATTCTATCATTTTTAAGATTATACCCCAGTACTGCTTTTCCCACCCTTTTGTTGACTATGAGTGCTACTCCATTTCTTCTAAGGGATTCTTGCCCACAGTAGTAGATATGATGGTCACCTGAATTAAATTCGCCCATGCCTGTCCATTTTAGTTTGCTGATTCCCAAGATGTCGATGTTCAATCTTGCCATCTCATGTTTGACCACCTCCAGCTTACCTTGATTCATTGATCTTACATTCCAGGTTCCTAAACAGTTTTGTTCTTTACAGCATCGGATTTTCTTTTCACCACCAGACACATCCACAGCTGAGTGTCCTTTCGGCTTTGGCCCAGCCGCTTCACTCTTTCTGGTGCTACTTGGAAATACCCTCTGCTCTTCCCCAGTAGCATATTGGACACCTTCCGACCTGAGGGGCTCATCTTCTGGCTTCATATCTTTTAGCCTTGTGATACGTTCCATGGGGTTTTCTTGGCAAGAATATTGGAGCAGGTTGCCATTTCCTTCTCCAGTGGACCACATTTTGTCAGAACTCTCCACCATGACCTGTCCGTCTTGGGTGGCCCTGCACGGCATAGCTTATGGCTTCACTGAGTTATGCAAGCCCCTTCGCCACAACAAGGCAGTGATCCATGAAGGGGGGGCTTAAGTTAGTCATGATGAAATTAGTGCTGGTGCCCTTGTTCAAAAATAAAGGGTGGGGGACACCCAAAAACAGACCAGTGAGGACTGAGCATGTACAGAGGTCAAGGAACTCTGACTGTTGGAGGGGAAAAATGAAAAACAGGGAGTAGGAGAAATGGAATGGAGTACCCTTGAAAAGGCACAACTGGCTGTCTGGAACTCTGAAAAGGAGCACTTGCACTGCAACACATTCTTGCCGCTCCCACTTGTCAATGGCTGTTAGCCATTATAGTTAAACTGAAATGTATTAGTTGCTGGGGCAGTGGAGGCTGGCAGCTCCGATGTCAGTGGGCCAGTGAATTCACTCCAGGTTTCAGTCAGAACCATTTAGAACTCTAAAGGAGCTATGCAAGGTGCTTCCACCGTGGATAGTTCCTTTAAAGTTCTGAGTGGTTCTGACTGAAACCCGGAGTGGATTCACCACCCCACTGGCATCGGAGCCACCAACCTCCACTGTGCTAGGGAGACAGGGCAATGGGGGAAGGCTATTGCCTTCAAGCTCATCTTATCTTCCTATGATCTCATGACATTTTTTATGCATGATCTGTAGCTCTGAGTTGGTGAAATGATGGTGTGAGGCGGCCTTTATGGCCTTAGAAATGAAGTTGTGAACTGGTTCTTCTGATGGCTTTCTGTAGGTAACAGCAAGTCACAGTTGAGAGAGTTCTCTGCTCTGCTCATAGCTGTGCTTTAGTATGCTGGGGCGGTGAGAGGAGGGGTGCATGGAAGAGGGCGCAAGTGAAAAGAACCAAAGTCACTGGGGCTTATGTAATTTATCTCTAATTAGAACTGCTTTCATATTTCATATGAAATGTATATGTCTGATTAATTCAGATACAAAATGTAAATACTTTAATGTATGTGTACTGCAGTCATAAAAAATAGTTTCTATTCTGTATAAATTAAGACTGGAATACAACCCCACTTCACTGCCCCATTCACTCAAAAATGGTGATCCCCAGTGGGAGCTGTCATTCCCCCACCCCAAATGCCCCTGGAATAACACTGCATTGTGATGTAGACTGGGTTCAGATAATCAGAGGGGAAAAGAAGCACCGTGGCTTCTTTTCGCTGCCCTACGCATGCCGGTTGCACGAATGCAATTTCCCTAATTACACATGATGTTAGTGTGTCGTCCAAACCCAGCAAGGTGCGCGGAAGGTGGCTTTTAAACCACCCCACAACCCATGGCTGGTTGTAGGGGTTGTGGGGTGGTTTAGAAGCCACCTCCTCCCTGCACCTCGCCAGGTTCGCATGACATGCTAACGCGCACCGTGTCGTGGGTCATTAGGGAAATTGCAGTCATGCGACGGGAACGTGCGAGGCAGGAAAAAGAAGCCATGGTGGCTCCTTTTCCCCATCTGATGGTCCAAACATGGCTGTAGTGTTATTCTGGGGGAAATATGGGAATTTAAATATGGCAGCTAGCAGCAGAAAGAGCCTCAGCATTTATCCCACACCCTTAAAATGCAAAAGGTGTAATTCTGAATCCCAGTAAAATTTGGGGCTAAACTTTAATCTTGGGTAAATTAAAACACACTTTTCATGATTTAAATCCAGCTTAACTATTATACCAATTGTACTCTGATAGTGCAGCCCTGAAACCAGTATAATCCTCTATGTATCTACTTGAGTTCAATGGGCCTGCTCCCAGGTAAGTGGGTACAGGATTGCAATCTTACTCTCTTTTATAGATTTTGTTTTTTTTAAAAAAAGTCCCAAGATCTTGGCTTTAGCAAAACCTTTTATATTCACCATTCTGAAAATGAAGAGGAAAAGTATTGGGGAAGGAAGAGCTGGCTAGTTAAATCCATCTTACATTGTCATAATACTTTGCTACCATTGCTGAATTTTGTTTGGAAGAATATGGCCTTAATGCCCCCATCCCCATGAATTGCTCAGACTGGTAGTAGATTAGAGGAGAGAGAGGTGCCAGTATTATCTGTGTTAGTGCTCCAGAGGTCACATTACACTAACAAGACTGCCCTCCATCACAAATGACAGAATCCAGCTGTTGGGTTTTAGCTGGGGCCTTTTTGTGAGTTAGAGAGATCCACATATTGGAGAAGACGTGTCTGAAACAAGTAAGCTCTCAGGCTACTTATTCTCCTTGCTCTTTCTTATTGTTCTTGTCCAGGAGGCTTCAATAAAGGTCAATTCTTGTGAAATCCTTCACCCCTTTAAGCTTGTGCACTTTTAAAATTCCATGTACTTTACATTTGAAGGTACAACACACTAAATTGCTCTTACAGATCACTGATATGGAAGTTTAATGCCTGACTTTTCAGTTATCTGTTTTCATTCTACTGAAAGAAGATTGGCCAAATTGTCACTTACTCTTTGGGTTTGGGCCCCACACTTATATTCGCTTTCAATTTTCTTTTAAAAATGGCAGGCTGAGACCATCCAATCCACTGAATTCTTTTATAAGATTATCCAGTAACTTTCATTATTTGTAAGCTTATCGTTTATAACCAATTAAGATATTTCAATCTTCACTCCTCTCAGTTTTAATTCAGTTAATTTTTAGAACACAGCACAAGTCAATAAGGGTTTTGCTTGGTGTACTTAAACATGCATACAATTTGCAGACAATGTTAATTCATATGGCACTAAGCAGAAATCACAATAGCCAATAGAGGGCACTGACGGTCTCAAAAGACTAAGAGCAAACCATTCTGCAGATGTAAACATGGTTTTCGGAACATGTTTAATTGGCATTGCTAATTGGGTTAGAATTGGCTCACCATGTCTATTTATAATAGTTCAGAAAGCTGTGATGTTTTAACTTTGGTAACATGCATACCTATGGGTCAAAGTGACAATTGGCTGTTTCAGTTCATATGACAAATATACAATGAAATGGCTCTAGGGGGTAAAACAATGACACCTGTGATGATCTCTAACAATGTTATTATATTAACAATCATATTAAACTGCTTAGAGACATTTTTAAATATAAGCAGTATATAAATCTATACTACTACTACTACTAATATAAAAAGGTAAAGGTGTCCCCAACCAGTCGTGTCCGACTCTAGGGTGTGGTGCTCATCTCCATTTCTAAGCCGAAGAGCCAGCACTGTCCGAAGACGCTTCCGTGGTCATGTGGCCGGCATGACTGAACACCCAGGTGCACGGAACGCTGTTACCTTTCCCGCCGAGGCGGTGCCTATTTATCTACTTGCAATGTCTTGCTTTCGAACTGCTAGGTTGGCAGAAGCTGGGACTGAAGACGGGAGCTCACTCCGTCACGCAGCACTCGGGTCTCGAACTGCTGTTCTGCCAACCTTCCAGTCTGCAGTTCAGCATCTTAACCACTAAGCCACCGCGGCCCCACTACTAATATATTGAGGTAATAATTACCATGGGATGGATCCAGACTTAGTCATACTTAGAGTAGACCCACTGGAAATTAATGAGACTTAAGTTAGCTATGACTGACGTAAGTTCCACTGATTTCCAAAGTGACTAATTCTGGATCCAATCCCATGTATTTTGCATATGCCTCAAATGTCCCTGATTAGTAGGGACGGTATCGATTTTTGACTACTCACCCCTGGTAAATCACTCTGTATTTTGTTCCCATTTTGCTTTTGGGTGATACCTTATTAAAATTTTGTTACTATGAATTGCTAGCATTTTCATTCTTTAGAGTTCACGCCTTCCTCAGGGTCTCTAGAAGTTAAATATCTGAGCAGATGGGTGATTGCATCTTTTATCTAGTATTCATGTAGGTACAATGCATGTGCATGGACTCTAAGGCACCATGCAGTGCACAGTCTACCATTTCATCCACTGCAATTGCTCAGGAAACTTTGATAACCTATTGTGTTGTGTTGGTAACCTATTGTGGCCAAAGTATGTTTCTTTTGCCAGGAGAACCAGGTAAATCAGCAAGGATAGCAAAGAATCCACTCATCTTAATGCATATCACACAGCTATCCAACTTTTGCACAAGTGTGGCCTGAGCAACAGTCCAGCTCCTTCCCTTCACATGGAAACATAGGAAAGTCAAATATGCATGCCCAAGGACTGGGCAGCATTTGTGTCATGCGAATGGGGTGGTGTTATAAAAGCAAATGCAGATGGTTGGGCTGTTCACGAGGGGGTTGTATATTAGTCCCAGACCACTTGGAAACAAAATAATTAATTCCTGAACAATGACATTTTATGAATGCTGTATCCTTTCCACAGCAACCTTGTGAAGTTCCCCCACTACCACCACCATGACTCTTGGATCCAGTGTAGTTTCAGAAAGACTCATGTCATGTACACTTTGATTTGGTAAGTGGGTTATCTTGTCCTGAGTTGTGAGAGGAAGGAATGGTTCCTGCTGGTCCATTCTTCTTGGGCAAGCCAAACATCCTGGCAGGCTGGCAGATGAGTCAAGCTATGGGGAGGCATGAGTTGTGGGGAGAGAGACAATGGTTCCACTTCCTTCCACTGTAATAAATAAATAAATGAAAACAAACGAACAACTAAATAAGTTTGATGTTCCTGATGTTACATATGCAAAATGAATGACAGACGTGTAGTTGCCTAGGCAACATGTTTCTTCCCCTGTTCCCATACTACGAATGAAAGGATCCCCAAACTCAGGCAAAGGCCGATGCCTGATTTTTGGGAGTCCTCCCTCTCCTCCTTCAGCATACTTTACTCCATTCGGCGGGGGCCCCTAACCCTCTGTCTGGCATCTTCAGGGGGTGGAGGATCTGCCATGGGGAGGAAGGGGCAGGGATGTCTGCTTCCTCCAGACTGGTAATACATGCCTGAGTCTGGATCCAGCCCTATGCATTTGTTCCAGACTTTGTCATGCTTAGAGAAGACCAGTTAAGATCAATGGGACAAGTTAGCCATGACTAATTTAAGCCCCATTGACTTTGGTGGGTCTGCACTAAGCATAACTAAGTCTGGATCCAAACCTAAATGCATAGAGGAGGGAGAGTTCACCATCGCTAGCCTGCTCCTGTCTCCCCTCCACAATTAAAATCTTAATAGTGGAGGGAATACAAGGAGTACTGCTCCTGCTCCTGCCCATGTAGATGGGGAAAGTCTGAAAAGCAACTGTGATTGTGTTTGGCTGAATGCGTTCACAGTGCTCCAAGCAATCAGGAACCTTGATTGCACAGAGTACTGTGAGCACGTTCTGCTCAGCCAAACACAGATACAGTTTCTCTGCAGACCTTTCCTGTCTATGTGGGGAGATGGGGGGGGGGGAGCCAGTGCACATGCCCCAGGTCCCCTCCATCCTTAAGATTTTATTATCCCTGAATCGGGCTTATGTTTCAGTGGGATTAATATAAGTAGGGTCCAATATGTGTAGGCCCAGTCAACATCCTGTTCCATATTCGCATCACACACTGGTCTTTCTGCCCCACGGTCACTTTCAAAGACACCCAACTTTAAATTAACAAAAACCACCAATTGATTAAGAAATTGTAATACAATGAAAGAATAAACTATGTCTAACATACTATCAACATGAGTGCTCAGTATAGGGCACTTTAAACAGAACATATTAAAGGCTGCAAGAAAGAAAGAAAAAATAACAGAAAAGAAAGAAACTTTTACTGATTTTCATGTGAAGCAGACCAAAAGCAAAACCACATGAGAAGGAGAAGATGACTTTTGAAGTCATTTGTCCACATTTGTTTTAAATATTACGAACTTAACATTTGCTTCTCCACTACTTTTTGTGTAATTTCACAAAGATGAAAGAGAGATGATTATGATGTCTCATCTATGGGGATGAGTGGGTTCCAGACATAATCAAGACTAACATAAGTCCCATTGAGTTCAATGGGTCTACTCTAGGCATGGTTAAGTCTGGGTCTAACCCAATTAAATTAAAATACAGTCATTGGAACAGAAAGGAATTTAAGTCACTCTTGTTTTATGGATAGAGATGAATACTTTCTAGGATGAATACTTAAAGGGGTCATACATTTTCATCCAGGAATTCTTGAACTGATCAGTACCTTGAGCCAATTACATTGGTGCAGTTCCATGCATTTTAATATGACTTCATCAGTATACGTGATAAACCATTCAGATCCTTAAGAAGGGCTGTGCCTGGTTTTTAGAACAAAGACTATCAGTGCTGAAACATTTACTGCAACTATTTAAAAGGGCTGTTTGAGAGGTTAATTGGAAACCATTATTCATATGTGCATCTATCTCAGGAGATCATTTTCTTTTTCACTTCTGTTTCAGTTTTGCATTCTTTCTCAAATACTAAATAGAGATATATAAACATCTTCCTCCATAATCAATTCTTAGAGCCAAACTCAATGAGATGTGGAATGTGTCTTTAGCAACCACATCAGGGTTATTTTTTATTTAATAGCAGGTGCGAGGGGACCATGTTTTCATCTGGACTGCAACCTGTGTGGAAGGAGGCTTAACTCTTGCCTCCCAAGCTGTGATCCTGACAAAAATTGTCCACTGCCATGGCTATTCACCTTAGGAAAAAAGCTCACATTCTAACCAATGGGACCTTTTTCTTAGGCTAATAGCCATGTGGGTGCAATTTTTGTATGCATCGTGGCCACTTGTGAATTACCCTAAAAGAGGACATGCATAACTAAAAAAGAGGTCAAAAGCGGACACCAATTTGCATAAACATTTGCATATGCTAATTTAAATGTATAGATGAAAATTTTGAAATAACTATTATAATCTAAATAGAAATACAGTACATCTCACCATAGTGTGGGAGACTGACCACGTGACCTGTGTGCCTTGCTCAGTGTGCTGTCCAGCTGCTGTTAATGGGCAATTTCAAGGCCCAGCTCTTCCTTTGGCTGGTTCTTTATCTTTATACTGTTCTGGACAGCCCTTCAAAATAGGATATCTTTAAAATGGAGAACACTTTTCTGGCAGCCCTTCAAACAGAGGGCTGTCCTCTATAAAAAAAAGAAAGAAAGAAAGAAAGAAAAGGACATATGGCCACCTTAAGCTGGAAAAGGAGGAGTTAAACCACCCCTCCCTGCATGCTATAGTCCTGATGAACTTTCCCTCTCTCCATGTCTGCTATTAATGTTTTTAAAGTCTGACATGGGTTTTGATGACACATTTAGGGTGCAACCCTATGCGTGTTTAGACAGAAAAAAAAGTCCTACACCTCCCAGCACTCCCCAGCCAGCACAGGCTGGGGAATGCTGGTAGTTATAGGACCTTTTTCTGTCTAAACATGCATAGGACTGCATCCTTAATGTCATGTCTAGTCGGACCTTTAGACTTCAGTGGGTGAAAAATGTGATTTTAAATTATTTTGGCTTCAATGGGGCACAGACTAATGGCACTTTCACTGTATCACCATTGCCAATAGTGGGAATAGCTGAACAACATGGAAATGTTTCCAAAAAGAGTTGGGAGAGAACAAAACCACGCTGATTAAAAAATATATGCTTAGGTGTATTGAGGCAATAGAAATTTTTTTAAGTGATTCGACTAATCTGTGCACATTTAGTAATCTATGCCTCATTTGCTTGATAAAATATGTAATGTCTGTTAGAAGGAGAATTCTCTGGTGGTACATTCTCATGTAATGAAGTCATTCCTGACTGAATCAGCCTGCAGTGATGACAAAAAGGCCAGTTTTATGACATGTACAAGCAACAAGCGAGGAATGACCATATAGGGGTGCATCCAATGGTATTGTTCCACTAACAAAAGCAGCAGAATGGGGAGGGGACAATTCCCCCTCCCCCCTGTGGCCCCTGTGTGCCCTCAGAGTCTTCCCCAGAGGGCTGAGAAACCCTTTGGAGCAGATTTTCAGGCAGCAATGCAGGGGAAGGAAGGAAGGAGGGAGGGAGGAAGTCCAATCTTACTAGCAGACAACCACTACACTAACGTTGGGTTTAACCTATAGTGTGCCCTTAGCTATCACATTATTGGCCAATCTACTGTCTTTATACATTATTGGGATGGCACAAGAAACTTCAGTGTTAGGTCAGTTAATGGCTGATAGCATATGTGAAAGAGGACCTGAAAAAAGAAGAGTTACGTTTGAATAAAGCGAGGTTGTAGTGTATTTAAAAGACCCACAGTGCAATCATATGCATGTCTACACAGAAGGAACTCCCACTGAGTTCAGTGAGGCTTGCTCCCAGGTAGGTGGAGATAGGATTGCAGCTTACATGATGAGTATTCTTCTAGAGATAAGCAAATAGCATGAGAGAAAAGCAGAGAACTATTTTCCATTGTTGGAGAAAAAATGTAATTTAATCCAGTTATGGTGCAACTTCACATGTTAACTTCATATGTTCACAGACCCAAACAGGCTGCATTAAAAATAGTGGGCTCTCTGTGTAGGGCACTGTCACATGATTGCTTTGGGATCTATGAAACTTCACAATAGCCCCGCTAGGTCTAAAATGTAATCTATATTTGTTCTTTACAAATACCAGTGCACACATTAAGTTATTCCGAGGAATGTTCTTCAAAGACTGAAATTATATGTAACTTTTTTTAAAAAAAGATGCTTTAGATATAGCAAATTAGAACAAATGTTATGTCCAAAATATTAGAAAATGTACCCCCCAAAATATTTTAAAATATGGTTATTGCATTATGTGTTAATGCATTTATGTGACCATGATTTGTGCTATTTGGTTGTCAGGCTTCTGTTCTGATAATAGTGACCTCTGTTTGTTTAGACTGTGTAGTTCTTCCATTTAATTCACTCTGGCTCCAGTGTCACAAATTCAAACTGCTTTCAATGGAAAATTCACATTTCCCTGAAAGGCTTAAAACAGCAGACCCTATGAACTGAAATTATCTCCTCTTAAAGGTAATTATGCTAGAACACTTGAGAAAGTGATTGGCTAAGCCATGTGTTCCTTCAACTCTATGTAATGCCTTAAGAAGATATGAAATTGTATCACTGTTTTTTGTTTCATTATGCTGTTTTAACAATATTTTAGTCTCAGTGGAAGATGAGATATTGCAAGTAACTGCAGTTATTTTGATAAACTCATGGATTATGTACTTTTTGGATTGAACTTTAACTTCTATTGCTAAAACAAGGCATACATATTTGTATTTTTTAAAAAAAATATATTATAGCTTTGGCTTAAAAACACACACACATACATTAAGGCTGCAATGCTATGCACACTTACCTGGGAGAAAGCCTCACTGACCACAGTAGGACTTACTTACAAGTAAAATTGCATAGGATTGCTCTGTAATAGATTTCCCATGGTTGCGTCTTAAAATATCTAGAAATGGTACAATGTTCTTATTAACAAAGATTTTATGTAAAAGAAAATAGTCGATGTTGTAGATGAAATTCCCTTGTATACTTTGAATCTCATCTCAAATATGGATTCACTCGGTGGCCTTTGCCAAAAGAGAACAAAAAAAGAAGGGAAGGCACCAATAACTAAGGATGGGCGGATTCCCGACCTGTCGTTCTGCAGGGAAATCCACCCGCGGGGGGAGGCGATCCATCCCTCCCCCCCGGAATCCAGCCAGGCTGGCTCTGCTCCGCATCAATCCTGCGGAGCCGGCCGCTAGCTCTGCATCGCTGGTGAATGGCGATACGGCTGGCAGCCATTGCCATGACATATCGCTGTAAGTAAGTCTCCGGACACAAATGGTGTAGTGGGTGCCATTTACGGCCGTAAAGCTGTTAGATTAGCCTAAATGCAGCCATTTACGGCTGCATTTTGGTTAATCTACCAGCTTTACAGCAAATGGCATCCATTATGCCATTTGCGTCCCTGTTTTTTGACATGATAGGTTACGCAAATATTTGCGTAGCCTATTGCGTGAACAGTCACCAGCTAAATGCACTGTCATGAGCTAGAGTGGTTCACTGCAACATCAAAAGAGGGAGGCTGTGGGTTAAAGATGCCCATTCTTGCTGCACATGTCCAGTGCATGAGTTTCCCTTTCAAAATTGCAATGAACCACTACCAGACAGATATGCTAGTGACTGCACATCCAGCTGCTGGTGCTTTTTTGTAACAATTTAAAGCTGCTCATATTATCCCACTCAGATGCATTAGCTCTATATAAAACAACATTTTTGCCATGGAAAAAAAAACTTAGGCCAGTTTGGGGTCCTTAGGTGTGCCTTAGCTTAGGCCCTGATGCCTTCTGGACAAGCTGTCATGGACCCAGGTTTGCCTGGATCAAGCTGTTAGGGAGCAATCCAGTGGCCACTAGACACTGTCTAGAGGGCCATAGGATATGCTCTTTTCCAGGAACTGACCTCGGAGCCCACGCTTTGAGGTCGGTTCCCGGAAAACCGACCTCCCCCCATGGACACGCTGCCTTGGAGGCACAGCAGAGAAGCCCCGTCCTCTGCACTCGGAAGAGGAGCGCAGAGCGACTGAAAGGGGGCATTCCGGGGTGGTGATGTTCCAGGGCGGGAAGAGCAGAGCTGTGTGTACGACACATCCAATGTGTCATACAGTAGCCTCCTCTCCTGCTTCCCCCACCCACCGCGGCTAGACCGCCAAAAATGGCTATCTAGAGGAAAATAGCAGGGCAGGAGAGGCGTGGAAGGAATGATCCCCCTCTTGCCTCTCCTGCCTTGCTTTGGATAGGCGGTCGCCTCCGAGTTTGGAGGCAGCTGCCTATCTTGATAGGATTGTGCCCTTAATGTAACTTGTACAGATTTGCCATGGGAGGGGATATATTTTAATTATTTTTGTTTGGGCAGGGAATAAATTCTTTACTAGAATTGTTTAATGATCAAAAATTATAAAATCATCAATTCTTGCAAGCCTGAAACCAATGATTAGTTTAGCCGCTCTGAGAAAATCCAAATTTCACCATGCTGTGTTTCAATGTATCCATCTGGGACATTTAGTAAATAAGCAGATCCTCGTTAAAACCAGATGCTTGTATCTTAGCTGTGCTATACTGAGAAAATAAAAAGTAGTTACCTGCTCTCTTCCTCTTTTCCATTCTCCAAATGCAAGCAGATGGAAATATTAGAGGCATTTCTTTCACCCATTTAGTGGAGCTCATATATTGCAGCCACACAGTTATGTGAACAACTTAAAATGCACTGGGGTATATCTGATTCCTAAATATCTCGCATCTGTTACAAGGAATGTTTTCGGATCGCAGTGTAGGGATAGTTTGGAACTTTCTAACTGAACATGGGTCAAACTAACTGGCAACATTCTATGGAAATTTCATTCTCTCATTTTGTTGAAGAAATTTCAGTGAAGTATCTATGAGCATGCCCGGATGACTCTCATTTCAACAACCAACAGGACCCTTATCATGTAATGCTTCCGGTCCCCATACATACAGATATGTAGGACGTTTTGAGTCATGCTGTCTCCCCTTTGTGGCTAATAGGAACCAATGAAGTTATACAGTCCACATAGTTATGGGGTGTGTATGGGCAAGTGAAGGTATATTTGTTAACCAAGAGCACAGGAAGTTTCTACCTGGAATACATTAAGGATGTTTCCACATTGCACTTTTCCATTGTCTGGAGTGGCCATCAACTAGAAATGGGGGGGAAGAATCTTTAAAAAGAAGTACTTGTGGCTATTAATGCATATATTTCTGACATATAGATTCTGTCATTCATACTAATACTCAGGGCTTTCCCAAGATATTTTGCTCTCTGTGGCAAAGGACAAGATGGCATCCCCTCCTCCATGCACAGAATTTGAGTGGACTGCCGGTTGGATCTAACTTCCACATTGGTCATGGGAAAGCATCCTACACCGTATCTGAGGGCAGTGGGCTAGCTTAGAGGGTGAAGAGCAGACTGGGTGGAACCCACAGCTCTGACATCCAGCAACTCATATAAAGCCCTGAGCAACTTTGGGCCAGGATACTTGAGGACACACTTTTTCTCTTATCATTTTGCCCATTCACTGAGGTCTTTTGGAGAGGCACTCCTGATGGTCCTGCATAGGTCAGAGGTCCACTTGGAAACCACCAGAAGTAGGCCCTTTAGTGTGTTGGCTCCCACCCTATGGAATACCCTTCCAACAGAGATCAGGCATGCACCCACACTACTTTGTTTTTGGTATTTACTGAAAATCTTTCTTTTCATGGAAGCATTTCAAGACTAGACTAAATCCAAGCCACTGTTTTATTGTTGTCCTCTGCTTTTATTGAAAATCTTTTGTGTTTTGATTTGTTGTTCACCCCTCCAGTATCTTTTGATATGGGGTAGTTTATACATTTTATAATAAATACATACATACATAACTTGCCACCACTTCCTCCACCAGTATCTGCCACCTGATATGGACCTCTCACTAGGCATAATGGTAGGGTTGGCCCAGCTAACCTTGCAGTTCTTGTATGTCATGCAGTCTACCAATAGATTAGCATATGGTCAATATACAGGTGCTGTGTGCCTCGTGGGTTTTATATTTGCTGAACTAAAACATATGTCACATCTGTGTCCACTGCCCAAACCATGCAGACTTGACTTGAATATTTCCAAAGCACGGACTTCTATGCTGTTGTTTTTACTCTAATAATATAATAATTTGGTATAGAACAACAGTATTGCAGTTAGCTGTTGTTCCCAATTAAAGATCTGAGTGAAATCGGTTGAGACAAATTACAGATATTTGACCATTTTCAATTCGCTTTCAAAATACCTGGATTTCTGATCCATAGTCTCAGGATTATTCTTGAGTACGAGTTTCTAAAAGTGCAGCATATGAACAAAATATGGGGAATGGCTTTGTAGTGATGCTAAGGGGGATATGGAAAATCTAAGCATAATAAATCAGCTGTATCACATTGCATTCATAAAATCAGGTCTCCCAGAGTACATAATCTGGTCTCCTGCAGTTTGGTTTTGTTTTTCAATTAAAAAAATAAGAGTAGATATGGGCAGGTCCACATGTAATAAGTTCTGTGGTGCTGGGGGAGGGTGTTAACTTTTTCCCCCATGGCATTTTCCCAACAAAAATCTCCCCCAGCTGCTATTTGCTGCCATTACATTTCTCCCCTTCCCCAGCTCCTATTTGCCTTATATGGTGAAACACGCAGGCACAATAAATGTGATTTTAATTGGGTAACAATGTGCAAAAAGGGTTGAAGTCCCTTTTCCAGCAGTATGGTCCCAATCAGATGTGCTATTAAACAGGTATTAATATTACTATTAAATGTTTAGAAATGATGGGAGATTAAATCACAGCTCTCTAGTTTGTCCCTCAGTATATTACTTATAAGCATTAATAGCAGTATGTTGCTTATAAACATTAAAAGGGGGTTTTAAAGTATGTAGCACGCCCATGCATACACATTACATAAAATACACAGATGTCACAGTCCAGCTAGGGGGCATATGAGTAGAAGCAATCTTCTCTAGTTGGATGGGGAGCTAAGCTTGCAATTGATTAGTGCAGATGTGATTCATATGCCTGATGTAGTAGCCAGGACTCTGGTCATGTAGCCCTGCCAAATAAAGGCTTATAGTTTATTTTATTTATTTGTAATATATATTTATATGCCACTAAATAGAATAAAATCTGTAAGTGGTTCAAAGGGTAGGTGCCACTACTGAGAAGGCCCACCATTGGGGTATTCAAGGTGACATTCCATTAGTTTTGGAAAGACCAGCAAGGCCTCCTCTGATGATCTTAAAGGTTGCCTGGGTGGTCTGCTAGGTAGAAAGTTCTGCAATCATGTATATCAGCTGTATGAAACAGGGAGAGGTGGATGTATTTAGTCCCCTTCTTACTTTCCGCCATCAAACTGCTGCTCAGTGCAACTGAACCTTAGTTGACAGGATTACACGTGCACAGTCTCAGCTGCTGTGACTGTGTGCAGTGAATCAGGGCCATAGCTAAGTGTTCTTTTCAATGTTGAGAAATTGCTGAAACCTTTATCTTGAACTAAAGATATACGAAGAGCTTCCTGTCTGGACGATTCTCTCCCCTCACCCAAATATGCATTTATTTACTGTCTGAACTGTGGTTGGGTGAAAGAATGATTTTCCATTTCGTATGACACTCTCCTATTAATCGTGTCTCATCTAAATCCACAAAATGCTTAGGTCAAGTTATGCAAACCAAAAGTTCAGATGACATCATTTGCGGTATCCGATAACAAACCTATGTCTTACTGGAGATAAATAGACTGATATAAAACTCAGTGTAAACAAAGCTGTGTGTATTCTGTGATAGCATGGCACTAGCGCTGGTTTTAGAAGAAAGCATCCTTCTGAGAATGTTGGCTTCCATTAAAAAAATAATAACAACAGTGGTCTAGCATGCATAGAGAGGCTTGAGAATGGTTGGGAATACCTTGTGAAATATCGGAAGGGATCTGGGCTGAGCAGGATGTCTGTTGATCAGGATACAATGCACTAATCTCTTCTGTAGCTTCTTGTTTCACTCTGTGACTGCCAGAAGCAGATTAAATTACGCAGATAAAACAACTATATAAACTCTTGTCTCAGTTGCATACCTGGATTCAAAATGGGGAATTCGGCTTTTCTTGGCACAGAATTTGGTCTACCTTGGTGCCTTTCTTTTGGTGAAAAAATAAAGTATTTTTTTAGTCTTGTGGCACTTTAAAGTCTAACAAATGAATCATGGCATAAGCTTTTGTTTACTGCAGTTCATTTCATCAGGTGCATTATCCTCTGAGCATAAGATTTTGGCAAAACACGTATTCTTGTCATCATGAAGAATTGACTGGGCAAAATAGGAAAAATATAAGAGAGAGTTCCTTAAAGAATGTGGCTGATGTCAAACACATCTTCATGGCAATATAGGAATTCATTGTCTCTCACACAAGAATTCCTATTCAGCTTCATTTTTCTCAATCGTGACCATCTCAAATTGCTTTCTAGTGGTAAGAAACATTTTAATTAGCTGTTAATCCTGCCCTAAGGATATGGCTACTCCTAATTATCTGAGGGCAGGAGAAACTTTCTGATAGCTATAGATGGCAAATATTACCAGAGCCAAAGGCTTAACATTTTGAAAGGGAGTGATAAAAGTACATATCATCCTCATGGCACCTTCCTGTATACAAATTTATTTATTACTACTATTTAATTCTTCCCCACTTCAATCTCATATGATAGAAAGCAACAATGGACTGGATCCAGAGTTAATCATACTTAGTGTAGACCCATGGAAATCAATGGGGCTTAAGTTAGTTTTACGTTCCATTGATGTCAGTAGGTTTACTCTAGCATGACTAAGTCTGGATCCAACCTATAAGGTTCCCTAAGACCACTGAGTGAGGCTCATAGTTAAGTGTAAAATTATGTCCAAAGCAAACATGATCTCAACTACTTACTTTGAAGATGAAGCCATGGTTAGTGAAGATGTAGCCATGGTTAGGCAACTGGGTAGCACTGGGTGCTGTGCTATATTGCAGTTACGTCATGCTCTTCTGCATACCACATCATACCACACTGTAACAAACACACTTGCTCGTAAATGAAAGCCCACTAGGAACACCTGGTCCACCCAGTTCCACTAGATGCTCTTCTGAGTCAGCCAAACTAAAGGCAAGGTTTTGATCATCTTCATAATTTTATTCCCATTGAACTTATCATCACACACATATGGATAATTACTAATAATTTTTCGAGGGTGTGGGAGGCAGGAAGTAAAAACTCCTGCCTCATCGGGCTTGAGAGTATGGTGCAATAGCAGATGAATTACACCAGTGTGTTCCATGTTCATCTCATTACTCACAGAATTACCACCACTTCCAAAGTAAAATATCACTACACTTTAAAGCCTCAAGAAGAAATTAAATTAAAATCTGATAATATTGTCTTGATGTTTTAACTAACACGGGACAAAAAATATTTTATATACTTTACTGTAACATCAGTGAATGGATTGCAATCATTTGTGAGTCATGTGTAATTCTAAGCAGTTTGCCCACAATGGTCTTATCAGTTTTGAGTTCTGAGGACTACCACCATGCAAAATCATTTCTGAATGTTAGCAACAAAGCAAACACTTTCATACAGCCTCAAATCCATATTTCGTACTGTATGATTCTGTCACTTTAATACACTCTACAGCAGCCTTTCACAACATGTCATCCTCTAGATGTGTTGGGGCCAGAACTCCCATAATTCCCAGCTAGCATGGCCAGTGATCACCCTCCAACGTATCTGGAGAGTTCCAGATTGGGAAGGCAGCTCCACAGTAAGTTAAACAGGGAGGCCTATTTTGTGAACAAGTTTATTTAGTTGTTACAGCAACTCAGGCTTGGATTTTGTTTTTGTTTTGTTATCCTGGCAGTGTGGGAACTGCTGAAGCACCATTCCTTCCCATGCTACTCGTAACATGAGACACCTGCAACTGTAGATGAAGGAGCTCACTCTGCAATTTTTCCCCACACCAGAGTTAACCAGCACCAGAGTTAACCAGTTTCTAGAGGACTGACACCAGCATGGGGAAGAGCCACTGTTTAGGCTCCTCCCATGTGGTTGGCTGATTTTCACATTAACTGGTGGTGCAGAAGAATTGGTGTTGCAGTCCCATACCACCAAATAACATAAGAACCAGGCCAAAGAGTCCCGCCCTCCAAGATAGTTCATTCAAGATCCATCTGTGCTGGTTTTGCACAGGGACTGGGAGCACACCGGTCTGGATCCTCCTGCCAGTTGAGTCTATTATCCTGATCCAGAGTCCTCCAAGTACTCTGGTCAGCGCTACAGGCCTCAGCAGATGTACAATGGTATCATCCCCTGATCACAAACATGAATGATAAAAAAATGATTATCTAGAAACGTCACATTTCTATTATAATATAATATAATATTTATACACATTATTTTGCAAGCAATTTACCTAATAGAATGCATTTATACACATACAGCTCCAGCCAGTGTGACTAATGGTCAGGAGTTCTGGGAGTTGTAGTCAAAAAACTATTTGGAGGGCACCAGAGTGGAGAAGGCTGCAATATGGTCTTGTCCAAATAGAAGTCCTAACCACCCTGAGTATACATTTGCAGATTATAGATATGGCTGGCCATAAAATGAAGCTGGAAGTTATGTGCTGCTGCAATCATATTGGATCAGGCTTGGTTCACACATTCAGTTTGCCCATGCAAGTACATGCTTGAGGAAAACCAGGACTGGATGTATGGAGAAAAGACCTGTTGTGTGAACTGCCATCAAGGTATTCAATAGCAGGAAAGTTACAATTATGGTTTTAATTGTGTATCTCTATGATAGCAAAGCTAGAGTTCATTTTTTAAAAAGAGGAGGTTCACTGTAACACAGGCTCAGTAAGCAAAGTTCCTTAGTCAATCCTGGTGGCAATTAAATATGATTAACAGCCTCAAGTATAGGAATTATTCAAATCTTCGGCATTATGAGTGTTACTATTATGAATTTCCAGAAGAGATGCAACGTTGTAAAACAATGTCAAATTGTAGAAGTCAGCCAAATGCCTTCAAGAACACAAAGTAAGATGAAAGTTTAATAAGGTTGAATAAAAGCAAATCTTGGACCGAGAAGAGCAGACAGATGAGTTTCATCTTCCTTTTCACCAGACGTGGAGGTTAGTCTTTGTCAAACAGTGATAAAATGTGTTTGATATGCTGGTGTTTAGACCAAGATGATTCAAGTCTTCCTCTTATGACAGACTCTTGGCATTGCAAGCAAACATAAAAAGAATCTGCTCCAATAAACTCCGTTAAAAACACCGCTTGCCTTTTTAGTCCTGCCAGGTATTTCAACTGTGAGCAAAATGTACTGTGGTACAAATATACAAAGGAAAACAAAATTTAAAAGCCAGTCAGCAGCAAAATGTTGTATTATGTAGGTTATCTACATAGTCTCCAAAGGGGGAGTTTTGTATAAAATTGTATTTCCATTGGGTTGCTTCCAGACTTAGTCATGCTTTGAGTAGACCCCTTGAAATCAATGGGTCAAGTTAGTCATGACTAACTTACATCCCATGGATTTCAGTAGGTCTACCCTAAGCATGACTAAGTCTGTATCTACTAACTCATTAACATTTATTTTATGAACTGAAGACTGTGTGAACTCGTATTGCATTAAATGGAAAAAGCAACTAACATTTGGGGGCTTATTTTCGTAACCCCTTTCTCCATTTTTTGTTGGAGTTCATTGGGCTGGCACTATCATTAGGCAGAGAGAGGTGGTCACCTCAGGCAGCAGATGAGGGTTGGTATGATGGGGAAGCAGCTGCAGCCCACTGGCTGTTTGTTCCCCTCTGTTTGACGAAATAACTTTGTGTTGCACATGGATGGCCTGCACCCTAAACTAGTAAGATTCAACTGTCAGTCTGGTCAGCTTCTGTATGTAGAATGGGGGGCACCATCTTGTCCTTTGTGTGATGGAGAAAAATGTCTTGGGCCAACCATGGCAACAGTGTAACAGTAAATGCTCTGAACGGGGACCATGTCACTACCATGTTTTGAACAGAACCTAGTGCTTTAAATAAATAGTCTAAAGTTATTCATACAAATCAAATTCACTGGCTCTCCCCTCTGATCTCCCACAGTCTAATTCCAACTGAAAACAGTACCCCTTCCCTACTTCAGAGCCCACAGGGTTTACATACCACCATTACTTTGACTTACCTAGGTTTTCAATTGAGTATCCTATGAAAAGTCAAAGCTCCTGCTGTACTAGGGATGGATGAGGAGTTAGTTGGGTTTGCATTTCAGTGCAAACTTACCGAATTCACACTTCCCAAACATGAACCAGGATGCAGTTAGACGTCAAATCCACATGTTCCCAAAGTTTGTGATGCAGTTTGTAAACAACAAAAAGGAGGGCGGGGGGCAGGAAGGGTGTATATTTGAAATAGAGCATACAAAAATGCATGTGTTTAGAAAAATTCTCACCGAAACACTCCATTCAATAGAAAAATCACTTGCACAAAGTGATTTGAAAAAGTACAGAAAATGTGTACTTTGGGGGAAATGTGTAAAAAAAAAAGTGTGTATTTTGAAAAATATTCACAAAAATACACACAAATTTTCATGCAGGCTAAAAAAGAAAAGAAAAAAGATTTGCAATCTAATGTGGAAATGGGACAAAATGAACTTAGCAGTAGAAAAATGAGAACCTGAGTGAAATTGAGCATGACAGATTCACCCATCGCTAGCTTTTACTACTTACAGCATGGTCCTAACCATGTTTACTCAGAATTAAAACCTCCCAAGTGCAATGGGACTTCCTTAGGAATGCTTAGGACTGAAACCTTTAGTGATATTGGTTGAACTTGATCTGGATTTTAATTGGTCAACATTTATTAAACCAACTACAGGCAATGTTAAAATGAGGTGCTAAGTTGAGAGGTGTGTGTTGAAGCCCAGTGCACATGGTTTTAACTTGCAGGTGCAAGCTGCACAATATCTGAGGGGATTTGAAGGTGAAATTTGAAATACTTAGAAGGTGAAAGTGCACCTTCAAGAACACAGTTTTGTACACAGCCAAGCAGGGAACAGATGTGAAATGGCAGAGGCATTTTACATCATTCTCAAGGTGCCTGCAAAGGACTTTTTCTGTACTTGAACTTGACAAAAGCTGGTCAGCATCCTATTTCTTGTGAGCATCTTGTGGCCTGTCAGGCTATGAGCTTTGGCACATTTTGAGGGGAGCAGGGGACACAGCATTGCCAGTGTGGTGTAGTGGTCAGAATGACAGACTAGAACTGGGGAGCCAGGTTCAAATGCCCACTCAGCCACGTAGCTCACTGAGTCAGTAAGTCAGTATCTCTCAGCTTACTCACAGTGGTTGTGGAGATAAATATGGACAGGGGAACTATGTACACTGGCTTGAACTCCTTGGAGGAAAGGCGGGATATATATCTATTCAATAAGTCAATAAAAGAAGTGTGATAAGGTCTGTGGAGGTTGATCTAGACAGGATTGTGCCAAGTACTGACATTGCTGAAGCACAGTGCCTTTAAGGGTTCATATTTTATATTGTTTTATGCTGCGCTTTGTGGTTTTAATTTTTGTGAACCTCCCAGAGAGCTTTGCCTACTAGATGGTATAGAAATGAAATGAATGAATGAATGAATGAATGAATAACTGATCCAAGCAAAGCTTACATCCTGTAGCTGTACTAATTTACTGCTCCTTCCTCCCAAACTGCTAAAGGTGCAATATCCTATGTGCTTCTGAGGCAGTAGTGCACTTTTCCTCATCCACTTTTTTCTTTTTTTCTTCTTTGCCAAGGGCTACTTTTTTGCCCTTTCTATTTACAAAAAAGGGCTTGTTTGGGGAGATGGGGTCTGGAGATTTTAATTTACAGATGGATCTCCATATCTGCACTTCCCTGGCTATAGGGTTTGAACAGGTAACAATTCAATGCAGAACAAACTAAACATATTCAGGAACATTAAATGAAGCCAAAATATGAATGTGTACTCCCCACTTCCCTGAGTGGTGAGAAGATCCAGGGACAGCATGACGCAGGCTTGGCTTTCTCTGGCTGAGAGAGCTCTGAACACTGAGGGTTCTGTAATATTCACTTCCCTTACCAATATACAAGCAGGGCATGGTAGCCATCAAAGGGCAACTGGGGAGCAGAACTGCCACTCCGCCTCAGATCCCCAGAGAGAAAGACCCTGCATTCCCCAAAGGGGTTCAAGCCTTCTTGTTCTACTCTGCAGTCCCCCTCTCTCTATTTCGCTCACTTGCCTCTTCAAGTGTTAATTGTGTGAAGCAGTCTCCATGCAATAGCAGGGCTATGGGACCATGCTGCCAGCTCCGTCCCCCTGCCCCCCATGTCCATGCCTTGAGCATGGATGTCTGCAAGAAGGAAGCCTGCATGCACAGTCCATTATGACACCGGTGGGGAACCCCACGGCGCGGGTGGGGGAATCCAGCCTACCTGGGGTCCCTGTCTGACCTCCAGCATTCCCCAGATGGCCATGCCCCTTTCTCATGGCTCCGCCCCTTTCTCCCAACTCCCAATTGTTAGGTGGTTTCCCAGCTTTTGTGCACGTCTCTCTCTCCCATTCTAAAAGGTTGAAAGGCCTCTTCTAAGGTGCAGTAACTTTCAGTATAACCTTTTATTGGTTGGTATTTTGGCCCTGCCCTTTTTGCCTTTTGTGCCACCCCTTTGCCTTCAGCCCCCCACCACCACAAGAATGTAGCACCCCAGTGCTTCTCTGAATCTCTGTGGTGGTGATTGCAAAGGGGGAGGATGATCAATTCCTGACATAAGCACTGATATCCAATCATTCTATCATCTTTACTCTAAAAGCCAGCCAAAAGCCAGACAATATAAGAAGTTCTTATCTTCTGGTGTGATTGCCACTGCCCTCATGGTTGCTTCCACACTGGTGAAGCTGAACCACATGGGCAGGCATTTTTACATGAACTCAGACTGATGTGGGGCCATTACTGGAGGCAGCAGCAATGAAGCTTAATGGTACACATGTAAAGGGATGCATTTATTTCCATTGGATACAGACTTAGTCTTACTTAGGGTATATCCACTAAAATCAACAATACTTAATTTAAGATAAGGATAATATTCATATGAAACCACCCCAATCCTAACCCCAAACCCTTCTCTGATATATTCCTTGAATACATCCAAAACAGTTCATAGAAAGTATGTTTCCACCAAGGATTTGGATTCTTCTTAATTTGCCCCCATGGAAACTGAAGACTTGGCTTAGCACCAGATTATTTGCTCCATGACAAATGCGAAAACTTAATACATTCTTAAGTGTCATGGTCTTTCATTCCTGAGAAATTTGATCATCACAGAGAGTAATGCAAATGAAGGCAGATTATGACCCAGAAATATGAATCATTTCAGCAAAAATATAAACCTGGAAGGTAATTTGATGTATTATTTTTTCCCCACAGCAGTGGAAGATTTCATTGTTACTCTCCCATTCACATCACATAGATCATATCATCAAAGCATTTGTGCCAGACCCTTACCAAAGTCAGTAAGCCTATGTAGGAGTAAGTGATTCATCTGTTGCATCCAATTTATCTGCTTGTCTTTTCATTTCCACATAGTTCTAAATAAATAGAAAAAGAACAGCATATAGATGTATAGCAAACAGAAAGATAGCTCGTAGCTAACAATTCCACTCAAAGTTGATTTTTGGTATTTCAAGTTGGACCCATTTTTATGGTGTGGACCTATATGTGCATCTGGGAAAAAAGCATGTGTGTGTGTGTATGCATGCATGCATGCATGCGCATATATATATATATATATATATATAATCAACAAATTTGCTAAACAAATGCTCGTACTTTGGTTTTCTTTTATGGAACCAACAGAGCAAAAGCACCTTGAGCTAACAACATTCTGCTTTTTTGCATGTTATATGACACACAGGTTGACCAAATCAATGGACATTGCTAAGAGCAACATGAGTAACGCAGAAGACCTATACAACAGATAAAGCAATACTTTCCATTGGACAAGGTTCAGCAGATTAGCATGCATGCTTCCAGGTTCCACAGAATTCCTCACATGGATTGTACCATTGAAGACGTTCTGAAGCAAACATGGTAACTACCTGTGGTCTCATATACTTGAACAATTTGACACAGTTGTTATAAAAATCGTGTTGCACCACAAGGGGCTTATGGGAAACGGCTCCAAGACAAAGCATCACAAAAGTTATTGGCAATGATTATGACTACAATGGTGCCTGAGGGTTCCATCACCAAAGATACTTTCATAGCAGTGTACACCCAGCTAACACAGCTTGATAGGGACTATTTTCCACCATTGCTAGTAGTATGCTAACAGTGATACTTTAATTTAGCTACCTTCATTTATTTCTCAAAAATTGGATCCATTGGAGTAGACCCACTGAAATAAACAATGGTTAATTTCATCATGATTAACCTAAGTCCCATTTATTTCAATAGGTATATTCTAAGTACAATTAAGTCTGGATCCAACCATATGTCTTTTCATCTGTGATAACTGATTTTTGTTACTGTTTTTTGTCTTGCTTTCTAGATATAGATTGGAACTCTTGTTGAGTTACTGACGTTATCTGTTTTAATACTGCAGACACCTCTGATGGGAAACAACTTGTTTTTTCATGTGCTTGTAGCACATGGTGAGAGACTAAGGAGGGAGGTATTCTATGACATGAATATAGATACATGGAAGATCCTGTGTTTTAGGTGGGAAGTTGACCTAAAAATTCCTTTCGGGCTGTTTGACAATGGGTTCTGTTTAGGATTTAAAGGAAAGATGGCCAAAGCTACAATCTTCTACACATTTACCAGGGAGTAAATCCCATTGAACTCAGTGCGGTTTACTTCTAAGCTGCAAATCACATAGTAAATCTTTTTTGTTTTATTTTGGATCACAGATACAGGTAATTAATGAATGTATTTATTTATTAAAAGTATTTATATATCCCTTTTCTGCCCACCAAGTCCCTCAAAAGGAGGTACAATAAAATCAAATAAATTCAGAAGAACATAAAAATAAAAAACAAAAACAGAACATTCTTTGAAATACAATTTTAGAAGCCAAAGGCATGGTGAAACTATACAGTTTTTATTGCCTGTCTAAGACTTAATAGGGATGAAGCTCGCCTGACTAACCTTGTGAGAGAGTTTCACAGATGCTGCTACAGAAAAAGCCCTGTATCCACCTGTATCCACCAACCCTGTATCCCTGCCCTGTATCCCTGCCCTGCCCTGTATCCCTGCCCTGCCCAGCCCTGTATCCACCAATCTCTTTTGGTGGTGGGAGGGACATGCACCAGGTCCTCTAATAAAGATCTCAAATTATGAGCAGGCTCATACAGGAGGAGAAGGTCCTTCAAGATACCCCGCGCCAAGCCATTTATAGAAGCAAGTGTGCAGAGCAACCCTAAGATGCTTATTCAGAAGTATGTATTTCTGACTTCACTGGAGCATATTACCTCCTAGATTACTGTGCTTGGAAAACTGACTGTCAAAAGGATCACAAGTTGAATCCATTTGAGCTTCCATATTGCCAATATTCCAAGAGAGGCACTTCAGTTCCATGCTTTTGAAGTGACATATTTGCTTGTAACACTTTGTAGTAATGTTCCTGCAATTTTATAACATTTTATTACACACTCACGCACAGAGAGAGAGAGAGAGAGAGTTTTATTTTCTTATGTAGGGATGAATGACTTGTTGTGTAATATGTAGGAATATGCATACTATTACTTCAACTGAACTCAAGAAGGCTTTGTAAGAGAAATGACAGCCACAGTTTGATATAAAATTGTTGCTTATTGTTACCATTTCATTTCTCTGCTTGGTAGGATGTTAACATATGCTAAAACAAACCACCTCCCCGAAGTTCACCAGAAAGTCAAATTAAAGGCGCAATCCTATGCATGTTCAGACAGAAAAAAGTCCTGCAACTCCCAGCATTCTCCAGCCAGCTTATATTATTATTTTTAGTATTAATTATTATTACAATTATCATTTTACAATTATTATTAGTTCTGTGTGGCCATAAAAGGGCAAACTATGTGTGGCATGTCTATTGTATTATCATTGCAGGGGAGCATAGTTGGCATAACTCAATTAACTTACGAAATTGAAAGAGGCTTGAACTGTTTGTCCTGTAAGTGAAAAGCCAGTGTCTTATCAGCTGAACTGCTCTGGCCCAGCCCACTGCACTTCTAAAGAACAATTTCATCTAAGCAATGTGTTGTTGAAACAACTCTATGACTGGAGCATCTCCACATCAAGAGGGGCTGAAGGAGCCTCAAGCAGACATTTAAACATCTTTCACATTCTATCACTTATTCTAGGATCAAATTACCTTTGGTTTAAAAAAGCCTCCCTGAACCCAGCGCTCTAGACGTGTTGGACCACAATTCCATAATTCTCAGCCAGCGTGCTCCTCCAACACATCTAGAGGGCACCAGGTTGGATGTGACTGGTTTAAAAGAAGAACTAAGGTTCTATTTAAGTTTATTCATAGTCTACAGATCTTCACATTCAAAAGCAAGTTTTTGATTCCATGCAACGTGGGGAAAAGGAGCTAAAAAAAAAATAAAAGGAAGCCCACAAAAATCTATTTTTCATTATTAAAAATGTAAACAAGATTAAGACAAACTTACCAATTCTGTACAAGTTGCTTACACATCTTTATAGCTTGGAATACAAACTAGCAAACTGGAAGCTAGTTTCCGCTTAAGGGGACAGTGTACAGTTAATTCATTATGGCTGAATGTAACACATAAGCCAAGAAGGGGGAGGAACTCTTGAAAATATATGGGAAAGATTTTTTTTAATAGCAATGCAAGTGAAGTGAGTTAAAAGCTGAAGAAAAGAGAGGAATAACCCTACAAAGCAGATGGAGTCAGGGAGAGAGAAACCTGCTGTAAAAAAGCCACATGAAGAAGAAAAGGGGGAAACAACCAAATACAATGGTTACTGAGGTATAAAAAAACTCACCACACCATATTGCTGGGAGCAGGGAGGGGCAGTCAGGCAGAGGGAGGAGAGACAGAGAGAGAAGGTAGCTGCAGCAATGTGCCACAAAGGCCTAAAATGCCCACTAAAATAGAGAACTTTAGAAATCTGAGGGAGGGAGGGATGGGTGTGTTGATCTTTCTCTCTGTGTGAGGTAACATCAATAAACGATAGCACCAAGACTGTTAAGAGGTGAGACAGAAGCAATCAGGTTCAGTATACAAAGGCAGCTGACAAACACAGGGAAAAAGAACAGGGAGGCTTAAATAGAATCCTAGAGACCCACCCCTCCAACACTCTGATTGGCTGAGTAGAAAGAAATACACCCCAGTCTTTGGCCAATCAAAGAAAATACACACTATTTAAACTTTATTCCCCCCCCCCCGACTCCCAGCTGTTCTATCCATCCAACATTCTCCTCTGTCAACAATCTCTTGTTTGACTGCATGAGCTGGCTGTGACTGGAACACTGAAACAGTCCAAAAGAACAATTACTGGCAACATTCAAATGCAAATTGTTTCCTCTCTTTTGGAACTTCCCCCTCACTTCCAGTTTAGTACTAAAAACAACTTCAATGACTCTCAAGTCTTCAAAGATTTGTCAAAGACTTCCTAGCCAGAGCACCAACCATTTCAGTCTTATTTCACCAAACCAAAGTCAAGACAGACACTTTCACCTCTGAGTAATACTGACACATTAATTTTTCTTAGCCACCTTACCCGGACTACTTATGTCTGGCTCCAATGTGGCTGAAAGCCTAAATCAGATACCACACTAATGGAAGGTATGTCAGTAATGATGTCAGATGAATAGCAGTCACATGGAAATAACCTCATTTCAAAAAAAAGAAAAGAAAAACACCCAACAGTGTAATGCTTGTTTTTTTGAGGTGCTTTATGGCTTGCCTGAAAAAGGACTTGGTTCACAACGAAACTCAACAAATGTAGAAGTTGCTACCCTAAGATTTTCACACTGCTAGGGTTTTTAAAATATTCTTTTCATACACTTAAAGCTAGACAAATAGTGGAAATATCATTTAACTATTCATATCCCCATCAGCTTCTCTCCAGGATTTTAAACAGGATTCTTTCCAAGCCCTAGCTGGAGATGCGAGACCCTGGAATGGGGACCTTTGCATGCAAGCAAAGCATGTGCTCCAACACTGAGTGCCAGCCCTTCCTTAACATCCTGTGCCACTATCCCTAGGGATGTATGGATTGTATAAAATCTGCTCTGTCTGTGTTTCAGGGATTGTCAGATGCCTTTCGTTCTGTTGTCCGCCCATCAACATAATCGGACTTTTTTGTTTCCAAATTCATGCATATACACATTTGCATGCACAAAAATTCACAAATCCCCCCCTCCCCCCAAATGTGCATTTTCATGCTTGAGCCTATGAAGGAAGAGCACCTTTTTGGCCATTTTTTTATTTTGCATATTTTTCATCAATGAAATTTGCACAAAATTTGGGAAAGCTAGAAAACCAGTCCACAAGTCTGTAGAATCCTCCCAACAGGGAAAGAGCTGGTCCACTGCAGAATGCGTGGGTCAGGTTCATGAAAATCCAAACTCAACTAGTTCCATTGCAGATTTCTCTGACATCCCTACTGGTCCCTGAGGGCTATGGATGGATGAATTGGTTTGTCGCAGTTTCTCGTTTTTTCCAGTCTTAAGCTCAATCCATCCTAAACTTCGAGATTTTTTCTTTAAAGTTCACATGAAAATTCATACATATTATTGTCTGCATGTCTCCTAATACATGCATTTTTGTTTGTATTTTTGCCTTATGTACATATTTTTGCAAACAATGTTCCTAGTATAATGCATTTTTAATACGATTTTCAGTACTATGTGCATTTTTGTATGCACTTTTTCCTAATATACACATTTTTGTATGTATGTTTTGACTGGAAAAGTCCATTGCAAAATTTGGAGAAGCGCAAATTTCCAATGAAAATTGATTTTTGCTTTGTGTATTGGTTTGAAAAAGTGAAATTAAAGGCCTTGGTCTGTATTGGTTCTGAAAGTGCAAACAAATTTCTCCCCTGTCCCTACTCAGGGCCAAACTAGTCCCGTTTGTTTAAACCTGGGTCTGCCCCATTTATGTATAGTGTGTGTGTGTGTGTGTGTGTGTGTAAGACAAAAATAAGCCAGGGAGGGGGGTGCTAAATCTTCAACCTTTCTGTGGCTTACTTCCTTGCAGTTTGTCTTTTCAGGCATTTTTTCCCTCAGCAGAGCTCTGAGACATGAAACAAGCTCAGTTGAAGACAAAAAGTATTCTAATAGTTATGGAGAGGTCAGCTGTTGTCCTCCGTCCCCAAGGGTCAACCTGGTTTTAATCAAACAGGTTGAGCATCATCAGGTCTAGTCTGATCCTAGTCATTGTTTTACCTCATTCTTAATGCTAACTGGCTGCCCCAGCCCAGCAGTTCATAAGATTGGGCTGTAAGAGTTCTCTCTGAGAATTACACGGGCCTACTGCAGCACTGAACATTTACGTCTTTAATGGGAGACTACTGTTAAAACACCAAACAGAAACTGCTAAAATAAACAAGATAATTATCTAATTTTTATAATATCACTCATAAAATGTCTGCCTCTTGCCTTTATGAGGCTCATAGATGAAATATAGGGCAGATGTCTTTACAATTGGCTCAGAAAGCAGGAAAATTATTTTTAAAAAATACTCATAAAACTCACAAAATGAAAATGAAACTAATTTAAGCCATATGTGGTCTATGGGTTCAAATGAAATTTAATTTTTGCCCCTCGAAGCTATGGATGTGCTATTTAGGAGACAAAGACTATTCTACATTATTTATATTCTAACATGTCCCCAAGTGGTTTACACACTCTGAGGTTCCTCCAACCATAAAAGATGGTAATTTGCATTTTTACATAACTTTGGCTACTCTCCAAAGACTAGCATACTCAAGCAAAAATGTTCTTAGCTTGCAAAGTACACAAAAGACAATAATTTTTTGGCTACTGTTTGATGGACCTAATTAAACTAGCAATGCATCTAAATAACAAACAGCTTGGAATGTGTTGGGCTGACAATGTCCATGTTGTTAATATTAGGTAAAATACCACGTGCTTCTCATGTTCCTCTTTCTTATGTCCAACAAGCACAGTAGAAACTAACATAGAAATAAATTTACAGAAATGAAATGCAAGGCTATAATTCTTGAGCTCCATGTGCATTACCCACGTTGCTACTGAGTAAGACCTCCTATTCATTTGAAGGGAAGGGGAAATGCCAGGTATGTAACCCTTTGTGTATATGTTAAGGGTAATATGAGCTGAATGGTTAATGTGCAGAACAACTGGGCATTGTGCACATTGACCATGCAACATGCAGAATGTGCACACATCTGTCTACAAAGAGGGAATGATGCACATTTCCTGATCAATATACATATTCTCCAACAGGCCTTAGGGAACGTACATATCGCTGCAGGATTTTGTACATTCTCCAGGCATTAATGATAATCTCCAACAGGCCTTAGTGTATGTGCACATCTCAACAGTTCTGTACATTATCTGGGTGATTTGCACAGTCTAGTCAATATGCATAGTTTCGAATAAACATGCCCTTTATTTTATCTGCATGCAGTATACTGATTAATTTTATGTGACCGGTAGCATCCCCTTCCACAGCAGGAGAAAGGAGGCATAGCTGCAGCCTTTTGTTCACCTTCATTACTGATCAGTTGAGTAGTGTGAGGGGATCATGGGGGCATGGGAGATTTAAACCTTGCTTCCACCCTGCAATCCTGACAAAAATTGCCATAAACCGCAGGGAATCTCTGGAGTAGAAACCAGGAGTCTAGATACATTTTGTCTCATTTGCATTTCCCCTAGTATATTAGATTAATAATCTAATCTCTTCCATGGGAGATAAGGGATATTCCCAGCCTAGCAAAGAAGGGGCAGGGTCTGGGAGAGAAGCTGGCAGGCCAGATGGTGGTCCATATCTGGCCTGCAGGCCACAGCTTCCTCATCCCTGATCTGGAGAGCAGCCCCATTTTAAAGAATAGAAGCTCACTCAACAGAGGCAGCCTGGGTTTTTGTTCTTTTATCTATTTAAAGCTAAGGTCTTGTAGCTCTGTGGCTTTAAGCAGATTGCTGGCAAGCATTTGATTCATGTGCACATAGTGGTGTGTAAAATACTAGGTACTGTGTGTACTGCCAGTAAACAAAGGATTAGAAACATTTTCTTTTTGTGCCCATTAGTGGTGGAGAAATATTTGAGGTTTATAGTCCCTGAGCACACATAGAGAAAATACTTCTGCAATGACTATAAACAGTTTTATAGCTTACCATAGGGCAAGAGGAAGCCACAGGAGTGGAGAGGCAGCAGCTGTTCAGGGGAATGACAGCACTTACGGATCCGTCCACTGATAAACTGTAGATGTGCAAACAACTGAGGAATGGCATTTAATTATGAATGAATTCAAGCATAGGAGGACTGAATGATGAAAGCAGCAAGGACAGATGACATGATTCAGCAAGCCAACTTCATGCTTGAAAAAGCAAAGCAAAGAACGTTTTGGGACACCAAATAGCAAAATCAAACTCCAAAGCAAAACCCTATATTAACGAATGTTCATATAACTTCAAGACATGTGAAAAACTCCAGTAAGGCTAGCAGAAAACTGCAAGTCTGCTTGACACTGAATGCATGCTAATAAAACACAACTCTGTGGTACCATTCTGTGGGTTGATTTTTCATCAGATACACATGAATGCTTAACAAGCTTCCACATGCATGAAGAATCACACATGCAAATCATCTCCCCAATGTTGCTTTTCCATCCAGTTGTAATTGTTCTGATCAGCTGCCTAAAAATGGTAAGCAGAGAGACTTACAGTGCAGTCCTACACATGTCAACTCAGAAGGAAGCCCCACTGAGTTCAATGGTGCTTCCTCCCAGGTGCATTGGCCTAGCTTTGCAGTCTTATAGTGAAATCCTGTGTGTGTCTACTCAGAAGCAAGCCCCATTGAAGTCAATGGGATTTACTACCAGGGAAGTCTGTATAGGATTGCAGCCTTCTGATGCAATTCCTGCTTTTCTGAAAAGCCACCCCAAGTGCAGCCCCAGCTGATGTGTGCGCACAGACAAGTGGGGCCAATCGATATAAATGTGCAGTTTCTCTGTCTGCATCAAGCTCTTATTTAAATCATTGGCAAAATACTCCAGCTCTTAGTAAAAACACAGTTGATGTCACTGACTTGTCGATTAATCTCTTCCTGATTTTGCTGCCTTCTCCTTCCACAGAATTTATCTTCTTCAAATATTGAAGGACTTTTTTTCTCCCACCATCACACCTCCCCCCCCCACACACACCATAAGATTTCCTTTTTTCTTAAAGCAATTCCCCACCACCACCAAATCTCCATTAATGCACATTCGCGCGCACACACACACACACACTCAGCTCCAGCTCCAGCACCAGTCCTTTCTTCCATGATCAATCATATCCTGGAAATTGAATATACTTCTATATGCCAACGACATAGTTTTACTTTCGCAAACAGATTAGGTGAATTTGAGAAGGTCTGCAGTAGACAGCAGTAATGTATTTTATTTACAAAATATTTCTGTACTGCCTTTCAGCTCCAAACAGTGATCCCTAGGTAGTTTATAACAATAAAATGTGAATACAATTAAAAAGACAGTTCAAGCCATGATAAAACAGACAACCACAATGGTAATAAAATAAAATTAAAACACATTGAAGGCCTGCCGGAACAAAAATGTCTTAACTGCTCACTGAAAGGCCAACAAAGAAGGGGCCAATCTAACCTCCCTTGGGAGGGAGTAGTACAATTGAGGCGCTGCTACCAAAAAGGCATATTTCTCACAGACTAAGATAGTAGTTTTTGAACCCCAAGCACAGCATTTATAGTTGGCAGATGGATCAGCAGCATCTCAAGGAAATACAGAGTTGTACCCATCTGGGACTTTATTTTTCCCCAAATTGACCATGTAACAAACAGATTGTGGTGGTTAAATGAAAACCTTCAAGATCAGCATAAGACATTTTAAATTACACCAGAGTTACAGGGGGTTGCTGTATTACCCAAGACTTTAAGGCTTATGCTATTCTTAGGTAAAGTTTTGTCCCAGATTATCTCGAGCTAAGAATTTATCCCAGATTATTTATGACCCTGAGAACTGGGGTTTGTCCAGATCTCAAAAGAGAGACTGACCAAAAGAATTAGGGATCTGTTAACACCTATAGAGATTTGTTCAGTCTTTCACTGTGTACACTGGCTGCATATAGTAGAGCAGAGCTCAGTTTTGTGCCAGTTGGATATATTTTATGACCATTTACATATTAATGAAAAATATCAAAAAGCAGTCTATTAGACAGCAGTTTAGAAGAATTATAAAGTATGTTCATAGATGCTATAAATTATTTGACTACATCTGTAGGGGTGCAGACAATTCCCACATGCATTGACTGAATGTATAAACTGGAGCAGGATCATGTCCTACAGCTGTACTTCTTTAGTAGGACCTCCCTCACACTACTGGCAAACATAGTCACCAGACTAGGGTGTCCATCCACACATCGCCAACAAAGGGGAAAATGCATTACCAAAAGTAGAGGACATAAAAGGACAGCAATTTCTGTAACATTTGCATGTTGTTGTTGTTCAGTCGTTCAGTCGTGTCTGACTCTTTGTGACCCCATGGACCATAGCACGCCAGGCCTTCCTGTCCTGCGCTCTCTCCCGGAGTGTGCTAAAGTTCATATTCATTGCATCGGTGATGCTATCTAGCCATCTCATCCTCTGCCGTCCCCTTCTCCTTTTGCCTTCAATCTTTCCCAGCATCAGGGTCTTTTCCAGAGAGTTTTCTCTTTGCATTAGGTGGCCAAAATATTTCAGCTTCAGTATCTGTCCTTCCAATGAGCACTCAGGGTTGATTTCCTTTAGGATGGACTGATTGGACCTCCTTGCAGTCCAGGGGACTCGTAAGAGTCTTCTCCAGCACCACAGTTCGAAAGCATCAATTCTTTGGCACTCAGCCTTCCTTATAGTCCAGCTCTCACAGCCATACATTACTACTGGGAAAACCAGAGCTTTGATTAGACGGACCTTTGTCGGCAAGGTGATGTCTCTGCTTCTTACTATGCTGTCTAGGTTGGCCATAGCTTTCCTCCCAAGGAGCAAGCGTCTTTTAATTTCATGGCTACAGTCACCATCTGCGGTGATCTTGGAGCCCAAGAAAGTAAAATCTGTCACTGCTTCCATTTCTTCCCCTTCTATATGCCAGGAAGTGATGGGGCCAGATGCCATGATCTTAGTTTTTTTAATGTTGAGTTTCAAACCAGCTTTTGCATTCTCCTCTTTCACCCTCAGCAAGAGGCTCTTTAGATCCTCTTCGCTTTCTGCCATTAGGGTGGTATCATCTGCATATCGGAGGTTGTTGATAATTCTCCCAGCAATCTTAATTCCGACCTCTGATTCATCCAACCCTGCATTTCTCATGATGTGCTCTGCATATAAGTTAAATAAGCAGGGTGACAATATGCAGCCTTGTCGTACTCCTTTCCCAATTTTGAACCACGCAGTTGTTCCATGTCTGGTTCTTACTGTTGCTTCTTGACCCTCGTACAGGTTTCTCAGGTGACAGGTAAGGTGATCTGGTACTCCCATCACTTTAAGAATTTGCCACGGTTTGTTGTGATCTACACAATCCACACAAAAGGCTTTAGCGTAGTCAGTGAAGCAGAAATTGATGTTTTTCTGGAATTCTCTTGCTTTCTCCATGATGCAGCGAATGTTGGCGATTTGATCTCTAGTTCCTCTGCCTCTTCGAAACCCAGCTTGTACTTCCGGTAGTTCTCGGTTCACATACTGCTGAAGCCTAGCTTGTAGGATTTTGAGCATCAACTTGCTGGCATGTGAAAGGAGCGCAATTGTGCGGTAGTTTGAACACTCTTTGGAATTGCCCTTCTTTGCGTTGCCCATCTTTGGAATTGGAATGTAAACTGACCTTTTCCAGTCTTGCGGCCATTGTTGAGTGTTCCAAATTTGTTGGCATATTGAATGCAGCACTTTAACAGCATCATCTTTTAGGATTTTAAATAGCTCAGCTGGAATACTGTCATCTCCACTAGCTTTGTTGTTACTAATGCTTCCTAAGGCCCACTTGACTTCACTCTCTAGGATGTCTGGCTCAAGTTCAGTGACCGCACTATCATGGCTATCAGGGACATTCAGATCTTTCCTGTATAGTTCTTCTGTGTATTCTTTCCACCTCTTCTTAATCTCATCTGCTTCCGTTAGGTCCCTGCCTTCTTTGTCCTTTATCATGCCCGTCTTTGCACAAAACGTTCCCTTGAGATCTCCGATTTTCTTGAAGAGATCTCTAGTCTTTCCCATTCTGTTGTTTTCCTCGATTTCTTTGCATTGTTCATTTAAGAAGGCCTTCTTGTCTCTCCTTGCTATTCTCTGGAACTCTGCATTCAGTTGAATATATCTTCCCCTTTCTCCCTTGCTTTTCGCTTCCCTTCTTTCCTCAGCTACTTGTAAAGCCTCCTCAGACAGCCACTTGGCTTTCTTGCATTTCTTTTTCTTTGGGATGGATTTTGTTGCTGTCTCCTGAACAATGTTACAGACCTTCGTCCATAGTTCCTCAGGCACTCTATCTATCAGGTCTAATCCCTGAAATCTATTCCTCACCTCCACTGTATATTCATAAGGGATATGATTTAGGTCATACCTGAATGGTTTAGTGGTTTTCCCTATGTTCTTCAATTTAAGCCAAAATTTTGCAACAAGAACCTCATGATCTGAGCCACAGTCAGCTCCAGGTCTTGTTTTTACTGACTGTATAGAGCTTCTCCATCTTTGGCTGCAAAGGACATAATCAATCTGATTTCTATATTGACCATTTGGTGATGTCCATGTGTAGAGTCGCCTCTTGTGCTGTTGGAAAAGAGTGTTTGCTATGATCAGCGTGTTCTCTTGGCAAAACTCTATTAGCCTTTGTCCTGCTTCATTTTGTACACCAAGGCCAAGCCTGCCCATTATCCTGGTGATTTCTTGACTTCCTACTTTAGCATTCCAATCCCCTATGATGAAGAGGACATCTTTTTTTGGTGTTAGTTCTAGAAGGTGTTGTAGGTCTTCATAGAACCGATCAACCTCAGCTTCTTCAGCCTCAGTGGGGCATAGACTTGAATTACTGTGATGTTGAATGGTTTGCCTTGGATTCGTACTGAGATCATTCTATCATTTTTAAGATTGTACTCCAGTACTGCTTTTCCCACCCTTTTGTTGACTATGAGTGCTACTCCATTTCTTCTAAGAGATTCTTGCCCACAGTAGTAGATATGATGGTCACCTGAATTAAATTTGCCCATGCCTGTCCATTTTAGTTCGCTGATTCCCAAGATGTCAATGTTCAATCTTGCCATCTCATGTTTGACCACCTCCAGCTTACCTTGATTCATTGATCTGACATTCCAGGTTCCTAAACAATATTGTTCTTTACAGCATCGGATTTTCTTTTCACCACCAGACACATCCACAGCTGAGTGTCCTTTCGGCTTTGGCCAGCTGCTTCACTCTTTCTGGTGCTACTTGGAAATACCCTCTGCTCTTCCCCAGTAGGATATTGGACACCTTCCGACCTGAGGGGCTCATCTTCCAGCATCATCTCTTTTAGCCTTGTGATACGTTCCATGGGGTTTTCTTGGCAAGAATACTGGAGTGGGTTGCCATTTCCTTCTCCAGTGGACCACATTTTGTCAGAACTCTCTGCCATGACCTGTCCGTCTTGGGTGGCCCTGCATGGCATAGCTTATGGCTTCACTGAGTTACGCAAGCCCCTTCACCACAACAAGGCAGTGATCCATGAAGGGGAACATTTGCATATGCACATTTATATGTATAGGTATAGATTTAGAAATAAGAATTATAATTGAAATAGAAATTCAATACATCTCACCATAGTGGAGAAGACTGGTGGCTGGGGAATGCTGGGAGTTGTGGGCCTTTTTTCTGTCTAAACATGCATAGGATTGTGCCCTAAGAGGCTTTGGTTTAGATCCCATTATTTTATTAACTAGGGGAATTGGCCAAGACAGAATAATACTAAAGGGAGATTGTATTATTACATCCCTCAAGATAGTGAATATATTAGGTTCTCATCTGTTTCTACTGTTTATTCTTTTATTAAAATACTTTGTAGGGCTGAAACATATTTGTCTGAATTGAGAGTGCCTGTTTTTCCATAGGGCAGCCATAGCCTACACTTTGTTTCTAGAAGAATGATACAAGTTGTTACTGTGAGAGAAATGCTTGGTATGGCTGAAATTGAAAATGTTTACTACCATCAATTGTGTTGACCTATTTATAACTTGCCAAGGAATGAACTGCTTGGAGACTTGTTAACACAGGCCAGATGAATTAATGCTACCAGAAAAAAAACTGTTTTCTGAATATCATTGAATACTTACATTTGGAGCAGTCAGATTTGTTGTTCAGGCTTAGAAAAGCAGGAAGTATTTTATGGAGGTTCAAGATGGTTGTTTATCAAGCTGACAATCTGTATTAGGAATTATTGCTATTTTATATTGTATTTTTAGTCCAATTGTGTTTGTTGCTGTAAGCCTTTGGGGTTAATTAATAAACTACAATGAACTAGCACACCATGTTAAATTCCATTACACCTTTTGTTCATGTATGCATTAGCAAATGTGGTTCACAAATTCTGAACAACAATACAAAACATTTGAGTACACAGCTCTCCTGATCTTATATGAAATAATCACGTGAAAAGCACATTAGCTTAAAAAGTATATAGATCCAGCCTGGGGAAAGCTTTCCTGAAGACAGGTAATAGGACTACTCAAAAATAAGATATCTGGGGAATGTGGCATTTATCAGGTATGTATCTTTACAGTTCTTAAGGGAAGAACCTAAAGAGTCTGGTTCACTTAAAGGAAAAGCAGAAGGGGTGATAACAAAACCTACTCTGTTAAGGCTGACTGCACAACTTTACTGAAAACGTAGTGACAGATAAAAACATAAATCAACAGCCTTATCATTCTAACTTCCCTGCCTGCCAAATGGGGGTTCAGTTTATCAGCGACCTATGTGCTCGCTGCGGCCTTCACACTTACATCTGGGCAGGAGGATGGAAATAAATGGAAGCTAAATAGCTGTTCTAAAACATGTTCATGTAAACACCCAAGGTAGGACTTCCTTGAACTGCCAGTTACCCAAGTGTGATCCATCTCACTAAACTGTACCCTTGATAGGAGTGCATCATTAGTATCTCAAAAAGACAACAAATAAACATCATATTAAAGGGCAGGATGGGTCATCTTAATAGTATTCCACAAGACGGGAAAAATATTATATTCCACAAGATGTCCACAGTACTATGTTTGTTGTGGTCAAACTGGATAGAAGAAAGGGACTTCTTAGGGAGCAGAAATGGGGGAAAGCTTCTTGGAAGCATCACTGCATAACCATATGGTTCTTCTCTAAAATGTGAGCTCTTTCACCACTTATTCCTGGTTTTACAATAAGTTACAAGCAGAAAATCAACCAAGTGAGAAATAACTTTAAAATTAAGAGGAAAAGGAATCAGGCAGTACAAGTGAACAGAGCAATGTCTGTAAAATGCACCAGCCATTCTAAGCATCTCTGCAGGCTATTTGGAGGAAATAGCATCTGAAAGTTACAAAAGTGACCTTAATTTGAACCAAGGGAATGTGATTATTTCTGAACTGAAATGTTAAAATGAAATTGGGATAAAATGTTTCACCAATGCTAATGCCTCCAAACTTCCCTTGGCACTGCATGCTCATTTTCTATGTCAGCTCAATTTTCACGTTCCCTTCATTTGGTCTTCTGGTTTCTTTGACCTCAGTGTGACATTTTAGTTGGTTGATTAATTACTGCTAAATGGCACTGTGTTTATTAAATGGAATCCCTGTCACCATAACAGCACAGCAACAATGCCACAATTCAGTTTGATAACTTTAGATACTGCCGCATTGACTTGTGTATATTGAATTTGTGATTGGACGTGAAACCCAATGCTCAAAGTGCAAGTGTCCTTGGTAAATACAACCATACCCATCACATAATCCTATTTGAGAGCTTGCAGGAGACAGTAATAGTCCATTTGAACCTAAGTAGCCTTAAAACTAGGCCTGAGGGCCTTTCCTCCTGACAACAAGAGTAAAAGCTGTAGAACAAGATTGTCATGTCTCTTCTCTGGCAGACAACAGCTAATCGAGTTGCTAGGATTTTGTTCTGAAATATAATTGAATAAAAAGACAAATATCAGCAAAAGTACATTCGAGGAACACTCCTAATTTGGCTGAAAATATAACCAGGAGACAGGACATCAATAAAAGGTGGGGAGGGGCAAACAGCTGACATATATACCCAAACAATTATGATGGTTGATGTGTTACAATCAAAATTGTACCTCCTCTTTTGCTGTATGGTTGTGACCAACATAGGATTGAGAAGATGCCCTCAGACTTTGGTTTGGGGAGGGGCCAAGACCCCAAATTCAGCCCTTGGCATCTTGAGTTTAAAAGGATCAGTTAGAAGGTGATGTGAAAGACCTCTGCCTGAAATTCTGGAGAGTGGCTGTTAGAGTAGACAATTATGGGTTAAACAGACACATAGCCTGGCCTAGAGTACTTCCAGACAAGGCTTTGATTGTGAAATTGCCCTGCCTCACTGATGGAATCTTATGGAGGGTCCAGATGTCATCATCTTCCATTTGTAACCCTCCCATGTTCTGTGGCCTTTTTTCTTATCACAAAAAATCTGTTAAGGAATAAAAGATGGATAGCTACACAATGTATTATGGCTGGTAATACCAGGAGCCATACATCCGGAAGCACCCCTGGGTATAAGTAGGGATGACAGAGAATTCCGCCACGGACTCCAATTCTTTAGAATCCGGCCTCCCAGAGTCCATGGTGGAATGGAAGACTTACCTCTGCCTTCCAGCAGAATCCTCTTTGGCCAGATCCTTCAGCTCCGGATTGCTAGCGATACGGCCGCTGTGCCATATCGCTAGCTGAAGGGGACTGACTGTGGATGCCATTTGCGGCCGTAAAGGCCTTAGTTTAAGGTAAATGCAGTGGTTAAGATGCTGAACTGCAGACTGGAAGGTCGGCAGGTCAGCAGTTCGAGACCCGAGTGCCACGTGACGGAGTGAGCTCCCGTCTTCAGTCCCAGCTCCTGCCAACCTAGCAGTTTGAAAGCAAGAAATTGCAAGCAGATAAATAGGTACCGCTTTGGCGGGAAAGGTAACAGCGTTCCGTGCACCTCGGTGTTCAGTCATGCCGGCCACATGACCACGGAAGCATCTTCGGACAGCGCTGGCTCTTCGGCTTAGAAACGGGGATGAGCACCGCACCCTAGAGTCGGACACGACTGGTTGGGGACACCTTTACCTTTTTAAGGCCTTTACGGCTGCACTGACACGATTATCCGATTATCATGTAAAAGCAGGGGCACAAATGGCATCCAGGACACCATTTGCGGCCATAGATACGGCATGGTGACCGTATCGCTGGCGCTTCGGAGCTGGCTGGCAGCTCCACGGAATCGTTGAGGAGTGGAACCAGCCAGCGAGGACTCTGGAGGGAGGAACGGATTGCCTCCCCCCCCATAGACCCTCCCCCCCTGGACTGGCAGGTAGGGGATTCATACATCCCTAGGTATAAGGCACCTTCCTATGGGCTGAACATTTTGACTTGGGAATTGAGGAAGGTTCACTGCTGCTATATGCGTGTTGATCACTTGATTATGATAGCCTCAAGCAGGGGCATTGTTACATTCTTAAAAGATCTGGAGCACAGGCCCCTAACACAAATTTGCATATATACTGTGTGTGTGTGTGTGTGTGTGTGTGTGTGTATATATACATACACACATACAGACACACACACACACGTCTAAGCGCACATCTAGTGTGTGTGTATGGTGTATGCATGCATTGTGCTTGCATGTGTGTATAGATTACATACATACATGCATACATACATATATACATAAGAAGTGTGCACTGACCCCCTCCCCCCACTTCAACTCATACCCTGAGTCAACATTTTGGAAAACATCTCGTTTCTGCTCTGGCCAAATCTGTAGTTGGACTTTGACAGATTTTCTTGGAAAAAGCCAATTTTACCTGTGGCTAGCACAAAAGCCACTACACCTAACTGTATGAACTTTGGCAGGCTCAGTCATCTCTATAGGGGCTGCCAGGTCCCCAAATTCCATACATGTATGTGGAAGCACAAAATATATATATAGCTCTTTGCTTTGACACATTTTCTTGAAAATAGCAAACCTTACCTGTGACTAGCACAAGAGCCCCTGAACATAGTTGCCTGAGATTTGGCATATTCAATCAGCTCCATGGGGGCTGCCAAGCTTTCAAATTTCATGTATTTATCATATAAACTAAAAAAGTTATGGACATTTTTGTTTTCCAATGCAAGTCAATAGGAAATTGTAAAAAAAAAAAAAAAGGCAATTAGGACAGCTCAAAAGATCCGGGCCACAGCTCAAAAAAAATCCATGCCCCATGCCCAGGTGCCCCTCTCATAATGATGCCCCTGACCTCAAGGGATAACTTGCATGTGGAAAGCCACCATCACAGATCAATCACCACTCTCAGAACTTTTATCTTCTTCTTAGAGTGTATTCTCATGTAAAGCCAGCCGTGTAAGAGCTTCATCTTCATCTTTCATCTTCTTCTCATGTAAAGCCAGCCGTGTAACAGCTGCTGCAGTGGAGCACCATCTGGGTAATGTCGGCCAAACCCAATATCTATGCACTGATCATGCATAGCATCAATTTGCTATAATAACATTTTTCTATGAAATGCAGTTTTCTGGTATAAAAGAAAATGAGAGGGGTGGCCATTCAGTTATTGTGATACATGGTGTATAAAAAGGTTAGGCATACACTCAACCGAAATAATATTCACCGTTTATTAGGAACTGAGAAGCCATCGGCCAATTCAAGTCTCCAGAAGGATGCCCAGGTTGACAAGCCAGAGGCCAAAGAGAAATACAGAAGGTGTGACATATGTGGAAAAAGACTAGACAGCAAACACTTGGATTGGGGGTGTAGCCCCTCCACCCCATACGCACACACACACACAAGTCTTCTCAGAGTGACCCTTCAACAAAAACTATACATATAAATAAAGGTTATAAATAGTGCTTAATGCATTTTCAGTGTGGATGTACACTCAGTGGGCAAGTAACATCCAATGGAGTTACAATGAAGAATAGGACAGGAAACAACATGGCTTTAAACCAGTTTCCAGTAACGATGATGATGTTAATTGATACACATTAGAACATCAAAGTCAAATGGTTAAAACTGGATATATCAGATATATAAACACTAACACCATTTGACATTAGGCTCTGAGGGGTCTTTTCTTAGACTGAGGCATTGGCGGAGAGGTGGCCCTGGAGATGTTCTGGGCTGCAGCGGTACAGGCAGTCTCTAGGGTCACCTCCCCACCAATGCTTTGCTGTGAGGAAGAACCCCTCAGAGTGAGGCATTTGGGCTGGGTGGGCTCTGTGGAGAGCTGCACCAGACCCTCTTCCTGTGGCCTTCGTCATAGCAGGGGAATGGTTAGCAAAGCTCTGCAGAGCAGCCATCCACCTATGCCTTACTCAGGCTGAGGCACAGGGTGGCAGTGGTGCTGGCGGTGGCTGATACAGACAGCCACAACCATTTGCCGCAGCAGGAGAGAGGCCAGTGGGGCTCTCTGGAGTGCCTGCCTGCACCATGCCTCGCTTTGAGAGGTATAGGGTGGCGGCAGCATCCGGACTCCCAGCAGCAGGCATGTGGAATCTGCCTCCCATCCCAATCCACCACCTGAGGTGGGGGATTCACCCTGTCTCATGGGCGGGCTGGCCCTGGCAACCACTCTGCATTAGGTTATTTGGTGTATGTGCCTTACGAACACCAAGTGAAGTTATAATAATGTTCCTCTCTGGTTCCAGTTTGTACTATCTGAGTACAAAACCACAGAGCTTTTGTATCCAAAGTCAGAGACATTAACTAAAAATGCATGGCCTATACAATGAAGAAAATAACATTTCTGAACATTGAACTGAGGTTTACATTTATGTAGTGCTCCCAGCCAGCAAAGGTGTACATTAGGGCAAATGCACAAATTTAATCCAACCATAATGTTTGGAAAATGACATAAGAAGATCATTATAGGAAAAGTACTTTATGCTCTTATGATTGGGAGGGGGAAATCTCCTCAATGTTAAGTGCCAGACATTGTACCATCTGGAGACATTAAAACACTTGTGGCCAGAGGCTAAATGCCACTAATAAACTCTAAGTCTAAGTGAAGCAATAAAAACTGTAATTGCAAGCTTTTCTAAAAGGATTATTATAAAGGTGAATTTGACCATCAGTAATAGTCAAAAGACAAGGATGCATAAATGACAATGTCACTTGGCTTTGGTATATTCTCTTCAGATGGCCTTAGTAGCTAGTAATTACTAATTGGAACTAGAAAGATAATGAAAGTTCCTCACAGACAGCTCTTAATTAACAATAGTCACAAGCACAGTAAAGGTCTGTAAAGTGCTCTGCATTTTTCAGGCATACGGTATATAAGGATAAATCACTCTAACAGATCTCATTACTTCAACAATGTTTTACATCTTGTTGAATTAGAAGATAATGTGGCATGTATACCAGGAATATATGCTAATTTCTAGGAGGAGAACCAGATCCGACAAGCAAATATGCCATGGACAAGCAAATCCATTACTGGATTTAGGATTTAGAATGGATGAAATTGAAAGTAACAAAAAAGAAGTTGGGATTGCCTAACCACATCAACTGCTTGACAGCAGATTATTTTGCATAGTCAAAGCAAGCTGTCACCACATGACTATATGTTCATATTAATACATGTCATGCTCTCATGATGTGGTAAGTCACCTTCTGCCATAACAGTGCCAAAAATTAACATGAAAATTGGGCCTCATAGTTTCAATATGGAGGCCAATTTCAAGGGCTCCCTTTCATGTCTCCATGTGGTAAGTTATCCATGTACAGCAGTTGTTTTGGCCTACAACTCCCATAGTCCCTCCCCATTGGCTATGTTGGTAGGGCAGATGGGAAATATAGGCCAAAGCATCTGGAGGGCCACAAGTTGCCCAAGCCTGATGTTCAGTGACTTATCACAGGGATCCAAAGGTTTTCTCCATACCACTGAAAACCATTGCAAGCCACTGCACACACATTATTTGCCATATGGAGCAGGCATCCATCCCATAATGGCCATTTCATGTGTAGCATACATTTCTCAAATTTAAGGCCAAACTCTTAAGTCCTAGTTCTCACTGTTGTCTAGCTTTCCCTGTATTGGGGCCATAGCTTTCTCTATCCCAGAAATTGGTAACAAAATTATCTACTCCAAGATTGAATTATTTGATGGATGTGCACAATATTTTCAATCCATCTGGCACAGTCAGGCACTTCAGTCTAATCAATTTCAATGGAACTTTCAGGCATTCAACTTTCTCTGGCTGACACCCAATATTTCCAGATTGCATCCATTGTCTTTGCTATGAATGTTATCCATTAGCGGCTTGTATGTCAAAACTGGGCTGTGGATATGCAGAACTTGCTCAATTTTTGGCAGCTCCTTTGGACTGAGCTGCATTAAGACTTCTACTTCATGCTGCTGAAAGTTGTAGGAACAAGCTCCTGGTATTCAAAGCACAGGACATTTCCTCATTTCTGAAATAACTGCTTTTCTGTATACAGGAAATCATTATGGGCTTTTTATCAAGATTGTTGGGCAGCAGAGTGATTTGTAAGGGCTAACCTCATGCAAGACGTTTATTCCCACTGAATGGAGAATAAGGGAACTGAAAGAGGCTGCTAGTGGAAACTACGGGTGGCTAAGGTCAACCAAAAAAAGGGAACTAGTACAAAAGTACCTTGTGTTAACCTTAGCGTACATCTGTCGAAATGTACAAAAGTACCTTGTGTTAACCTTAGCATACATCTGTCGAAATGGGCAGTGGACACTAATTAGAAAAAAAAACTCTGCTGTCATTCATATCCATGAACCCAGGGCAGGTTCACACATGCATATTTGTCACATGATAACTGCAAGATTGAGATGATTTGCATGTGTGAGTAGTAGGGATGTATGGATTTTATTACATCTGTTGCATCTGTGTTTCTCAGACTATCAGACATCTTTCATTCCATTGTCTGCTCATTGGAAGAATCATTTCTGGGCAGGGGATTAGAGATGTACAAGAATTTAATTTCTACTTAATTTGTGCAAATCCCCTCAAAAAGTTAAAACAAAACAAAACACTGGTCTGCAAGTCCATGCAACTCAGAAAAAGCTGGTCCGCTGTGGAATCCGCAGGTCCAATTCATAGAAATCCAAGCTCATTCGAATCCATGGCAGATTTCTCCAACATCCCTAGGTCATCACAAGGAGACTACCAGAGCTAGATGTTTCACCTCAGTACTAACACAATGCTTTTTAATGGAATCAGTTCACACATTCACCTGCCAGACAGCAAGTGTACAGGAAGCTAAGCTAGAGGAACCAAATGATGCATATTCATGTGTGAACCGATCTTTCATTAAAAGCTAGGTTTTAAGTGTAGGCATCTAGCCCTGCTGGATCAGAAAAAAGGCCTGTTTAGGCCAGCATTCTGTGCCAGATACGTATAAGAAGCTCACAAGCAGGACATGAGTGCAATAGCACCTTCCCACTCATGTTTCCCAGTAACTGGTATTCAGAGACATACTGCCCCTGATACTGGACGTAATATATAGCTATCATGACTAGTAGCCACTGATAACCTTATCATCTATGAATTTGTCTTATTCCCTTTTAAAGCCATCCAAATTGGTGGCCAAGTTGGTGACCTTGACAGAGTCTTCTAAGGGCTGATGACAAACTGCTTTGTATAACTTTCCCAACCTTTCAAGGGGAAAGGCTAGCAAATGCCTCATGCAACAGGAGTCACAAAACAAATCATAATTCAAGTTTAATTGAAGAATATACTTTGCAACAGCAATAAAATCAGAGATAGCCTTAGAACTGACCCTGGTCACAGAAAGCACTCCAAAGCCCACAGTGTTCACCCCAGATGGTGAAGAGGAGCGAGCTCCTTCTTGTCTCGTGACACATGCTATGCAATCACAGACGATCCCGGATTTTTCTGCACAGCTGCATTTTCTATCCTGGGCTCAAACTCTGCTTCAGCGAAAAATTGCAGTGACAAAAAGGAACTATGTTTGTCATTTGGTTAGGTGTTATACTTGGCACTGTTTGATTTCTATACTGGTAAAAAGGGTCTGGTGTGAGCAAAGGAGGCTTTGTCCTCCTTTTGTCTTCAATGAATTAAGATTAAATAAGGATGTTTGTTTTCCCTCCCCCAGCAATTGATTTTGATACTACAATAAATGCACAGTATACTGTATTCAATACCTTAGCCATAGATTTTGTGGTGTGAGAGCCTAAGAGGGCAAGGAATCATTGAAGAACAGCCAGAGTGTATTCTATACAGCTCCTTGGATATGTCTAAAGTCATTAACAGTGAAATCAATTGTATTTCTATTCAGATGTCCTACTGAGTTCAGTTGGGCTTACTCCCAGCTAAATGGGTATAGGATTACAGCCTTAATTGTATTAAATATTAATTTTATGAGATTTAAATATAAAGGCCTGGTGTTTTATTCATTTATGCCACTACCTTTGTACTCATTGTCAGAACATTGGAAGACAGAATTAAGTTTACTTCTTAGTGAGAAATAGGGTAGACTCCTTCCTTCATGCTTTTCCTTATATCTCTGTAACAGCTTTCCCTAACTTAGTGCCCTCCAGATGTTGTTGGGCTACAACTCCCATTGCTCCCTGCCAGCATGGCCAATGGTCAGGGATGACGGGATTTGCAGTCCAACAGGCTGCTCTCCAATTAAAAGAGCTAGGCAGGGGTGAGGAGCCAGTGGCCCTCCAGATGTTGTTGGACACCAGTTTCCATTAGTCTTCGCCACTGTGGCCAATGATCGGTGATGATGGGAGTTGTAGTCCAATGACATTTGGAGGGCCACAAGTTCCCTGCCTCTGAGCTAGACTTTTTAAAAGGTTGAAAATTAAGGGGACTGGAATATACCAGGGGGGACTTGGGGTAGTATCCAATGTTAGTCCTACATAGAGTAGACCCATTGAAATGAATGAGACTTAGGTTAGTTACAACTAACTTAAGTTCCATTCATTTCAATGGGACTATTTTACATAGGACTAACATTGGATACTACCCCAGATACCCACAGGGAACTAGGTACCCATAGGAATGCTTTTTCTATTCCTGTTCTCACCTTGCTATCCGGAAGTATTCCACATCCCACTGAACTTAATGGCAGAACACCCTTGGTTATCCCCTTAACAGGAAATCTCCTTACGTGTGTATATATTGAAAAATATTGATCAACTTTCTCATGGGCTAGCTTCTTAAAAAATAAATAATAACAAAATTGGCAGAAGCAGGGAAGGGTGTTTTGGGACATGGTAGCGAAGCCATGGTGTAATTTCTGAAATGCTGAAAATGTAATTTCAGGACTAAAGTAAAAAAATCTTCTTTCCTGACTTGAGAATTTGTACATATGGGATAGGATTATGTTATGTGTGGGAACGGGGCCTGCACTTCAAATTTGTACTGCCCCTGCTCCCCCAATAATTCTTGGACCCTAGCTGGGAGCCGCTAAAATAAAATAATCCTATTCAGAACTGAATGTATTGGGGACACAATCCTATGCAAGTTTAGATAGAAAAGTCCTACAACTCCCAGCATGCCCCAGCCAGCCATGCTGGTTGGGGAATGCTGGGAGTTGTAGGACTTTTTTCCCTGTCTAAACATGCATAGGATTGCGTCCTTAAAGAAGAAAGGTTTTCATCAGTGGCAGTAACAGCTTCATTGCAGTCAATAGAACAGAAATAGGTACAGAAGGTTACAATATATCTCCTTAAAGCTAAGGAGAGGAAAAAAAAATAAAACAAAGGCTTGTAATAATTTATCTACGGAGGAAATATTTGGTGTCTTCCTCAAAAGCCTAAAGAGCTTACTTAGCTAAGGTGTTCCATAACACTGGGGCCATGATGAATACTGAAATGCAATACAAAAATTTATAGCAACCCCCTACGAACAGAAGTTTGTAATGCAGCTAGAAGCAATTCTAGGCAACTCGTTCCCCTTTAATCTACATACATCTTCAAGGTCTTTCCTGTCTTTCTAGAAATGGCAAAGTGGGTGTGCCTAGGAAACAACTATGCCTCTGAGAACCCCAATGTGCAATAATTATACATTTAATTAAACACATATGTTTGTTGCACTCACAGAGTCCTAGACCACCATGTCAGGTTCCAGCTAATAAAACTGAGCTGCTAAGGCTTAATTGATACCATTTATCTGTGCTCTTGCTGTTTGGGGAAAACCTCAATACTTTTTTAGGTTTTCTTCAAGGTTTTTCTTTTTCTTTCTTTTTTTATAATAGAGTAAATGTTTTATAAGGATTTATTCTGCATTGATACAGTTGTTACTCTATGTGACCCCTAATATTCCTTTTCTTCTCAATCCTAGGGGAACATTAGAAAAGGCATAACTATGGAAACTAGGAAGGAAGAAGTAATTGTGGGTTGTGACAGGGATGGACAAATTTGTCAATGCTGATTTTGCTCAGTGCCTCAGTTTCCTAGCTGTAAGTTCATTTCAACCCATTTGCACATCGATCTGTGAATTCCCCCCCCCCCCGAAAGGTCTGCACAAAACTCATAAGCGTTAAATGCACTTGTGCACAGAGGAAGATGGCAGTGGATGTGATTTTAGTTTGGATTTATTTCTGTCCTTTTAATGCAAATATATGAAGATTCAAATAACTTCTCTCCCCATCACTTCAGTTTTCATTATTTTCACTTTTCTCCCACTCTTAACTTGAAGATTTCCTTTGCAGAGGCCCTGTTTATAACACATTGAGCTTACAGAATGTTTTCCCCACATCCTTGAGCTGTTCTTGGTGGCAGAACTCCCAGCTGCTCCCTACCTGAACAGGATGATGGCTATTTTCACAGATTCCATTTGTATCTGATTCCTTCAAAACTCTTCTTTTAAAGTTGATTCCTTAAGAAACTTGATTTTTTGCAAAAAGGAAAAGAAGGGAGGGAGGGAGGGAGGGAAGGAAGGAAGGAAGGAAGGATATATTTCAGACAATTTTTTTTAATGACTAATGAATAGTTGCTCCTTACAATTGGTATATCAAATATTCACATTCCCTCCAACCCCAGTCACTTTATACTTCATAGTGGCTTTGCCAGTTCCACCATCACTTCAAAATGGTTGAGAACTAGTTTACCTGTTATGGCTGCCATGGAGGTTTCTTTTAAATGGTTCTATGAGGCAGCTCTGACAAACCATTTGACCATAGTGGCTCAACATCCAGATGGGGCATTTTTCACCACACCATGGCAAATATACTCACAAAAAGAAGTCTGGTAGTGTGATTAAAAGTTGGCTCAACTACCTGATGAGCTGCTGCTTACAGATGGCTGTGTCACATGGGGAGTGATTGCAAGCAGTCTCCATGCAGAAACAGTAGTATGTAAAGCAGCCTTAATTCCACCCCAAATACCTGCCATATAGTTAAAAAAAAAAAAAAAAACCTCAGTGAATTGCTTGAAGAAGGCTTTATATATAGGACATATGATATTTGATGGTGAGTATTCCCTGCATACCCCCCTGGTCATACAAATATTTACTGTTGGACTTTGGCCTTTGACCTTCCACAACCTTGCAGTAGCAGTCAATAAATGGCAGTATCTGACAAGTAACAGTCAACATGTGAGAGTGTTTTGCTGACTTGCAATAAAAGTTCATAAATTCAGTCAATCAAAAACAATACCTTCAAATTTCAGTTCTGAAGCATCAGTCCAAATTTGGAATCAAATTTCAAGGTCAAAAGCTAATTTGATAAATTTGAAATTGTCCCAAAAAATTAGGAATGTGCAAATCAGCAAACCCGAGCTTGCCGAAGTTCTCCAAATTCCATCTCGAACCTTGTTCCAACTTGAGTCCATATCAGATTGTGAGGGTTTTTTTTCTTTTCACATGAAAATCCGTGCATATTTCTGTGCATGTTTTTCCAAATGTACTCATCAATTGTGTGGATTTTTGGAATGTACTTATTTTGGAATGTATGCATTTTCGAAATGCATACATGCTGTATGCATTATTTTATTATTTTCGTCTGCAAAACACACTGCAAGCTTGGAAAAGTATGGACTTCGACTGCTGATTGTGTCCAAGTCCATGTTCAGTCTGGAAGGTGCAAAGTGGGTAAAATCCTGATCAAAAACAAACTGAAATGAATTTCTCATACATCCTTACAAAAAAATATAGCTCAAAATTTTGTCTCAGTTTTATTCAGTAATCTGGTGTAGCATTGTCATTCAGGAAGTGTTCACTTTAAGTCTTGCCTCTGCCATGAATGTACTAAACAGATGGCCTTAGACAAGTTACATTCTCTCTGCTTCCACCCAACAGTTGCAATATGAATCATAGAATCATAGCGTTGGAAGGGACCTTGGAAGTCATCTACTCCAACCCTCTGTTCAATCAGGATGTGCAATTCAGGACACAACTACAGCATCCCTGCCCAGCCTCTGCTTAAATACCTCCAGCACAAGAGAACCCACCACCTCCTGAAGCCATCTATTTAAATGCTGAACAGCTTTTACCATCGGGAAGTTTCTCCTAATGTTTAGCCAAAATCTGCTTCCCTGCAACTTCCAACCATCAGTTCTAGACCTGCCACTTGGAGCAACAGAGGAAAAGTGTGCTTCATCTTCTGCATGACAGCCTATCAGATATTTGAATACTGCTATCCAGGGGCATTGTTATAAAAATGCCCACCTGGGCATGGGCCCCGGATCTTTCGAGCTGTCCTGATTTGCCTTTTTTTTTTTACATTTTCCCATTGACTTGCATTGGAAAACAAAAACGGCCATAACTTTTTTAGTTTGTATGATAAATAGATGAAATTTGGAGGATTGGTAGCCCCCATGGAGATAATTGAATATAACAAATTTCAGGCAGTTAGGTCCAGTGACGTTTGTGCTAGTAACAGGTAAAATTTGCTTTTTTCAAGAAAATGTGTCAAAGCAAAGAGCTATAATTTCTTTGTTCTTCCACATAAGTGTATGGAATTTGGAAATATGGCAGCCCCCATGGAGCTGATGGAAAATGCCAAATTTCAGGCAGTTATGTCCACTCACTTTTGTGCTAGTCACAGGTAAAGTTTGCTTTTTTCAAGAAAATGCATCAAAGCAAAGAGCTATATATATGTATTGTGCTTCCACATACATGCATGGAATTTGGGGACCTGGCAGCCCCTATAGAGATGACTGAGCCTGCCAAAGTTCAGACAGGTGTAGTGGCTTTTGTGCTAGCCACAGGTAAAACTTGCTTTTTCCAAGAAAATCTGTCAAAGTAAAGAGCTGTGTTGTTGTTTTTTGGTGCTTCCACATAAATTCATGGAATTTGGGGACCTAGCAGGCCCTATAGAGCTGACTGAACCTACCAAATTTCAGACAGTTAGGTCCAGTGGCTTTTGCGCTAGCCATGCGTAAAATTTCCTTTTCTCAAAGTCTAAAACAAAAATTAAAAACTGCCAAGTCACCCAGGGGATGAGAGATCCTAATCATAAAGTGTTTAAGGTGATCATTAGGGGGTCACTATCCCTAATCTCTGGTGTAGGATTTTTTTGAGGTGCAAAAAACCTCTCTCCCTCTACTTTTCTTTTCTGCTCTTACATGCCCACTGTTGGGAGCTTGCCTGCAATGAAATTTTGAAGAGGGAGAAGGAAGGGAAGAAAGAGCTCCATGTGCAATACTGGTATTTCACACAGCACCTGATTTTACTGCCCCAAAGTGGAACTTTTGGCTTCTGCAGAAGTTTAGTAGCTTCAGTACAGCAAAGGATCCAATCAGTCTCCACAAACTTCTTTCTCCCCCTCCACTTTAATTTCTCCTAAATAGCTGTAGGACTCAAATAATCCCAAAAGGAGGGCTAGGACTATGTGGCATCATGATTGAGAAATGGCTGGGACTTTTAAATAGGTTCTACTGTTTTAAAAAAGCTAGAAAAAGTCCTCAGCCACCTCACCTCATAAAGTTCATTTAAGTACATGAAATCCTTGCAAACCCTGCACAGCCACCTAAATTCCTCTGAAGTACTACCTCTCTGAAAGGAGCCACTTGGCTTAGGGAATTCTCTCTACCCCCCTCCCCATTTCCAATCACCATTCTTCTTTTCTTCTTCCCTCCCCTATCCTGTTCTTTCTCTCTTTCTCATCTTTATTCCACCCAGAGCATATCTTGGGCAATTCTTAAAGAGAATTCTCTTCAGTGGGCAACAGAAGTTCTGAACTGTATTTGACCTTATACAAACAGACAAGAGGGTTGTTTTTTCTCCTCCTCCTCAAGTCTTTGAGAAGAGTGGGTTCACATGGTTGCAGAGAAACAAATCTGGGGCTGTTCTGTGTCAGTTGCCATTATCCAGCAACAGGAAGGGCTGTAGCTCAGTGGCAGAGCACACGCTTGGCATGCAGAAGGTCTCAGGTTCGATCCCCAGCATCTCCAGGTAGGGCTAGGGAAGAATCCTGCCTGAAATTCTGGAGAGCTGCTGCTGCCAGTCAGTGTCAACAATACTGCGCTAGATGGACCCAGGGTCTGGCTCAGTATAAGGCAGATTCCTATGTTCCTATGAACAGAAAGCTTTAATAAAAATTAAAATAGGAGTTTTTGGTTGTGGTTTTAAGTGTAGGGGAGATAAATACTGCTCATTTATACAATCCTATGTATGCCTACTCAGAAGCCCCATTATGTTTAATGAGGCTTACCTTCAGGAAAGTGTGCATAGGATTGCAGCATGAGTTACTTTTGCAGGGAGGTTTGCACCTTGATGTTCTGCATGTCTGCTCAGAAATAAGTCCTGAGTTGTGAGCATGGTACTGCAGGCTTAATACAGTGCCTACCCATTCCATGTAATGAATTGACTACCCTTTCAGCTCAGTTGTATGCATGTTTTGTTATGTGTGTGTGTGTTTTTCATTTTGCATGAACTCTAGCTTCATACATGCTCAGAGTTTCTCCATAACTTAGCCCTAGTTTTGAAAACAGACTCATTGGCTGAAGTCTGGTGAAGTCTTGGCACAAATGAAGTTATGAGGAGGAAGATACAATGAGATCTGGTGCATAACAAGGAGGAGGTAGAGAGGAGCTGCACAAATCATCTGTTTTGATAAAGCGTTGCTGGAGGATAGTAGGATGAGGAGGGATGGTTGCATGGAGGGGAACAGAATTGGTAGGGGGAGAATGCAAGTGCTCAGTGGTGAAAGAAAAGAATTCTGCACATGCTCAGAGGCACTCTATATTTAAGAATATAGGAAGGGCTGTGCTGCATCAGACCAAGGTCCATCTAGTCCAGCATTCTGTTCACATAGTGGCCAACCAGATGCCCATAGGAAACCCACGAGCAGGATATGGGTGCAATAGCACCTTCCCACCACCTGCTAACATTGATGAAATGTAAATAAATTCTAGTAATTCTAAATTTGCATGCATGTATATCTTTCAGAAACTTTACAGGTTTCTTGCCTGGGGGACACCTCTAATGACCTGTGCATTTTCATAGAAATTTATCCAAAAACTATCAGGGAAGGGGTGAATGGAAGGGAAAGCAAATTACTCCCTCACCCAAATTGGAGAACGTCCCTTCCATATGAACTGCTGCACCTATCCTTCTGAAACTTTGCTGGTTTCTTACTTAGGGACAACTGTAGGCTGTCTGTAATTTTCAGAACAACGGTCCACAAGGAACATAGGGAGATAAGTATGTCCTCTTTTGGAGACCGCAAAATGTCAAGGCCACCCTTGCACAAAACCCCTTGTGGTTATCATAATGAAATTTGGCAGACATGCTCTCCTTTGATGGGGCAATGAATCCTAAAAATTTTATCCAGTTCTTCCAAGGAATAAAAATGCTGTTGGCAGTTCCCTTTAAAAGAAAATCAAAATATAAACCCTGCACCTATTTTTCAGACCGAGCAGGTATAATCCCCTTCTAGGAGGCTACTATGCCTGAAATTATCATCCAGTTCTGGCCAAGAGAAAAAAGTTAACAGTTTTTCTTTAATTTCCAATGGTAGTCAACAGGAAGCATAAAGACTCATTTTTTCAAACCTTGACTCAGGGTTGGTGCTGAGCTGAAGTGGTCCAACTACAAATTGGCCAGAGCAGAAGTGGGATGTTTTCCAAAATGCTGAAGTGGGGTCTGAATTGAAGTGGGGTGGGGGTGGGGGTCAGTGCACACTTCGTATGTATGTATGTATGTATGCATGTAATCTATACACACCACATACACACACACACACATATTAAACGTGTGCTTAGACTAGTGTGTGTGTGTGTGTGTGTGTGTATATATATATATATATATATATATATATGCAAATTTGTGTTACGGGCCTGTGCCCCAGATCTTTTAAGAACCTAGCAATGCCCCTGCTGCTATCACATCTCCCCTTAACCTTCTCTTCTCCAGGCTAAACATACCCAGCTCATTCAACCATTCCTCATAGGGCTTTGTTTCCCGAAGCCTCACCATCCTGGTTGCCCTCTTCTGAACAACCCCATATTAATACTAGGGATGTCACAAACCCCTGGCTTGGTCTGGGAGGCCGGCAAACTCCCCTGCACCCGGCCCCACTCACTGAGACGTGGGGCGCTGACAGACCCAGTCACTGAGCACCCCAGAACCCGACAAGTGGCCGGGAGCAGCCTAGAGTTGTTGTTGTTGCGTGTGCCCCAACCACTCTCACTATCTCCTCCTTGCAAGGAGAAGATGGCAAGAGTGGTTGGGATGTGCATGGTGCTGAGGACTCATCCTGCCTCTAGCTGTAAAGCAAGCTCTTAACAGTTGGCGGGAGCAGGACGAGGCCTCAGCACCCCAAGTGATCTAGCCATCCCCTCCTCATGAGGAGGGGATGGCTAGAGTGTTTGGGGCGCATTGCAGTGCCAAGGACTCTGGCAGTCAAGCCCTTGTGCACATAAAGCCCTTCTGTGCACAAGGGGTTGACTGCTGGAGCCCTCGGTGCACAGAGGAGGAATGGCTTGCCCAGCTGGCAGGCGGGGGCAGGTCAAGCAGGGAGGCTCGCTGAGTGGGTCCAGGCCATGTGAGAGGAGGTGGCAGCTCACTGAGTTTCCCTGTGCCCCAGATGGAAGCGAGTCCATCCATCCCTAATTAATATAGTCCTTCTTGTCAGTTATTGCTAGAATTACCAAAAAAAATCATGTCTGTGAGGCACTGTGAACATCTGAAAGTGCTATGTAAACACTAGTAATGGTAATTATAAAATATTATTACTGTTATTTATTGTCAGATCCTTTTCATAGCTCTACACTATTTCATAGCATACACTATTAAAATCTCTGCTAACAGAAAGAATTATGCAAAATAAAATTTGAGATACTTTTGCTTCAATAATCTGTTCCTTTGGACACTAACATTCTAGATCAATCTTCCCCAACCTGTTTCCCCCCCCCCCAGATGTGTTGGACCGCATGTCCTAGCATTCCCAGCCAGCTCAGCCAGTTGCAGTCCAGGACATCCGGAGGGCGCCAGGTTGTGGAAAGTTGTTCTAGATATTGCACTGAAGTCAGTTAAGGGCCTGTCATCTGGTTCCTACCGAATCAGCTCTGAAATGCTCTTTTCTCAAACATCTTTAATTCTCAGCAACTAAATATTCTTTTGATTCATTCTTATTATTCAAAATGCATCTTAATTGAAACATGCTTTAATTTTATATCCAGGAGGAAGTGAACCCATCTTGTGCAGGACATGATAAATTTTGCAGAGAAGCCTTGTCATTAGATCAACCAAACTACAATCTGTGCTGTTTTCAGCAATTACTTTTATTGCTTGTTACTTTTATTTTATTTTATTGCTTTATTTATTTATTTATTTTTATTTATTTTATTGTTACTTTTAGTTTAAAAACGTACAAACAAATGTCTGAGAAATGTACAACTAGGGATGGGTGAGAATGTCATTTGGTTGGTTTAAAAAAAACCAAAAAAACAAAAAAGAATTGACCATAATAGAAAGAACCTGAGATTTTAAAAATTCAAATATGGAAGAAAGTGAAATTGAGACTTGTCCATCCCTACTTACAGCAGCATAAAATCAGACCATGTACAATATATATAGTTATACAATATATAACTATGTTATATGCAGCAGTATCATGTACAGGCTCATTATCGTGTATGTTTACAGGCTCTTCAAGATGGAAACCAGGATTGTGTTTTAAAAATTCTTTTAACAAGGACACCCTTCAAACGTGATAACTGCCATAGTAAACAGGAAGTACAAGCCATTTGAACTTCCAGTTTACTACTGAAGTTGTCACATTTGAAGCCACTTCTTTGGTAATATCATTGTCTACCATACAAGCCCGAATTATTGAAAAACAGTACAATTTATTATTGAAAAAAGAGTAAAATTAAGAAACTCAAGTCACGTGCTTCCTGTTTATACCACAGAAGCGATCAAACCTGAAGCAGCTCATAGAAGAATGGTCTGAGGAACAGCTTTCCACAATTTTATCTGCAGAATTCAACAAATGATGGAATTGCATGCTAGTTACTTGAAATTTGAGTAAAATAACCTGATTCAATGTTTCACTATGAATTGGCTTGTGGCTTTCTCACTATTCATTCTCCAACATACATGTGTTCTCCCTCCTGTTATGTATTTATGCAGTTTTAAACAAACATAGCAGATCTATTTTATTATCCTTTACTATTCTGACTTCACCTCTCTTTTCACCACATTATATTTCTAGTTTCCTTTTCCTGGTTCCTTTCTGTCTTCTTTCTTCTCTCCTGCTCAGTGTTTGGTTGCTACTTCAGAAGCATGTTAGTGAATAAAATGTAGCATTGCTGGCCATATCCCACAGATCCAGCCAAAAGACTGACACTGTGACCCCTAGTTAATTACCAGATGAGCTATTGGCTGTTGGAGACGGATCGGTCACATTTTCCGTCAAAGCAGATCATTGCTTGCAGGAATTATCTTGTCGGTTCTGTAGAGAAAAGGCAAAATATGTGTTGGCTTTGGTTCAGAAGTAATGGCTGCATCCTTTATTAACTTATTTCCCTATAAATGAATTTATGTCATTCAGAAGCATAAGATTAAGCAGACTTTAAGCAAATTATCAATAAAATGGAAGTAAAGGCAGCAAACGTCAGTTTCTCTCCATGGAGATACTGTAGATGGTGGTCCTATAAGTGTGGCCATTCAAGGAGAAGGAGGATGCTGAGCCATTAATTAGCACTCCTTGAGTATGGTTTTTCGACCATACCATCCTGCATTGAGCAGGGAGTTGGACTCGATGGCCTTGTAGGCCCCTTCCAACCCTACTATTCTATGATTCTATGACCAACTGTGGATCCACTTAATTGTAGTGTTGTTAGGGATGGCGAAGCTGTCCGGCTGGGGCTTGAAGCTTCGCAATTTCTTGCTGGCTCAGCCCCCCCAACACCAGTCTACGGATGACTGCACTCGCCCAACTTGGTGTGTGCTGAGTAAGACAAGTGCAGTGGACCCCACTGCTCTGCCGAGCCACCATTCTGGGCAAAATGGCAGCTCAGCCTTTTCTGTAAAGGCTGATTTTACATAAATGGTGGCCATAAGAGTCCATTTATGCAACATTACAGGCATAAATAGACCATTTACACCTGTAATGTTGTGTAAATGGCCGCTTTACAGGTCCCAGTTATGTAAATGACCCTTTACAAAACAGGCTAAGCCACCATTTTTACGCAAAATGGCAGCTTGGTGAGGAAGCGGGTGGCCACGCACAATGCACCGGATGCCTGTGGATCACACACAATCAGGGTGAGGCAGCTGGTGGGGGTCTGGCGTGCGGGGCAAGCTACAGTGAGTTCACCCATCCGTAAGTATTGTCCAACCTACATTTACCATCTTGTCAACAATAGGGATGTACGAATCACTTACCTGGCTCCACGCAGGGGCATCTGCAGTGGGGGGGAGGCGCTCCGTCCCCCCCTGGAATCCTCCCTGGCTGGCTCCGCTCCGTGGCGGCTCCACGGAGCTGCTGGCCAGGGCCGTCCACAGCTGGAGTTCCGGCTGCAACCGGGCTGCTGCAGCCGCAAATGGCAGCCATTGTAGCAGCCGCCATTTGTGTCCTGCCAGGCTGCCGTGATAGGCTATGTAAATATTTACGTAGCCTATCACAGCAAAGAGCAGGGACGCAAACGGCGGCCGCTACACCATTTGCGCCCCTGCTCTTTCCGTGATAGGCTACGTAAATACTTATGTAGCCTATCACGGCAGCCTGGCAGGACACAAATGGCGGCCACTATGATGGCCACCATTTGCAGCCACAGCAGCCGGGTGAGAGATCAGCCGCCACCGCCGGTGCCACCGCCACCTCCGCATCCGCCCCAGGTAAGCTTCGTCCCGGGGGGATTCCACGGGGTGGTGGGGGGTGGGAGGCCGTCCCACCATGGGTTTCGGGGGGCCAAATGCCAGTGCATTCAGCCTCACTGAAATCCGTGGCAGAATTCTCCGCCATCCCTAGTCAACAAGAATATCATGGAAAAGCTTGTCAAATGCTCTGATGAAATCAACATATGCATATACTATGTCCACAGCATTCCCATGATCTACCAAATTTGTAACTCTATGAAAATGGAGATAAGGTTTGTGTTTGTCTGGCATGACTTATTCCTGAAAAACCCATATTGACTCCTAGTAATCAATGCATTATTTTCTAGATGCTCACAGATTGACTGTTTCATAGAATCATAGAATAGTAGGGTTGGAAGGGGCCTACAAGGCCATTGAGTCCAACCCCCTGCTCAATGCAGGAATCCAGGTCAGAGCATCCCTGACAGATGGCTGTCCAGCCTCATCTTGAACGCCTCCAGTATGGGAGAGCCCACCACCTCCCTAGGTCATTGGTTCCATTGTCATATTCCTCTAACAGTCAGGACATTTTTCCTGATGTTCAGCCGGAATCTGGCTTCCTGTAACTTGAGCCCATTATTCCGTGTCCTGCACTCTGGGATGACAGAGAAGAGATCCTGGCCTTCCTCTCTGTGACAACCTTTCAAGTACTTGAAGAGCGCTATCATCTCTCCCCTCAGTCTTCTCTTCTCAAGGCTAAACATGCCCAGTTCTTTCAGGTTCTCCTCATAGGGCTTTGTTTCCAGTCTCCTGATCATCTTTGTTGCCCTCCCCTGAACCCTCTCCAGTTTGTCTGCATCCTTCTTAAAGTGTGGTGCCCAGAACTGGACACAGTACTCCAGATGAGGCCTAACCAGTGCTGAGTAGAGAGGAACTAGTTAGGGATGGTGGAGAATTCCACCACGGATTTCAGTGAGGCCGAATGCACTGGCATTCGGCCCCCCGAAATCCATGGCGGAACGGCCTGCCACCCCCCCCCCCCCGCAGATTACCCCCGGGACGAAGCTTACCAGGGGCGGATGTTCTGGATGGCGGCGGCTCCGGTGGAGGCTCCAGCGGGGGCGGAGGCTGGTCTTTCAACCAGCTGCCGCAGCCACCATTTGCGTCTGCTGTTTGCCGTGATAGGCTACGTAAGTATTTACGTAGCCTATCACAACAAGCAAAAAAAAAAATACAGCGTACGCAAATGGCAGCAGCTATGGCGGCCACCATTTGCGTTCCCTATTTTTCGCCATTTTACCCTACATAACTATTTACGTAGGCTATTACAGCGAAAAAAAGGGAAATGCAAATAGCGTAGTGGGCGCTATTTGCGTACCTTTTTTTTCGCCGTAATAGCTTAAGTAAATATTTACGTAGGCTAAAATGGCGAGAAAAAAAGAACACAAATAGCGCCCACTACGTTATTTGTGTTCCCCTTTTTTTTCGCCATAATAGCCTACGTAAATATTTACGTAGGCTAAAACGGCGAAAAATAGGGAACGCAAATGGAGGCCACCAGAGCCGCTGCCATTTGCATATGCTGTTGTTGTTGTTTTTGCCCGCCATGATAGGCTACGTAAATACTTACATAGCCTATCACGGCATCCTGTCTGGATGCAAATGGCAGCCGCCATTTGCATCCGCACCAGCCAGTCTGCGGCCGGAACTCCGGCTGCGGCCGGCCCTGGCCAGCTGCTCCGCGGAGCCGCTGTGGAGCGGAGCCGGCCGGGCAGGATTCCAGGGGGGAGGACCGGATCGCCTCCTCCCCTGTCAAGGATTTTGGGGGGAGGGACGGAGCGCCTCCCCCCCCACCACGAATCAATCGCGAAAAGGTAAGTGACTTTCGTACTTCCCTAGAACTAATACTTCCCGGGATTTGGTAGCTATGCTTCTATTAATGCAGTCCAAAATAGCATTTGCCTTTTTTGCAGCCACATCACATGATTGGCTCATATTCAGCTTGTGATTGACAACAATTCCACGATCCTTCTTGCTTGTAGTGTTGTTGAGCCACATATCCCCCATCTTGTAACTGTGCATTTGTTTCTTTTTCCTAGGTGAGAACTTGGCATTTATCCCTATTAAATGTCATTCTGTTGTTTTCTGCCCAGCGCTCCAGTCTATCCAGATCACTTTGAATTTTGTTTCTGTCTTCCAAAGTATTAGCTATCCCGCCCCATTTTGTGTCATCTGCAAATTTGATCAGCATTCCCTGCACCTCCTCCTCCAAGTCATTAATAAAAATGTTGAAGAGCACTGGGCCCAGGACTGAGCCCTGTGGTACCCCACTCATTACCTCTCCCCAGTTTGAGAAGGTCCCATTGATAAGCCCTCTTTGAGTCCAATTCTGTAGCCAACTGTGGATCCACCGGATCATTGTTTCATCTAGCCCACTTTGAGCTAGTTTGCTCATCAGGATATCATGGGGCACTTTGTCGAAAGCTTTCCTGAAGTCGAGGTATATGATGTCTACAGCATTCCCATGGTCCACAAGGGAGATCACTTGATCAAAAAATAAGATGAGATTAGTCTGGCAGGATTTGTTCTTGATAAATCCATGTTGGCTTCAAGTAATCACGGCATTGTTTTCAAGGTGCTTACAGGTGGATTGCTTTATAATCTGCTCCAGAATTTTCCCAGGGATTGATGTCAGACTGACTGGTCTGTAGTTCCCAGGTTCCTCCTTTTTACCCTTTTTGAAGATAGGGACAACATTAGCCCTCCTCCAGTCATCTGGCACTTCACCTGTCCTCCATGATTTCTCAAAGAGAATAGACAGCGGTTCTGAGAGCTCTTCTGCCAGTTCCTTTATTATTATAGGATGCAGTTCATCTGTCCCTGGAGATTTGAACTCATTCAAAGTAATTAGGTTTTCCTTGACCATATGCCTATCGATCTCAAGCTGCAATCCTGCCCTTTCAGCCTGTACTTCGCCTTTGCCGAGGGGGTCATAGACCCTCTTTTGGGAGAAGACTGAGCCAAAGTAGGAACTGAGCACCTCTGCCTTTTCTTTGTCATCTGTTATCATTTTGCCATCCTTATTTAATAGCTGAACAACCATTTCTTTCCTCTGCCTTTTACTATGCACATAGCTGAAGAAAGACTTTTTGTTGTTTTTAGCATCCGTCGCTAACCTCAACTCGTTCTCTAGGGCTGTCAGAGATTTTCGCCATGGATCTCAGTGAGGCCGAACGCCAGGGCATTCGGTCCCCCGAAATCCATGGCGGAACGAAGCTCCCCTGCCCCCCACCCCGCGAAATGGGCCCGGAATGGAGCACCTACCTGCTGCCGTCCACGCTGACTTGCGAATGGCAGCCGCATCTGCGGCCACCATTCGCTTCTTCCATATTGCCGTGATAGGCAATGTAAATACTTATGTAGCCTATCACGGCTAACGCAGGGACACCATTTGCGTCCCTGCGGAAGCCGTGATAGGCTACATAAGTATTTACGTAGCCTATCACGGCAAAACTAAGGGAATGCAAATGGCGGGGGCTACGGCGGCCGCCATTTGTGTTCCTTTTTTTTTTTGCCATTTTAGCCTACATAAATATTTGCGTAGGCTATTACGGAAAAAAAAAAAAGGGAACGCAAATGGCATAGTGGCCGCGATTTGCGTTCCCTTTTTTTCCCCCGTAATAGCCTACGTAAATATTTACATAGGCTAAAATGGCGAAAAAAAGGGAACGCAAATGGCGGCTGCTGTAGCTGCCACCATTTGCGTTCGCTGTTTTTTTGGGGGGGGGTTGCCGTGATACGCTACGTAAATATTTACGTAGCCTATCATGGCAAAATACAGGGACGCAAATGGCGGCAGCTACAGCAGCTGCCATTTGCGTCCCTGTAGGCTGCCCAGCGGCCGGTTGTCCAGCTGCGGGCGGCCCCGGCTGGCGGCTCCATGGAATCTCCACGGAGCGGAGTCGGCCGGAGAGAATTTTGGGTGGAGGGACAGAGTGCCTCCCCCTCACCACGAATGTCACCCTTCGAAAAAGTGACTTTCGTACATCCCTATCATTCTCAGCTTTAGCCTTCCTGATGCCATCCCTGCAGTTCTGTGCTACCTGCCTGTACTCTTCCTTTGTTGCTTGGCCTTCTTTCTACTTCCTATATGTGTCCTTTTTCGTTTTCAGGTCATCTCTAAACTTTTTGTGAAGCCACATTGGCTTCTTCTGTTGTCTTCCAACTTTTCTTCTTGTTGGAATGGTTTGTAATTGTGCCTTGAGAATTTCCTTTTTTAAAAGCTCCCACCCATCAGGGACTCCTTTTCTCGTTAAGAGTCGCTTGCCACTGGACCTTACTGATCATTGTTCTGAGTTTATTAAAATAAGCTTTCCTAAAATCCAGGGTACACATTTGACTACACTTGGCTTTTGCTTCCCTTAGAACCAAGAACTCAAGTACAACACGGTCGCTTTCCCCCAGAGTTCCTGTAACTGCTGCTTTATCCACTAAGTCATCTCTGTTGGTTAGGATCAAGTCAAGGATAGCCGATCCTCTAGTTCCTTCCTCTACTTTCTGTAGGAGGAAGTTATCCGCCACACAAGTCAGGAATTTCCTGAAGGGGCCATGTTTTGCAGAATTTGTCTCCCAACAAATACCAGGGAAATTGAAGTCCCCCATTACTACTACATCATGCTTTCTTAAAACATTGGCTATTTGCTTTTCAAAAGTTTCATCCTCGTCTTCTCCTTGATTGGGTGGCCGGTAGTAGACTCCGACCACCAGGTTCCTTTTATTCTTTTCTCCATTTATTTTGATCCAGATGCTCTTGATGGGGCTACCAAGCTCCTCCTCCTGTATTTCTGTGCAGAGATATGTATTTTTCACATACAGTGCAACCCCACATCCCTTTCTGTTCCTCTTGTTCTTTTTGAACAAGTTATATCCTTCAGTTGCTGTATTCCAGTCATGACAGTCATCCCACCAAGTCTCAGTTATACCTATCAAGTCATAATTTCCCTCCTGTATTAAGAGTTCAAGTTCATTCTGTTTGTTTCCCATACTCTGGGCATTAGTATATAGACATCGAAGACCATGTGCTTCATAGTCTGGCTTTCTTCCTACATGTGTCTGAAGACTATTATTGGGCGCTATCAGAGCTGTTCTCTCTGTTGCAGTGCATGGGCCTACATCCATTGTTACCCGCAACTTTACATCTCCCTTCCCCATAGGATTCAGTTTAAAGCCCTCCTGATGAAGTTCTTCATGCTGTGGCCAAACACATTCTTCCCATCCTTTCTGAGGTGCAACCCGTCCCTTGCCAACAGTCCATCTTCCAGGAGTATAGCCCGTGGTTCCAGAATCCAAATCTCTCTCGTCGGCACCACCTTCATAGCTATCAAGTTTAATCATCTGTTCAAGAATTTTGCCCAGTATTGATGTCAGGCTGACTAGTCTGTAGTTTCCTGGATCTACCCTTTTCCAGCTCTTGAAGATGGGGACAACATTTGCTTGTCTCTAGTACTCTGGCACCTCACCTGATCTTCAGAAGTTCTCAGAGATTACAGACTGCAGCTCTGAAATACTGCCCACAAGCTCCTTCAGCACCCAGGGATGTAATTCATCTGGGCCTTGAGACTTGTACTCATTTAAAGTAGCTAAGTGCTCTCTAGCCATGTCCTTACTTATTCTGGCCTGCAAGTCCTTCCATATATTATTTGCTCTACTTGCCTCAGGTTAAATACAACTGACCTTGTGGGAGAGGACTGAGGCAAAATAGGAGATGAGTAGTTCCACCTTCTCTCTGTCACCTGTTAACAATTCACCACCTTCCCTAAGCAGCAGACCTACCCCTCCCTTGATCCTCTTCTTGCTCCTAACATTTTGTTGTTTTTAGCATCCCTCACCACCCTCAGCTCATTCTGGGCCTTCACCTTCCTGACACCATTCTTACAGGTTCAGGCAACTCAGTTGTAACCCTCCTTCGTCATATACAGTCAGGGCCAGAAATATTGGAACAAGGATAACTGTTTTGGCCTCTGTACACCACCACATTGAAGTTGAAAGGAAACACACCCAGATGGGAGCGAAGTCAGGACTTTCAGCTGTAATTCAAGGGGTGTGACAAAAGTGGGGCACTAACCATTCAGGAAGGACAGCCAGTGGCATACACACACACCCATCGTTGGCTCATAAGTAACGGAACAAACCAACATCATTTCAAACTGAAGGATCGCTTTTAATACCTGGGGGAAAATCCTTTGCAGTCAATTACTGCCTGAAGTCTGGAACCCATGGACATGACCAAATGCTGAGTTTCCTCCCTCGAGATGCTTTGCCAGGCCTTCACTGCAGCTGCCTTCAGCTGCTGCTTGTTTGTGGGTCTTTCTGCCTTCAGTCTTGCCTTCAGTAAGTGAAAAGCCTGCTCTGTTGGGTTGAGATCTGGTGACTGACTTGGCCATTGAAGAACATCCCACTTCTTTGCCTTCAGAAACTCTTGGGTAGCTTTTGCTGTATGTTTTAGGACATTTTCTATCAGCGTCCTATCAGTTTGGCAGCATTCAGCTGAATCTGAGCAGAAAGTATAGCCCTATACACTTCAGAATTCATCCTGCTGCTTTTATCAGCAGTCAGGTCATCAATAAACACCAGTGACCTGGTTCCATTGGCAGCCATATATGCCCATGCCATAACACTGCCTCCACCGTGTTTGACAAATGATGTGGTATGCTTTGGATCATGAGCTGTTCCTTTCCTTCTCCATACTTTTCTCTTCCCATCATTCTGGTACAACTTAATCTTGGTTTCATCAGTCCAAAGAATCTTATTCCAGAACTGGGCAGGCTTGTTTAGGTATTTGCTGGCAAAGGCTAATCTGGCCTGTCTGTTCTTGAGCATTACCAGTGGTTTGCACCTTGTTGTGAAGCCTCTATATTTACATTCATAAAGCTGTCTCTTGAGTGTAGATGTTGACAGTGACATGCCTACCTCCTCAAGAGCATTCTTGACCTGGCTAGATGTTGTGAAAGCGTTCCTCTTCACCATGAGCAGAATTCTGCGGTCATCCACTTTAGTTGTCTTCCGTGGTCTGCCAGGCCTTTTGCTGTTGCTGAGCTTGCCAGTTAATTCCTTCTTTTTCAGGATGTTCCAAACTGTTGTGTTGGCCACTCCCACTGTTTTTGCTCTCTCTCTGATGGGTTTATTTTGTTTCCTTGGCCTAATGATGGCCTCCTTCACTCGCATGGACACCTCTTTGGACCTCATGTTGGGAGTTCCAGTGAACAGCTACCAAATGCAAATGAAACACTCAGAACCACCTCCAGGCCTTTTGTCTGCTTGATTAGACCCAGGAAACAGGCAACCCCTGGCCATGCAGCTGCTTCTCAGCCATTCGTTCCATTACTTATGAGCCACCAACGATGGGTGTGTGTGTATGCCACTGGCTGTACTTCCTGAATGGTTAGTGGCCCACTTTTTTCACACCCCTTGAATTACATCTTACAGTCCTGACTTTGCTCCCATCTGGGTGTGTTTCCTTTCAACTTCAATGTGGTGGTGTACAGAGGCCAACTGCCAAAACAGTTATCCTTGTTCCAATATTTCTGGCCCTGACTGTATGTCCCAACTTCCAACTCTTATACATGACCCTTTTATTGGCCAAATTAAACATTCATCATTGGATTATTTACTTTAGTGTAAGCACTCATTTTCCCAATTCAGATTGGGACCATGGTGCTTTGGGAGTGGGGGATTTAAGCTTTCCCCCTCCCATTTTTATACCAAAAATCTCTCCCAAGTGGGGGCGGGGAATAAAAACACACACATCTCCATTGATTCCAACAAAGACTCCCCCCCTTTTTAACCCCCCCTTCCCATTTTGTGGATGAAAACAGGAGGGGGAAAACTTAAATCCCCCCCCTCTTGGAGCACCATGGTCCCAATCAGGATCATGGAAACATGTGCTTACACTACAGTAAATAATCCAATGATTAATGTTTCATATGACTGGATGAACATTTAGTTTTGCCCTGAGTCTCAGCTCATCAGACAGCTCCCTGTACAGCCACACAGGCCTCTTTGAATGTCCCCCGTTTTTTCTTCTCATGGGAATAGTTTGTGATTGTGCCTTCATTGTTTCAGTCTTCTGGATCTTCCATCTTTCTTGAACTCTTTTTTCCTTCAGGATTCCTAGCCATGGGATCCCACCCAACTTTTCCCTGAGCTTTTTGAAATGGCTTTCCTGAAGTCCAAGGTATGCATCAAACTAAGCTCTATTTTCACAGTCCTCTCTATCATAAATGCCAAGATTAAATGCTCAGTTCCACTTAAGGTTCCTGCATGTAATGGTAGCATCTAATACTAAACATGTTTTTGATGTTGGATGTGAAAATGTCCTAAGTATGCATAAGCTAACATGAGAGGTAGTGGATAAAGTGTTGGACTTGGGGTCAAACAAGACATTTACTAGATATGGAGCATGCAGCTCTGTATCTATGTTTTTCTCACTAGATTACAGAGATGTGAGGGCAATCCTTGCAGAGAATGCAGCCTGCAAGGAGGGGAGGCTGACCTCTTCCCTCCCCAGCAGTGGTGTAGCGGAGGCAGGGCTCTCAGGGACGCAGCCCCAGCACTTCTTCATTAGCAGGGACTCTGATGTCATCCGCCACCCCCCTCAGAATTCCCTGTTCCCTCTGAGCTTAGCTGCGATCCTCACTGTAGCTGTGGGGGGAATGAATTTTCCAAGCAACAATATACTATTCCATGTTGGAATGCAAAGTCTTTGGGATGACTTGGTCTGGAATGGGCAATTAAGACCTATTCGCTTTACCAAAGATGTGCTCCTATTGGAGATGAAAACTCCTAGAACTGGTTTGTTGATATGGATTGACACAACTGCCTGAAATTTTTGAACTGCCCTTGAAAACTGTCACAACGAGCATTTCCAAATTTACCACTACACCACTGTGTGTGTATATGTGTGTGTAGTTCAATCCAGCTGGGTGTGTGGACTTTTCTGTTCGAGGGGGAGAGGGGAGATATAATGAAGGAGCTTAGGGAAGGCTAATGGGTAATGTCGGGGTGCTAAGGGAGTGTGCAAGGGGGCTGTTTAAATGAGAAGTGATCTGTCCATGAGGGCTGAGTTGAGAGGGTGAAGCTTCCATAGAGTGTCATATTTTGAAAACCTAAAATGTTTGTGTTTGAGGGAGGGAGGGAAAAAGATGTTAACACCCCTGCATTTTTTCTCAGACGTCCAATTGAAATACCCCTGCCTTACTCTCAGCTGCACTGTTTTTGGATGCCATTTGAAAGCAGTATATCTTACAAGGTTGTATAATCTTAGAAAGGGGTGTGGCTGGGAGGGGGCATGGCTGTGACTGTCATAAAAGGACCCTGCACTTCTGAATTTGCCACGACGCTACTGCTCCCCGCTGTAATCAGAACAACTCCTCCCCCTTGTGTGTGGTGAGGAGCCTTAGAAAATGGTCCCCATAGACAGGGAAAACTGGGTTCTATTCTGTGTTCAGCCATGATGCTCCTCAGTCCACTGTCAACCACGCCAGCTTACAGGGTTGTTACAAAGTGAAGTGGGGGGGATGTATGCTATCCTAAACTCCTTTGGGGAAGGGCAGCCCAACAATTTAATGCAGCCTCCCCCAACCTGGCGCCCTCCAGATGTGTTGGACTACAACTCCCATCATCTTCAGCCAGCATGATGGGCACTGCAGTCCAACACATCTGGAGGGCACCAGGTTGGGGGACGCTGATTTAATGAGAAGTAACATGGGACCTTCAACAGTGGGACTTAAGTAGGTCAGACTAACAGCCAAGTTACAGGTGAACCAAAGGTGTTTAAAAATGAAATAAAATAAATCTATGTCTCATTAGCTAACCTTCGATAACCTTTTGCTCTTGATACTTTGTCTAGCTACCCTGATGCTACATGCATTTAATAGAAAAATAACTGGATCACTGATGATGCTATCCTATTATTACTTGGAAGTAAGTCCCATTAAATTCAATGGGAATGGATCTTGAGCATATCTGTATGGGATTGTGCTGTGGAAATATTTTTTAAAACAGCAACAACACAGAGGTGATTATATTCTAACATAACATGTATGTTTCTCACATCCAGTAGTATATTCAGAAAATATTTTGGCTTCCACACGAAGTCCTTACCGAAGGCGGAAATGAATTATTGCCCTGTGCCTGCTGAAATACTATTCATGCAAGATGGCTTTGTGAAGCTATCAGATATTTTGCCTCCTCACCAGATGAGAGTTATCTGAAAGTCTCTAAGGGTGCAGTCCTATGGATGTTTAGACAGAAAAAGTCCTACAACTCCCAGCATGCCCTAGCCAGCCATGCTGACTGGGGCATGCTGCAAGTTGTAGGACTTTTCTGTCTAAACTTGCATAGGATTAGGCCCTAAGATCTTAATATTGTGCTGTAAAACTCCAGGGAGGATCTAGTCCCACAAAGTGATTATCTCTCATGTTTTTGGATATTCTGAAGATAAGTTACATTTTCTTAATAGTATTTATTACTTCTTTTTGATATGATGTTTTGGGAGAACAGCTTGCACTTATAATCAGCACAATTTATCACCTATCCCCTAAAGTACCCTGCTGTTGAAATGCCTGACATATATATTAGGTGTTGTGGATTTAGCAAAAATTGAATTATAAATTGCCTTGCCAGCTTTGCCTCTGGAAATAATGAAAAACCTCACTAAAGAACAGTTCTATTGAAGGATTTATTTTAAGTGGCTATAGCAAAAGAAACAACACAATCTGCATTCATCAAATCTGATTCTGGCTTGAAAAGAATGGCCTTTTAACTCTATGAAGGGTTTTGTATTTGAGAAGCTCAAGTTGGGATCACTTCAATGTCCTTAAAAATAGTTCAGATGAGGAAAAAATCTGTTATAACAAAAAAAGTCTATCAGTTATATCCAATGTTAGTCTACTTAGAGTAGATCCATTGAAATGAATGGGCTTAGGTTAGACCAGGTAACATTTGACAATTCGAGAAACTGATCTGGGCGCAACCACAAAATGGCTGCCATAGGAGGTGTGGCAAAAGACAAGTAAATTACTGAGGTAAACTATTCAAGTAAACAAGCAAACTACTAAGTAAAGGACTGAGTACAAGGCAGAGGTGGGGTCATACCAGTATACTAAGCAAGTAATTTGAACCCACAGTTTTCACCACCAGCAGAAACCTATTTCACAGCAATTCCAGCTATAAGAAAATGTGTTGTTATTATTCTTTATTTCTTTTAAGTGGAGGGGGTAGGGCACATTGGCAAGCAACAAGAAAAATGTCCAGGGGTACATTAGTGCCCGTAGGTACCACACTGTCTACTACTGGGTTATACTAACATTGAATACAACCCATTGGATACAACCCAATGCTCTTGCTATGCTCACTGAATTGAGATAATGGGTGCAGTTAGCTTCCACACTATCTACAGCATGGGTCTTATTGAAATAAACAGCTCATGCAAGCACACCAGGGCTGAGCCACTGATGAAAGGGATTGTGCACGGTAGCAATTTTAAACTGCATCTGTTGTTGTAGATGAAATTACATATATTGGTATGGTTATGCAGGATTCACTCTAAACAAGTCTTTCAAGATCAGCTATGAAGAACTAAACAACATATTGATTGACAGCCCAGCCATAAACACATATTTATCCTTGGAAACAAGTCCTGACTTCTATCGATGCATTCCCTCTTAAATGGGCTCACATTTAGGTATGTATTTGTTTGTTTGTTTGTTTATAATATCCATATACTGCTTCCCATTTTAAAAAATCCTGAATCAGGTTACAATAAATTATAAAACAATATAATAGTATAAAACAGAACAATGTTAAAATCCCAAGGCTTTGTAAGATAAGGCTTAAAACAACTTAATCCATTGATGATCTTGATAGGAGAGAAGGGTTTGTTGGGCCAGCAGTTGCTTTTGTTTTCCCTAAGTCACCCATGCCTTGTCCAAGATCAAGTTCCTTTGCCATTTTCATTGTCTTGAAATAATTAATGAGACGCTTGTACCTTAGGCAATTATTTTAAAAGGGTGTCAGAATCTCAGCAGTGTGCATGACTTTCAGCTTGCATCAAAGCAGTAATAGGTGTCATAACTGTAATACATACAGAGTCATAGATATCTGAATTTGTTTGCACCGAAACTCTGTTGGGTTTGAGTGTGATGGCAAAAAACAAAATGTATTTCTCTGTATTTATTTATTAAATTCATTTAGGGTGCAATCCTATCGAGATAGGCGGCCACCTCTGAACTCGGAGGAACTGCCTATCCAAAGCAGGGCAGGAGAAGCACGGAGGGGATCATTCCCTCTGCGCTCCTCCTGTCCTGCATTTTTGGCTAGACAGCCAACTGCGGCTGTCTAGCCATGGGTGCATGGAGCGGGGAAGGAGGCTGCTGTAGGACACATAGGATGTGTTGTACAGGCAGTTCTGCCCTCCCTGCCCCGGAATGCCCCCAGCCACGCCCCTTTTCTGCCGCTCCATGCTCCTCTTGCTAGCATGGAGGACGGGGTTGTTCCGTGCTGCCTCGGAGGAAGCATGGAAATGGGGGAAGGTCGCTCCTCTGGGAACCGACCTTGGAGCACGAGCTCCAAGGTCAGTTCCTGGAAAACACCATATCCTATGGCTGTCTGGCCGCTGTCTAGCAACCATAGGATTGCTCCCTTAATAAATGTGCTTATTAGAGCAAGTGCCTTTTAGTAGGTTCCCTCTCTTAGTAAGATATTAAGATGTTATTAGAATGTTAGAAGATTTGGATGTAAGATGGAAATCTGAATGTGTATTCAAAAGTTATTATTAAAATGAAATAGAGCGGAAATCTAAAATAAATGGAAAGTATTCCAAACTGGAGGATATTTAAGAATACCTGACATCCTATAAAGGGCGGGGGGGGGGGGAAATCACTGTGTTGATGTATTATTGGTTTTCAATGTCATCTGCTTTTTATGCAGTGCATATTATTACTTGCATTAAAAGGGTGAGATAATGTTAGGGGGAAATTTGTTTGTTCTGCATTTTTATGCAAACCAACCTAATTTGCTCTTCCTGAAGTAATAGGTAGATTGGAAGACAGTTCTCCTTCAGATTGTGCACTTCTCTGAATTTGGCAATTCTGTTCTCAGCTCAAATACTGCATACAACTTAATCCATATGTATATTGGGGAAAGCTGCATATAAAAATGAGTATATTAGGGGGAAGTGCATAAAAAATAAATAAATTAGTATTGTAATTAAAAAATATGCAGACTGATGTGGAGATTGAATGGAATCGACGTATAGGCTAATGCATGTGAATCTGTCATAGAAACTGAATGATTTGTCCACCCCTAGAACCTCCCACCAGTCACACTTTTATTTTAGAAATGCTCTGTATATCTCCACTCGAGCTCACATATCACAACAGCAGAACGTCTGACTAGTATTCACGCAGTTCTCGGTCTAATACATTCCTGTATCTTCAACCATCAGGCCCTTTCAGCACATTTCTCATATTCTTTTTCTCAGCACAATATGTTTACCGATGCACAGAGGAATGCAAAAATATGCTACAGGGAAAGAGATTTGCAAAGCAAGCCACATAAAATTGCTTTGCAGGTTTTTTTAAAAAAATCTCAAATTAATTATATAAGCAGTATTTTGCAATGATGCTCTAAGCATGTATGTGCTAGTGCAGCCTTAGGATGCAAACTTCTGCAACACACACAGAAACCAACTTCTTTATTTTAAAAGTGCCAGCCTGATCCATAAACCATGCCAGAATACTTGTCTTTTTATGTTTTTAAGCTAATTTCACACCATGAAATCAGCACAGGGCAAAATTCAATAAGGGGCAGGGGGGACCCAAGCCTGGTCTATTACCGTTGATTCAGTTCATAGCTAGAAACAAGTTCTTCATCCTGCTTGCTAGAATTAAAGCTACTAAGCTACCACTTAGACTGCAAAAGAAAAAAAAAATGACAGACTGGATTGAGAGAGCATGCTTTTCATCCAAGACAAAGACTCCATCATGAATGAGATACAAATCCATAAACAGATAGCTCACCAAAACAAAACAACCACCATAAAATCCCAGAGTTGTTCCAGCTAAAGAGAATAATTTAATCCTAGCCAGGAGGTTTGCCAGGTTTCTTGGTAAATAGTCTCACAAAGCCCTAATAAACCACAGAACACAGGTTACTTCAATGAAAATGCTGACAGGTCCTTAACTAGAATGGTGTGAACAGCCTTGCTGTAATAAGCAGTAATTTAAAGGCTGTGGGCTAGTCAGCTATTAGTGCTAGTAAACAAGTGACCCTGATGGGATTTCAAATTAGAGCTTCAAGGGAATCATTTGATATTTAACTCTGTTCCTTTTACACCTAACACAAAGAGCAACTTTGCTTTGCAACATAACATTATTCTGCAATTCACCTTCTCGGCAGGCCCTGGACTCTGGAAACAAACAGATTATGTTCTCATTAAGAAAAATATTTCTCAACTGCAGGTGATGCAGTCAGCCGCATGCCTCTTACTAGTAATTATACACAGTCTATTCGAGTAGAAGCTGCATAGACATCTGCTGGGGATATTTTAGCTGTGCATTTCCTGCACTGAGCAGGGGATTGGGTTGGATGAGATGTTCTCCTAGGCTCCTTTCAGCTCTATGACTCTTTATTGGCTTGGACTTGTATACACTGCAAAGTAATAGTAATGGGCCATGAATCCCATCCAAAGGTCAGGACTACACAATGAATTACCTACTGCGCAACTCAGATGCAAAACCCTCAGATCCACAGAGCCCCGTGGAAGTTGCACAAAGGCCTGCAACCTGATCCGATGATCCTGTCCTTTCACCAGGAAATCCAGCAACAAGTCCAAGTTCTTGGACTGAAAGTCCCACCAGCCCCAGTCTGCATGGCCAACAGTGATGGGTGATAGGAGTTGAAGCCCAACAACATCTGGAGGGCCATAGGTTGCTCACCCTTGTGTTAGAGACTTAGGCTGCAATCCTATATAACATACATGGGAATGAGTCCCATGGAACTCAATAGGTTCCATGGGACTCAACTTGTGAGTTGACACATATAGGGTTTCACTGCTACATAGGCAACTACTCTAGTCTAGTAGTTGTGCCTTAAAATGTGCAGTGCTGATTCAATGTTAACCCATAATAATATGAGGGTATTGCAGGGGAATCATGCTAAAGCCACAAGCAAGCTTACTCTAGCACAAGCAGTGCATTTCCCAAATCAGATAATGCAGGCACACCTGGTGCTAAGTCAATTCAGTTCCACCAAAATGTGTGGGGGACATGGAGTGTTTCAATATTACAGTTCATAAATTAGCTAAACATAGAAGATTTGGTTCAGTCCCTGAGACTTCAATGGTGCTAAAACTAATTTAAGTACAAATATGCTGCTGTCAAGGGCTCCTTGGAGGGCTCTCTCAGTCTAATCCAGTAGCCAAGTCCAGACACAGACAAAGGGATTCTTTTCAAAGCTTTATTCTTCTTTTACAACTTAATAACTCTACAGGTAGCAACTAGATCTGAGCAGCAGCATCCCTATGCCCTAAGTTGGAACAGTTGGTCCCCATTTGAAGGGCAATTACTGGCAGACCCCTGAATATAAGGACTAGGGAGAATCCCTCCCCTTTTCCCTTGGATCCTCTGGGCGCAACCGTTCTTTGAGCGCGAACCCTTTGGCGCCGCTCTCTGCGTCTGTGCCACGCATCCACCCAGTCTGCTATCTGTGCTGAGACACTCCCTGGACTGCTTTCTAAACTAGGAATGTGGGTGGGAGGAATCTCCGTCAGCTGTTGGTCCTGGGAAAAAGGAGCACACTTCTCTCCCGAAGGAGCGACTGCTCTTCCTCAGCAGCAGAACTACTCTGGGAATCTATGGGCTCAGTGTCCACCCTGACAGCTGCCTATAGAGCTTTTCTGCACAAGGCTGTTAGTCGGCTGTATCTACTTTTGGTTTTGTAGCAGAATTGAGATACGAGCACTACATGCAGAGCGTTTCCTTTCCTGCTTTTCCATTACATAATCTCTAGGTGGCGCTCTGCTATAGTGGAATAATGTAATTACACAAGTAGGAAAAAAACATTTTCTTTTGCTTTCACATATAATACTCCATTTTCCCCACTCTAAAAAACCTGTGAAAGTCCTCTTTAAAAACAGAAGTGAAACTGGAGGGTCACGATGACACCTAAAGAACCTGTAAACAACCATGAATAGGAATGACAAGCACATGATAAATACTTCATATAGAAAAGTCCAAAGTCATTTGTGGGTTGCAAGCTTAGGATATATTTGTGTGACCACCTGTAATCAAAGTTAGCCCCCTGTCATCTGCAAATCCTCCCTGCATTCTCCAACAGTTTCCCCACCCATTTTAGTCTGGGGGACTGTTCTGTTTGTATACTCCCTTGGCATACATAGATCAGTTCCATCCACTGGAATGGATGGGACAACCTATGCCTGGAAGGTATGTGCATCTCTGAACATAGATCTTTGATTTGGGACATATCTCTACATTTGTGTTTCTCGTGATGTGTATGTAGTAATTTCAATGACTTGGAAGGCCATTGCTAAAATAAACAATTAAATAATGTTTGTAAGCTAAAATATATGGCCCTGACATTACGTTTGTTCTATCATCATCTATTTATTTATATACCACTGTTCTACTAATATATATTTATTATTAACATTTATATAGCATCTTCTCTGCTAAAAAGCTATCAAATACAAAAATAAAACCTTAAAACAATAAAAGCAAGAACAGTAAAAACAGTAAAACATTAAAACCTACACATTTTAAAAAGCTGTATTGAAAAGATGCATCTTCACGCCATTTCTAAAGGCCAAGAAAAGGGGAGGGGAGCTCATTTCATAATCTGGAGACAACACACGAGACAGCCCTTTCACACATGCCTGACAAATGGGCTTCTGTGGGTAATGGCACCCCCAAACAGGCCTCTTTTGTAGATCTTAATACTTGGGAAGGTTCATAGTGAGACAGGCAGCCCTTAGCCACATCCAGTTCAACACCTTGAATTGTGCCCAGAAAGCAATTGGCAACCAGTGCAGGTCTTTCAAGACAGGTGTAATATGCACTGGTTAGCAGCCTAGCTGCCACATTTTGCACCAGTTGAAGATTCCGTGCACTCTTCAGGGGTATCCCCACGCAGAGTAGTACTCCAAGTGGCATGTAATATAACTGCAAACTCCATATAATACAATCAATGAAAATGCAGGTACAACAAATCATTTCCAAAGGCAATAAAAAAATACAGTCAGGGCCAGAAATATTGGAACAAGGATAACTGTTTTGGCAGTTGGCTTCTGTACACCACCACATTGAAGTTGAAAGGAAACACACCCAGATGGGAGCAAAGTCAGGACTTTCAGCTGTAATTCAAGGGGTTGGACAAAAGTGGGGCATTACCCATTCAGGAAGGACAGCCAGTGGCATACACCCCCCCATCGTTGGTGGCTCATAAGTAATGGAACGAATGGCTGACAAGCAGCTGCATGGCCAGGGGTGGCCTGTTTCCTGGGTACCCCATGACCAATGAAGCAGATGAAAGGCCTGGGGGTGGTTCTGAGTGTTACATTTGCATTTGGCAGCTATTCACTGCAGCTCCCAACATGAGGTCCAAAGAGGTGTCCATGCGAGTGAAAGAGGCCATCATTAGGCTGAGGAAACAAAATAAACCCATCAGAGAGATAGCAAAAACATTGGGAGTGGCAAACACAACAGTTTGGAACATCCTGAAAAAGAAGGAATTAACTGGCAAGCTCAGCAACAGCAAAAGGCCTGGAAGACCATGGAAGACAACTAAAGTGGATGACCACAGAATTCTGCTCATGGTGAAGAGGAACGCTTTCACAACATCTAGCCAGGTCAAGAACGCTCTTGTGGAGGTAGGCATGTGATTGTCAACATCTACAGTCAAGAGATGGCTTTATGAATGTAAATACAGAGGCTTCACAACAAGGTGCAAACCACTGGTAACGCTCAAGAACAGACAAGCCAGATTAGCCTTTGCCAGCAAACACCTAAAAAAGCCTGCCTAGTTCTGGAATAAGATTCTTTGGACTGATGAAACCAAGATTAACTTGTACCAGAATGATGGGAAGAGAAAAGTATGGCAAAGGAAAGGAACAGCTCAGGCAGTGTTATGGCATGGGCATATATGGCTGCCAATGGAACCAGGTCACTGGTGTTTATTGATGACCTGACTGCTGATAAAAGCAGCAGGATGAATTCTGAAGTGTATAGGGCTATACTTTCTGCTCAGATTCAGCTGAATGCTGCCAAACTGATAGGACACCGCTTCATATTGCAGACGGATAATGACCCAAAACATACAGCAAAAGCTACCCAAAAGTTTCTCAAGGAAAGAAGTGGGATGTTCTTCAATGGCCAACTCGGTCACCTGATCTCAACCCAATAGAGCATGCTTTTCACTTACTGAAGATAAGACTGAAGGCAGAAAGACCCACAAACAAGCAGCAGCTGAAGGCAGCTGCAGTAAAGGCCGGGTAAAGCATCTCAAAGGGAGGAAACTCAACATTTGGTCATGTCCATGGGTTCCAGACTTCAGGCAGTAATTGACTGCAAAGGATTTTCCCCCAGGTATTAAAGGCGACCTTTAAGTTTGAGATGATGTTGGTTTGTTCCATTACTTATGAGCCACCAGCGATGGGGGGGGGGTGTCTGCCACTGGCTGTCCTTCCTGAATGGTTAGTGCCCCACTTTTGTCCAACCCCTTGAATTACAGCAGAAAGTCCTGACTTCACTCCCATCTGGGTGTGTTTCCTTTCAACTTCAATGTGGTGGTGTACAGAGGCCAACAGCCAAAACAATTATCCTTGTTCCAATATTTCTGGCCCTGACTGTACAACCAACATTTAAAACAAAGCAAAAGACAAACGTAGCAGCAGAAAGAATCAAAGGTGATATACTTAAAATAGGGCTGTGCACGGACACCCCCCCGATCCACTTCGGATGCTGCTTCGGATCCTCCAGAGTGACCCCTATCCGCTTCAGGCCGATTCGGATCCGAAGCGAGATTCAGATAGCCAGATCGTGTGTTTTTGGTGTTTTCCTATTGACTTGCATGGGAAAACACAAACGGTCATAACTTTTTTAGTTTTTATGATACAGACATGAAATTTGGGGACCTCTCCACCCCCTGGAGATGAGGCCACCTGCCAAATTTCAGACAGGTTGGCCCAGTGGTTTTTGTGCTAGGCACAGGTGAAATTTGAGTTTTTCCAGGAAAACTCCCAAAGCAAATAGCTGTAACTTCTCCCCACCTCTTCCCCCGCCAATACCCCGAAGATGCCTCATATTGCGCTGGATTGCTTTGCCACACAGTGGACTGTTCTTGGAATAAGAAGGTAATTAATATAAATAGTATGTGTGTAGTGCTTTGGGGGCATATTGTGTTGGAGGAACACCACACAAGCACACACACGCACATGGACACAGACACACCAGAGCAAAAGAAAGGCAGAACTACCAAAGCAAATAAAGTTTTTTAAAAAATGGTTTTATATTTAATTTTCATTTAGTGAAGGCAGATAAAATTCAAGAAATACAGGAGGATGGTAGAAGCAATGGAGCGGTATATGAATGTAAAGACGAAGATGAAGACGAAGAAGAAGAAGAAGAACCAAAACCAAGCAAACAAGGAAAGCCTTCTTTAATTTCTGTTTAGGGAGAAACAAGACAGAAAGGGCACAGAAAGATCACTTTATAACATAGGCTGCTCTAGTGTGCCTTTATTTAAGAATTTAGAAAGCAAGAAAATAAATAAATGGTTGAATATTACTTCGGGGCAGTGGGGGGGGGGAGGAAAATGCCCAGAAGTCAATGTTTGTTTTAAAAAATCAAAATAAGACTGAATTTATAAAAAGCTAGAAAACACAGAGTTGAAAGATGAAAAGGACATGGAATGGAATGGTACCAGAAGCTGTGAGGGTCTAATTAATAGGAAACTTTGCGGTGTCCCTAGGCAAGCGCCTCATACAATGATGGAAAGGTGGGGAGGGGGGAGCGTAGCAACGAGTGAAGAAAAGCTATGTTTGTATGAAAAAAAATATTGAAACGAGGGATGAATACACACAACAAAACAGTCGGAAGATGACAGAAATAGAAGGCAGGTGAAACAGGTGACTAGGCAGAAAACAAGTACTCCCAAAGGGGAAGCTTGTGCATGGAGCAAAGGACCAATCCCAGGAGAAACGCAGCTGTTTTGCTTTTAGAAATCTAGGAAAGCCTGGCAATCGAGAACAAAGGAACAGAAGGAGGAGGGACTGCACACACGCATACACACCAGATCAGCTAACCATGCTCCAGCCCTAGGGGTGCACGAAAGCCACTTACCTGGTCTCGCAGCTTGCTTCGCGGTGGGGGGGAGGTGCTTCGCTGCTCCTCCCGAAGTTCAGGCCGGGGGAGGAGGCTTCCCTCCTCGCCCGGCCAAAATTCAGGCCGGGGGGGAGGCTTCCCGCCTCGCCCGGCCGAAATTCAGGCCGGGGAGGAGGCGCCTCGCCCGGCCGCGAAATAAAAAGTAAAAAAAAAAAACACGCCCCCGTGATAGGCTACGTGACGATTAACGTAGCCTATCACGGCTAGATCTGCAAAGTCAGCCGTGATAGGCTACGTTAATCGTCACGTAGCCTATCACGGGTGACTTAAAAAAAAAAAAGTGCGTACGAAATGGCGGCCCCCATAGGGAGCCGCCATTCGCGTTCCTTATTTGGTCGCTGTAGTCTACGTAAATCTTTACGTAGACTACGGCAACCAAATAAGGAACACGAATGGCGGCTCCCTATGGGGGCCGCCATTAGCCGTACGCGCTTTTTTTTTTTTTAAGTCACCCGTGATAGGCTACGTGACGATTTACGTAGCCTATCACGGCTGCCTTTGCAAATCTAGCCGTGATAGGCTACGTTAATCGTCACGTAGCCTATCATGGGGGCGTTTGTTTTTTTTTTACTTTTATTGGAATGGCGGTGGCGACAGCCGGTTGAAAGACCGGCTGCCGCCTCTGCCCCTGTTGAAGACCTGCCGAACCGCCGCCGGGACCCGCCGCCAGGAGGGACATTCGGGAAAGGTAAGTCCCATCCCGGGGGGGGCGGGGGGGTGGAGAATTTCTCCCCGAAACTACTTCGGGGGGCCGAATACGTTGGCACTCGGCCCCCCGAAGTTTCGGGGAGAAATTCTCCCCCATCCCTATCCAGCCCTCTCTCAAAGACACAGCTCACGCAATAAACAAACACAGCCATCCGCCGACCTATATATATTCTCCTCCTCCACCATTCTCTCTGATTGGAGACTGCTGGCATAGGTTCAGCCCCAGAATTCCCATTCGCCAAAGCACACTCCCTTCTCTTCCTCTGCTCGCCTTCCCTCCTGCCTCCCCCGCCTCCTGCATCTGCTCACCTTCCCCCTCCCTCTTCCTCCTCCTCCTGCCCTTCCACGTGAGCATTCTGAAGTTGATACATTTTGGAGACAGCCTGTCTGGACTGCTCAGGCATTCAGAAGATCCCTGAATATACAAGGAGGAGGAGGCGCTTCATGGGGGAGGCGCCTCGCCTCGTGGAGCCTCAGTTCTGCTCTGATCTACTTCATATCACGAGGAGGGTCTTCCGAATCAGCCCACTTCGCCTTGTTATTCGGGCTTCGTAACGACACAGTGCACAGCCCTAACTTAAAACTAGCAATGATAAATCTCGGTGTTCCACATTAAACGCCTATTAAAATAGAAGTGTCTTCTGGCAAAAGACACACAAAGGGGGAGCCTATCAAATTTCAGTTGGGAGGGCACTCCAGGGTTGCAGCACCACCACAGGGAAAGCCCTGCTCAATAGCCAAATCTCCTGAGATTGGACAAAGAGAGGACACTTCTGACACAGATCTTAATTCCTGGGCAAGTCCATATGGGAGCATAAGGTAAACTGGTGCTAAATTGTTTAGGGCTTTAAAGGCTAGAACCAGAACTATGAATTGAGCCTGCTGGCAAACAGGAAGCTAAGGAAATTGACATAAGATCATGTTATGTGCATTGATTTGTGAGGTCCAGACAAAAATATGGCCTATTACTATATGCTAGTTTTACAAAAATGGCTTGGTAACATGAATGGGTGTATTAAGAAAAAGTATTTGGATTCACTGACTGTCTTGATTTCAAGCCAAATTAACACATTTTGTTTGCACAGAAGACACCAACATTAAAACAAAATGATGATTACACTAGAATTGCCAGGTTTATATTAACGTTCAGTGCTGCTGCAGCCGAGCAGACAATGACTGTAAACTGCATGCTCTATGCTTAGAGACTTTTACGGCATTTAATTTATCAAAGGAAATAATTAGCACACTTTGTGGCAGCCAGTGATGGAATTTATTCATTTGGAAGGCATTGGTTTCCTGTCATTAAAACTACATCATGTCCTTCCTTTTCTATTAAACTTGAACTGAGGGCAGTAAGAAGTCACTAAAAGGAAATGAAGAGGTTTTTTGGCAGTCCTCTCATGCAATGATTTAATGCTGCTAAAAGATAGCAACCCCATAATGTATGCCAACAAATGTATTTTAAATGATCACGCTTCCAATTAGCATGTTGTTCCCTTTATTTGGTGCTTGTTTGTGTCCCAGCTAACTGCAATTTGTGAAATTGTGTCACTTAATTTTTTTTTATTGGATTGAGTAATGCTTTATCCAACATTTTAATTCCTAATTATGATCAGTGTGTGTGTATGTGTGTGAAGAAGAATAAGAATAATAAGTTGGCTTTCAATTACTATACCTTATATCCTGTATCGGCTATTAATTTTTTGCTTAAAAGTGATCAATCACATATCGTGCATCTAAGAGTAACTCTGGCCAAATCAGATTTTCTAGTGCCATTACTAAGCTGGAGCCTACAATTTAAAATACTATCTCATCTTTTTATGCTAACCCTAGTAATAACTTCAAGAAGTACAAACCAGAGTGGGATAGCCTCAGGCTCTTCTTTTCTTTTTTAAATTTGTAATAGTTCTAAATAATCAATTTGTATGGTGAAGAATTGTACTTGCACCCCCAGGAGTGGGTGATTCTTGCAGGTCATGGCCAAGGTACACTAATGGAAGATGGAGAATGATCCCTCTTGAACGGTTACACAGATGAGGGTCATGTAGATGCCAAGACACCAGGATCGATTTGTCAGCCTGCAATTTCTAACTCTATCTTTTCACCTCAGGTCATCTATTTGCATATTCAAACATTTTTAAAAATACATAATATGTGCCAAATTCTCCCCACCAAACCCCAGGCCATATCCAGTTTTCTGTAGCGTTATCTGGCCATCTCCCTGGTTCACAGGGCTGCAGAGGGAGTGGACTAGAGAGGCAGGGCAAGTAAACAATCCAGAAACTCCTGGCATGTCATTTCATTTTAAGCAGAGAATAGTCCTGGCCAGGGTAGGACTGGGAACGTTGTACAAGTCATTCATGCACTGCTCGTGTGCTGAGCAGCGCCACTCCCCAAGGTGCATTATTTTATTTGGGTAGGCATGTTGGGCACCTGCCAAGAGCCCATGCCCTAACATGAGCCCACCGACATTTGCTCCTCCTGGATTTGCTCCTCCTCTTCACCATGGCAACCTGCTTGTTTACCTGCTTCTCATTCTGGCCCAAACAATGGTGGTGGTGAGAAGGAGGAGCAGCAGATGCCACAGCCTACTTGCTCACTGGCTCTGCCTGTCAAGCAAGCAAGTGGTAGCAATGATGAGAGAGAGAAAGAGGAGCAATAGCAGCTGGTAATAATGGTGGTGAGAAGGCAGACTCACTGAGGGAGGGGACCCACTGAGGATGTCAGGCCCTCAAGAACCTGAAGGTGGCACTGGTGGCCAGGCAGACCCATGTGTGAGAGAGATCCCTCTCCCATCAGAGTGAGCACCCCTTCCCCTTCCCCCTCTTGCCCCCCACTTCTTAGCAAGATTTCCCCCCTCCTACTTTGTCAAGCCAGAGGGCAGCAGGCAGGCAATAGTAGGCTAAGGACAGTGGAGGCTGGTGGCTTGGATGTCAGTGGGGTGGTGAATCCGCTCTGGGTTTCAGTCAGAACCAGTCAGAACTCTAAAGGAGCTATCCAAGGAAGAAGCTGGTGCCTTAAAGAGAGAAGGACCAACCCATTTAGAACTGCAGTGCAAACAGTTACTTGCCTAGTCACTTGGGTGGCCATTTATGTATTGCATCACCAAAAGAAAATGCATCACCAAAAAAGAGGACCAAAGAGGACACAGATATGCATTCAATTTGCATATGCTAATTTATATTAGGAAGACGGATGGAACCCTTCTGATTTTATTAAGGTTAGAATCACCCACCCCCCTGATTTTCATTTAATATTGTGGAATCCTTTGTTGACTGATCGTCTTATCTATTGGAGGCACAACTGTGCCTCCAATAATATATATGTGCAATTTTAGAAATAATTTCTATAATTTAAATAGAAATACAATACAGCCCACTGTAGCGCAGAACCCTGTGACGAGCTGACTTGGGTGCCTGCCTGCTCAGTCTCTTCCCCAGGTGCTAAGCGTCCAGGCCCCTGCTCTCCTGGTTCTTTAAACCAGGCTTGGACTGGACAGCCCTTCAGAGGATGTCCTCTGACAGCCCTTCAAAGAGGAATATCCTCTGCAAAGTAGGACACATGGCCACCCTACATAGTCACCTGGGGAGAGTAAGCATTCTTAGATGACCAGGAGAGTCCAATTGCTCTTTAAGGCTGGAAGACTGGGTGCTGCACTCTCTCTTTTGCCAAAGTATGAAAGATGAAGCCCTCTGCTCTGGAACACAGACTTTTGCAGACCCCATTCTACACTGTCGTTGGGAGGAAGGTTTTTCTTTTTCTTTTGTCCTTCCTTCCTTGGAGATTCAGGCACCTCATGTAGCCTCCTCCATGCCTTTGTTCAACAAAGGCTGCACCGTGAAGGCTGTGAGCCAGGCGATGAGCTAGAAGTCTGAAAGGGAGAGGAAATGAGAGGCCCCTAGGGGATCCTAGCTCTGGTATCTAAGGCTGCAAAGGAGACAGGTCTTCTAGAGCCAGGGCTGGAAATGCCACCTATACACAGCACACAACGCTGTCTCTTCCTTTCCCCAGCTCTTGGATAAAGGGTTAGAAAGGAGACCCCTGCCTGCTGTTGGTCTTCCTTCCTTCCGAGTCCCCACACCACACTTCCCCATGCCTACAGTGTCTGTTACATGGCCCTGCTTCAGATAGGACTGTAGTCATCTGGAGGGTTTGTGTGAGGAACCTGCTCTTAATCTTGGCTGCAGAATGCAGAGCAGCAGTAGAAGCAGTTGCTATTTCCCCATCTACATGTTGTGAAGGACAGGAGGGGGAACTTGACATGGGGGTGCTGGCTTTGGCAGTGCCTCCACCTGTATCTTCACATCTTAGTTCTGTCTGCATAGATATGGTCTGAAAGTATAATTCTGACAACACATATAAGCCTAGGGGCAGTACAATAATGTGACAGAAGTATTCAGAACATTCTTACAGAGCACGTAATAACCATTCATATGTCAGGCACAAGTATCTAAGAGCCTATTTATAGCCTCTGTGGGTGCAGTCTAGTACTATTCTACTCATGTCAATAGAAATGTTGACGTTTACTTTATGGTAGATGTGGTTTACACCCCATATCTATGTCATTTCGGCGTGGTTAAGCTTACTATTTGGATTTCCCAGTATTTATCTTCAGTTTCTAAATCCTCGAACTGTCACGGACTAATCTTACCCTCTAAAGTTACACCTTATCACCAAATCCATGAGCTTCAGCTTTACTAAGGAGTCAAAAATGATTACACTGTTCTTTTTTTCCTCGTTTAACTCCTTCAGAAATCTCATTTTGTTTGGGTTTGCCCCCCCCCCCAGTGCTTTTTACTGCAGCCCAATGGGAAGTGGTTTACATTCAAGAATGCTTTCTTTGTAGCTGCTGGAAACTGGGGCTCTGATTTTGTTGCTGAGTTTGCAAATTAAGATATAAGATCAGAGCTGGCTAAGATTGTCATATTGTCTCCTCTAATTTGGAAACGTAGAACTAGGCTAGGGAGAAGCCCATAAAAAAGACTTTATTACTCCCTACAAGGCTGACATAGAAGCTGCTGCTCCAATCCCTTCTCCCAGCCTCTTGCAATTACATTTCCGCAGGAAGAAAGGGAAGGAATTAGAAACAGGATAATGTAGCTTTAAATCATTTATCTAGGCTTTGGCCTTCTAGTGGGAGCCCAGTGTGGGTTTCTACCCCCACCCATTTTAAAGCATGCTTCCTCTATTGTTTAGTGTGACACAACAAAAAGCACAACTGGTTTGACCTTTCCTCAATAAAAAAATCATTTTGTTCTGACATCCTAATAAAAGCTCTGCAACAGCCTGCTAAGCCCTGGTGTCTCCTCCAATTGACATGGGGAAGCTTTGCATATTCATACTGTAAAGATCCTTTGCACAGATTGAGCTAAAAGGTGATCCAGATAAAACAATCCATGTCACAAGACATGGCAGCACACACAGCCATGTGCTGCTAGTAAGCACAGTCATATTTCCAGGACTGAAAATTATGTCATCACTAATCTCGATGTAAAGGTTCTGCATCATCTCGGTTGCCTTGTGCATGGGGGAGGCAATATATAACTCTCCTTATGAACTCATGAGAACACAATGTTATTGTCTACGCACTCCCAGTCTAAGAAACATTTCTAGCACAGCACTGTCTGGTTCTCCTCCCCCCCCCCCTTTATTTACTTCTGCCTGTTTTCTTTCTTTTCATTCTCTGTTGGGGTTTATTACATAGGTTTCCTCCTCTGGATGAAGCACAGCATTAGAAGGTCGGATTTGAACTCTGCACCTGTGTCACCTACCAAAAGAAAAAAAGGAGTGGTGGTCATAATCTTCAGAGTATTTCTCCAGTTCAAGTCCCATGGAATGGGGCTTCTGCAGAAGAATTTCCCTGGCCATTCTGCCCAATACCTCAGCTAAATGTATGTGATTGAATTAAATGTATACAAACATCCACCTAATTTGTGTGCCTTTGAAATAAGTGAATGGAAATTTGCCCAATGTGTATAGCATGGCCCAGTGTGCATGCTTAACCAAATATTGATTGGCTCAGTCTCCCCTGGCATAGGACGTCTTCTTTATTCCTGATCTCTGTGATGAGTATAGTCAAGATAAGGTGGGATAAGTGTTGGGGATACTAATTTCTTTGGGGTATGATTATGCCTTGAGGAAAGGAGATGAACTTGATTTTTGTCCCCTTTCACCACCCCGCCCCCCGCAAACTCAAACCGTGATTCTATTATTCTATTAGAATAATAATCAGAAATTAAATATTCATTTTTGTTAGCCAGTATAGCGTGGTAATGAGTGGTGTTTGTTCTAAGCATGAATTACACAACGATACGTGTTACTTAGGATGCAGTCCGAACTATGTTTGCTTGGAAGTAATTCAATTGGAAGTAATTCAGTTCACCAAGAGAGGGCCTTCTTGGTGGCTGCTCCCAGGCTCTGGAATTCCCTGCTGCGGGAAGCTATGTTGGGTCCCTCTCTGCAGCCCTTCCGCCTTCAGGCAAAGATGTTTTTATTCAAGCAGGGCTTTGCCATGTAAGCTGGTTTGTTACTGAAGCAGGTTCTATTCCCTGCTGGGGGTTTGTCTTTTACTGTTGTGTTTTTAAAATAATAACAACAATCTATTTGTTTTTATGATGGTTTTACTAAGTTTATTTTCATCTTGGTTATATTACTGTTAGCCAGCTTGAGGGCCATTTTGGGGGATGGAAAGGCAGGGTATTGATCAAATGAATAAATAAAGTGCAATATATCCAGTATAAATAGGTAGATTTCATATTGTCTGCAGCTGACACTGAGGCCACTTAAAATTGCCCTACGTGGCAGCCGGTTCCTCATGGTAAGCCACACTCCTTGCAAACTTTCCCAAAGAAAGACTCACAGTGGCCTCACATTTATCAGCATGGCTCACCATATCATAAGAGCCGCCACGTGGATCAATTTAAAGCAGCTTCTGCATGGCAACCATAATATGTAAAGTGGTCCTTCTTTCTGAGTAAATGTGTTTAGGGATTGGAGTGTAAGCCTATCCTAAGACTGCTAGAATTGCAGCAGTAAAGATTCTCTTTGTTCATCAACATTTATTAATGGTGCAGGTCTATTAATTCCATGTGTTGCTGTAATTCAACTTCATCAGGTGACCAGGAAAACGGATATGTAAACTACAGATAACATTCCCTCTCTCTTGCTCTCTCTCTCTCTCTTATATAAAGTGCACTCATCTTCCTTCAAAGCATAGCCAAAGCTTTACGCATATACAATGTGACCATAGGTATTCTATGGTCTTGCATTATAAAGAAACTATTCTGGGGTCAAACAAACAAAGAGTCCTGTGGAACTTTAAAGACGTATTTCTTGTAGCCTAAGATTTGTGACTACATCTAGATCAGATGTATGAAGTAGCATCTAAGAGTGCAATCCTATCCATGCCTACTCAGAAATAAGTCCCACTGAGTTCAACATGACTTACTCCACAGTAGGTGTGTATATGATTGCAGCCTACATTGGCAAGTGTAGGTACACATACACACAGAGAGAGCATAAGAATAGCCACACTGGGTCAGACCAAAGGCCAGCCTAATCCAGCATCCTGTTTCCCACAGTGGTCAACCAGTTGTTTCTGGGAAGCCCGCAGGCAGGATACAAGGGCAATAGCACCGTCTCGCTCGTGTTGCCCAGCAACTGGTTTTCCGAGGCACACTGCCTCAGATACCTGAGGTAATACACAGCCACCAGGACTAGTAGCCACCGATAGCTGCCTCCTCCATTAATCTGTCTCATCCCCTTTTAAGGCCGTCCAAGTTGGAGGCCATCACTACACCTTGTGGCAGCGAATTCCCTAGCTTCACTCTGCACTGTGTGAAGAAGGGCTTCCTTTTATCTGTCCTGAGCCTCCCACCTTTCAGCTTAATGAGTGAGAAGGAAGTTGCCCCTGTCTTTCCAACTACAACACACAGACAGCTGTGTGTTTGGCAACTTTGTGAAGGTGCCCTAACCATATCCTGGCATACACATGTAGGGCTCCTCTGCATGAGGAAGAATCCTCATTGGCTTATGTTCGTGCAGAGGGCTCTTCACATGACCACTGAGCATGTAGAAGATAGGTTGTGTGCCCATGATATGCATCGGTGGTGGGGCGGGGCAAGCTGGCATGGCCCTGAAGTGTGTGAGAAGGCTTACGTGAATCTCTATCCTCTTGCTGCATCTGGGGGAAAGACTTGCCCAAAGGATGTTGATGTGAATTGCTAGAGTGGTCATTCTCCAGGGCTAAGCTTCCTCCCCAGAATTTACATTTGTGAATGGAGGGTGGATAATCTTGTCTCTAGCAGATGCATAGAGATGCATGCACACACTAACACTAAGTCCCAAATAAGACATGACATTAAACATCTGATTGCATTTAATGTGTCTAGATTTTTCTTTTTAAATAACAAGCACAGTCAAGCACTGAGCAGCAACAGGACCCTAGTGTGTGGGGAGAGAAAGGGATTTTTCCCCAGGAGGGAAGTTTCCATTGTTGCCATTATATAGCATTAACTGCTTCCATCACAGGCTTGTGGCTCCTATTTCAGTGGGCCTGTGAATCCACTCTGGGTTTCAGTCACAACCACTGAGAACTCTGAAGGAGCTGCCCAAGGGGCTGAACCCATTTTGGGGATAGATTTCAGCACCTTGGATATCTCCTTTAGAGTTCTGACTGTTTCTGACTGAAACCCAGAGTGGATTTACTGCCCCACTGAAATAGGAGTCACCAGCCTCCACTGATTGCTTCAATAATAATTTTTTTAAAGATACACTGCTCTGTTTCGCTGCCACCATATTTGTATGAAATCAGCTTTGGGGCCTTGGCAGTACCAACATTTTCCTGTCCCATTATTATAAATTTTATATATTTTCTCTGGTGCAATGTGCCACTGTGATGCCAATTTGATACAGTTTTCTTTATAGTTAATCACAAGTAAAATGTAGGAGCCTTTCTTATATCAAAAATGGCCATACATCATCTGGGTTAACAGATTTGAGATCTTTATTCCATTTGGTAGTTTATCTCTGAACTCTTTTCAAGCTTATGCAAACATGCCTATATTTTAAATAACTTTTTTACTGTCACATGTGACTAAGATCTCAGTTGATATCAGTATTATCAAACCTTTGTTTTGTCATATCAAAAAGGTGCATATTTGAAAATACTGCAAGAATAAAAGGTTACTATTAGTAGATGCCATGTTTTGGTTAGCAGCCATGTTTCAGGTAATGTGTAATTCTGCAGTAAAAATACTTTAAAAATAAATAAATCTGCTCTAACATCAGCTGATGTTGCTGGTATGATTTTTATGATGCTGGGTGGTAGTTGTTTACTGCTGTTTCTTTATTTTGTTTTATTATTAGGATTGGGTTTTTTTAATTTTGTTAGAGTTATATACTTTGATTTATAAGCCTCCATGAGTTTGATTTTATCATAAAAATGTAGAAATAAATAACATTTGAATTAAATTTTAAAGCAATTCAATGTTTCATTAAATCCTATGTGGGAGTGTCCTATGCAAATTCCTGAGCTGAAAGCTAATCTCAGATTAAAACTGCAATGTTTCTTTCAAAAGCTAGACAGCAACTTATGTCAACTGGTTCATAGTTTCATAGGGAAACCATCTGAATACATTCTCAAATTATTATATTAAATCTGTGCTTTGCTGATATGTGGATTACACTGCTCAGGTTTTCCTAACAATTAAACAATCCAAATGCTCCAATTTCATTTTATGGTACTATGTTTTGTTATTAGATGTGAGGCAGGAATTGCTATAATTCTGTTGACAGGTGGGGTCATGGGAGGAATCCTAGACATAAAGCTGACACTTACTCTGGTTATTTATTATTTCTAAATGCCTATCAGTACACAAAATGCTTTTCTATTCATATTCATTTCTCATCACTCCAACAATATATTTGGTTTTTAGCCTGTATGCTAGCAACACCAGCAATGCGACTCTCAGATGTGCCAGAAGAGCAAGCAAGAATGTATATGAGAGCTATAAAATGTGTCAGGAAACCAGTGGAACGCAGGAGATTGTGAAAGGAAGTTAAGGATCAGCATATAAAGCAAAGAAACTTTGCACAAAAGGGGCGCAGATAAATTGTACTAAGCATTAAAATGAGCAAGGAACAAGAGGTCAGCAGAGGAACCAGGAAGATCATGATGAAATGACAAGAGAAGCATCGTAGATATAGTAAGAAATTAAACTAACTAAGGAGGATGTGAGGCAGTGCCAGAAAAAGATATAAATTTCCCAAAGGAAGAAGAGATACGAATCAAGATCACGATGATCACATGAAATGAGAAAGCCTACAACCTTTCCAAGAGCAGATGCAATCTGGAAGGAGTGCCGCCAGACCAAATATTATTCTGTACGGTACCATTAACCCCTTAGAGCTGTGAAGTTCTGGAATAGCTGTGGGAGCAAAAATAGCTGCCACTGGGATCAAGATAGGACTGGATCATTCAATGAAGGATTTGGGATGATTCCTGAACTGGTGATCCAGTTCTGACCTGAAGGGTAATGGAGGGGTTTTGTCATGTCACCACTCCCACGATATTGGAGTTCCCTCCCTGCCTCTGAAGCACAGGTGGGGAACATGTGGCCCTCCAGATGTTCTTGGGGTAAAACTCCCATTTCTGACCAATGGCCATTTGGCTGTGGCTGCTAGGAGTTGGAGTCCAGCAACTTCTGGAGAGCTAAAGTTTCTCCACCCCTACTTTAGAGCATCAATGGCAACTAGAATCAGGGGCAGGATATTGATGGCATGGAATTGCACTTTTCTCCCTTCCTGCCTCAGAATTTGTCTTTTGAATACTTGGTGTATTTGTCTAATACTCAAAGTCTGAATGTTTGCCACATTTGAGATAAGGAAGGAATTTACCCCGAAGTTAATTTTTTATTTATTTATTTATTTCTATACCGCCCAATAGCCGAAGCTCTCGAAATGTGCTGACCTTCTTGTACGGAGGTGGAACAGAGGTGGGTAACTTGTGGCTCTCCAGATGTTTTGGGCTACAACTACCATCAGCCCTAGCCAGCATAGTCAATGGTGAGGGATGATGGGAGTTATAGACCAAACCATCTTGAGGGCCACAAGTTACCCATCTCTGTTCTAGTCTGTGGATTGGCTCACTTGCTGGATGGTCTATGGGCTCCTGTGACATATCTACTGTCTGCTTATGCAATATATTGATGGTGGAAGACATTCCATCCCTCCTTTTGCTCCTTCCCTCATTAGGGTCTCTCTTGAAGGGGACCTCCTTGGGAGTGACTTTCAAAGAGACCTAATGGTTACTGCTAATATCAGCCAGACTGAACTGAGGCCTCCTTAGGTTAGCAGTGAATGTGTGTGTGTGGGGGGGGGATGAATTTAGATATCACAGAAGTGTTGCATCCAGCCTGATCAGTCCAGGAACTCCCTTGGTCTGGTGGATTAGTAGCAGATGATAGTATATATCACATTAGAAGATGTGCAAGTAAACAAGCCCGCATTGATATGGCTGATGTTGCTTGGTCCCAACTTAGAGAATCAGAGAATCTACCCAGCAGCAAGGAGGGTCTTACACAAGCAGTATTCTCAGTGTCTCCCTAGAGCCAAATACTATGTGCACAAACCTTACTCCAGCCTTTCCCAAGCTGGTGGCCTTCAGCTGTTTTGGACTTCATCTTCCATTAGCCCCCAGCCAGAATGACTAATGGTCAGGAATTTTGGGAACTGTAGTCCAAAACATCTCTAGAGCAACAGGTTGGGGAAGTCTGCTCTACTCCTTGTTTGAGAGGGAAACTAGTGAGAAAAGAAATCCTATATATCTAAGTAAGTCCACTCTTCCGCCATGCAGTTTTCCATTGATCCTGTACCAGAAGGCCAGATGGACACAATTGAGATAGAATAAAATTCATGCCTAATCCGATGAGGTCCCCATGACACATGCTACATTGACATTTTCATCCAGGATTTAAACCTGCATGATTGCATGGGTCTGGGGATGTTGTTGTTATTTTGCAATCCACATGGCATTGAACAACAGCATATTGAGATCATAGTAGCAGTATTTTCTTAAGAGATGGTTGCTGATGCCATTATCTGATATGTAGTACTACAGAGGGGCCTGAAACACGGGATATTTGTTCATGTGGCTGGTTTCTCCCCCCATTTCAATTCATTCTCCCCACACACTGCCCTGTCTGAGCAGCCTCTCTCTCACACTGTGGCCTAAACATACAATATTTCAAATATATATATCCAGGATTTCACATTTCTTAAAACTCAGCTACCCGTCAATTCTGTGGAAGAAAATGCATGAATTCTGCACGCGTCTCATGATGTTTAGCATGTCTCTTTTGCTGCTTGTGCAGAGAGAGCAGGTAGCCACAACTGGCAATAGCTTCCTGGCCTGAATGCTTGCAGCAATATAAAAACTTGTACTGCACTTCCTAAGGGCAATGTACATTGTTTCCAGTGCTTTGCAGCCCCATTTCCACATCTGTTGCCAGTTCTTTTGGAGGGTAGAGGAGAAAGGAGGCACCACAAAACTAACTGACGGTGGTGACAGAAGTTGTAGGCCATCTTTTTTTTTTTTTTACTCCAACCCCTATCCAAGTGATGCTATGTATTGACCCAGCATTGCCTGGGGGTGTTCAAGGCTGCCACTGGGGGGTGTACAAAAGGGTGCCACTGGGCGCTGGGAGCAGTGCTGCTGCCACTGCTGTAGAATAGGCAGTGGTGAGGGAAGCTGAGTCACGGGGAAGGGCTTGCTCCCTCTTTTGCCCTCTCCCTAATGCAAGTCAAAAGTTCTTAAGTGATTACATTCCTTAGATCTTAGGGGTGGGCAACTGGTGGGCCTCCATATGCTTTAGCCTACAACTCCCATCAACCCTCCCCATTGGTTACGCTAGCTAGCACTGATGAGAGTTGTATGCCAAAGCATCTGGAGGGCTGTCAGTTGTCTAATCCTGCTTTAAATTCTATACATGTGGGGGAAAAGCCATATGCAAAGCATTTCTGATCCCCCCTGTCATTAACATCCCAGGTACCTCTCTGCTGGATCCATTCATAGACAAGCTTTAGATACTTTCAAATATTATCAATGCAAAGTTGGGAAATTTTTATTTGATTGGAAGAATTGGGATGTGGAGCAGAGGGGCAGTTTGAGAATCATATTCTCTTTGCTCCTCACTCCAAATACCCCAATATTTTTTTAAAGTTGACAGAACTGCAAAACTCAGAGCCCAGTTTCAAATGTTCCCCTCTCTTCTGTTCAGGTCACCTAATCAATCTTTTAAAGTGGCACATATTAGCACACCAAAGGGAAGAAGGGGGTAGATGTATAATGTCCCTTTGCTATTAAAGCCCCAGAGTAGTCTCAAGTTAGGATGTTAGTCTGTGCCTGGGGTTCAAAGACACTAGTTTATTTGTTTAGGCAATAATTGTCTCCTCTGCATCCAGCGAGAGGCCTTGAAATCGCTTCTATGTTTAGAAACAAAATTGCTCTGTTAAGGCGGCCTGTCACTGCATTTCTCCTTTTTTAGAACTCTGTTTATTCCTAATACCCCATTTCCCAATTTACTCACTTATGGCATTTGATTGATGAACGTGCATCTTCCTGACACATTATAGCCCAGAACTCTGGAAACCTTTACAATATGCCCAAAGGCAGTGTAAGTACCACTAAGGATTCTCACAGGCCTTGGCTGAAAAATTTCTTTAGTGTCTAGCTTTCAGAATAAACCTTACAACTGAAGATGCTGGTTTATTATTCATTTACCGCACAATAATATGCATGAAATAAGTCACTCCGAGTTCTATGGGGTATACTTCTAAGTAAGTGGGCATGGGATTGCCCTGTTAGTGTCCCTAAAAATAAAGCTAAGGACAGTAAAAATGTTTCAAAATTATGCAATTTTTGCATAGTTTACCTCTCCTGCAATTTACACAGATATGTATATTTATTCATGCTGGTAAGGTTGTACACCTGGAATATCCCCCCCCCCCCATAACAGTTGTTAGCAAATGAACATGTTCCATGGTGTTTAGTAGGGAACATGTAGAAGAAATGGGATGTGGGTTGCAATATGACACCCCTGCCCCAATACGTCTATGTAACTGGACATGAAAAACATATTTACATTACAAACTTAGATAAGTTTGTACCACTTTAACACACACACTAAAAATCCTGGGATTTGAACTCAGAACTTACTATCAGAGATCCCTACCACTACCATCATCCTTGAGTTAAAACTTCCCAGAGACTGGTTTCAGTGATATATGGCCATTGTAGCTTGAGCCAATGTCCCATAGGAACCATAGAGAGCTCCCTTATTTCAGGCCAGACTATATGTCCACCTAGTCCAGTTTTGTCTGCTCTGACTGGCAGGTACCTCTTCAGGAGCCCAGGCAGAGGTCTTTTGAATCACCAGCTCCCTGCTCCATTTTTAACTGCAGACAAAGCATGTGTTCTGTCACTGAACTATGGCCCCTGCCATGTGGAAGTAGCTCCTACTAAGAATTAGCTGATTTATTCAAGTGAGTGTGTGGAATTCAGCCCCTATTTCTTTGCCCTTATTGTTCCCTTATGATTGCCAGGTTGCAATGTTACAGTAATCACAAAAGCTACAACTAACAGAATTCCTTTCTATACAGTTCTGAAAATTACATCAGTTCTATCAGGGTCAAGATTCTAGATCAAGCAACCTTATTTCCTGTTGGCTCCATGATTCTCATCTCTCATTAGCCCCTCCTTGTCTTGATCCCTGCCTCCTCTTCTTCCTCCAAACTTCCTTCTCCTTCACAACTCTATCCTACAGGTTCTTGTTTCTAAGTCCATTAGCCATATTGCCTCTGGATTTCCTATCTTCTAAGATGACTTCCCAGTCCTTACCCTGCCCCACAAAACTCTTCCTGTGCCTACTAAGGCCTGCATGAAATTTTCATCCCAGCAAGACTTAACAGCTTCCCCTCCCTCAGAGAAGATGACTGCAAACATGCTAACCACTTTGCTCCCAAGCAGTGGGAATGTTCAGCTCAGTTGAAGGATGCCAAAGGATTCATAATTAGTTACAATACAATACATTATAGATTAGTGATACGTAACTGATTGCTTCATTTGTTTTGATGTAGCTAGGCACAATGCATTTAAAATGACACATTCGTAGGTCACTCCCTAGTCCTGCTTCTGACTCACCTCCTCTCCACCCATATTTATGTCATGTAACAGCATCAGTGGTAGTGACTGTTTCTGATGTATTTTTGTTGACATATTGTTTCCATGCGACATGCTGGGTCAGCGTGAGATACCGGGGTAATGCCCTACGAGGTTATGCCAAGGTGATGGTCCCCCATACTTACCATTTCCCTGGCTGTCTTTAGGCTGGTTAAAGTAGCTATTATAAGCATGTATGATGCATTTTAAGGGTCACACTGCACTAGGACTAAGACATAACCAGACAGTACTGGCTGTTTTGCTGTTTATCTAACCTAAAAGAAATAAATGCATTAATATAACCGTACAGTTATATTATATTTTGTCTCTTTTATTGCACCACCATTAATCACGCCTAGCAGATACAGCACTTCATCTTCTTTTTGACATTGTGAAAATCGCTTCACGCAGATGATCCTATTAAATTTTATACGATCTCTTCTTAGAAGCAAATATTATTGCCAAGAAGCAAAAAGGAGGAGAGACCTTGTAAAGAAAATGTTTCCAACGCCTCCTTGTTTTCAATGGCTTCTTTATTAAAAAGAAGGAAATTTATGATTTGATGCAATTCCTCGGGCATAGCCGAGATTGTATCCTTGTAAGGGCTTTATCTAAAAAACCTATTGGCATGAACAGGAAAGCTCTCTTAGATATAAAGAGAGCTCCCAATCAGCCCTCAAGTGTGATTAAATGAGAACACATCTGAGCCTTTATAGTAGCAGAGCTTTTTTGACAAAGCAATTCTGTAATCTTCTTAATGAGAACATGGCTGGTTCTGCTCTGCCAGTAATATATGTATTTATATATGTATGGGGGATGAGGCCCCCCAAAAAGCATCTGTGAGTTTGTCTCTGAGATTCTGCTTGTAAGCCTCATCTCCTTTTCCCAGGCAGCTAGGCCACAAAGGGCTTCAGAATGGAAGCAAGTCCACTGTCTAGTTTTAGGGATCAGGTAGCAGGTCAGGGTGAAGACCTGACCATGAAACTCCAGAAAAGTGCCAGTTCCAGGTTTTGGGGGCCTTTGGGCAAGACACCCTCAATAGGCTCTCTCCCTCAATGATTTTACCTTCTCACTGTCATTGTCATGAGCTGCTGTTGCTCCTCATCATATTCATTGCCACCACTTGACTGCTTGACAGGCAGAGAGCCAGTGAGCAAGTAGGCAGTGGCATCTACTGCTCCTCCTTCTTGCCATCTCTATTGTCTGGGCTAGAGTGAGAGGCAGGTGAACAAGTAGGTTGCAGTGGTGACAAGGAAGAGCAAGTCCGGGGGGCACTTGTGAGTGGGCCCCTGCTGGGCTTTGGGGCCTTCACTCGGTGCCCAACCCTGCCTACCTTTGATGGTGACACTGCTCTGGAGAGCCACTGCCAGTCAGAGTAGAGAGTACTGAACTAAATGGAAAGTTGAATATAATGGTTAGAAATCCATTCAATTGTTTTTTCTAGCACTTCTAGCACACCAGAATCTAGGGCAGCTTCAACCCAGGTTTTACTCAGGACTCCATATCTGACTGACTGCCTGTCTGTCCCTCCCTCTCTCTCTCCAAACCAGACTTGCTTAGGCAGCCATGAAAGATTCTGGTAGGCCTCATTCTAATGGTTCTATTAAAATCACTTTTTGAAAAGCATGCTCCTCCCTGAATATTTTCTCTGGCTTGTCTTCAGTCCTTGAGGAATCCTACAATAGTCTGAGGTGATATAGGGCTGCTTCCAGTGTTCTAACTGGACATCCAAGCCCAGCAACAACCAGGGCTGGAACTTCACACTAGCCCAAGAGAGAAGTATTACCATATTACTGATTTGGAATCCTTGTCCTGGAACCTCAAAAGTAAATTAGGCTGCAATCCAATATATACTGACCTGAGAATCAACCAGGGACTTACTTCTGAGAAGGGAGAGATTGCACTGCTAACAGAATAATAGGCTCCATTAGTGAAGAATAGCATATGATTTCTTTAATTGGTTCAATATTCTTGGGCATTCTTTAAGACCATTTTCACATAAGAATTCCCACTCATGTCTCTTATCCAGCCCTTACCAAACCAAAAGCACACATGATGTTTCTGTAGCTCAGCTGTTTGGATCATGTCAGACTCCTATGGGTTAGCTGATTACTCACTGAGTCACCTGATACTCCTGAAGTCAACCTGATACTCCTGAAGTCAACTAGTATTTGATATTCAAATGCTTTGATATTCAATAAGTGTTTACCTTCCTTCTTCTTCTCTGCATACCTGGTATCTTTGATTCTCCCTTCATTAATTTGGTGTATGCTACTCTATGCTGCAACCCATGTGTATACATTAGGGATGTATGAGAATTTATAGAGGCGAAAACTCAATAGATTTTGCCAGTTCAACCCTGGCAGATTTTGTTCCATTTACCCCTGCTGACGTTGACTCAATCTGTAGCGAGTTGATCCAATACACGGATTCCGGGTTGTTGTTGTTGTTTTTAATGGTGGCAATTTGTGCAAATTGGATTTTGGGGGGTAGATCTTGCCATTTGTGCAAATGCAGTCATATTTTTAAAAACAAATTCCCCTGTCTTTTGCAGGTGTGCAAGAGCGCAGATTCAGCCGTCTACTGTGTGTAGTCTTGCCTTGTCAATTTCCTTGTATGTTTCAGCTGTCAATGGAAGCACTGAAATTGAGTAGGTAACATGCAAGTAAACTGACATGTTGAGGTTTTATATCGGCTAATTTGCACACAGTTGTGAAGGACCAGGGGGGAAATTATAGTAAGACAAAGGAGGAACCCATTTGCACAATTCAGAAGCCTGAAAAAGAAAAGAAAAAGTGAACGAAGTACCTGTACCAAAAGGGGTGGGGGACAATATCTCCCACTTGGCAATGTAATCCTCTTGCTAGTAAGTATTGAACTGACACTTGTCAGAGTCTTCCTCCCTTTCAACACTTCCCTGAGTCTCCAGCAAGTCCAGAAAGAGAAGATATTGGCTCCCTTTTTCATGGCTCCTTCTCAGAGTAGTTACTCCTCTTGAACAGGTTTCCCCTCCATTGACTGCCCAGACATTACATTCATGCAAATTTAGGGGCTGGGAAGTAAGGGGAGGGGAAATTTGCCCAGCCTTTAAATTTTCACACATTGTACCTCCATTTACTTTCCATTTACTGGCTGGAGCATGCTAGGAGGTGTAGACCTTTTCTTCTGTCTAAACATGCATAGGATTGCACCTTAAAGCACTTTTTTCCTGCTCTTCAGCCAAAAAGGCTCCCAACATGGTTTATATATGATCAATCAAAGCAAGACTGTCCCTGCCCATAGGCTTACGATCTACAAGACTTGACACAAAAGAAAAAAGGCATGAGGACAGCAGAGGAAAAAAGCAAACTCAGGCACAAATTCTTAGTTAAATAGTATTTTTTTTATAATGATCAGCTAGAATGGAAACAGTTCAGGGAGAGGAGAAGCCCAATGTAACAGGTCTTTCAGCAGAGCTGATGTTTCCCATCTCCGTCTGTTGCAGCCTTTATATTACAACTGTCCTACAATGAACTACTTATGTCTCTACAGGCACATGTTTAGACAGGAAAAAAAATCCTACAATTCCCAGCATGTTTCAGACAGCATGGCTGGCTGGAAGGATGCTAGGAGTTGTAGGACTTTTTCCTGTCTAAACATGCATAGGGTTGCACTCTAATTTGCCAGCTCACTTGCAGGTAATAGGATTTCTATAAGCCAGCAGGCAGAATCAACATTCCTCCTCCTCACCTCCATGCTAACTAACACTGAGCCCAGTTTTACACCATTGGTGTTGGGATTTGAACATTTGTCTAGGTGCTTTTCTTCTCTTGTTCTCCTGCTCCTTCTGCTGGGGTTGCTCTCTTGTCACAATATTTTTCTGTGTATCTTTCACCCTGCCATATACTTTGTGAGAGTCAGAAAACACCATGGAATATGATCTCTGATGCATCGCTGCAAACTGAGTAGGCCCAGGTGTTCTTTTTTTTACTGAGACATGGAAATTTTCATAGTGCTCAGTGGCCCCTTTAAACTCCCATTTCCACCTGCTTTTGCTAGCAGTCGAGCATTATTCCTATTCCCTGTGTCCTTTTTGTTTATTTAGGTGTGTCTGTTTGTTTCTGCATCTACTTTAACACGTTTATAAAGTCAGCCCAGTAAATGTTTAAAAGCTGGTATTTAGAGTTTCTCACATTACCACCAAGTGCATGACTAATATGCAGATGTATGCTGGAGAAATAGCTAAGAGTGTGGCATGAAGGATGTCGAACAAAGAAATGTTTCCCAAGATGCAATTAGAAGCTTGTTATAAACACAGGTCAGTCCTATCCACCCTGTCAAAAAACCTCATTTTTAAAAAAAATTACTGTATTAAATTTCTATACCGTTCCACAGCAAGTTCTCCCTATACTCCACTCCATGCCTGTCGGGGCAGGAAATTTTGGGGCTCATCTCAGAGCAGAGAGAGAAACTCCAAAGTCTTGCAAAGAAGCTGCATAGGTCCTCAAAGCTGTCAATCACTTTAGTTCTCATGTACATGGTGGGAACTGTGCCTATACATGGCTGGACCCAATTATGATTAAGGGCTTCTTCACAAGGAGCGTTTATCCTGCTAATGAGTTTGTGGGCCTTTTAGATGATGCCATGAACCTCCAGGGCGTCTCCTGCACTAGATGACCTTTATTCCATTTTTAAAAGATTGGAGATAATGAGGTATCAAATTACCCCGCTTGTGTTCCGCTTCAGTTTGCTCCGTGAAAAGAGGAAAAGTGGCAAGAAGAGGAGCGAGATCAATGAAACACATGGAAGGCTCAGATAAAGGGGAGAAGGAGAAGGAAGCATGTGTAAAAGGAGTCCATTGTGATCCTGCATTTAAAATGGAAGCAGAAAGCCCTGTTTTAAATGCAGGATTTTAGGCTGGTGTAGAGATGCTCTTAGTATTATGTGCAAACCACCTAGTTACAAAAAGAGGTGATCACTTTAGGGGGGGGAAAAACGCAAACCCATTCACCACTTACGTGATCGGAAACTCTGTGGGCCTCTGATACATATGCCTCCATGGGCAGGAGGTTACCCTATCCTCTTCAAATGTGGCAGCAGTTCCTCCTGTTGTGTGCAGTTTTAGCATCTCTTGATGTTACAGAGAATGGGGCAACCTCTTTTGCACATTGGTTCCCATGTGTGAACACAGCATCCACTTCTTAGCTTTTGCAGGGCTTGACTGAAATGCTTGTTCCATGCTCCATTTATAGTACTTTCACTGAGAAGTCCCTTCATCCAGTAAATGAAGATGAATGCTTATAGAGGGAGGGGGGGTGTGTGTGAGAGAGAGGGAGGGAGGGAGGGACAGAGGGAGGGAGGGAGAGGGAGGGAGCTTGCTGTGATCTCGTTTCCTGGATATAATCAGAGAGAGGCACGCAACCTGAACATTAGAGCTCTTAATGGCTGGTTTGGAGTGAACCGGAGAAGACCGGGGCTGCTTGGCTGCTTGGACTGAGTCATAAGTTTGGAAACAAGGCCCTAAGTCAGAACTATCAGCCCTAGTGCTGCCGTTTTCCTGGCTCATGATAAGCCTGTCTCTTTCTATCCCAGGCTCAGGCCTGCAATTTAACATAGCAATGACAGCAATTGGTCGTCTTGAAAAACATCCCTAACCCCCTCGAAGTCCAATACAAATCGCTTATTCTTTCTAAATGGGGAGTGAGTCATGCAACTCAACAGACAAGCACATTAAGGCTACATTGTTAATGAGTGCTTTAATTAGTTATGTGGCATATAATGATGCAGGGTCAAATCATAATTTAATTTTTGTACACTATCCTTTTTTTTTATTGTGAGCTACAGCTAGACCACCCTCTACGATGAAGGATCTGCCAGTATTATAGAGAATTCTAATGAGATGTCCAGGAACTTTGTGATTCCCTTCCCATAAAGGCTCTTTACATGTGCGTGTGCGTGTGTGTGTGTGTGTGTTTTAAAAAGTCTCTTTGGCATTATCCAACCTGCTTTGAAATCTGTAGCCTAAAACCTTTGTAAAACATCAGTGGAAAAACCAAAACAGATGCAAACAAATGTGAATGAGTCTTTTTAGACAAAATATAATATGGTTTTTCATTATTAATTTTTACCTCTACATCATAAATGCCTCGGGTATCATATAATACATCTCTAAATGTACGTGAAGAAAAGCTATTGTTTTAGTTAATTTTTTTCCCCAGGGAAATATGATCATGTTCTGGTGAAAAAGAAATTCTTCGAAGTCAGATCACATAGGAACTGGGATTTAATTAAAATTGTTCACACATTATTAACTAGCTATCTAAATCATGATATAATGCAATTTAGTAATATAATGAGGAGAAGAGATGGCCATGTGTATGTGTAAGTTCCAACAGGATTTAGTTTCGCCTCTTATATCCTTTTCATTTTCCAGATTCTAACTTTATATGCACATAGAATTGTGTAGAGGAATTCCACAGTATACTTAGCCCAGTAGTTTTCAAGTTGTCTTTTGGGTAGCCCTGGGGTTTCTTAGAAATGTATTAGGAAAATATCATCTTCCCTGAAAGACAATGTTGGTCCCTGATGGTGTAAATTCCTAGACCAAATTCAGATAATGCTTTGCCAGGTGCCCCCGCCAAATGTGATGAGGCAGATGCCCACTAGCGAGAGGGCTTTTGCAGTGGTGGTGCCTCGGTTTGGGGAATTCCCTCCTCGGAGAAGCATACTTGGCATGTATGTTGTGATTATACACACACACACACATACAGAAGCACACACCAGCTGAAGCCCTTTTTATTTTCCCAGACTTTTTAGTTTTGGTGCTTTTAAAGTTCTTTGCACTATAGATCTTATTCTGAGGCTGTTTTAACTATTAAAGATTTTGTGTCTATTTTATTTCTATACTTCAAGGTTTTAACTTTTATTTCTGAACTGCCCAGAGAAACTACTGACAACAGGCTGTAGAAAAATGTTGTGAATGAACGAACGAACGAATGAATGAACATATATTGTAATGGTCGCTGGTATAAAAGTGGTTTTTCTTATATGTCTTACATAAATTGATGTACGATGAATCTATCAATGACAATAGCCCCATTCAGGCATTCTATATGTGGCTTTAATCAACATATGAGGAAGGTGAATGAGGATGAGCACAGTAGCTCTGCCCTCTCTCCATCACCATTCTCACTGCCTTCCACATATTGAGGGTGACTGCTGGCAGCAGGGAGACCTTTGTAACCATGGAGGCCCCTTGTGTAATTTAGAACCATTATTTTTCAGATTTAAGGGTGCAATCCCATGCAGGTTTAGGCAGAAAAAAAGTCCTACAGTTCCCAGCATTCCCCAGCCATCTATGCTGACTGGGGAATGCTGGGAACTGTAGGGCTTTTTTTCTGTCTAAATCTGCATAGGATCGAGCCCTAAAATCCCTTCGGTGTTCAGAAGCAGCACACCTCTGTTTATCACAGAATTATCACATCCTGGCAACCAACAACAGGGCTGCCAGCTGCCACATTGCTCTGTTTGTGGGCTTAACAAAAGAAGAGGGTCAAATTGTCACTTTGGAATCTATTACACGAAGGGCGGTACACAAATAAATAATTAAAAAGCACACACCCAGCAGCACCGAATAGCAACACAGCATGTATGAACAGCTATGGATTTTAAAAACTGAAGAAGCTCCATGATTAGTTCAGAGCTCCAAATAGTCTGATGCTAGGCTACACTATAATGGGAAGTATTTCCTTTCTTAATGACTACCCTTGAAGAAAGATTAATGGACCCCCATAAACTGGAAGGTATTTAAAACTGCAAATTACTGGAGTAAAGCCCAACGCCACTCAACATATAGGCCGACTTTGCACTGAGGTGGTGAACCCGTGCCTGTGTGCAGTACCATTCAGGTGGCCCTGAGTGTTTCTCCATTCAAAGGGATCCTGAACATGTACATATCAAGGGGAAGGCCAGGCTCCCTGATATTTCATTTCCTACACAGAGGGATTTTCTTTTGAAGAACATTCACTCATGTCAGTTCCCACCTGCAATCAGAAGCGGAACAATGCAGACACAGATTGACCACTTTGGTAAAAACTGTATCATACACATGACCTGAGTTAGGGTCATTGATCAGACTGAGAAAAAAACCGTGAATTTAAGATCTGGTTTCCTGATTCTGATTATTTTTCAACAACCACATTTTCAAATATTCTCATCTTTAAAAAGGGTCATTTACCAAAACAAACCAATGCAACTATAAAGGCTAATGACAGAACAGTAGCGGCATGTAATTTGCTTGGGAAAGCATAATTATTCTTATCAGCATCTATCAGTTTCAGCACCACTGTGGCTGAAGCTAATTTATATGGAGTTCTTACAGCGAGTCATATCTATGCGACCCTGGCTTCCATCAGTTATGATCATTGCACTGGACAGCCATGTGCCTTTTGCTATAAGTTTATTTTCATGGGGAATTCCAGATACATTGTGGAATTTGGCTTGCTCTTCCAAAAATTCCAACACATAGCCAAAAATAGCTTTCTGTGGCATGTAAACATAGGAATATGATTTGAAGAACGAGCATAGGGCTACATACTGGGAAATCTTTTTAAGCCTGAATGGGTCTTTATATTCTCTATATATCAGCTCTCTAATGCTTTTCAGCAGTTTGAGAGATTTTGTAAAATTCCCACAGCTGCTTTGCATTAGCAACACAGCTTGTTACTAAGGGACTAGGTAGTTTTGCTAGGTCTTACATCAGACTTCCCCAGCCTGGTGCCTTCCTGGAGTCATATTCCTCTCTGAAGACTCAGGTGGCCTCAGTGGCATGGAGTGCCTTCTACCATCTTCGGTTGGTGGTCCAGCTATGTCCCTATCTGGACAGGGATAACCTGGGCTCAGTAGTCTATGCTCGGTGACTTCCAGGTTAGATTACTGTGTGTTCTATGTGGGGCTGCCCTTGAAGATGGTTTGGAAGCTGTAGCTTGTGCAAAATGCGGCACTCAGATTGATAGCAGAAACCAGATGGTCTGATCATATAATGCCAATTCTAGCCTATGTGTGCTGCCTGCCTGGAGATTTCTACACCCAGTTCAAGGTGGTTTTGAACCTAAAAAGCCTTAATGGCTCAGCACCAAAATACCCAATGTAGTGCCTCTCCCTGTATGAACTTACCCATATGATACTCATCTGAGGTCCTCCTCCAGGTGTCTTCTCTGAGGGAGGTTTGGAAGATGGCAACAAGGAGAGGGCCTTTTTGGTGGTGGCCCCCTGATTCCCCAGTGAGGTCCACCTGGCGCCAACACTGTCATCCTTGTGGCACCAGGTTAAGACTTTCCTCTATTCCCAGGCATTTCACAGCATATGATAAGGTTTCAGCCAGTCCTGGGATTTCTATTGTTGATTGTTTTTAATTGTTTTTGCATGTAAGTGGTTTTATATAAAGTTTTTTATTGCATTTTTATGGCTTTAATCTTTTGCAAACTGCCCAGACAGAAATAATAACTACGAACAGTTCAAAATCTCTTAAAGTGTGAATTGCTTTACATTTTTTTCAAGTGAAAAAAGTGAAAAAGTGAAAAGTGAAAAAAGAAACAGTGGCAGACTTCATAAAAGTGCTTTAGCGTGTCAATTTTTTGTCTGAGAAGTTTATTTATGTATTTAAAGTTCCCTTCACTTCTACAGAATCAGTCAGGCATAGAAAATAATGTTTTAACAAGCGGGACCTGCAACAAAATTTTGCTGTATGGAGCATTCCTGTTGGGAGCATATGCCAATGTAGACCGGCAGGGTGTGTTCTCCTGCTCAAATTTAGTGAGATCAGCTGTCAACAGTCTGGCATCCTCCTTGGCCATGTTGGCTGGGGGTGATGGGAATTGTAATCCAACACAACTGGAAGGTGCCAGGTTGTGGAAGGCTGATGGTTTGGGGTGGAAGGAATGGTTTGGGGTGCTCAACAGAGCAGTGCTGCAAGCACAATGCACTGCTGTGTTGAGGCCAGGCTCGGTATTTTTACACCAAGGCCTGTCCAATCCAATACCTTCACAGCGTCTGCTGTTTGCATGTGCGTGTGTGTGTATATGTGTGCATGCGCATGCGCATGCAGTGCCACACTCCCCTATTCCCTTCTGTGGCCAAGGAGGACTCCAGCTTGAGTGCACAGAATCTACATTCGTTTGATAGATGATGTCCCAATCTTGGCCTGCCAGTCAGGCTCCCCATGCAGGCCTCTGGTCCCCTGATGTGGGGTTCTGAAAAGCCACACTCTGCTTACCTCTAATATCAAGAGGGCGTTCCCATGAGTTGATTCTCCCTGGCACCAAACTACACCAGCATTTGGAGCTGTAATACGACTGCTTTATGGACTTCACAAGGTGTGCGAAGGCCAGTTGTTAACCTTACTCCAAAAACCTCTTGGTGCAGTACTTCAGCACTATGGCATTGCTTCTTTGCCTACACTGAAATGCCATCAACTTCTTCAGCTGAAGTACAGGGGGCAGAGCTAGCTTTGTGCCAAAGCGAGAGGAACCTGATCGTACCCTCTGGAGAGCGCACGAAGCAGAGTCCGAGGAGGCATTTGCAGCAAAAGTAGCCTCAAATGTCAAATTATCTGAATACAAACAGGTTTTCAGTGGCCTTTTGGGAATATATCACTTTCTGTTAATATGTCGTAGGTTTATTGTTGGCTACATAGTTGCATGAATTGGCCCTAGGATTACTTTGATACTCACATGTGTGAGATCATGCAGAATGGTCCGTCTAGCACAGTATTGACAACAATGGCCGGCAGCATCTCTCCAGGGTTTCAAGCAGGAATTCTTCCAGCTCTACCTGGAGATGCCGGGGACTGAACCTGGGACTTTCGGCATGCAAAGTAGGTGCTCTCCCCCTGAGTCACAGCAATCCCATTCTGTTTTTGCCAATACATGAGGCCAGCCAAATCCTGCACATGGCAGTGAATGCACACAACTGGTGAGTCATGGACTAGGAGCCAAGGCTGATGAAATTTGTAACCATTATTTATAATGGACATGGACATGGCAATGGACATGGTTGGGCAATTGCCAGAACCCAGCGAGCCTGTTGCCTGCCTCCTTTAAAACAAACAAATTCCCCAGTGCTGCACAGAAGTGCGGGTGAGGCAGCTGCAGCTGTTGCCACAAGGCCACCCTCCTCCTTCTCTCCAAAACGTCTGTGCCACACCGCTGACATGTGCAACAGGGACTTGGCCAAGAGGCATTAAGAAGAAGGAAGGAGATGGTGGCAGTTGGCAGTTGTCCCCTTTGTCCCCGCTGAACTTCACAAGCCAAATCAAAAACACAGACAAGAGGCTTCTCTCCATGGCTCTTTAATCCTTTACTTCAATGGGTCATACAGATGCAAATTGTCAGTAACTCGCAGTCTACAAAGGAAACGCCTTCAGGGAGTTCAAGGGGAAGCTACCCAGGTTGAAATTTGCCCACCGTTTGAGATAAGGCAGGCAGGCTACCCTAACTTAAGGGGGGGATCTCCCTCTATCTCGTGAGGTCTTTATGTGTAGCTGTTCCCACCAGGCCAATCAGGCAGATTGCCCAAGCTCCGCCCCTACCATCTCTGTCTTGGCTCTACATCTGCACCTGGCAACTAAGAATTCAGGCTCTCCACGCCGCCCCTCTCTCTGTTCGCTATCTCTCACAGGGGCATGTGAAGGGTGTGAAATGAAACCCTCTCCATCCAGCTGGACTATTGAAACCTGAGGCATCCCTCTCTCCCTGTCTGGAAGAGTCTGGGAAAGTTCCTCCCCCACATTTTGCAGTTCCTCTTTGGAATCTGAGCTACTCTGCCACTGCCTATGCTCAGAGGCACCCCTGACATCAGTAGGGATGGGGGAGAAATTTGTTCAGTTGACATTTTAATGTGAATTTACCTAATTTCACACATTTAAACCACTATGTGACCCAAAACTCTGTTATCCTTCGAAATGCTCCAAATTTTTCAATGGAGTTTTCCTGTTAAAAAAAAAAATGTATAAAAATGTGTCTATGAGGGGAAATAGTGTTACAGTTGACAGATTTGTCCATCCCTAAGTGGCAGAAGCACTTTGGCCGACTACTCTACAGGCAATGGAGAGGGGAAGTGCCTCCGCCTTCTCTGCTCTGGCCAGGTGGTGATGGGGGAAATAAGCCCAGAGTAGCACAGGCAGTGGAGCTTCCCCTCCATTGATGGCTGAGCACTGCTGTTTCTACCATGTCCACCCACCTAGAGTAGCACAGTGGCAACTTATGGGAGCAGCAATGGAGTGTTGAGAAAGTAAGGATTTTTTTTAAGGTGCCCAAGAGTCCAGAGTAGTGCTGGAGGCACCTCCTCCATCACTCCTGGCTATGAGTGCAGTAAGGAGGAGCAGAAGGAAGCCTGCAAGTGTGGGGTAGAAGCCCACATGGGAGGGCCATGGAGGGCCACTTGCCCAGAACCCCCCAAACCTGGAGCTAACCCTGATTATCACATGCCAGATGGTTATGTTATGTGACCATTTGGAATATCACATACCAAATGGTCTTTTATCCATTTGTTATATAGCATTCATGCTCCTTCATATTTCCTGCATAGTACTACTAGTAGTACTGCTGCTGCTACTACTACTACTATTAATTGCTATTATTTTACAAAGCGCCTAAGTTTTTACTAAGTGTTGACACAGATTAAAAATGAGATTTATTTAAGCTTTAAAACAGGGTGTACATTTCAGGGGTTGAACTTTGTGGATAGTTTGGGCCTGACGGTGTCTGCTTCAACATTGGGGTTGGGCTTTATTGAACCTGAGTCAACTTCTGGTCCTCTAAAATCAAAGGAGGTGGCTCATCTGTCCTCATTCATCTCTATCTGTTAACATCAATAGGGCCAAAATATATATAACTGCTTGCAGGACTGCAGTCCTGGTGTAGTCTGCAGACTTTTGGCAAGCAATATGTTTCACTTTCAGTAACATAAAAGCCAAATATAGCTTAAATCCACTTAAACTCTCTTAGATTTTATTTGGTGTTTAGTGTCAGGAAACACGCTGCTATGTAAATGGTAAGCAACAACCTAGTAAGAAAATATTTGCTCACTTTCAGAATCTGCCATATGAATAAAAATGAGTCGATTTTGGCTGGAAAAAAATAGGAAAACAGACCCATAATGACTAAAAGGAAGCGAGGCTCAACTCCTGTAAAAACTAGGGCCAGTTATTAATGGCATCTAAAAATGAATCTTTAAACCTAATAAAAATCAGCGTTTGGTCTGTTTTGATCCTCCGCTCCCACTTACATCATTTGTATCCTATCAGCGGCCACAGCCTACAGTAACAGGATATTTATAAATGAAGGGCCAAATTCTCTCTTTGCATGTGCGTGTGTATGGCTCCTACTGGCACCAGCATGAGCTCCGAGTCCATGTCCAAGGGAAGCATTTGGCTCCATAATAGTTAACAAATAGCTCTTGTAATAAATACCAAATGTCTGTATCATCAAAAGCCAGGCACATTTGCAGATAATAGCATAGCCTGACATTTAAAGTTAGACTTTTTATGTAACAGAGAAACATGTGCGTGTCTTTTGGTGGACACAAAGTTTTGCAGCGATTGTTAAGCCTGTTACTATTGATGAGGATAAAACATATCAACAAATGGAAATTCTGTGGACTGAAATCCTTCTAGCAAAAATAATATTGTGTATGTGAGAACCAAGCTCTCTTTGAATTCTTAGTCTTGTGGATAAAATATGGGCATCCTGTATAATAGGGCTACAACCCTCAGGGCCCTGCTTTTGTGTTGTTATCTGACATAATCGCTGTGAATGCTCCAAAAGAATAGTCTTAGAAACTATCTATGTTCTACCACCAGCTGAGAGCATCTTTAAACCACGGTAGTGGCTGTCACATGCCATTCATGTGCAACAGCTCATCATGCTGTTGGAGTAATTCCCCCCATGCTATCATAACTGTCCAAAATGAAAATGTTTGTGCTAACAAGAACAAAACTGCCCCACACATATGCTGAGCTTGTCACATGACCGCTCAAGACATGATAGCATTTACCATATGGAGCATCTGCAAGCGTCCAGTGCGTGTGACAGCTATAAAGTTTAAATTTCCCCTTAGTGTATAGCAATGAAAAGACAAAGTGACAGAACACCTTGATTTTTCTTTGAAGATAGTTTGCTAAAAGGCAGGTATTGTGCCAACTGAAAGTCAAAAGTGAACCAGTCCTAAATACCTGGGCATTAGATAGAGTTAGTGGACCTGGCAGCCAAGGAAGAAGCATATAAGGAAGAGGTCAAAGTATGCAAGAGAGGTATAACGAAAAATGGGGAAATGTTGCACAAATATTATTCCCTTACTTATTTTTATTTATAGGCTTTTTTGAGGGTAACAGACGACAAAGTGATGTACAATAAAATATCAAAATACAACTAAGAACCATGAAATGACAATAAAAACATGAAGTAAAATTAGAACATAACAAAATAAGGCACCTAAAAAGCTGGATAGTAATAATAATTCTGAACCTAATCCTGGTTAGGTTAGGGGATGCAGGGTTGTATCTAATGCCGATCATTCACCAGTGGAATGGAAACTGCTGACGTAACCAATTTCCCGTGCTGCATGAGCAAGAGTCTGCTTGTGCGACAGTGGTTTTAACCCACATGTCACTCTAAATTGAAGGTGCATTTAAATATATCAGCATGAAACTAAGACTTTATTGAGGTGAGGATAGTTGGAAGGTTCCTTCCTGCACTTTCTTTTTCTTATTCAGCTTTCCTGCTTACTTGACTATCCCTTTGTTGTGTGCATGTAGATATAAAATGGTGGTTGGATATGTGAAAAGCTCTTTAAAAATCCATAGTTTTTAATTGGGAGAAACATTTATGAGGGGTTTAAATTGCAAGCGTGGTGTTGAAAGGCAGGGGAGGTTGGGGAATTAAATACGGTAGAAATACAGGCATTTGATAAGTTATTTAAAACGTATGTTATTGGTTTACAAGTACATAATGAAATTAATAAAATGTAAATTTCAAATAATAGGAAAGGAAGTATGCATGCTTAATTTATCTTCCGGCAGTGGACTCCTCTAAATTCTCAACAGCTCATAATATAGAAGTTTTGTTTTGAGGTGTGGTTTTTTGTTTTTTGCATATGGGGGATCAGTGTGGCCCTAGTCATGGGGAAAGGTAAAATATTGATATAACAGGAGGGCTTTTGGTGTGCAGTTTGTCTCATTCTAATTAATGGTAGGGCCAGCCCTGCATCAGAGAGATTCATGGCAGTCTTGTACTGAATGTGACATCCATATCAGTGAAGAGAGAAAAGTGACCTTCAAATTCAATCAGGCGGGCTTACCTGAAATAGATTTTCAAGAGAACAGTAAAACTTCTATTCCCTCCTTAAAAATAGGTAGAATGTCTGGAAACAAGGATCACATTGCAACTATTGGTGATGCTTAAGAATGTTTTGTTTGTTTGTTTTAAGCTTGAGATTCAAGTTTGATCAGCCACCCAAACTTTAGGTAAAGGAAAAGCAGCTTGTTATCCCTAAAATGATGGTTAGAGTAGTATAGACTTTTTGTGAAGCACAGAGAGAGTCTATCAATGCATATTCTTTCCCCCACCCCACCCCTGTTCTGGATCTTCTGCTAAGTGTGCTTCAAATACTATGCACTCTTTATACACACACACACACATATTCTACAGACAGCGAAGTTAATATAGACTAAGATGTGTAACTGCTGGTCACAGATCGCAGTGACAAAAGGTGATATTCATTATTTGGCTTAGGATTTCAGTCATAAATGTAATAAAATGATAAGAATACAAATAAATAAATAAATAAATAAAACCATCACCACCTGTGGGAAGGTGGGTATTTTGCCCACTTTTTTCTAGGAGGTTTCAATATATTTATCTAAAATGAAGCATTATTTAGTGAGAATCCAACAGAATATAAAACCACATATATCGGAGGTAAAAAGAAATAAAGAAGAAAATATGTTTTTAAGCACTGCTGTAATTTAGGTATTAATGTAGGACCAGAGTATAATTCATAACTATCACGGTGAAGGGTTAGCACTCCATTTTCCAAACAACCTGATTGCAATTACTGCAATCACTGATTGCAATTAGAAAACAAAAGCTTCCCTCAACAATCAAGAATGCAGTATTGTCTGATGACAATTCCACCCTGAATTTTCAGACAACCAAACTGTGAACACCGAAGTAGATCTTAAATCAACTGTTATGTAAAATGCTACCTGGACACTGAGGAAGACTGATCTGAAAATCCTATGTGACTCTAGGCCAATATGATCATGATCATGTTTTGATTATGATTATTTCACACATACATAATCATAAAGAATGAAAAAGCATTGCGACTGAAATTATAAAGAGGGGTCAGTTCAGTTGTGCAGTTAGTCATTTTAGACTCTGGGCTTAATGGCCTTATCGTGATGTATATTATTTCACTTATTTTAAAATGTACTAGGACCCTCCTGCTCATTCTTTTGAGTGGGACCCTGGGCCTCTGTCTCAAAGTCCTGCCTTGATAGCAGCATTTTTAAAGCAGGGATGAGGAATATGTGGCCCTTCAAATGATGCTGAACTGTAGCTCCCATGATCCCTCACCATTGGCTATGCTGGCTAGGGCTAATGGGAGCTGAAGTCCAACAACATCTGGAGGGCCGCTAAAGTAATCTTGCATTTTCCTAAATAATGTCCAATACTTCTTGCCTTATTTATTCCTTTGATTTTGTCTCATTCCAAAAAAATAATGAAGAGGCACCAACAATGGAATGGAGATTGTGGACTAATATTTTTGACCTTCCCAAAGTTTTTATCATATGTAAGCTCTTCATTAATACAATATGCTGCCTGCCATGTCTTCCTCCACCGTTCTTCCAATGGTCTGTCTTAACACATTTTCCACAAAGGCCAAGTAGCTGCCAAGCTGAATTAACTTAACTGTTCATAGTTAATGAGCAATGGATCAGGAGAAAAATACAAAAAATACACATTTCTCCCTGTGGGACATTGGCCTTGTTTCTCAACTATAGTTTATAGTTATGTGAACATGCCTCAGGCTCATCAGCCCTCGTTTCTCTGGCATGGCCATAGTTTAGCGAACCAGGGCCCCATCTACACCCAGCTTTTACTCTGAGATGGGTACGAGTAGCGGTCCCTCATGATAGATGACACAGTTGTGACTTCACAGCCATCCGTGGTTTTCACCCGGAAAATGCAGAGTTCCAAGGAGTCATTTTGCTGCGATGTTGTTCGTTTTCCCTGTGCTTATGTGCCATCTGTCCCTTCCCCAAACCGACTTTACATTTTGCAGTGGGCATGTTGTAGGTGTGTGTAGTGCCTGCATCATTCTGTGACACCCCTTTACTCCCCCCATCCCTTTACAGCTGCGCAGTTACAGAGGCACAGAGGGGCGTTTTCATCTATTTAATCACACTTCCGCACATTTTTGCAGCTTTGTATCTTTGCAACGTTTGCTTTTGGACTCAGTACCCAAGGGCTGGGGGGGGGGACCAACATCGCTCCGGCCACCATTTCGGAGTGATGGCTAGGCACGTAGTGCTCACACTTCTAAGTGCAAACCATCGCGAGAGTCTCAGGCTGGGGAACTGACAAAAACTGATGGTTTGGAAATGAAGGAGCACAAAATACCCACTTTTTATCTAAAAACGGATGGAAAGAAACAGCAGAGCCCCTCAAATACAAAACAGCTACTGAAGTGTCGCACCCCAACACTCACGGGACTGCACAGCTGTGCATTCCAGTATAATAGCCAAAAAAAGGGCACGGCAAGTCTGTTAGGGGAGTGCACAGTACATCGCGAGTGTATCGCAGGGCATGCTAAGGATGGATGAAAGTCCCTTACCTTATCCCGCAGCTTGCTTCGCAGTGGGGGGGAAGCGCTCCGTCCCTCCCCCCAAAATTCTGGGTGGGGTGGGAGGCGCCCCATCCCCCCCTGCCGAAATTCTGGCCGGGGGGGAGGCGCCCCGTCCCTCCAGCCGCGAATCTCGTCTCCTGCCGGGACGCAAATGGCGGCTGTAGCTGCCGCCGTTTGCGTCCCTGCAGTCAGCCGTGATAGGCTAAGTAAATCCTTATGTAGCCTATCATGGCTGACTGTGGGGGGGGGAAGCGCGTACACAAATGGCGGCGCCCATGGGCACCACCATTTGCGTTCCTTATTTGGGCACGTGTAGTCTACGTAAACATTTGCGTAGACTACTGCAAAAATAAGGGTAACGCAAATAGTGTTGCCCTTATTTTCGCCGTAGTCTATGTAAATGTTTACGTAGACTACATGTGCCCAAATAAGGAACGCAAATGGCGGCGCCCATGGGCTCCACCATTTGCATACGTGCTTTTTTTCCCCCCAAAGTCAGCCGTGATAGGCTACGTAAGGATTTACGTAGCCTATCACGGTGTTTTTTTTGAAAAACTAGCCGTGATAGGCTACGTAAATCTTTACGTAGCGTATCACGTTTGTTGTTGGTTTTTTTTACTGGGAAAAGGTGGCGGCGGCAGCCGGTCGGAAGACCGGCCGCTGCCGCCGCCGCTGCCAAACCGCTGCCGGGAGCCGCCAGCACCAGGGACATTCGCCAAAGGTAAGTCCCATTCCGGGGGCGGGGCGGGGGGCGGACCGTTTCTCCACCAATTTTGGTTGGGCTGAATGCGTTGGCATTCGGCCTCCTGGAGATTCGTGGAGAAATTCTCTGACATCCCTAGGGCATGCTGACTCGAAGCCGCACTGCTGTGTGGTTGCAATGAGTTGGGGGGTCAAACCAATGTCATAGAGATGGGGCCCAGGTCACTGTCTGTCTGAACTTGGTGGGCCATCACGTAACAAGGAAGAAAGGCATTTGTAAAGATAGGAAACACATTATATGGAAGACTGGAGTGTTTATAGCTGAGAGAAGCACTTTAACAAACAGCCTGCCAAACAGACTGCCTTTTGGTCAAAAGAATATCCAAGATCAAAATACCTTAACCTTATATCAAATACAGTATTTTTCCTAGCTTCACACCACAACAGATTATTGGGTCTGTCACACTGACCATTTATCTTTTGGGTCAAACAGGTCAGAGAAAAACAAATAGCTTTGCCTATAGCCCAGATGGTTTTGCTATAGCTACACAGAGGTACAAATATTAATTCCAGCATAATCCTACGTCCATGTTCACCACAAGCACCTTTTCAGTCTGTTTAAAAAATAATGTCTTAGACATTTCCTCCTAATTCATCAGGCTATAAAAACATACCTAGCACATAGGCATTAGAATAAAAACAGTAAACAGAGACTAAACACACTTCACATTTAAGGTTTTGGTTACAAAGGTCTCTTTCTCTCTGACAGAATGCTTGCTAAAATGTTGAATACTCACAATAGTGTTTCTTCATAGAACAGCCCTCAAGATTTGTATAGAATTAGAGATTTAGAGATTTCAACATGTGTGCGTAAATATTTCTAGGTGAATATTCAAATCAGTTTAACATTTCCTCAAGAAAGGAAAAGTTTACTTTGAACTGGGAAAAATATGATTTCCATTTCCAGCCCCAAAGTAATAACATTTTGCCCCTGTGCATTCAGGCTGACTACAGTGTAGCTCACTCATCTCCTTTGGATTCTACACGTGGGAATAGTTGATTTGCAAATAATCTTGGTTATCCATATCTCACTTTTCCATGGCAAAGATCAATTGACTTGTAAAATACAGTATTATAGGCTAAAAGCAGGAAAGGTTACAATTTCCTCTGCTTTGTTGGCCTAACTGATATGAACCCGACTACAAGTTTCTGATTTCAAATCAGCTGAATGTTAATTAGGTTCCATAATAAATCTAAACATTTTCTCGCAGCCAAGCACAGATGAAGGAAAGTGACCGAGAAAACACCACTAAGTTATCACTGTCACCAGATTATTCTTTCTTCAAAACAAACCCACAGGAAAATGTCTTTATCTTATCCTCCATTGCAAACAGTTTGTTGTACTGTATTGTGTGCTTTCCTTTATGAAATGTGTCTCTGGAAAACTGAAGTCATATTATTTATACAGCACAAACCTAGGAGGACTTGAGAAAGAAGATGTGCCGAAACTAGATGTATGTGCCAAACAAATTTAATATAACCCCATTGAGATGTTCAACCTTGGCCAGTATTGCCACGAAAGACAATAGAACAGAAAGGACTTTCACTACACATAAAAGAACACAGACTTTGGTAAGTCTCTAGTGGAAGGAAGTTTCATGTTTTCAAAGTGTCTATTGAGAATAGTCTCTGTATGTGCTTGGTATCTGAATTTGGTACAAAGACCATTCATAATGATAGGAGAATTACAAATCTTGATGGGCATATACCAAGACGTTGTCTCAAGGTAGGGTGCGTGGCAAAATAGATTTCATCCAATGGAACAACAATAGATTGAGAAATAGTCAATAGTTTGAACTCTGCTCTCTGTGTGGTTTTTTTTAGGTTGTGCTATTCTTTTAATTGGTGGTTTTGAGATGCATTATTGTTGTTGTAAAAATTGTATAATGCCTTGGAGGCTGAAAGGCAGTTCAAAACATTGTAAATACATAATAAATAAAATAATAGATCATGTGCTTCTTTTCACAAATGCATAAGCTTTCACAAATGGAAACCTAATATGATTCACCTGCATAATGCTTAATATATGACCAAAAACCACCAGCAGCCTAATCCAGCCTACATATGAAATTCTGGAATGAAAAACAAAAGACAAATAGAAATGCTATGAGGACAGTAGTCTGGACTGAAAAATTTAAGAGTGAGAGGAAAGGGGGAATCCATCAGCAAAAGCATAACGCCTAGAAGCTAAATGTGGATACCTGACAACTACTGGTTTTTGACATGATAATTAGCAGTGGTATCCTCCAGACTTATCACCCCCAGGTACTTTCCCCATTAGCTTGACTTTCATTTTTAATAAAGCAGCCTCTGCAATATGAACTTTACGCCAATGCAGAAGGAGCAGTCCTGTTTTATTGCAAATTTTCTACTGGTTCATCAAACCAAAGTATCTTTCAAAAACCTTGTTGTTTAGTTGGGCCATTTGAAAGGCAGGGTTAACCCAGTGTAAGGGTGAGATTGTAGCTATTGTCTGTTTTAAATTGGTCTTAACAGATAATGGCCTGGTTTGCACGTCACCCTAACCCATGGTTTTAACCCAAGGATTGTCTGGCAGATGATCAAGCAAACTGTAGGTTGCTTTCTCAGTCTATAGGTTGTTTGTTTCCCTTCTCCTTTGCCTGCTCCCTCCCTGAATCCCAAATGCTTTTGCGGCACTGTAGTACTGGCATTTAGAGCGGCTTTTTTTCCCCTCCTGCCTGAAGCCTCTGTAGCCTGAGAGAACAATCCATGGTTCTGGGTTTGCACATAATGACCTGGTTCACACGACATGACAGCCCACAGGTTGAACAACTGATGAGCTGTATTCACAAGCAGGAGAGAACACGAGTGCTGCCTGCTTGCAGCACACCTGCCACTTCCACTTTCACTCAGCAGCCCACAATCTTGCTTAGCATGTTGTCTGAACCTGAACCACTGGGTTGTTTAGGGGCTAAACAACCCAGTGGCTAAACCATGGTTTGTTGTTGGATTAACTGCTGGGTTGTTTAGCCCCTAAACAGACACTCTGGGTTCAGATGATATGCTCAGCAATTTATGAAGGAGCCAATTGTGGGTTGCTGAATAAAAACATAAATGGCAGGCAAGCTGCAGGCAGCACATCCACTCTCTCACTTGTCCCCCTCATGGTTGTTTAAACCATGGATTGTCATGTCATGCGAACTGCCCCAATGACAACGCATAATTTAAACAACTCAAGAGTTCACAACCCAACAACAAACCATGATTCTCTTTCTGGGTTGTTTATGGTTAATAAACCATGGTTTGTTAATGCACCTGCATTCACACAACAACCCAGAATTCAACAAACCATACTAGGGGTTAGCGTTATGTATGAACCAGGCTAGTATGTTTCAGTCTTGGGCCTTGTTAGGTTAGAAACATAAAAGGAAAAAAAATCTATCTGCAGAAATTAATGATGATTGCAAAAATTTGTCAACTGCATCCATACAAGGCTGACCTTCTGTTCCTTGATGGTAGTATGAATGATCCCTGTGGGCATCAAAGTAAATCTCAAATAATTGATCCGAACAGGTTTAAGCACCAACCTATCTCCTCCAAGGCAGTGACTCCCAAATGGTGGCTGATTAAAAACTCAAAGATGTTGAGTTTTAATCTTTGATGATGATAATAGTGAATGTTTCTTAAATAATTGTTACATGGCACATCAGAATTCCCATGTGGGACAATTGCTTCTTTCTATGCTTTCTCCCTACCTTCTCTGCTTCCCTGCTAATTGCTTTCCAATTATACCACAGAATGACATATATTCAGCAACTACTTAACAGCTGATAACTTCCTTTCATCCCAGAGCTGGATTGCCCCAGTCAGTGCTATAGTACCCTGTGGAATTTGTTTAAATTTGAACTTACATTCTGTGTAAGAATGTAATTCTTATATTCAAGAGGACTCTGTATTTGTCCACTATATCATGTTTCATAAAACAATAAAGAAAAGGGAACAGGACCATATGAATTAAAATCATAGTTTTACCTGATCCTTTCCATTCTGCAGTGAACCAATTCTTTTCTTTCTTTCTTTCTTTCTTACATTTCTATATCACCCAATAGCCAAAGCTATCTGTCTGACACTGGCAAATAATTTTATGGATGGACAGTTTGCACCAGTTTAACTTGAAAATGGTTTGAGAAACTGTAATTTCCCCCTATTACTAATGCATAATGACTCTGACATAAACGGTTGGGCTTTTTTAAGTTTAAGAGACTGAAATATTATATGCCTGCAAGATGTTTCTGTGCACCATAATTTTGTGTGCCAAATGGAGAAATGCATTCTCAGCCACCTGTCATATATAATGAACCATGTGCTCTGCAAATGGCTATTGTGATTCAAAATGGCTACCACATGCACTGATGCCTATGCAATGCCCTGAGAAAAGCGACTGAAGTCCATTATGTAGCCCAAGAAACTGTTACATAATACTCCTTTACCAAATATTACAGCAGAAGCTTTGCATTAACAGATGCACTTTGCACAGGAGCATGAAAATGATCACCACAGATATTATGATTGATATTGTGTTCTTACACATTTGCTGCTGCCAGAATTTCAATACCAGTAGGGCAGGTTTATATGCTGTCTGTTAACTGGGGTGAGGCCTTATGGTTCATGAAACAGCAGTTAACTAGACACACAGGAAGCTGCCTTTCACCAAGCCTCACCTTTGATCCATCTAGCTCAGTATTGTCTACCTCAGTCTTCTCCAACCTAGTGTCCTCCAAATGTATTGGGCTACAACTCCTGTCATGAGCACTGGTCACACTGGCTGGGGACACAGCTGGAGGGCACCAGGTTGGGGAATGCTAGTCCTCACTGACTGGCAGTGGCTCTTCAAGGTTTGAGACAGGGGTGTTCCCAGCTGTAGCTGGAGGTGCCAGGGATTGAACCTGGGGCCTTCTTCATGCAAAGCAGGTGTTCTACCATTACAGTTCCTTCCCAAAAAAATGAATGTCAAGTAAGACGTCCTTGGAAACTATTTTTCCAGAATTACCAGCACTACAGAACATTGGCTGGGTTCATACAACATGCTAACCCACATGGTTGTTGAACCGTGGGTTGTTGTTGCACCATGGGCTATCATGTTGTCTGAACACAGCTCGTTTTCCACAGGGTGACTTGTTAACCATGCAATGTGGCTTATTTCGCTTGAACAAACCACCTTGAGAACCCATGGTTTGTTGCTGGGTTGTTCAGGGTGGTTAACAAGCCACACCACATGGTTAACAAGCCATCCTGTGGAAAACAGGCTGCATTCAGACTACACGATAACCCATGATTCGAACAACAACCTACATTCAACCACTGAGTGCGGGTTAGCATGTTGTGTGAACCCAGCCATAGTCTTTAATCATTATGGGGGGGTGCATAGTGCATGGGAGACTCACCTCATATTCTCTGATCAGAGATGACATGGAGATTCCTCTCCCCAGGTCAGGGGGTGGGGCTTGAGGAATTGAGGAGCCCATGGAGGGTGCTCGACGCTCCGTGGGTGTTAGGAGCACCCTAGCGGCCTCTTTCAGTCTACTCCAATAGCCAACTCAAGACACAGACAAAAGGATTCTTTTCAAGGCTTTAATCCTTTTACAACTTAATGACTCTTTCAGATGCTAATCACCAGCGACTAAGCAATGAACAGCAGAGTAGCCTATGCTCCAGGTTAGGTAGTTGGTCCTTGTTTGAAGGAGAATCACTTGCAGACCCTGAACTTATGGGCTAGGGAGAGTTCCTCCCTCTTTCCCTTGGGTCCACAGGACATGACAGTTGCTTGCGCGCCAAACGAGCACTACGCCTCCTTTTCGCGCCCTCCATCGCTCGTCGCTCCCTGCGTCTGTGTCGAGTGTCTAGCAAGCCCCCCTCCCGCACTCTCTCACTGCCAGGGTCACTATCTATCTCAGGAATGCTGGCAGGAGGAATCTCTGCCAGCTGCTGTGCCTGTGAGGAATGAGCAGGCTCCTCTCCCACAGATTGCTGTTCCTCCTCAGAATCAGAACTGCTCTGGGGTTCTATGGGCTCAGTTTCCACCCTGACAGTGGGCCAGACTGGACAAGCCCACAGGCCAGGTTGCTTTCCCCTGCTTTCATGTATAAATTAATTAGAACAGGGACCTATTCACTAGCTTATCATACCTGTGGCACTGGATAAATTATATAGGTTTCAGGGAGTTGTGCTGTAAACAAGAAGTTTTTATGGCAATACTTTAAAATAGCATTGGTGCAGATGCATATTCACATGAGCCTGCATTCAGGTAACTTAACATCAGAGCTCTTATATTTTTAGAGCCAAAATACAGAGATATGACAAAGCTTCTTGACTCCAGAGTAAGGCAGGACTTTAGCAATCGGCTACAGGGTCACGTACAGTATCTTTAATTTCACCTGTTGAGTGCTTGCATGAATGTTTAAGGGCCCCCCAAAGGTCATGAAAAACCACTGAAGAGAAACACAATCCCTGTGAAGATGAGGAAAATGTTGACGAACCGCCAGGCAAGATCATAAATAACATGAAAGACAGACTGCACTCTCTAATGTTCTCGTAAAGCTTTTCTCTCAAAACACTCTTTGGCTCACTCATGTGCAGGCTGTGATGATGGGCATCCACTGAGTTGCATGCGGCAGTTAGGGGCACTGTCACACCCAGCATGCCATATCCAAGATGCTGCTGGGGGAAGGATTTTTGCTACATTCCGAAACCAAAGGACATTATTATGCTGGCCCTTACAGCCATAAGGGCAGGGTCATTTCCAGGTCAGCCAGGAGGTATAACAATGGGAATTCTATCCCACTGCCATACCACCCCACCCTCTCCTGACTGCCAATTTCCCACCATAAATGCCTGTCCTACCTTGGCCAGAGAAGTGAAAATGGGAAGGTTTCATTGTGCCTTGAAACGTCAGCCAAAAGGGGGTGGAAGGGAAAAAATACCAAACAGGGATGGCTCCAGGATTTTGGGTGCTCCAGGCCAGAAACCATCCATGGTGACCTTAACTGGCTTAAGGGAAGGGGAAAGGGAGCAGGAACCGAGAGGGCACTGCAAAGTCCTTTGGGATGATTCTTCCACTCGATGCAGCTCCTGGCCCTCATCCTGTTGGTGTGCACCTACCCTGCCATCCTCAAGCTTGCTGGGCTCCTCTGCAAATAACGGGGGAGCTCACTTTACACCAGGCATCTGAGAAGATGGCTGGGGTCTCATGCTGAATGTCTGGGAAGGGCAAAAGCACTATGTCTCTGTGTGAGAGAGCGTTGATGAATACATATTCATCATGAATACATATTACATTACAAATACACCCCAGCATGCTTTCCCCAATAGTGCCTTAGTGTGCATGTGTGCAGCATGGCACACACACAGTCAGCACAAACAGAGCTGCTGAAAGACCTTTCTGGCTTTGTCTCCCCACATTCTGGGAACTGGAGAAGCGAATACAATTTTGACCATATGTTACTCTGCAAAGTGCCATATCGGCCTTTCCAGTTGTGGTATCCAGATGATGGAGCAACTTCCCCAGAGAAGTACATCTGCCCCCTGATTGCCCACTTTTAAGGGTGCAGTTATGATGGCTTGATTTCAGTGGGCATTTTTAAGTTAGGGTCTTTTAGGGTTTCTATTTTACCCTTGTATAGTTTTTAGGGGAAGGGGGGGAGGGTGCTTTCTCTTCTTTTTTCTATCTGCTGTTTTTATTCAGTTTTCATTGATTACAAATGGGAACTGCAACAAAATGTTGCAGTGTGAAGTACTCTTGTTCAAGGTTTAGGCCAGTGGGTCAGCCAGCCAGCTCTGATTTCTTTCAAGATATTCCATTCACCTACTCATTGCTCCTTGTTTTTACTTCTTCTTTTTCATACCCCACCCCCCAACAGTCGGCCAGAATTCCATACCCAGTGCGCATACTCAATTGTCATTGGGCTGTTTTGAGCCCCCGCCCCACCCGCCCACCCGCCTGCCCAGATGCTGCTGGCGGACAAAAGATTAAATGGAGAATCACTTCTCCCTCCTGTTTCTCTTTCAAATTCTTGTCTCCCACAGCAACTTATCTTTTAAAAAAAAGTATTGGAGTTAGTTTAGGCATACGTGGCAGCTTCTTAGAACCACGCATATCTTGTGACAGAAAGGCCTAAATATAATATCCATATCAGATTTATGCAGTGTTTTTCCAGTTGTATGAAAATCTTACAAAACCTTATATACCCTTACACAAAGTTTACACATATGTATTACTGTTCCCAAAAAAGAAGGGACTGTACTTTTGAAAACCCCTCAAGATTTAATATAAATAGAATCTTTAAGCTTCCTAAAAGCAAATGTGATCTGTACACTTGCCCAGCATGTGATTTTGATTTTTTTAAAAAGTTGATTTAATCAGAAATTAATTGTAATTGTTTGTAGTTATCCATTGATAGGATATGCTTCTTAACTCTAAATGTTTTGGATTTTTCCGAGGTTTGAAATAACTGGACCTGCTCTTAATTGTGCCAACACAAAAAAGGAGCTGGAATTATTTTTACTGTTTCAGAAAACTCTTTAAGTAATTTTACTATATGGCTGACTTACTTCACATACTTTAAATACTGAAAGAAAGAGAGGAATTAATTGCTGAGTCTTTCCCCCCCCCCTTTTTTTTTTTTGCTAAATAAAGAGCAAAACCTGGTTTCATGCCAGCAGTAAGGAACTATTTCTGGAATTTTGATTATTATGATCAATGCTATGGCAAAAGAGAATCTGAGAAGGAACAGGAGATCTTGCACATTTTTCGGCCCTTCTCCACAGAAATCAAATATGTTCCACATTTTCCTCCACGTTTTAGTCTGAGGGCCTGTTCACACATTCAGCTAGCATTTATTTTCTCTGGGTGATCATGAACATAACCACATGGAAAAATGTCAGTGCAAACCAACCATTTAAGAAGGCCCACTATTTCTATATTTGTAACAGCTTAGCTAAAGACAGACACAACTCCAGAACTGACTGCAACTATCTTTATGTAAGCAGCAGTTGTTTCACACTAAGTATTTTGTGGGTACATGTCCAAGTACATGTCCGTGCAGATAACATTGTCCTTATCAGAGATGGGGGTAGGACAGCTTTATCCTGCCCTTTGAGAAGGCACAAGGCGGGATAAAGTTGTCTCATGGCATGAGCAGCACGGCTGGCTTACTGGGGGCATGGGTAGGCATGTGTCCTCTTTTACAGAGGACAGTCCCGTATTTGAGGGCATTCTCTGTTTGAAGACCTGTCGAGTCCAAATGCAGTTTAAAGATAAAGAGCCATAAGAACTGGTATGTGTCACCAGTTAGCATCTGGACAGCAGATTAAACAGCCTGGCACAGAGGTCACCTGGTCACTGTTCTTCTGTACTATGGTGATATGTACTGTATTTCTATTTAAATTATAATATTTATATATATTATATCCTGCCTTTCTTCCAAAAGAAAAATGGCACTCAAGCCAGCTAATAATAAAATCCAGATTAAAAACAAAATATTAATGAAAAGGTAACATAAAAACAAACGGAGTAAAAACACAATTGCAAAAGAAATAAGCAGCACCAATCAATTTACAGCTCCTTCAGCCAGAAATCAGCCTCAGTGCCAAACGCCAACCTGAATAAAAACATCTTTGCCTGCTGGAGGAAGGACAACAGACAGCGCCCACCTAGCCCCCTCAGCAGGGAGCTCCAGAGCTTGGGAGTGCTGACAGAGAAGGCCCTCTGTTATGTACCCACCAAATATGCCTCTGATGGTAGCAGAACCAAGCAAAAGGCCTCTCCAGAATCTCTAAAGGACCAGGCAGGCTTGTACAGGAGAAGGCAGTCTTTCAGGTAGCCTGGTCCCAAGCAGTATAGGGTTTTCCAGGTCATAACCAGCACTTTGAATCTGAATAATGTACAATTATTTATTAATTTGCATCTATACATGTGTCCTCTTTCATCTATTTTGGTAATGCATTTCCCTTTGGGGGGGGGGGTGATTCGTAAGTGACCTACTGGTGGCAGAAGCAAAGAGCTGTCAAACAGCAGTTCCACCCTCCCTCAGCTTCAGTGTGAGGCGAACGTTATAACCACAGGTCAACTAAGGGTGCAATCCTACAGCAGTGCCCGTGAGCCTCCGAACTGGGAGGCTTCTGGGCATCCTATGCAGAGTGGGAGGAGCGGTGGAGGTGATCTTCACTGCCATGCTCCTCCTGCTCTGGCTAGACGGTCTTTTTCTCCCTTCTAGCTGGGGCATGTCAGAGCAGGAGGGAAGGAGGCTGGGGAGGCCTTGGGGTATGTCATCTCCTGGTATCCCCAGACCCCTCCCCTCCCCACCCACTGGCACACCCCCTTTACCCCCAGCTGTGAGGAAGAGGGGGTGGGGAGCGCAAATTCCTGGATCTGCAGTCAGAGTGCAGGCTCTGACCTTGGATCCAGGAATCTGAATTATCCTATGGCAGCCCAGACTCTGTCTAGGGGCTATCGGATTGCTCCTTAAATGAGTTAGTTGTAGGGGTAGTGGAGAAATCCTCTGTGGACTCCAATGAGGCCATATTCTCAAGAATCCAACCTGCAGCCTGCAGCAGATCAGCTCCCATTACCTGTGTGACCTCTGGATTTTGCGTGGGGCGGTTTCTGTCTTTAAACAGGGCAAAATCCACTAAAGGGAGCTGCCATTAGCCTCTTGTGGGAAAATTATGGCCATTTGCAGCCATAAAGTACTTACTTCTATGTAAACTGTGGCCGAAAAGCACCTTACAGTTGCAATTTACCCTTTATGGCCACAATTTACGTAGAAGTGCTTTATGGCTGCAAATGGCAGCTGTAACATGAAATTATGGCCATAATTTTCCCATGATAGGCTAATGGCAGCCACCATTAGTGTATCTTGCCCTTTTAAAGCCAAAAAGATGCTTTGCAAAATCTGGTGGATGCGCCAGAGCTCCAGGGAAATCCTATAAGTTCCAAGCAGAGCCCCTGGACCAGACATCCATCCCTAGTTAGTGGTAATGACATTTGTACACTGTAGTGATAATGCACAGTTATACTACAGCTGTAATAAATCATAAACATCTCTCATACAAAAGTGACTGTAAAACAGATTAATGGGCTACGGAAGCAGAATATGCTGGACACCTCGATCTAACTGGAAAAGTTGGTGACTATACTGTCAGGCTTTTTAGACTGAAAGGGGCTTCTTTGAAAAATCAAGGTAAAAGAATGTTGGTGACCAGAGTATAGGCTTGGACGGCTGTTTTAGAGCTCAGAATATACTATTTATTTTCATTTATATCAAATGAATCTAGAAATTTATTTATCTCAAATAAATCTAGAAACATAAAGCCCTAAATTGCCTTGTAATAAGGGTCTCATCAAGGGATGGTGGATTTTCAAGACTAGTGTCTGTGGATTTGGGGGAAACATCATAATGTTACAACAGCACCATGCTGATTAATGGACAAAGTCTATGCAGGAAATCTGGGAAAATCTGGATTACAAATCTTTTGAAAGGGCACACTGGCAACTCACTACTCGTTTGTCTAGTTTATCTAGACTCTAGCCTCATTAACAAAACTACTCACCTCTCCCAGTCCACTACAGAAGTCATCTCTAGTGCTATGGTCAGTTTTCTTTACTTTATACAGTAGGTTCAGGATTAAATAAATTTTGAATGCTTTGTTTATGCTATGCCATCTAAATTAAGTTTGTTCTCGTTTAATAAATATTAAAAACATCTGTACACCCTAGCATTCCATCAGTGATTTGCACCAAATGATAGAGAAAGAGCTGAAGGGCACCATTTCATATCTAGTTTCCAGCTGTTTAAGATTTTGAGGTTGGGCACCCAGTCCTTTTGCTTACACAAGTAGATAACCAAAATTATAGAAGTGATAGTAGACTATGGACCCAAGAGTAGTGAGTTGCACTGGTCAGTTGTGTGCTGTCTTGGAAACAGCTATTGTGTTTCTATACAATAATATATGTACTAATTTCATCAAGCAGCCCCTATTTATTGTCATATGAAAGTGAACAAACAGCTGTTTCCTATTCACTTATTCTAAATCATTCATGATTTTATGCAGCTTTATCATATCCCTCACCCTACACCTATGTAAGAAAAGAGACATAGCCTTTTATCTTCTCCATATGTGGAATATTTTCATTTTTCTTTTCCAGTTCTCCTGCATCTTTTTCATTTCAGGTGAGGTTACAAGATTTAGACAGCAGACAATTGTAGTTACACCACTAACATATTATTTCCTGAATCTCCCCACCCACCCCCAAAATGTTGTTTCCCTTTTAACTATTTTGTCTGAGGTCCTGATTTGATGGGCCTAGATTTTGGATTTTCTCTTGAGTTACAACAACAACAACATGGTATATACACAGAACTAGTTTATAACATTTGTCTTTCATTAATAATTCTTAACAAATGGAATGAAAATCAAATGGAATGTTGCATACTGATATTCAGATTGGTAGTTTTGTGAGACCCCGTTATAACTTTACACACAAACTGATTTAGTTTTCATTGTGATCAATTGTTTAATATTATTTACTTTACCTACCACCAGTAGCCATTGGAGCACACTGCTGGATTACTTGACTCCATTTCTTGAAAAGTTTGAAAATGATTTAAAATAAAAGAACATAAATAACAAGAGACTTGGCCAGGAAACCTTGTCATTTTACAGTCCTCCTCCCTATAAAACAGATGAATTTAGTACATTTACTGGGTTTTAAGACAAACAAATGTGGTTACCTCAGTATAAATGAAAGCTTTAATGAGGCAGCTTTCACTTGAGTGTTTTAGAAAGTGTTCCTAGATTTTATTCATGAATGGACTTTCTTTGCTTATTCATGTAAGTTGTTGACCCTTCAAGTTCATGCAGGCACAGACTGCGTGGTCAAGGGCCCTCTTATGCATACAGAAATCCAGGCAATGAGAGCTATGTAAGTGTATTCAGGAAAATGCTCAGATGAAGGGTGGATTGTGTCTTACTTCATGAAATATACAAAACATTTGCATTTTCACAGGATGTGATTTCACCATGAAAAGGACTGAACACAATGCTTGATGTCTTACCAATCTTGACATCAAACCTACAGCTGTGTTTACTTAGAAGTTAATCTCACTGATTTGAATGGAACTTACTTGTAAGTAAGGATACTTAGGAGTGTGGCCTTAAAGCAGGATCTACAAAAGTTCCCTGCTGCACTGAGTTGATGCTCCCCTCCATCACACCTGTACAGGTTGCCAGATTTTGGCAAATCCCTGGCATACATGGGGTTCAGAGGACAGAGGCCATTCAAAAATAAACCACTGTATTTCTTTGTATTTATAAAAAGAATAATAGATCATCATTTAAATAGATGTATTTAAGTTTGCTTAAAATTTGTGTAATTGGATATTAAATAAATAAATAAAATAAATAATAAATTATATATATATATATATATATATATATATATCTTGAAAAGAGGGTGGGAGCAATAACTCCACAACAGTTTGCTGGAATGGGGCGAAATTGGAGTGGTGGGCTGCTCTCAGACGGAGCCTTCAGATGCTGCACTGCATAATTGGGTTGTTTCTAGAGGACTGTGAATTAGTTACTCTCCATTCATAATAATGTAGTAGCAGGGGGGAAGCTTGGACATGGGCTGGGAAACAAGCCTTTCTCATTGGCTGAGCAGCCCCTGCCTACTTGATGACGTTCAGTTCTACTCTCTCCACCCAACCCAGAAGTATGGTCCTTCCAAATGCTGTGTGACCCATAAAAACCAGATTTTAAAGGTATGGTACACTCAGCTTTTCTTGCGTCATGTGTCCCTGATGGTCCAAAGCCGATTCCATAAAAACCTGGGTAATACCCCAATGCCCTTTTCATTCCATTGTCATGCAGATCCCCCGCAGGAATGAACAAATTTGTCAAGTTTGATTCTGCTCAGTTTCTCATATCTAATTTTTCTTTTCTTCTTTTTCTTGTCTTTTTTCTTTTTTTGAATCAATGTAGGCATTTTTGCAGGGCAGAATTCCATGAAAAAAGGGGGGAAGGTTTAACGCCCCTCCTACCAGAGCACCATGGTCCCGATCTAAATTGGGGCTGCGCACATTTACAGGAGAGTAGGAATAGCTAGCATGCATAGTTCTACTGTGTCTGTTTCCCCAAATGTTTTGTTTCGCCCTCAACACCTCTTTCTATCTCCACAGTTTTCTGCAGCATCAGCTTTCCTGGAGAACTTAGCTGATCCATTTTTCTTCTGTTTTTCTTTTTTGTTTTCAGTTTCTCTTCTGACAGTATGTAATCTTTGCTGCTGCAAATGTATATAATAATGTAATGGGAGACTGAATTGTGGAACAAACTTCTTTAATAATCTACAACTCTTAGTACAACAGATCTCAAAATGGCTGCTACCCGCAGTTTTTGTTGGCATTCCCCCAAACTACTTCTTTACATGCACACACCTTGAAGACTGATTCCTATTATCATTACAGGCCTAGCATTTACTACAGCTTATTACTATTGGTGTGTGGGGTGGGGGTGAGGGTGGGGCTTGTGTAATAATTCCACAAATATCCAGTAGAACACAGATTGAGAACTTTATTAGAGGCAAGGCAAGACTTCTTCTGATTCCTGCTTGGGCATAACTAACAATTGCTAATAATTGTGAAAAGAAGGTGAAACGGAGGGAGTAATCCTTTGGCTGCTAGACAGAGGCTAGATGGCCATAGGATATCGTGCTATCCAGGAACCAACCTTCCCCCACTTCCACGCTGCCTCGGAGGCAGCGCAGAACAGCCCAATCCTCTACGCTCTCAAGAGTGTGGAGCAACCGAAAAGGGGCATGGCTGGGGGCGTTCTGGAGCGGGAAGGACAGAAATGCCTGTACGACACGTACAGCAGCCTCCTTTCCTGCTCTGTCCTCCCACAGCTAGACAGCCGCAATCGGCTGTCTAGCCAAAAATGCCTGGCAGGAGAAGCACAGAGGGAACGATCCTCTCCATGCTTCTCCTGCCCTGCTTTGGATAGGCGGCCACCTCCAACTTTGGAGGTGGCCACCTATCTGGATAGGATTGTACCCAAAATTAAGGTAATTGCTTTGCCCCCTAAGGGGCCATGTCAAAATTACTAAACTGTATAGTTAGGGAACATCACCAAATTCCCAAATGCCAGCAGATATTCATCAGAATATAACATATATTGTATCTCACTCAAAATTCATCTTCTTAAACTTTGGGCCTGTCTACAGGAGGGGCTGTGGCTCAGTGGTAGAGCACCTGCTTTGCATGCAGAAGGTCACAGGTTCAATCCCCGACATCGCTAGGTAGGGCTGGAAAAACTCCTGCCTGAAACCGTGGAGAGCTGATGCCAGTCAGTGTCAACAATACTGGGCTAGATAGATCAATGGACTGACTCAGTATAAGGCAGCTTCCTATGTTCCATGTTACTTTAGCCACATGGAAGGTTGCTTTTGGATGGTGATTCTTCAAGGGATGTTGGAGAAATCCTCCATGGACCCCAGTAAAATCTTCCGCAGACCCCAGAGAAATCCTCCACGGACCCCACGGTAAAGTGCAGGGGCACAAATGGTGTCTGCTATGCCGGACACCATTTGCAGACACAGACCGGCTGTGGCCGGAAGTCTGGCAGCAGCTGGCCCTGGCCAGCAGCTCCGCGGACTTGCCACGGAGCAGAGCTGGACAGGGAGGATTCCGGGGGAAGGACCGGATTGCCTCCCCCCTGCTGCAGACCTCCCAGTGGACCCAGGTAAGTGGGGTTCATACACCCCTAGATTCTTCACATCTTGCTATAATGTCTAATACAGCTTACCACAGGGATGCTCCTGACCATAGGGGGATTCACACAAATCCCCTCATGTGTTGAACGCACAAATGAAGGGATTTCAGGGTTCTGTTGGCTAGCCCTGTCCCCCAACAAAGATGCACATGCACACAGGCAGTGGTCCCTGCTGGATGCACATTTGGCAGCTGCGTAAAAGGACCCTATGCGTGTACCAGTACATACATATACAGCTCCTCCACACAAGGAAGAATCCTGATTGGCCCAGAAAATCTCAACCTTTGAGTTCTGTTTAAAACCTTTCTCTTCCATTTTTGGGTTGAGCTTCTCTCTCCTTCTAGTACACAATCTGTCAGAGATGACGTTATGAAATCAAACATCTTGTTCTATTGAACCTTCAGCATTATAGAGTCAGAAGGCTGTAACCAGGTTCCACATTCAGCAAGAAGGGCTCCACTTAATAGGAAGGCCCCTCTGCCCTATTTAGGGATGCGGAAGTCCATATCTACCAGCACAGTTGATCCCGGTAAAATCTAGATCTAACCCAGACAGTGTAGTAAGTAGAAAGCGACTCTGATGTGAAAGCATGTAATGGGATATGTACTTTGAAATAAACCATCCCTATTGTTTTAACACAAGAATGATTGGCTCATCTTGCATCATAAAGGGTCTTTGTTTATTTCAAAATGTTAAGGGAAGCAAACAAGTTACTTATTTGCCACAATGTTTAAGAAAGAGGATATAAAGTGGAAATATTTTTTTCCATTACTCTTTGTCATGGAGATTCATTCGCAATTTTTGAGAGACATGTAAGTCACACAAACATTTTATACAGTTTTGTACATTATAGAGATACTGTGTGAAGACAATGGGATTACCGAAAGACATTTGCTTGTACCTTCGGTATGTTTTAACATTAGCCTTTTCATTAAAGATTTTGAAACAGTCATCCATATAGAGCATAATGACCACAAATTTAAAAGAAATGTAAACATGCTTATGTCAATGGGACTTAAGAAATGCAACTAACTTTCCTTGGACTGGGCCCAAAATATATAAATAAGGACTAGGTCATATTGTTTGGCCACAATGTTTGAAAAGCTTGTGTCTTCCAATCAGACTGTGATTTCCTTCCCAAAGTGTAAGTTAAGCAGAGGATCATGCAACCAGATGTTAAGTCAGAAGGTAAGGTGCTGATGAAAAATGATGCCTTTTAGTTTTGTGTAGGGAAACACATGCATTATTTTGCAATATTGTCTTATTTTCCATAAGACAATTGATCAATCACATCTCCTTATTTTCTGGAACAATGGCCAGGAGGATAGAATAGTTTACCACTGGAAGTTTTTTTTTCCCATAATCTTTTAAAAACGCTTTTATTGATAACAGGAATTATTTGGGAGTAGGTCCATTGATGTCAGTGGATCTATACTGAGGCTGCAATCCTATACACATTTTCCTGGGAGTAAGTCCAACTAAACTCAATGAGGCCTTCTTCTGACTGAGTAGAGACATGCATATCATTGTCCTGTGAACATTTGGCTTTTGTCACAGAAGAAAAATATGTGACTTCAGAGTTTGAATAAGGTGACATTTCATTTCTGTTTAGCTGGATAGAATAACTGAAATGACTATAGTAGAAAGAGAATGGTCCATTTAAAAAGTTCCTAAATATGTTCAATTTTAGAATAAGCTTAATCAGATGGTACTGAGAGTATCTTTTTCTTTTGTAAAGTTGTTTTCTCAGATGTACTTAAAGATCATTTGAAAGGGGAAAACCATTATTTAACGGAACTGTTGCAAATGTGGCCCCTATTCACTTCATATTTAGTGGAAATTGAACACTTGGAAGAACATTTAATAAAATACACACTAAATTTCCAAATACTCTGTTATTTCCAAGAAAACACAAATTGGCTGTTGCTGGCTGAGTGGTGGAAAAAGATTTGGATGACTATCCCATGCCACGGATTAAAGAATATGTATTTCAAGAAGCAAATGGAAAGCAAGAGGGGGAATTTGACTTTTTAAAAAGCCTGCACTGTGAGTACAATTAATGCTGCAATTATATGTGACTTGTGGGAAGAAAGGGAGAAAGGATACTACAAGTGAGAATGTGGGTCGAATTATATAGTTTTCTGCTACACCAACACAAATCCTGTGATCTTGAAAAGGATTGTATCCAGGGAGACAGAGAAAAACCTAGCATATGACATGCTTTTGTCTGTAGTGTATGTGTATGGCTATGTGTGTGTTTGACCCAGCTCACACAGTTGTGCAATATACCTGAATTTAATTTAAATTTATATAGTTGAGTCATAACATGCTAGTTTGCAGATTAAAATGAAACATTAAATGTTTACACACTGCTGTTGTGTTTTTCATTTCCATATTAATGGTTCCAAAATGTCATTCAATATCTTCTCACTCTTTCTCTCCACCCCTCTGGTGATAGGAAAGTTTCCATGCCTTGCTAATTGTGTAATTCTAAAAGCAAATGGTATTTGAAAAATATCTAAACAGACTGGAACATGGAGAACTAGAATTCCCAATTATGAAGCATATGCACAACATTGCAAGCAAATATATGCAGATTATGTTCATGCTACTTTCAAGTGTGGGATATCGCCAATTCTTATAAATGGAAAATAATTTTCTTTCCTTAAGGGCAAAACTGTAGGAAAATGCTTGACCATACCTTCAATAGGGCTGCAGTCCTATGGTCCCTGGTAGGGCAGAGAGGGATCCTTTGGTCCCTCTGGAGGCAGAGAGAGGTCCACCATTTGATACCTCTTTGGTGTGGAGTCAGAAACTTCTGTTGCCATTACTCCCACACCGCCGGTGATCCAATGGCAGGAAGGAGGCATTCCGGGGTTATGTCAGGGGTAGATTGGGGGATGCTTTGGATCCTCTGGACACAAAGGCCCAGCCTACTCTGGACACACCCCCAGAATGGAATGAAATACATCAGTCCTACAGCTAGCATATTGATTTTCCCTCCCATTGGAACTGATGGGAGGCAAAATAAAAAAGAAGAACAACCAGCAAGGTAAAAGCAGGGAAGGAGAACTACCACACATTTTCTGTTTTGCCAGTGCAAGCCTGGCAGGGCTTTGCATTTGGAAATACCTCCACCATGGACTCTCCCACCCCATTAGGATTACTCTTAGCAATTTGAGAGGCCCACATGAAATTACTGGGGAGGGCCACTCCACCCCTTGGGCAGCCATATAGCTATCCGTCTCGTAGATAATAGTTTAAAATTAGACTTCTACTCAATAAAGGAATGAGTGTGGCATGTTGTCTTTTGGATGGTCATAGTCTAAAACCTATGGACCGTGGTGGCTTAGTGGTTAAGATGCTGAACTGCAGACTGGAAGGTCGGTAGGTCAGCAGTTCGAGACCCAAGTGCCGCGTGACGGAGTGAGCTCCCGTCTTCAGTCCCAGCTCCTGCCAATGTAGCAGTTCGAAAGCAAGAAATTGCAAGTAGATAAATAGGTACCACCTCGGCAGGAAAGGTAACAGCGTTCCGTGCACCTCGGTGTTCAGTCATGCCGGCCACATGACCACAGAAGCATCTTCGGACAGCACTGGCTCTTCGGCTTAGAAACGGGGATGAGCACCGCACCCTAGAGTCGGACACGACTGGTTGGGGACACCTTTACCTTTTTTTACCTTTAGTCTAAAACCACATTTTAACTTAGAGCTGAGAAAATGTATTTATGGGTAAATATATGAAGATACTTACTCTATGTGCCTCAGTAGCAGTCTATTAACATGAAGAGAAACTTCAGTTAAAATATTGAGGCTTTTCAGCCTTTCAAAACATTCACTGTTAATAACACTACAAGCTAAATTGACTTGTGCAAAAAGAGCTCATTTCTCATGAAAAGGCTGAACGTGTTACCATATTTCAAGTAGCTTAACCAAAAACTACCCTCCTTCCATTTTAAACCCATTACTTTATGTCCTACCTACAGTTGGCTTGATGAACAATTGTTGTCCCATTCCTTTCTTAGTGACATCCTTTAAGCCATTTGCAACCTGTCAACATCCTCACCTTATCCTACTTATTCTATCCTAAATTTGTCCACTTCCTTCAACTGGAGGTGTTTTTAGTAAATTTGCCTTTGCCCCAGAGGTATCTAAGACATGGTGGACCATTTGCACTCTCTCTTTCTCTTGCACATGTTGAATGATATGGATGAAAAATATACAGGTGGCTGTCCCAGTGAAGTGTTTTCACTACATAGCCTTGACTCGATATGGCTTCAGGTCCCAATATGTTTCATTGATTATTTTAATTGAAAATTATGTTTTCACTGATGTATGAGAATACTGTTTCAGTTCAGAAAACGTCAGAATGTTCCCTGTTTGTAAACTGAAACGCAAACACGAATGGGGGTGCATTAAAAAAAAAATGCTTGCACATTCCCAAACTTTTGATGGTGTTCAAAAATGTGTATTTTTAAGATATATGCACATTAAAATGTGCATTTTTCAAAAGATACACATTTTCATACTTTAGTCAATGGGGAAAATGTGTGCGCTACACATAAATGCACACTTTTACCATTCAAATGAAAAGTAAAATAGGTTACAAATGAAAATGGGAGTGAGAAGAACTGAGCTTTGAAGTGGAATTTGAAGAATTCTGGTGAGCTCAAGGATCCCTAATTCTCCCATCCCTACAGAAATGTACAAAGGCGGCATCCTCCATACTCCCTAAGTAAAGACCATTCCATAGTTCACACATTACATAGCAGGAATAGGTGGCACAGCATACAAGCCACCAAATACACACTCGTAAGAACTACAGCCATTTCTGTCTTTCTCATTAATGTACCTGTATGACATGTATTTCCAAACCCGCTTGTTTTGCTGACACATTATATTCTTATGGGTACACTTAAAGTTAGGGCTGGCATCAACCATGGCGGTTTGAAAAGGTCAGTGAAAAAGCACTCTAGTAAATAATGTTGTGCTTCCTCTATGCATATAGTGCTTACTTCTTTCAAACAACTTAACTCAGTCTTCCCCAACCTGGTGCCCTCCAGGTGTTTTGGACTTTCAACTCCCATCAGTCTCAGCCAGCACGGTCAAATGCCAGGAATGCTGGGAGTTGTGGTCCAAAACATCTGGAAGGCACCAGGTTGGGGAAGACTGGCTTAACTTGTTTCTGAACTGTACCACTTTAGACTAAAGAGGGGGGTTGACTTGATGGAATGCTCCTCCATACAAAAAAGGTTCCCTGCACATGAACACAAGCACCTTAGAACGCTTCTTCTTGGCTTCTACATGCAAGGAATCTGCTTATATAGAGAGGGATCATTTAATTATATTTTACCTACATTTTATACCAGTGCAGTCTAGAAACAGGGTGGCCTCCTCGTGTGGAGATGGCTTTTCCCCAACACTGGCTCACAGCTACCATTCTGTGACATGACAGCTTCATTTGTACTTGATACATTTCCAGACCTGAGAAAGTCAGGATGTTTGGAAAAAACTGCATGTTGTGGGTTTTGGTTTTGGTGTTTTGTATTTCATTTTGGAAATGATTCCGGCTGAAGTTTTCCTTCCCCAAAAATGGAACTTCTTGTAACCGTTCTTTTAAAAAAATAATCCCTACAAGAGCTAGCTGGAAAGAAACCTTGTTTTTTTTGATAAGCAAGAAAACCCTGAAACACACCTTTCAGTCATGTGACTAACAGTCAAGAGCTGAGTGTGTGGTGTGTGTGTGTGTGTGTGTATACCTCTCCTCATTAATTTCAATGTATTCCTGCAGCTGCTTTCCTTGCAGTAAAATTTCACCTTCTAGCTCTCCTCTTTTAAACAGAGGCACTGGTGCTGGAAAACACTAAGCCCAGCAAATGTCAAGCCTTACTTTAAAATTATTGGTATTTAAAGGAGGCATAATACCATTAAGTCTAAAACTATTAAGACTCCTTAGTGAAAACATACAGGGCCATTTTGTGACATTCTGACATAGGGTTTTAAATAAGCCCCACTGTGCGGATGTTGTAGCTTTTTCTGTTTCCATAAGAGAGAAAACATCAGGAGAATTGTGGTGATGGCACTTGGTTTGTATGAGACTAATAAAAGGATCGAGATGTAGGCATGTTTCTCCAGTTCTGACTTCCCCCCATCCTGCCCCCACAAGCAGGTCAGAACTTTGAAGTTTTTTTTTTTAAAGCTTTGCTCTCTTCCTCTTTGCCAGGCTAATAAAAAGAATTATTATTACTACCACATTTGTGTCTCTTGGATTTTTTTTTTTTTAAAGGCTAATGCAAGCACTTTTACAACATAATTGCACAGAAAAAGAGCAATTAGAATTAAAGGAGCCTTGGCCAATAAGTACAGCACTTATTGCAATTATACTAGTAACATAGGAAACTTGAAGGCCTACTTGAATTACCCAAATGATACTTTAAAAGAGAGAGAGAGAGAGAATTGCTTTTAAACTTAACAAAACTCTAACTGGTAAAGAAGGGGTGGATACAAATCTGTGGTAACCAGATTTGCAGTCTGAACTGTTCGTCTGCCACACCATTGGCCATCAAAGAAGGCCTGTCCTACCAAGCTTTCTATTTTCACAACAGGATATCTGGTTTCTTTTATGAGGATACAGCTAGGTTAATTTGGTTTAGTTGGTTGTTGGAGGTAAGCATGCTCTTCACAGCGCAAACACCAAAATCCCCCCTTTAAAGCAGTTTCCTGCTAATAGCCAAGGTCTGATTGGCAGTTTTGCATTGTAAAGTGCGATTTGGTTGGATAAATATGTTTAGTCTAGTAAGCACTTTAGTGATTGAGTGTCTGTTAATGGATAAAGGTGGATTACGGTGAAACCTCTACAGGCTGTCATTGAGCACTTAGAGATGTGAGATGTCAGAAAGGGAAGGGAGGAAAATAAATGGAAAACTGTGGACAAACTTTGCAAAACCCATGGTATATTTGAAACATTTGGCAGTGCTAATTTTGTGTATTGTTTTGAAGTCAGAATCTTATTGGAGAAAATTACACACACACACCATCCTCCTGAACTGACCTCCCATTCCATGATTGTGCCCACCGAAGCAGACAAGGACTCTTAGAGGTGCTGCATGAGTGTAAATAGGACTGGTGTTCGTGCTTCATTTTAAGAGGCTGTGTCCTTTTTCATAGATCCAGAGAACATGGCAGATTTCCCTTACTTCAGATGCCTCTGTTGTGGAGCTGTCTCTTGTTTTGAAACTTCAGATTCCCTACCCTAGCTACAAAAGCTCCACCTTAAGGTATGTATATTTGATAGTAATTACTTTGTGGGTCTTTCCATTCACTCTATAATAAAGACAAGATGGTGCTAGAAGTTAAAAATAGAGGCATGGTGCTAGAAAATGAAGCATATTTTAGATTAATTTGTAATATTGCAATGGATTACTATTTTTTTCCTGTTCCCTTAACATTTTAACTTTAATAATTGTTACTATTATGTTTACCATGCAATCCCAAACTTGTTTACTCAGCAGATATGCCCTTTGATTTCAACTGGACTTATTCTCATGTAAGAGTGCATAGGCTTGCAGCCTAACACTGCAATTCTATGCATGTTTTCTCCGAAGCAAGTCCCATTGAGTTCAATAGGGCCTACTCCCAGGACAGTGTGCATTGGATTGCAGCCTAAATTATGTTGTAATAACTGATTCTAAATGGGAATTGATAAAAATATAGTTATCAAACTAGGTATTTCCCCACAAAGGAAGCTTCCCTGCCAATACAAAACATTATTTTAAAAACTATTTTCAGCTTAATACTTTTACAAACATCTAAGCATTCCTTCCCCTATATCTGATACCACACATATAGGGACTTTTGTTTCTTTTAATATAAGCAATGTGAGCCTTCCAATAAACCAGCAGGAAAAAAAAGTTCTCCCCCACTCCTCCTGTGCTTTCACACTCATATGTTCATTTATACAGAAGCATTTTATAAAATAGTGAAAACTGGCATTTTTCAGTGCTCTAATAGTTCAGGGTAGATTAATACATGATTTTTAAAACACCTTTATGCATTAAATGGAGGGATCTAAAAGTAGCCTTCTTTCTGCCATGGTATGTTTTTCACCTGGAACATGATTTTCTTACATGGTCACTATCAAACCAACTACCCATGTGAAAATTATGGTGGTATGATCTGTGTGAGGACTGTACCACCTCACCCATACACATATGTCTAGGGATTTAGAGATAAACTAGGAACTATTCTGGTTTAGAGTAGGAGTATGACTGTGTCCCAGGTCCTAGCACTGAGAGAAAGGAATGTTGAATGAGTTTCTACCTAAATGTAATAGCTGATGGTAGACTGTAAGTCAGAAGCCTTTCTAAACTACTTGTATAACCACAAATATTTAAACAAAAATAAAATAAAATATGGTAGCAATGTGATTGTTTAAATACAACCATTTTAAATATTTCAGGCAACTTGATGTTAAAAATATGTTTGGCTCCGAAAGAAGAAACAATTCTGAAAAAAACTCTGAAATTCATCATATTTCGACAGCAATCCCCAAAGAAATTCTCACTTTCTCTCAGCTTAACCTGTCTCAGCGTCTAACTAGACATGACGTAGCTGGTGCCAATGGGAGCTTTTTTCCTAACGCTAATTGCTTTGCGGGGTGGGGGTGGAGATTTCATGGAGATTACAGCTGGGGAGAGAAGGTTTAAGCCCCATGTGCTGTGATCTTGATAATGATCACTGAGGCATGCCTGATATTTAATTTTTATAAATACACAACATGATTGCTAATCATGTCATTAATGCCACATGTAGCTAGACCCTCACAGGGTTGTTGTGAGTATAAAATGCGGTGGAGGTGGGAGCCATATATGCTACCTTGATCTCTAGGAGTGGACAATATGTGGCCCTCCAGGTGTTTTAGCCTACAACTCTCATCAATCATAGCCAAGGTTAGGGATCATGGGAATTGTACGCCAAAAAATCTGGAGGGCAACAGGCTGCCCACCCCTTAGAGGAATGGCAGAAGATGAAAGACAGACGATAGATAGATAGATAGATAGATAGATAGATAGATAGACAGACAGACAGACAGACAGACAGAAACACCTTTTAAACTCCTTTTTAATTCCTCTGCCACCCGTCACATATACACCAACTCCCAAAACTACTTTTTTTAATTGGGAACATTTCAAAGAGATTGGTGAAGGGCATATTCTGGAGTGTGTGTCTATCTTCTGAGACGGATATTCATAAAAAATCAGGTGCACATACAGATGGTACCTGTGTACTTCCCATGACGTCTGCCTATATATCTAAATCTTTCGGAGAATTGTGTCGCATGGGTTTCTTTATGGCAATATGTTTGGGGGGTTTGTAATTTGGAATTATTAATTTAGCAGTACAAATTCCATATATTCACAATAGATTTAGCTAAAATCCTACGTGATTTGGCAGCCTATTCTTCCATGTGACTGTGTTAGTGGAACTGGGGCATGGCTGAAAAAAGGAGAGCTCCAGACAAACATATGGCCTATCATCTGTTAGTAATAAATATATTTAACCTCTGTAGTACTTACATTTGATACAGCATTTTCTGGCCTAGCACACTATGGAAGTAATCATAAATAAATGTGAGTATATATGCAGACAGAGAAACTGAGGCAGAGATTGTATTTTCCATAGAGTCAAGAGAAATACAACTGATAGCGAGTCACAAGAACAGCAACAACTATATTAGGATGTTACCTATATTACCTAGGGAGTTAGTGGGCTCTCCCACACCGGAGGCATTCAAGATGAGGCTGGACTAGGGATGGCGGAGAATTTCTCCACGAATCTCCGGGAGGCCGAATGCCAACGCATTCGGCCCCCCGAAATTGCTGGAGAAATTCTCCCCCACGTCCCCCCCCCGGAATGGGACTTACCTCTGTCGAATGTCCCTGGCGCTGGCAGCTCCCAGCGGCGGTTCGGTGGCAGCGGCAGCGGCCGGTCTTCCGACCGGCTGCCGCCACCACCATTTCCCAGTAAAACAACAACAACAACAACAACAAACATGATAGGCTACGTAAAGATTTACGTAGCCTATCATGGCTAAATTTTCCAAAAACACCATGATAGACTAGGTAAATCCTTACGTAGCCTATCACGGCTGACTTTGGGGGGGGAAGTGCATACGCAAATGGCGGCACCCATGAGCGCCGCCATTTGCGTTCCTTATTTGGGCACGTGTAGTCTAGGTAAAGATTTACGTAGACCACGGCGAAAATAAGGGCAACACTATTTGCGTTGCCCTTATTTTCACCGTACTCTACGTAAATCTTTACATAGACTACACGTGCCCAAATAAGGAATACAAATGGCGGTGCCCATGGGCGCCGCCATTTGCGTACGTGCTTTTCCCCCCCCCAAAGTCAGCCGTGATAGGCTACGTAAGGATTTACGTAGCCTATCACGTGGCTGACTGCAGGGACGGAAACAGCGGTGGCTACGGCCGCCGCCATTTGCGTCCCAGCCAGCCAGCAGGATTCGCGGCCAGAGGGACGGGGCACCTCCCCCCGGCCAGAATTTCGGTCGGAGGGACAGGGCGCCTCCCCCCAGCCAGAATTTTGGTGGGGAGGAATGGAGCGCCTCCCCCCCACCACGAAGCAAGTTGCAGGATCCAGTAAGTGACTTTCGTCCATCCCTAGGCTGGACAGCCATCTGTCAGGGATGCTCTGACTTGGATTCCTGCAATGAGCAGGGGGTTGGACTCGATGGTCTTGTAGGCCCCTTCCAACCCTATTATTCTATGATTCTATCCACCTTCTAGGAAAGTAGCTTGATAACAAAAATGTAACCCTGCCTACCTATCATCCATCTATCTATCTATCTATCTATCTATCTATCTATCTATGCCTCTCTCAACCTGGGCCCCTCCAGATGTTTTGGACTATAACACCCATCAACCCCAGCCAACATGGCTAGTGGTCAGAGATAATGGAAACTGTAGTCCAAAACATTTGGAGAGAGCCAGGCTGATCTATGGGATGGAAAAGAGAAAAAATGAGAATATTTTTTCTTTTTATAACTGATCCTTTGCCTGGCCACTCAACTCATCCTTTCAAGAAAAATATCTCGGCCTTAAGTATAAACACTGGGGGGCAGGCATTGTAGGAAAATTCTGGGTCTAAAAATGTCAAGGGTATGACATTCTGCTGTAGGAAACAAGCTGGGAATGGCTATTGGGTCTTCTTAGAGATCAAGTCAAAAGGTGTTGTGAGAATATAGAAAGTGAGGAAGGAGCAGTTATTTAACCATACATTTGTTTATTTGTATCTTACCAAGGATCTCAGAGCATGTTTTTCAATTACACAACACCATTTGATGTATGTTAGGCAGAGGGGGGCTTGTTCTAAGCCACCCAGTGAGGTCCATAGCTGAATCAGGACTCCCGCTTTGCTTCTCCACACCACCTCCATGCTCTCAGTGCAAAACCAACTACTAACCACTCCAGGGGCCAAACTACATGTTACTCTAGCTGCATTCTGGCCTTGAATGCATGGTGCTTTGTTTTATTCATACATTGCACATGCAGGGACCCTGAATCTAGATTAGGTCCCTAGCAGGGGGGGTTAACTATTTGTCCCCTGATTTGAAGGGGGAGGCTGCACCTGCAATTTGTATTGTCTGAAAAGGGTACATTGAAACAAACGGATGTGTGAATTAGGGATGTTGGAGAAATACGCAGTAGAATTAAATGAGTTCGGATTTCTATGAATCTGATCCATGGAATCTGCAGCGGACCGGCTTTTCCTGAGTTGCGCAGATTCCATGGACTTGTGGAACTTTCTTTAATTTTCTGGAATTTTATGCAAATTTAATTGTAGAAAAATACGTAAAATAAAGAAAACACTGACCGAAATGTGCATTTCCTACACAGGCTAAAGCATGGAAATATGCATATTGGGGGCATTTGGGGGGAACTGTGAATTGGCGGAATTTGCGCATTTTCACAAATGTGAATTTGCACAGTTGTGAATTTGGACAAATTCGGAAAATTGAAAAAAACCTGATTCGCTCAATGAGCGAAACACAAACAAAACAGATTTTACAAAATCTGTACATTCCTAGTGTGAACGCGGTGTGAACTCATGCAACAGGGCTCATAGTCACCTAGCCAGTCAGGGCTCCTAGTTGCCCCTATGCCTTTCTTTTTAATGTTGTCTTAGTACCCTGATTTCATTCTTCAAGGTGAGGTATGGGAGAGCACTTCAGCCAAGCCAGCTGTTAAGCCCTCTTCAGGCATTTAGAGATAGAACATGTGGAAAGCAGACAAGGACGCTCCCCCTCTACCCCCAACCTCCCCCTGTCAATGGGGAAGGTCTGCATGTATAATTGCATAGGGTTCCTGATCCCAAGGAGGCCTGTAACTTCACCTGAATGCAGGTACATCCTTACTGCAATTCTTCCCCATCAACACAGGGAGGTCAGAGTGGAGGAGGTGGATTACACATGTACATTCCATTACACTGAGGTGTTCAAAAATGGCAGCATGGAGTGGAGATTACAGAATATCTTAACTCTTATGTTGCTGTTGAAATATTCAAACTTCTTGATTAGCAAACAGTAAAAATAAGGATTTTTTGGAACTTTAGTAAACTCATTCCTTTAAAAAAAATAATCAAGCAATTTCTCCTAAAAGTACTGCTGCTGTGCTACACAGAAGTACATCCTAATTTATTCAGTGGGGCTTGCATAAGATTGTTCTCTCTCTCTGAAAGTTACTAGTTCTACCAAAACCATTATACATATAAGTAGGCCAGACATGCATAGCTTTAAAAAAAAAAGTCTACCCACTTCTTTGAAACTTTGAAAACTGAATAAGAGTGCTTGTGAAGGTGGAAAATATTTGCTGACAAGAATGTAGTTGATAATGAGGGTGAAGGAGGGAAGGAAGCAATACAAACAATGCAAATAACTTTACACTTTAAGGTAAGTCTGAAAACAAAACAAAAATAGGAGGGGAGGGAGTCCAATAAGGGCACAATCCTATGGGGATAGCCAGCCACCTCCAACCTCAGAGGTGGCTGACTATAAATGCAAGGTGGGTGGAACACAGAGGGGATCCTCTCCTCTGCGCTCCAGCCACCCTACATTTGCGACTAGACAACTGATTTTGGCTGTCTAGCTGGGGCACGTTGGAGCAGGGGGGCAGACAGCACATAGAAAGCATCGTAATGGTGCTTCCATAGACTCTTCCCCTCCCTGCCCCCGGGAACACCCCCTTTTCACCCACTCTGCACTGCTCTTACAGGCACGGAGCCGAGGACAAACAGCACCGCCTACAAGGCAGCAGGGGCAGGGGCGAGTCAGGTTTCTGGAAACTGAGCTTGGAGCCAGGGGATTTGGTGGCAAACACCACACAAAGCAGGTGTTTGCACTGTCCCCTTGAGATCCAGCGGGTCATTCTACAACTTCTCTGTTGTCTATATTTTATATTTGCTTAGGCTTCTGTACTATATATTGGATTAACAACAGCCTTTTTAGCTCCGTGTTCCTTTCTCTCTGTTCTGTTTTTAAAGAGCCATATCTCACATTGTACTTTTATATTCACTTAGGTGTACAACAAAGCCTTAGGAAATGGGGACAGGGATAGGGAAACGTTGCTTATGCAGCATAAAAATAATGATCTGTATTTTAGATTTTGAAAGAGCACTGGAGCCATTGGATGGGCATGTATTTTGGTCTTCTATTAAGCACCCTTCCACCTATCAAGAGGAAGCAGCTGCTAGGTTGATAGAGAGGCCTTTCTTATAAACAAAGCGCACCACCAAATCCTTTTGAGCATGAATATTAGGTTTGCTGACTCCAGCTGACATCACTAGGGAAGATAACAATATTCCAAAGGAGTGGAACACCTTGTTGTCTAAGAGGTTGCCAGGCGAGATAAGTGAGTGGCAAAGTGGCAAATGAATACCAACATCTTGACAGCATCAGATGCAGCCCAGTGTCATCTCAAACCCAACCAGTCCACAACAAGTGGATGAAATGATTGATGGCCATTTGTACCCACCTTCCCTGGACAGCAACAGAACAACAGCTGTTTCCATCTGGGAACTGCACGGAAGTTCTTTACAGCTGTACAATAATAAACAGTTTTTTTAAAAAAAACTCAACCCAGCTTACTGCTCCCTTTGCTTGAACACTTTCACAATCTTTGCATTCATTAAACTGTAATTTCACTTGTGATTATATTTTATCACCTATTGTTTATGGAGCTTTAGATTATGCAGCAAACAGATCAAAACTAAAATAAATGTCCGTATAGTTACCTCCCTCTGCCTTCTTTTTGCATTTGCTAGCGCATCATTACAAACTATGGAAGACAGCCTGAATTTAGACATAATGCTCTTTAAGCAGCAAAGAATTAACTCTCCCCCCACCCCACCCCACACCGCAAAAACAGTGTAAGATGTATAACATGATTTACCAGTTGTAGGGCTCTAGGGTCTACAGTTCCCATAAATATAAGTGACAAATTATCAATAAATCATTCCTGGGCCTACCATATTGCACAATGTTTATTGAAATCCCTTACTAATAAATATGAGAGTCACCTTTTTTAGCTGTGCCCTGAGAAACAAAGATGACAGCAATTACAAACAGACGTGAAAAATGAAAAATCAGACCTTTGGAAGTCACAATCCTTCCCCGGCTTTCTTAGTCCTAATGACCTGTTTTAAAAGAATTCCTTCTTCCACAATACATTGCCCTGAGTCAATATTATTTGTTGTATACCAACAAAATGACACACCATATAGTTCTGAAAGGGGAAGTACTAACAGGTAACTCCTGACCTCAAGAGGATTAATTCCCTTCCTTTTTTTATTATTGTTTGCAGATAATCTGTTTCAGGACCAAGAACACTGTGTCAAAATAGCTGCTAATACTGTGCTGCATGATTTATATTCTAAAATTCCATTGTCACCACCATTAATCCCAAAAAATTAAGTGGAAAGTGGAACGAACAGACGTAGCAATGTTCAGGGCTCAGTTATTGCCCCCGTTATATTGAAATGTAGAATTATGGCCAGTGTGTAATAAATTTCCCCTCTGACAATGCACCTGAACACAGTTGGGCTGAAGTGTTGCTTACTTTGTATAAATGGTCCCACTGCCTCCGAACAGTGATGTATTGAATTATTGGTGCAGGATCTGGCCTTCCATCCATTCCTCCTGCTCTTTTGTACATACACCTTTACAATTTGTCAAAATGCACCTCTTATTTCTGATTCTAGTTCGAATATGAATTAGCACGTTAATAATCTGAATGTTTTCTTACAGGACAGTAGCTCAAGGAACGTCTGCCAAAGATGTTCATCTCCAAACACTTGGACAGTGTCAGCAGTTAACTGTGTCTTGTTGTTGTTTTTGCAGATGTGAAGTAGTCCCACACAACCCAATGGGCATATACAGGTAAGCTGTGTGGTGTGAATTTGTAACACAGATATCTAGCTCACTGATCCATCTTGCTTGCACACTTTCACAATCTTTGCATTCATTGAGCTGTAATTTCACTTGTGATTCTATTTTATCAGCCCGTTGTTTATGGGGCTTTCGAATACTCAGCAAAGAGTTCAGAACTAAAATAAAGTTCCAATCAGTTATCTCCCAAGGAGGCCTACTTAGAAACCACACAATAAAAATATGATAAAAACAGAAGGTTAATAAGTAACAGTTAAAAGCAAACAGCATAATATACACAACCAGCAGAGTCCTAACTCAATTACAGGCCAAGGCAAACAGGTTTGTTAAATTAAGTACACACATTCAACATTCAAGTATACCTCCATCAACTTGGCTGTGACCAACCCCGTTTTGCCCAGACCCCTTGCTCCCCCCCCCCGAAAAAAACAACAACCCTCAAGCCATTTCCTCAGGATGTATTAGAGGGAAAGGTGAGAGGGTGAGTCGCCCTCCATTAGCTTGGCTGGGACCAACTGCTGTTTGGCTCCTTGCCTCCAAAACTGCATCCCACAGTGGTCATTCAACCTGACTGTTATTTAAGAGCTGGTACCTGTATTTGCTTATTTTCCTCTGCCTCCCTGCCCTTTCCCCTCTTTTATACTATTTACGTTGTAAGCCATTGTTTTACATTTTAAACTGCCTTGAGCACATCAGCAGAAAAGTAGTATATAAATGTCATGAGTCAGTAAATAAGTAAGTAAGCAAGCAAGCAAGCAAGCAAATAAATAAATACACACCCACAATTTTAGAAAGAAAAGATTCCAGATTACTACAAATATATATCTCTTATGCTCTTCTAATCATGTAGGGCAGCTTTCCCCAGCCAGGTGCCCTCCAGATGCTTTGGACTACAATTCCCAGCATTCCTGACTATCGGCCATGTTTTGGACGACAATTCCCAGCATTCCTGACTATCGGCCATGCTGGCTGAGGCTGATGTGGGCTCCCTGTGAAATTTAGAACCCTGATTTTCCAGGATTCTTGATTGCATGGGGAGCCTACACAATTTGAACAGGTGCCCCACTTAGGGATGTACGAAACCCACTTACCTTTTCGCAGAATCTTTTGCGGTAGGGGAGGATGGGAGGGAGGCGATCTAGTCCTCCCCCCCGGAATCCTCGATGGCCGGCTCCGCTCCACAGCCAGGCTGCGGAGCAGCCAGCCAGGGCCGTCCACAGCCGGATTTCTGGCCACGGACGGGCTGCTGCGAATGCAAATGGCGGCCGCCATAGCGGCCGCCATTTGCATCCAGCCAGGCAGCCATGATAGGCTATGTAAGAATTTACGTAGCCTATCACGTCTGGGTAAAAAACCCCAAAAAACAGCGTACGCAAATGGTGGCGGCTACGGAGGCCGCCATTTGCGTTCCCTATTTTTCGCCGATTTATCTTACGTAAATATTTACGTAAGATAAAACGGCAAAAAAATATGGAACGCAAATAGCGTAGTGGGCGCTATTTGCATTCCTTCATTTTTCGCCGTTCTAGCCTACGTAAATATTTACGTAGGCTAAAACGGCGAATAAAAAAGGAACGCAAATAGTGCCCACTACGCTATTTGCATTCCCCTTTTTTTTCACCATAATAGTCTACGTAAATATTTACGTAGACTAAAACGGCGAAAAATAAGAAACGCAAATGGCGGCCGCCGTAGCCGCCACCATTTGCGTATGCCGTTTGTTTGTTTTTTACCCAGACGTGATAGGCTACATAAGTCTTTACGTAGCCTATCACGCCTGGGTAAAAAAAAAAAAAGACCAGATTGCAAATGGCTGTCGTGGCAGCCAGTCAAAGGACCAGCCGAAGCCGCCGCCACCCGGAACATCCACCCCAGGTAAGTCTCGTCCCAGGGGGGATCCGCGGGGGGGCAGGGTGGTGGCAGGCCGTTCTGCCACGGATTTCGGGGGGCCAAATGCCAGTGCATTCAGCCTCACTGAAATCTGTGGTGGAATTCTCCGTCATCCCTAGCCCCACTGCAGACATTTGCCCTCTAATTCATGGAGAGCAATTGAAATGGTGGTGGAGGAGGCAGAGCTAATGCAACTAGCTCCCCATGTGATTTCAGAAAGTTCATAAGCAGCAACTACTATGTGGCATGCAGTCATTCATAGTCATCTTCTCCTAAAATCTGTTTGACTCTGTCACATAGTTTAACCTGAATATCTGTCCTGCTATCTTTCATTCAGATGAAACCTGTAACACTTCTCTTCGAAGATTTCATGTATGCTTTCTCAAAATACAGTAGCTGTAGACCAGGGGTGCAGAACCTTAGGCCTGGGAAGGGGGGGGGCAATCTGGCCCTTGGACTCCTAATATGGCCCTCCTGCCCCCCTCTTTCCCCAGGTCCCACCTCCTTCCTCCCAACCACCAATTATTTGGTTGTTTCCTGCCTTTTGTCTAGCTTCTCACATTCTCAAAGGTTGAAATGCCTCTCCTAAGGCTTAGTGTCAGTAAGACCTTTAAGCTAAAAGGTGCTGGTATTTTTGGGCCGACCCACCACTGGAATGCATTCCCCCCCCCCAGCTTCTCTGAAATGGAATTTGGCCCTTTGGCTGAAAGAGGTTCTGCATCCCAGCTGGAGGGTAACAGAAAATATACCCCAAATGGGCAAGATCTCAGAATCAGTTTCAGATGTCTGATTGAGACAATGCTGATTTTAAAGAAAATGTTATTTCTTGTTTCTAGGTTCAATTTTTTTTCTTGGATGTACTAATTTTACTTTGTTATAGCATTACAGTAACTCTACTATTGTTCTAATAGTAGAAGATTAAAGCTTTCCTAAAATGTTTCTTGAGCAAACTGTTTTATGTCTTCTTCTGACAGAAGTCACTTGCTGTCAACTTATTTTATTTCACCTATCTTTCCATAGCAGCCTTTATGGAATTGCTATATTATCTTTTCTTTTAAAAATTGTATATCTTTTTTGTCCATTAGTATTTAGGCCTATGGCCCACCTGCCAACTACATAAAAAAAATACACCATTATGTTATACTTTCTCTAGAGGGAATATGAAGAGTTATATATTTATCCTGATTTTATATGAGACAGAAGCCCTGTTCAGGCATTTGCTAGAATGTGTGAGGGTTTAAAGTGTGTACTGGGATGAGCCTAAGCCTGCTGGCCCCACATCCGACATCTCCTGGCATGCTAGCCACACACCCTCAGTTCAGATCTTGCCAAGCTAAACTGGAAAAATCTGAACAAGAGCACTACTCGCATTCACCTGAACGCGAGTGGAGCTCTGCACAATCGCAGACAGCACCTTACCATGGTTCTCAATTGCTCAGAGAGGTCTACTTGGGTTCAGGTTAATGCAAATAGAGCTCCTGTCCAGACCTTCCCAGCTCAAGATGGCATGGTCTAAACTATGGGGACCACGGCTGGCTTGCCCCCAAAAAGTAGGGGGCAGGGCCAGCATGGTCAGCATTGTCCCAGTACACACTTTAAGCCCACAGGTGTTCAAGAGAATGCCTGAAAGAGGCTATATTTTAACTCTGATCTTAGCCAACCTAGTTTGGCATTGATGTCAAGGGCCCATACTGGCCCTTCCATGGGTCTTTCTCTGGTTATAAAAGCATACATACACAGAACTGTTCTCAACAGCTGACTCTGTCCATTAGTAGAACCACCAGGTTAGTATGCATTCAAACAAGAAAAATGATTGAATCAAGGAATGAACAATATGAAACAACTACCTGTGTGAATGACAACATGATCAAGGTTATATCCCATTTTTTCTCATATGAAAAACAATCATATCATTGGGACATGGCAGTAGACCTTTTGTCCAGGGGGAGATCAGAAGCATGGTCAAACGCTATATTTCATTTTAATCCTTGAGCAAGTGTGAGTGTATTCAAAGACCAGACCTTTATGGTCACATGGTGACTTGTGCACATCATATGATGTGAAGCTTCACATCTTTGAATCTTCAAAGGTCATGCCTGAATTAGAAAAAAAAACATCGCGGAGAAGCCACGATTCTTCGAAGATAACGCCTTAATTTTAAAAAAAATCCAGAGCGGGGGATAAGAGGGGGTAAAACTTAGTCTCATTTGAAGGGATAGAACAACCCCCTGCTCAATGCAGGAAGACTGATTCCCAGGCAGTTGCCTATCCAACTACTGACTGGGGCCAACCCTGCTTTGCTTCTGAGATCAGACAAGCGCGCACAGGAAAACAGCAGGAAAATGGCAAAGCGCTCAAGTGTGAAATGAGCTCGCGCATTCAATGAAGCAATGGGTGAGTGTGGATAATCATGTTTTAATGTGAGAGTGTTTAACCCGACAGGACACCAAATTCATTGTGATGGCGGGTGCAATGTAGATCAGCCCTAAGAAACAAAGGAAGTCACCCGTTATAATTCTTAGTCTATTACCATTATGTTTTGTGGGACAGCTACAGTAAAAAAGCCTAAGTAGGAGCTCACTAGTGAAAGACTGAAAATGCAAGTTATACAACATATAAAAGGAGTGTGTGTGTGAACGTTTGCTATTTTTGTGGGGGAGGGGGGCGTATCTGTGTATTAAGACAGGAAAAAAATGCAACTGTACTTGTTTGGAATTTGATCAAATGGTTGAAAGGCTTCAACATAGGAAATAAATGGAAATCATGGTGCCATAATATCTTTCCTAATTCAAAGGCTCCAGTGTACATATGGGAAGTTTGATGTACACCCAGAGCCTGAAAGGATAATTTCCATACATTGAAAAGAACAGAAACCCCATGCTTACATGGAGCTCTGTATGTGCAAGGGTGTCTGCATGTCACAGACCTTTCAGTTATAACTATGTCCTTATGCTTTTTAGCTTAGCTCAGCATCCATGGCTCTACAAAACTTTTTATAACAACAAAAACAATTGAAGAACAGAACATTTCGAGATATTTAAAAGAGCCTCTGAATGCCTGCATTGCACCTTAATGTGTGTTGTCTCCTTTCCCAATCTTGTATGGATTCCCATCTTTAAGTTACACCATCCTTATTAGCTTTTGGAATTTTGTTCTCCAAAGCCAATCTTTGGCATACATTTATCAGCAGGTATACTATATTGTTTTATTCCTTATTTTAGAGTGTGAGAAGATAACAGCAATGCAACAGCCTCTTAATGAGCTGACAGAAATCTAGTCTAGCCTGGAAGAGTTTTCACTCACTATTTTTAGCCTTATGGCTTGGCTCCCAACAAATACTCACTGAATTCACAGCTTAGAGAAAGCTAAACAGCAAAGTGGATTGCATATTGATCTCCCAGGGCGACATAGAGCTTGTGTCATACATACTAATGGGAGATAAAAACTTTTTCTACCTGTAAGCATATCTTCATAAAACTTGGCAGGGGTGGGGGGATTAATTCTGGAAGGATGTGAGTTTTCTAAACAGTTTGGTTGAAAAGTTTAAAGTATTAAAAGATTGATTGGGGGAGGGAGCAGAGAAGCTAACTCATTTCCTTATATATTTATTTGACAAATGTTCTCAGACATAAATCAATGAAACACTCAGCACTTGTCCTATAACACTGATGTACTATGGTATGGCACAGTCTAACTAATAGGGCATTTTGAGAAGAGGGGTATTAAATGCTCCAGAGCTGGTCAGCTTGTCCTAAGCTTCTGGGCTGTCCTTCTGGTCCCACCTTGACTACTGAAATACCAAATTCTCATTGTTCTTGGCCTCATCTTCATCCCTCTGAATGCCCCCGCCCCCCTCAAAGCAAGAAATGCTTAGCTTTGCTTCCCTTCCTCTGTACCCTGCTTGCTGTAAATGCCTGTTTCCCTGACCCACCCACCCAGAGTAGTACCTTCTCCATCGATCCCAGAAACTCCAAATCACTCCTAACTGTTGGGGTGCGTATGTATACAATAAATACAGTGGAGGATGGAGGCTCTGATGTCAGTGGGGCGGTAAATCCGCTCTGAGTTTCAGTCAGAACCAGTCAGAACTCTAAAGAAGCTATCCAAGGTGCTTTCAGAACCAGCCTCCACTGAATAAATGTCCACTGGCTGCAGTGCACCAGCCAGCACCAGGGTCAGCATAAGGACCAGCATAAGGGGGCGGCATCATCACCCACCTGCCAAAGCCCACACCCTTGCAGGGGGGACACTGCTGACCCACAGGTTCTCCTGGCCCCACTGCTCCTCCTCCTTGCTTTCTCTGTCAGGCCAATGGGCATGCTGGCTAGGGATGATGGAAGTTGCAGTCCAACACTTCTGGAGGGTGCTAGGTTAGGGAAGGATGGGTTAGAATATCAGACTAGACTTTGGAGACCCAGGTTCAAACCTCTGCTCAGCCGTGTAGCTTAATGAGTAACTCTGGGCCAGTCCCTATCGTTCAACCTATCCTACCTCACAGGGTTGTTGCGACAATACATGCAAGGGGAGAGCCATGTATGCCACCTTGAGCTTCTTGGAGGTATGTAATCAATACATACATTTTAAGGTGGACTCTTGACATTGCCAACAATGCTGGACATTTGAAGTGTATTTTAAACTGTCCACCTTTCTGTTCTGGACATAGCTTTCTGCAGTTCCACCAGTGATGACAACACAAAAAGAGATGAATCATTCTCCTTCATATATTGAAAATGACATTTTAATGCTTCCAGATATCCCAATAATTGTCCCACAGTAGCTTCTGTGGCCTGGCTTTCCTTACTAAAGTCTTGCCAGATTGTGATAATGATTTTATCCAGACAGTTTTAAGTACAGAGTTCTTGTTTTGTTTTGTTTTAAGAAGAAAACCAAAGACAGGGCAATCTTGTCAGCATTTAATGTATAATTATTTAAAGATTTTTGTAGGTCAAATATATCACCATTTCCAGAAATAAAGGGTGCAAATTTAGTTTCATTAGTCAGAGCTTACCTTGAGCCAAAGTTCAAGGAAGTGTATTTCTGGAACTTGTTCCCAGAGCCAAGTTTCAGCCCTGGAGCAGTAATAGCATGTCTCTCTGAGCATGTGCAAAGTGGCTTTCCCTCATGCCTTATGTGGGACATTTCACACAACCACTTGGCAATTAACTGTTGAGGGAAATGCATTTCAATGTCGAAAGTTATCTTATACCAAGTCAGACCATTGGTCCATTTAACTTAGTATTGTCTACACTGACTGGCAGTGGCTCACCAGGTTTTAGATGGGTCTTTTCCAGGCCCATTTGGAGATACGAGGGATTGAAACTGGGACTTAATGCATGAAATGCATGTGCTTTACTACTAAGGTAAGGCCCCATCCCATGTGCATGCCTAGTCAGTGGCCAGGTGGTCATGTGCATTCACTGCCACACACAGGATTCAGTGACATGTGCAGTGACATGCAAGAGGCTGAATCCTGAACAGGGCAGAAGTTACACACAAGCAGCTGGCCATGGGCTAAGAACTGGCATATGAAGGATTTTCTGCAGCATTCAAACTTGCAGATAGTACTTTGAGCATTAGCAGCCACAGTCAATCCTGAACACAACAGGGCCTCCAAGTGGTTTTCATGTGCCATGTGGTTTTCAGCCCTAACATTCTGCCATTGTAAAACATCTCACTGTTTTAGCTTGTCACCAAGATTTGATTTCTCTCTCTCTCTCTCTCTCTCTCTCTGATACACACACACACACACACTTAATAAATAAAGAAATAAATTTCTTTTTTATAAGAAATAAAACACTTCATTTTATGGACCAAACTGAAGCATAGGATTCTGTTCCCCATCTCTTTTTAAAACAGAACGTACCAAAGGATGATTTACTTAGGGATTAGGGTATTTTTGCATTAGTTACATGGACCTTTGCGAACTCACATTTTGCTTACTGCATCACTAAGTGTAATTTTCAAATTAAGATATATGTCTGCCTGTGTCCCAGCCTTGCTATAACGTACAGGTCTGGAATTAAAATTAGTCACAGCTTTAAGGAGAAACCCTAGCAGCATGGCTAAACTGAACGAAGCCAATGTGGACGTGGAGGAGAGTTCTCTCAACTATCCAGACTGTGCTCCTGCCCAAGGACTGACTGGCATTGACCCTCTGTCTCTCCACCCTCGCCACCCTTTTCCTATTTGATTGGTGGCCGCAGTTATTGGGCAAGGCAGCGTGTGGGAGCTAAATCCGCTTGGAAACCCAGGGGAAGGTGTTCATCATGGGCAAAAGTCATTTTTTTTATCACCAGACATGGGAAAAGCATGAACATATTGGAACTGAAGCCAGCACTGTGCTTTATTTAGAAATAACATGACCTAGACGTATTTTGTTTGGAAGTTAAGGAATTGCCCAGTTTGAAAACCTTCATTCTCTGCATTTGTTACCAGTACTAGCTATAATTAATCATTCATGTCATAGGGTTAATTATGGGGTGGGTTTTGGGGGGAGCATGTTAAGTAAGTAAGGTATTCTTGGACCCTGGTTTAAAGACCATATGACCAGTCTATTTCCCTGAACGTCACAATGAAGACAATTAGCACAAGATGCAACTACACAGCTGTTTGAGTTGAGAGCTGGAAGTGCTGCTGTCTCGCATAGTGTATATGTGCCAGTGACTGTATCCATCCATCACCTTTTCCTGACCATCCACATCACAGGAAACAACCGAGGGAAGCCATGCAGTCCACATGTGTCGTTTTATACATGGTGTGCCAAGTTTAAATCAGCCTGCCCCAATCTGGTGCCCTGCTGATGTTTTGGACTACAACTCCCAGCATTCCTGACCATTGGCCATGCTGACAAGAGCTTCTGGGAGTTGAAGTCCAACATCTGGAGATCTGCGTTCTGCCCACCCCTGGTTTAGATAGTCT